>NC_143023.1:60440116-61059178 GCF_057628025.1 Oncorhynchus mykiss | reverse complement strand
GCACAAAGACAGGTGAAACATCAGGGTGTGACAGTCTGTTGCCCTCAAAGTCTTCACTAAACTACCAATGCATACTTCCACGAGTCTCCACACATACTTGTTACTTTTATCTCTCATTCTTAACCAGATTTTTTTGAAACTGCACTGTCGGTTAGGGGCTCGTCAGTAAGCATTTCACTGTAAGGTCTACTACACCTGTTGTATTCGGCGCATGTGACTAATAAAATTGGATTTGATTGGATTTGACATACCTCTGAATAGCCAAAGGAAAACATAAGAGGTGTTTGCTACCAACACTAATTGCTACAACCAAGAACAATCAACATCTCCTTCACCAACCCCTCTTTCTTGATAACCACTACCTTAGCACACTAACGGTGCAGTTCGGCTGTGGTCAAATGAAGTCACAAGTTTGCTATTCTGTGTCAATTACTTCTCTACACCATTATGTCATAGCTCTGACTCTGATGGCATACAATGGACAGAATGAATCTCCGCAGTAAAAGGGAAGAGGTCATGGAATGTTATCCTGTGTGCCTCTTTTCCACAATATTGACAAGAACAAGAACATTGTGTCAAATGGAACCCACTTATGTGTGGGTACAGGCAGGTGATTTCTTAGGACTGAAAAAACAAACCTATTGGATGCCTTCACCATTTGCATGTAAAACAAAATGAAGCAAAGTGGAGTGGACCACCAGGACAGACAAAGAAAGCAAGGAGCGAGACAAACAGGAGACTTTAACTACCACCACCACCTCAGAGATATGTTTTTAGTAGCCACCAGCTTGGGCCCAACCTTTTTATCTCTTGTGCTATATTTGGCTCTAGGGTTAAGGGTCTGTGTCCTTGCAGTTCTCACCTCCTGGCCCTGTCGGCCCGATGAGGTTCCCGGGTGCCTCTTGTCTTGCCGGTGTGTCTCTCTGCTCTGTGTGTGTTCCCCATGAGAGCCCTGCCAGTGTGTTCCTCTGCTACCCAAGAAGATCAAACACTAGAGCATCTTAGGAAAATATTGTGCTGCTGTGATCTTAGCTGAGGTCTGTCGTTCTGCTCACTGTTGGGGACAGGGCTCTGCTTGACGAGAGCCACCTCTGTTGGGAAGGGAACCCTGTCGGACCGGGAGGGACCAATGGACCCGGAGGGTTTCCGATGGGTTGTTCAACATGGATGGTCGTTGGGCATGCTTGATTAATGTAAAGTTGAGGCTGCAAATAAATAAAAGATTGTATCAGGAATTTGGTGTAGAATTGAGACTGGAATCATCAGAGACGTATGACAAGATGGAAAAAGAGTCTAGCTGTGTCAATAATGGATTATGGGTTCGATTCCCGTGTCCACCCATACGTAAAAGGTATGCACGCTTTGGATAAAAGTATCTGCTAAATCAAATCGAATAAAATTGTATTTGTCCAATGCGACGAATACAGGTGGACCTTACTGTGAAATGCTTACTTACAAGCCCTTAACCAACAATGCAGTTTTAAGAAAATATTTACTAAATAAACTAAAGTAAAAAAATAAATAATAATAACAATAATGAGGCTATATACAGGGGGTACCGGTTCCGAGACAATGTTATTTTAATTGTATTATTTAGCCTTTATTTAACTAGGCAAGTCAGTTGTGAACAAATTATTATTTACAATGATGGCCTACCAAATGTGTGGGGGTACACGTTAGTTGAGGTAATTTTTACATGTAGGTAGGGGTAAAGTGACTATGCTTAGATAATAAACAGCGAGTAGCAGCAGTGTAAAAACAAATGGGGGAGAGGTGTCAATGCAAATAGTCCAGGTGGCCAGTTGATTAATTGTTCAGCAGTCTTATGGCTTGGGGGTAGAAGCTCCACTTAAGGAGCCTTTTGGACCCAGACTTGGTGCTCCGGTACCGTTTGCCCTGCGGTAGCAGAGTGAAAAGTCTATGACTTGGGTGACTGGAGTCTTTGACCATTCTTTGGTCCGCGTATGCTGTGAATACATGTCCTGGTAATCCGTCTGGCCCCGCGGCCTTGTGAATGTTGACCTGTTTAAAGGTCTTGATTACATCAGCAACGGAAAGTGTGATCACACAGTTGTCCGGAACAGCGGGTGCTCTCATGCATGCTTGAGTGTTGCTTGCCTCGAAGCGAGCATAAAAGGTATTTAGCCTGTCTGATAGGCTTGCGTCACAGGGCAGCTTGCAGCTCGGTTTCCCTTTGTAGTCCATAATAGTTTGCATGGCGTGAAAATGGTGTGAATTCATTTTATTGTATAATAATAGCATGACAACAATAATCAGGAGTTTCTCATGGTTAGATGAAGCTCCTGTTTCGGTAATGGATTCACAATATTTCTGAAACATAGAGTGTTATCCAACTGACACATGACGTTGGGAATGTTGACCCACACATCGTGTTGACGGTTGTGGTTGTTGGTGTCACATGTGCTCCCTCTCTGGCCTCTAGGTCACCAGGCTGCTCGTTATGGCACACGCCTTTCACCATCGTTACGCACACCTGCGAGTCATCAGACTCTCCATCGGCTCCTTGATTGCCTTCCCTATATTTGTCCCTCCCTTTGGGTCCTTCCCCAGGCACTATTGTTTCTGTTTCAGTTTCATGTCTGTGCGTTGATCGTGTGTTCTTGTTTAGTATTATGTGTCATTTATTTATTAAAACACTCATTCCCTGAACTTGTTTCCCAACTCTCAGCGCACTCAGCGCACTCTCACCGCTGACTCTTGTGTTAAGGGGTTAGCATAGGTAGGACCACATAGGGAGTCTGGCTTATCATCACACACACACACAATGATTTTACATGGCTCTGTCCCTAAGATGCAGAGTAATATGACTCACATTAGGATTGATCAGTCAGTCACTGCCAATAGGGAATGAGTTCTGAGTGAATGTTTGGTATGTGTTCATCTATCCATGTCATGAACTTCGAGCACACACACATCCACCCACCCGCACGCATGTACGCACGCACCCATGCGCACGCACACACCCGTATGCACATACACGTACGTACGCACACACACACACACACACACACACACACACACACACACACAGATAGTAGCAGCCTCTGGAGGTCATGTCTGGGTGGGCTACTGCTGCAAAAGGTGTGCTCTCGTAACATCTTATTTTCAGAGGGGCTCCTCTTCAAAGAAAGTGTTTACAGGGGGTGCAGCATGAGACACCCCAGTGACAGCAGAACACACACACACACACAAACACGCTGGGGGTTCAGACAGTGCCCAGAGTCCAGAGAGACAGCCGCTCATCACTGAGAGAGGAGCTCTTAAGCAGGGTTTGGTTTCACCCCAGTATCTCATAGAGTTACACTGCCCTTTAAAAGGCTAGATGACCACCTTCTGACTCCACTCTTATACCTGACACTCGCCAGGACACAGCGAATTATCCCAATACCCCATGTTGTCTCACAAGACGTCTTCATGTCCTTGCTGAGCGTCAGCTGAAAAGACACATTTCCCCTATAGGACAAATCAAGTCAATGATGTGTTCCACACAAATTGTGTCTATAAGTCTCAAGTCACAGTAGAGGTGGGTGAATTCACAATTCATTCATAGTAAGTCCATTGGTAGGCCATGGTCTCACATTGATCTTAATGCTAAAGATGATCTTTGTGTTTCTGGAAAAGTCACCCCTAGTTGATAAATGCCCGAAGTCCTCATCATCAACTCAAATCACATTTTATTTGTCACACGTGCCGAATACAACAGGGGTAGTAGACCTTACCGTGAAATGCAGTTCAAGAAATAGAGTTAAGAAAATACTTACTAGTAAATAAGCTAGAGTAAAAAAGAAAAGAAAAAGTAACACAGGAAAATAACAATGACGAGGTCATATACCAGGGGGTACCGATACTGAGTCAATGTGCGGGGGTACAGGTTAGCCGAGGTAATTTGTACATGTAGGTAGGGGTAAAGTGGCTATGCATAGATAATAAACAGCGAGTAGCAGCAGTGTAAAAACAAAGCGGGGAGGGGGTCAATGTAAATAGTCCAGGTGGCCATTTGATTAATTGTTCAGCAGTCTTATGGTTTGGGGGTAGACGTTGTTAAGGAGCCTTTTGGACCTAGACTTGGCGCTCCAGTACTGTTTGCCATACTGTAGCAGAGAGAATAGTCTATGCTTTGGGTGGCTAGAGCTTTGACCATTTTTGGGGCCTTCCTCTGGCACCACTTAGTATATAGGTCCTGGATGGCAGGAAGCTTGGCCCCAGTGATGTAGTGGGCCGCACGTACTACCCTCTGTAGTGCCTTGTGGTCGGATCCCGAGCAGTTGCCATACCAGGCGGTAATGCTCTCGATGGTGCAGCTGTATAACTTTTTGAGGATCTGGGGACCCATGCCAAATCTTTTCAGTCTCCTGAGGGGGAAAGATGTTGTCGTGCGCTCTTCACGACTGTCTTAGTGTGCTTGGATCATGATAGTTTGTTGGTGATGTGGACACCGAGGAACTTGAAACTCTCAACCCGCTCCACTACAGCCCCGTTGATGTGAATGGTGACGTGTTCGGCCATCATGCTGTGGCAGATATGACTGCAACAGTACACTGATGTACCAGTGATGAAGGGTGTGGATGGAGAACACCTAATAAATCACTGGTACACACAGGCCATCTGATAACCTTTACACATGACACCTAGGTCATCATCACTATCCACTGAATGTGTGTGTGACAGAGACACAGAGAGAGAGATTGAGAGAGAGATGAAACTTAATCTACAGAGAGGGTCTGCCAAATAAAAGCCCAACACACTACAGCTTACTACAGACCTCATCAAGTGATGATAACGCATATCATTAAAACAAATGGCTAAGGCAGGGTTCTTGATATGTCTCCTTTGATCACCTATGTCCGTTATCTGCTGTAAACATCTCTCTACAAAACTGAAGTGAGACACTGGAGTGAGAGACATCAAGTGATACACATAAATACATACTGTCACACCCTGATCTGTTTCACCTGTCTTTGTGCTTGTCTCCACTCCCCTCCAGGTGTCGCCCATCTTCCCCATTATCCCCAGTGTATTTATACCTGTGGTCTCTGTCTGTTGCCAGTTCGATTTGTTCGTCAAGCCTACCAGCATTTTCCCCTTTTTCTAGTTCCTGTTTTCTAATTTTCCCAATTTTGACCATTCTGATTGCCCTGACCCTGAGTCTGCCTACCGTTCTGAACCCTGTCACACCACCCTGGATTATTGATCTCTGCCTGCTCTGACCCCGATACTGCTTGTCATTCTGTACCTTAAGGACTCTGATCTGGATTACTGACCTCTGCCTGCCCTTGACCTGTCGTTTTGCCTGCCCCCTGTTCTAGTAATAAACGTTTGTTACTTTGACACAGTCTGCATCTGGGTCTTCTCCTGAAACGTGATACATACACTATGTCCAGTCCTGGGGGTCTGTCTTTACCTGTTCCGTAGATTTTTCCACAAAAAATAACCACCATGTCACTAAACCACCCTAAATGTAACTACATCATTATCATTCATTACAGTTGAATTCATGCAGAGAGTGGGAGGGTGCTCTCTAGCTACAGTATGTTCGGTGCTTCCTTGCTTTCATTACCCTTCATTACCCTCACAGGACCAAAAATACCACACTGGGCTATATCTGTCTCCCTAATGAGGGGAGAGCATTCCAGGGGCTTTCTGGGTAATCATAGTGTCTGGCACAAAGCCATCCGTCCGGCGTCCCACTAGGCTCTTTGCACCCCTCCATAGGCCTATCTCCTTACCATACGTTGAGCATCAACATTTTTCAAGACTGAGTGGAATGCATCGGTCGTGTCAGTCGAACTGACAACCTCAACCAGCAAAAACTACAAAAGCCTCATGAAAGTTTGAAGACTACTCTGCAAAAACAGTTAAAGTGCACATAACAACAGCCTGTTTGAGGCAGGTACTGGTATCAGGTACCTGCAATGAAATAAGGGCTCTAACAAAAAGCTCAGATTTCCTGTGTTTCATGATCATTAATTGTATTTACCTTGTCTCTGTCTCCCTTCCATCTACAGGCATCAATTAGCAGAGAAGTGACCTGAGATGAGGGGAGGGCTGTTGATTACGATGCATAATATGGTTATTAGACAGCTGCTGGCCCTGGTAAAAAACATGCCTTCTTTATCTGTTTCCCAGATGTGTACTGCCCACCTTAACATACTGTAGCTAGTGAGCCCCCCCCCCCTCTCTGCCTTACCAATGTGCTCAGTAAATGAAACATGGCAACATGTCCAGCTGTTTGCAAGACATTAGAAACAGATATGGGACCAGGCTTCCAAGGCGTTCTAACTTTCATAATATGGTAGGTAGAGAAAGAGCACTGTATGACAAAATAGTTAAATAGACTTGCCATAGCTTTGCTGTCTTATTATGAAAACTGCACTGGAACTACAGTACACCTCAGGTATGAGGCAAGTGCTTGACCATTGTTATATTTTGAGTCTTGTAATGAGAGACAGGAATAGAAATTGAAATACTAAATTTCAGCAAAGGGGTTGATGATGAGTATAAACCCTGGATTGCTGATGCTGCGTATTGGCCAATGAGAGGCTTTGAAGTCACCAGTCGACCATATTGGCACTCCCCAGAATAAGCAGTCCTCCATAGGAATGAATGTAATTCTACAATATTTCAATAAGCTGATTCAAGCACAAAATGTAATGTATTTTAAGTATTGTTTTGTTGTCATGGGGACAGTAGCATTATATTATTTTATTAAACTTTAAGGAAAATGTTTGTATATACTGTTTTCTGTCATTTAAAAATGTAATGTTTAGCTCACATAATATAATTTAAAGTATGCATGAAGGTGCCTGTAATAGAATAAACATTTAATAAATGCATTTCTATAGCTTCCCCAAAAAAATTTTACAACGCTGGGGGAATGCCAAGATGGAGGCGTGGTGGCTTCAAAACAGTGCCCCCTGTTAGTCGTCTAGTGTATGTATAAATGATTGGCTAATGCATTGAGACTGAACCTGGGCTATTAGACCCTTATTCTCCATGACACTGTGGATCAACAACAACATCGCCCTCCCTCGGCCACTTAATGTGCTCTTAGCAAATTGTCTGACCTGCTGTATAACTATGCTAAATCCGAATTATTAATAGTGGGTGATCTTAATCTGGATTGGTTGATGGCAGTATCTGATAGGCTGAAAAATGTGTACTGAGCTAAATCTAACTAATCTGATAACTAAATAAACTCCCCCCAATTTTAAACACACTGAAATATGGACTCTTTTAGAAATTATTCTAACTAATGCCCCTCATAAGTTTACAGACAATGGCATTTCTAATGAGTTCAGTGACCATTGTCCCATTGCCTGCATAAGAGATGTTAAGCTACTTAAATCTAACTCACGCATTATTATAAGAGACATTTTGGGAATTTTAATGAGCAACATATTTTGTCTAAACTGCGGTTGAGTGACTGGTGGGTTGCATCAACTATCACTGACTCGGATCAGGCCGTTAATTATTTTATTTCCCTGTATAACTCTGATGCAGATAAACTTGTGCCATTCAAAAGGCAAAGTGTAAAAGACAGATGTAATCCTTGGTTCACACATGCATTGTCTGATAAATTATAGGAAATAAATTTAGCTTGGGCTAAGGCTAGACTGACTGATTCTACGTCTGATTGGCAGTCCTTCGGACATTTGAGAAATAGATTTCTATCTCTGGTAAGGAAAGCAAAAACTTGTGTGTCAGAGATTGGTGGTAATCCAGCAAATTTTAGGAACGTGGTCAAATCTTTGAAACAAAACTCCACCCCCTATTTGCCCCAGCTGGTTTTGGCAGCCTCTAGACCCATACTAGACTAAATGGACATTTGTGGTACTTTTAATAATAAGTTTGCTAGCCACCTGTTTGAAAGGATAGTCTCTGAAAATGCATCAACTTCCACTAGAGGGAGTACTTTAGTCACCTCAGAACAGATTACAGAGAATGATGCACTAACAGACTCACATACTTTATTTTAATTTCTTTAATATCAACCATGTCTATGATGTAATAAGTGCTTTGCTAAAGATTGATATACAAAAAATCCATAGGGACTGATTCACTTGATGCCTTCTTACTACAGCTCTCTGCCCCACTTATTACAGAACTATTTACCTATATTTTTTACTTGACAATTGTTTCTGGTGTTATCTCTAAGATCTGGAAAGTGGCACATCCTCCCCCTTGTTAGAGATCTTTCTGACTTAGATAACTACCATTCAATTTCTACATTATTTTGCCTTTCTAAAGTTTTTGAATCCCTAGCCAACTCTCAGTCAATAACTTTTTAAACTTCTCACTCTATTCTTAATGTGCACCAATCTGGTTTCAGACGTGAACACCGTTTCAGCTGCTACACTTGTTTTAGATTATGCGTTAAATTGCTTAGATCTAAAAATCATTGTGCTTCCTTATTTATAGACCTTTCCAAGGCCTTCGACACTGTAGGAACGTCACATTCTCACTCAAAGGTTGACTGAAATAGGTCTGGATCAGGCTTCTTGTAAGTGGTTTGAGAATTATCTGTCTGACAGGACAAAACGTTTGATTGAATGTCTTTTCCTGGATATTACAAAAGGTGTGCCACAGGGGTCAGTATTAGGACCTGTCCTCTTTACTTGTTTATATAAATAATATTGGTATATCTGTTAAAACTTGTAATATTTATCTGTATGCAGACAACACTGTTTGCCATTGCCATTGCCATTGCCATTGCCATTGCCCCAACTATTGACCAGGCTGTGTTAGAGCTGCAATCTGACCTTGTTGCCTTACATAAAGCTCTGTACTTAATCCGGGCAAGACTAAATAAACGCATGTTGTTCTCTAATTCTCACAAAAAAAAATGTAAGGTGGACTACATATTCGTTAATTGGATGGTTCTCACATCGATCAGGTTCCCACCTATAAACATCTGGGCCTGAGCTAGTTAAAAAGTTCAGATTTAAAGTGGGCTTCTTTTAAAGAAATATGTCTTGCCTCTGCCTAAATAGCAGGAAGCAGATTGTAGTGTCAACTTTCCTGCCAGTTCTTGACTATGATGACACCATTTACCCGATTGCAGCAGCCACTGCTTTATCACAGGTGACAGTTTAATACTCACCACTGCATCCTGTATGGAAAAGTTGGCTGGTCCTCATTGAAGTCCTGTAGATCACTTCATTACTCCCTTTTCGTTTTCAAAGCTCTACTATACAAGCTTCCAACTTGCCTAACTTTGTTTGCGAAAGTATAAAATAATGAGCCACAAAACCTGCTCACAGGATTGGTTAACTCTTGAGACCCCTCTGGTCTGGACTAAAGTAAGTAAATCCTCCTTTAGTTTTAGTGCCTCCCATTTATAGAATAACCTGCAAAATTCCTTGCATCTTGATTCCCTGGTGGCACCAGGGCAGTTTAGGACTCTGGTGTTATATGAATTTATGGAGGTTTGCAGTTTTTTTGATTGCTTGTGATGGTTTATTTGTTCTTTTTTTGTTTGTTTGTAAATGTAACTTTTTATTCATCTTGTTTATTTTTGAACATTTTTCTTGATTGCGAAAATGTTTTTAATCGGGGTACCATTATAAATGAGACCATGGTCTCAATTGGGCTCCCCTGAATAAATACAGTAAAAGTTCAATGCAAAATATAAATAGTCCACTGGCAACAGTGATTGAGCAATAGAGCAGGACTAGAAAACATATCAAAATGTATGATCATATAACCTACAATCATAAGCATATGGCAAAACATATCAAGATTTGTTGCTGTTACTTTCATTCTGAAGACAAATAAAGCACAGCCATTTTCATAAACTTCAGACAGTTTTAATGTAGTGCTTATTCCACTTGCTATAAACAAAAGTGATAAGAGGGTTATATCATATTGCCAACTGTTCAGCAATACAAGATGACAAGCATTACACACATGCGTTAGGCCAAGACACAGTGTTCAGTCAGTCAGTCCAGGCCAGCTCTGCTCTGGGCTGTTTGGATAACTTAATGAAGGGGGAGGGAGTTGTCTAGCCACACTGCGCCATCCCAGACAATAAGTATTATGGCCAATCCTGTCAATCCGAGGGAAAGCCAGGCAACTACATCACTAGACCCTCTCCATTGCCAGACTACCAGACTTCAGAGCAGAGGTTAACTAAGACAAACATAACATAGAGTGGCTCCTGGATGGCACCTCTATAAATTGTAGATTTCAGGAGGTAATCCCCATGCTGCTGCAGCACACCCAGGACACCTGGGCTCTTATGTCCAGGGCTATGCCCCATGTGTGTGTGTGTGTGTGTGTGCCCCCCTTCCCACACCACCATTGTTCAAGGTGAGTGGGATCGGGTTGGTTGCCCTGACTGCAGTTTAAATGGTAATCTATGTGTAATGCAATCTGTGGTCAGGGCTTCCTAGGCACAATGCTGCTGTTGTAGTGGTGGCCCAACAGGGTAACCCGCCCAGCAGTCTTTATGGCAGGCAACAGGTGTGAGGACAGACACCCGCCTGTCAGTCTAGCCAAACACTAGGTCAGCACTCCTGTCCTGACTGTGTTTATAGTGTTAGTTGTACGACAATGTGTGTGAGCGGGGATGTACACTACATGGTCAAAAGTATGTGGACATCCCTTTAAATTAGTGGATATGCCTATTTCAGCCACACCCATTGCTGACAGGTGTATAAAATCGAGCACACCACCATGCAATCTCCATAGACAAAAATTGGCAGTAGAATGGCCTGTACTGAAGAGCTCAGTGACTTGCAACATGGCAAAGTCACAGGATGCCACCTTCCCGGTAGCCTAGTGTTTAGAGTATTGGGCCAGTAACCGAAAGGTTTCCTGATCAACTCCCCGAGCTGACAAGGTCACAATCTGTCATTCTGTCCCTGAGCAAGGCAGTTAACCCACTATTCCCCGGGTGCCGTGGGTGTCGATTAAGGCAACCCCCTGCACGTCTCTGATTCAGAGGGGTTGGGTTAAATGCGGAAGACACATTTCAGTTGAAGGCATTTAGTTGTACAACTGACTAGTATCCCCCTTTCCAACAAGTCAGTTTGTCACATTCTGCCCTGCTAGAGTTGCCCCTGTCAACAGTAAGTGCTGTTATTGTGAAGTGGAAACAAAATTGTCTGTCCTAGGTTGCAACACTCACTACTGAGTTCCAAACTGCCTATGGAAGCAACGTCAGCACAATAACTGTTAGATGGGAGCTTCATGAAATGGGTTTCCATGGCCAAGCAGCCGCATACAAGCCTAAGATCACCATGTGCAATGCCAAGTGTCAGCTGGAGTGGTGTAAAGCTCGCCGCCATTGGACTCTGGAGTAGTGGAAATGTGTTCTCCGGAGTGATGCATCATGTTTCACCATCTGGAAGTCCGATGGCCAAATCTGGGTTTGGCGGTCGCCAGGAGAAGGCTACCTGCCCTAATGCATAGTACCAACTGTAAAGTTTGGTGGAGGAGGAATAATGGTCTGGGGTTGTTTTTCATGGTTCGGGCTAGGCCCCTGAGTTCCAACATCTAGTGGAAAGCCTTCCCAGAGTGGAGGCTGTTATAGCAGCAAAGGGGGACTCCATATTAATGCCCATGATTTTGGAATGAGATGTTTGATGAGCAGGTGTCCACATACCTTTGGCCATGTAGTGTGTGTGTGTGTGTGCCCCCATACAATCTGCATAGGAAGATATGTACAGTATTAGTCTTTCTGTAACACTACTTTGAGGTTAGAGTAACCAACTTAAAGCGATCGATAAGAAACAGTAAAGTTAGAGTAAGCAGAGATGAACTTACAGATTACAAATTAGATGATGTATATGAATGGTAAAATAGCTATTGGATACAGTAAATCTGGTGAGGTATGGGAAGTGTCATTGTTTTTGAGTACGGCCCTGTGTTTGTACACAGAGTTCAGCTGGACATGAATAATGACACAAGTGTCCACATAGTGCTCTTGAGTGTCTGTCAACAGCTGCGCTCCAAACCAGTGTGTGAGCAGACCAAATAAACAGTGACAAAGAGGGGTGGGGGACCCTGCCAGGATGTAGGTCAAAGGACAATCCCCAGCGGGGTCTGTAACAATAGAACATCGCCATAGGAACGATTAATGCAGTAGTTAAAACACGTAAATTAAACAATTCCTTTTAGTTTTTTAGTATATCAGCACATATTGTAAAGCGTATTGTACCCTTGAATCAAAATCATTCTATTCTTTCAGATTGATATAATTTACACTGATTCAAAGTATTTCCTGGAGGCCTTGGAAACTGTATGTCCAAATGGCACCCTATTCCATATATAGTGCTCTACTTTTAACCAGACCCCTATGGGGAATGGTCAAAAGTATAGTGCAGTACATAGGGAATAGGAGGCCATTTGGGACAGCCCCTTGTCTCTTTCCTGGAGCGTGGCTGTAATTTGTTACACTTAAGTCCAGCCGTGGTGATTATCTGTGTGTTTGTGGGCCATAGGGGTCATGGTCCTGTTGACCTCAAACCAGCCCTGAGACTGGGTGTTCCTCTTTCTTCCCTACTGACCGAGCAGGTCCCCGAGGAGCGACTAGCCCCACAAGTCACTCATCTGTGAGAGGCAGCGGTGGCACGGGGCGCTGCTGAAACACGAGATGGGTGAAGGAGAGGAGGAGGAGGGGTGAAGAGGGGTAGAGAGGAGAGAAAAGGAGAGGAGGGGAAGGAAAGGAAATGAGGGAGATGGGGTATAAGAGAGGAGAGGGGCAGGGGAGTCCCAGATGAAAAATCATCTCTGTAACATGGAAGATATGAATGCAATCACAGTCACCACTTGTGGATCAACATACATGAAAGCGTAATGTAAATAGTTTGGGGATCACATTTTAATTTGGCCAGTGTCCAGGGGGTAGGGTCCTGGCACAACTGGCTGATTATGAGTTGCTTCTACCACTGTCATAAAATCCAGGAACGACACAGCACTTAAAACAAAACATTTACATTGATGTTTTTGACTATTTGTCTGTCAAGAAAAGGCTACCTGTCATTTATTCATTTAAAGGGATAGTTCTCTCAAATTACAAAATAACATATTGGTTTCCTTACACCATAAGTAGTCTATGGACAAGGCATGATGACACGCTTTGGTTTAGTTTACCTGGCACTGTTTTCTAATGTTAATGTTTTAGCATTAGTGGCACAAATCCCATGCAAGTCATGGTACCTATAAAAAAAACTGCACATCATGTCCAAAGCATCCTAAAGTATTTGACTGTGTAGCTCAACAAAGTCAGTTAGAGGTAATTTGGTTATTATGCACGAAAAATGATAATATACAGTTGAAGTCAGAAGTTTACATACACTTAGGTTGGAGTCATTAAAACCTGTTTTTCAACCACTCCACAAATTTTTTGTTAAGAAACTATAGTTTTGGCAAGTCGGTAAGGACATCTACTTTGTGCATGACACAAGTAATTTTTCCAACAATTGTTTACAGGCAGATTATTTCACTTACAATTCACTGTATCACAATTCCAGTGGGTCAGAAGTTTTACATACACTAAGTTGACTGTGCCTTTAAACAGCTTGAAAATTACAGAAAATTATGTCATGGCTTTAGAAGCTTCTGATAGGCTAAATGCATAATTTGAGTCAATTGGAGGTGAACCTGTGGATGTATTTTAAGGCCTACCTTCAAACTCAGTTCCTCTTTGCTTGACATCATGGGAAAATTAAACGAAATCAGCCAAGACCTCAGAAAAAAATAGACCTCCACAAGTCTGGTTCATCCTTGGGAGCAATTTCCAAATGCCTGAAGGTACCACGTTCATCTGTACAAACAATAGTACGCAAGTTCAAACACGGCTTGCAACTGCACATGTGGACAAAGATTGTACTTTTTGGAGAAATGTCCTCTGGTCTGATGAAACAAATAGAACTGTTTGGCCATAATGACCATCGTTATGTTTGGAGGAAAAAGGGGGAGGATTGCAAGCCGAAGAACACCATCCCAACTGTGAAGCACGGGGGTGTCAGCATCATGTTGTGGGGGTGCTTTGCTGCAGTAGGGACTGGTGCACTTCACAAAATAGATGGCAAAATGAGAAAGGAAAATTGTGCATATATCGAAGAAACATCTCAAGACATCAGTCAGGAAGTTAAAGCGGTCGCAAATGGGTCTTCCAAATGGACAAATGACCCTAAGCATACTTCCAAAGATATGTCAAAATGGCTTTTAAGGACAACAATGTCAAGGTATTGGAGTTGCCATCACAAAGCCCTGACCTCAATCCCATAGAGAATTTGTGGGCAGAACCGAAAAAGCGTGTACGAGATACGAGGCCTACAAACCTGACTCACTTACACCAGCTCTGTCAGGAGGAATGGGCCAAAATTCACCCAAATTATTGTGGGAAGCTTGTGGAAGGCTACCTGAAATGTTTGACCCAAGTAAAACAATTTCAAGGTAATGCTAACAAATACTAATTGAGTGTATGTAAACTTCTGACCCACTGGGAATGTGATGAAAGAAATAAAAGCTGAAATAAATCAGTGGTGATCCTAACTGACCTAAAACAGGGAATTTTTACTAGGATTAAAATGTCAGGAATTGTGACAAACAGAGTTTAAATGTATTTGGCTAAGGTGTATGTAAACTTCCAACTTCAACTGTAGGTACCATGACATTTGGAAACAGTGCCAGGAAACTTAACCAAAGCATGGATTGCTGTCATACCTGGTCAATAGAATTACAGGTTAAGGAATCCAATAATGCCATTTTGTAATTTGGGTGAAGTATCCCTAAGCAAGTGATTCTGTTCAATGCAAATTGTACTATTTTATTCTCTATTCTGTTCTATTCTATTGTGACGAGCATAAATTGTTTTCCGACACCCAATTGTGACGCACTGACCATCCCTTGAATCAAAATGAAGGATTTCGATAGTATGATCACAGTAGGCTTAAACTACAATTCATGTTCATGCATTAGCCACTGTTCTTGCTGACATGCTCCCTTTCTAACAATGTTCACTCGTCGTTGTTTGATTGTAGGCTACTATTCGCAATTGACGTCGCACTTCACTTTGATATAGGGCGGTGTGTCGTTCAACGCACCGGATGAACTTGAGAGGCTGAACGGGAAACGATTTCTCCGTTTCTATTATCCTACACTCCCGCAACCAAAGACTGTATACAACACTTATGGTGTAAGTAGTTGTTTATATTAGGATCTATTAATTAAGTATTACACATCAATCAAAAAGTGTGTCGTTCAATCGAGATCAGTAACGTTAGCGATCTACTTTATTGCAGTTGCGCAACAACGGTTGTTGTTACAATCTAACCACAGTCGGGACTTTTTGAACATGGCTGAACCAAGCGGCAAAAGATTGAAAACCAACCTGCCTAACTGTAAAACTCACCGAACTTTTCTCGGGAGCAGAGTGAAACAGAATCTCCCAGCGGTCGTTGAGGAGAGTTTGTGCGGAGTATCTACATTGATTATGGAGGTCGCTTACATACTTGATGCACTGGTAAGGGCGACCCGACCATCTAGCAATAGGCTGCAACTGCAAGTTACTTGTTGACGAAATTCTATCAGGGTAAATTGAGATGGAGAGACGGGAGTAGGAGGGGAGATGGAGAGACGGGGGAGTAGGAGGGGAGACGGGGGAGATGGAGAAACATGGGGGAAGAGAGAAAGAGGATGGAGAGAGGAAAACAAATGGACATCATGAGTTGATTACGTTTACCAAGTAGCCTATGAGAGTCACAATATAAATAAAGTTGTATGCCCTCCAATACAGCAATATATGTCAATAGCCTATTTGTACGTGGATCAGTCTTACCTGAGTTACTCTGTATTGACTCTTCCAGGCCAAGATATTTGAGCAGGATGACATTGCCTTGCCAAGAGTGGCAGCGTTCTTCCATGAGCAGTCTGTGAACGAGCAGGCGAAGGCTGAGGCCATGCTAGACTACCTGTCAGACAGAGGGGGACAGTACTGCAGTAAAGACATCCAGGTAAAGCTGCCCACTCATAGAAATAGAATGAACCTCCAGTACACCCATTATGGCATAGTTGACCCGAATGGAGATGCCCATTCTACATATTCTAATTCTGTGTGCCCACTGCCAGCGGAGAGGGGATGGGCTCCTAACTCTAGGCACTAAAGCAGGGTTTCCACTAGTTTCCCCAGCCACAAAGTCAAAATTATATTGGAAAAAAAATAAGCTTTTTGGTCTCAATTTAAGGTTGGGCATAAGTTTAGCAATGTGGTGAGAGTTGAGGTTAGGGTGGAGAATCAGATTTTAAGAATAAAATGGTAGAAATAGGCAGGGTTTATGACTTTGTGTCTGTGGGAACTAGGGATGACCCTAAAGCAGGGCATGGAAAGGGAAATGGTGATACCTAGTCAGTTGTACAACTGAATGCATTCAACTGAGATGTCTTCCACATTTAACCCAACCCCTCTGAATCATTTTTGAATTTCATCTAGTAGAATTCGCTGCACAATATTGGGGAAGAGAGTCCGCTTCAGATCCATGTGTGTTTGACAGCAACTGGTAATCAGCTGATTTTTGAAGTTCAACATGTAGCCTAGATGTAGTGGGCTCACATGAACTAGCTAGCTAGCTAACTTGGCTGGTTCATTGTTGCCCATGTGAGGAAGTTAGACTAGCAAGACTTTTAGCTAGCTAGCCTAGTATAGGACATTGCTGTGAAGTAGCAGAGAGAACACTATGACTTGGGTGGCTGGACCCTTTGACAATTTTTAGGGCCTTCCTCTGGTCCCGCCTTGTATAGAGGTCCTGGATGACAGTGAGCTCGGCCCCAGTGATGTACTGGGCCGTAGGCACTAGCCTCTGTAGTGCCTTGCGGTCGGATGCCAAGCAGGTGCCATACCAATCGCTGATGCAGCCAGTAAAGATGCTCTCAATGGTGCAGCTGTAGAACTTTTTGAGGATCTGAAGGCCCATGCCAAATATTTTCATGGGGAGTTGTCGTGCCCCCTTCACGACTGTGTTGGCGTGTTTGGACCATGATAGAACGTTAGTGATGTGGACACCAAGGAACTTGCTAAATTAGCTGGTTCATTATTGCCCATGAAAGGAAGTTAGGCTAGCAAGCATTTTAGCCAGCTAGCTTAGTCTAGGACATCAAAAACTACAAGCTTGTGTACTACTGTATGACAGTCATAGACTGTTTTGCCAACATGAATTAGAGATGGATGGCATTCATCTACTCTACAAGTAGGGTCAAAAACATGTTTTTCTAATTGCGCACGCACACAGAAATCAGGACCATGGAGAGCCACATGATATGTATTTAATGTTGATTGGACTGAATTGTTTTTGCTATCTTTTAAGTTTGTTTTCACTGTATTAGACAAAGCATATACGGTATAATCTAGTTGATTTGAGGATGTTTAAGTTGAACTAGTGCTGGAATAGCAGAGGCAGTGCTCCTGTTTCTTTGTGCTGACTTGCTGTGGTTCTAAATCAGTAGTTGCTTAGTAAACTGTCAAACATTAACTTCATTGAGCATGTTGTAAACAATGGGTGAAAATTTTTGTTACATACAATATTTGTTTTGTCTACTTCACCGGATGTTGCTTCCGTTTTTGTGATGAATCATAACACCTATGTGAGAATGCTGATCACTGACTACAGCTCCATGTTCAACACCATAGTGCCTTCAAAGCTCATCACTAAGCTAAGGACCCTGGGACTTAACACCTCGCTCTGCAACTGGATTCTGGACTTGCTGACGGGCCGGGCCGCCCCCAGGTGGTAAGGGCAGGCAACAACACATCTGCCACGCTGATAATCAACACGGGGCCCCTCAGGGGTACGTGCTTAGTCCCCTCCTGTACTCCCTGTTCACCCATGACTGCATGGCCAAGCACGACTCCAACACCATCATTAAGTTTGCTGACGACACTACGGTGGTAGACCTGATCACCGACAACGATGAGATAGCCTATAGGGAGGAAGTCAGAGACTTGGCAGTATGGTGCCAGGACAACAACCTCTCCCTCAATGTGATCAAGACAAAGGAAGGATGATCGTGGACTACAGGAAAAGGAGGACCGAGCACGCCCCATTCTCATCAACAGGGCTGTAGTGGAACAGGTTGAGAGCTTCAAGTTCCTTGGTGTCCACATCACCAACAAACTATCATGGTCCAAACACTCCAAGACAGAAGTGAAGAGGGCACTACAATGCCTTTTCCCCCTCAGGAGACTGAAAAGATTTAGCCTGGGTCCTCAGATCCTCAAAAAGTTCTCCAGCTGCACCATCAAGGAGCATCCTGACTGGTTGCATCACTGCCTGGTATGGCAATTGCGCAGCCTCTGACCACAAGACACTACAGAGGGTAGTGCGTAGGGCCCAGTACATCACTGGGGTTAAGTTGCCTGCCATCCAGGACTTCTACACCAGGCGGTGTCAGAGAATGGCCCTAAAAATGGTCAAAGACCCCAGCCGCCCCAGTCATAGACTGTTCTCTCTACTACCGCATTTCAAGCAGTACACAAGTGCTAAGTCTAGGACAAAATGGCTCCTCAACAGTTTTTACCCCCAAGCCATAAGACTCCTGAACAGGTAATCAAATGGCTACCCGGACTATTTACATTGTGTGCCCCACCCCACCCCCCCTTTTACGCTGCTGCTGCTCTGTTTATCATACATGCATAGTCACTATATAACTATAGTAGTATAGTATAGTAACTATACATTCCTGTACATACTACCTCAATTGGCCCGACCAACCAGTGCTCCTGCACATTGGCTAACTGGACTATCTGCATTGTGTCCCACCACCCGCCAGCCTGACTAACCAGTGTCTGTAAGTAGCCTCGCTACTTCTATAGCCTCAATACTGTATATAGCCTCAGTACTGTTATTTGTCACTGTCTTTTTACCATTTTATTTCTTTACTTACCTATTGTTCACCTAATAAATTTTTTGCACTATTGGTTAGAGCCTGTAAGTAAGCATTTCACTGTAAGGTGTATTGTATTGTTGTATTTGGCGAGCGTGACAAATAAACTTTGATTTGATTTGAGATGTTACCCCACTCTTCCACCAAGGCACCTGCAAGTTCCCGGACATTTCTGGGGGGAATGGCCCTAGCCTTCACCCTCCGATCCAACAGGTCCCAGACGTGCTCAATGGGATTGAGATACCGGCTCTTCGCTGGCCATGGCAGAACAGACATTCCTGTCTTGCTGGAAATCACGCACAGAATGAGCAGTATGGCTGGTGGCATTGTCATGCTGGAGGGACATGTCAGGATGAGCCTGCAGAAAGGGTACCACATGAGGGAGAAGGATGTCTTCCCTGTAATGCACAGCGTTGAGATTGCCTGCAATGACAACAAGCTCTGTCTGCTCTGTTCCTGGTGTAACTCGGCAGTGGCTGGTACCATCCTGTACCTGTCCCGCAGGTGTGATGTTCGGTTGTACCAATCCAGTGCAGTTGTTGTTACATGTTTTTTGCCACTGCAAGCACGATCAGCTGTCCGTCCTGTCTCCCTGTAGCGCTGTCTTAGGCGTCTCACAGTAAGGACATTGCAATTTATTGCCCTGGACACATCTGCAGTCCTCATGCCTCCTTGCAGCATGCTTAAGGCACATTCACGCAGATGAGCAGGGACCCTGGGCATCTTTCTTTTGTTTTTTTCAGAGTCAGTAGAAAGGCCTAACTGTGACCTTAATTGCCTACCGTCTGTAAGCTGTTAGTGTCTTAACAACCGTTCCACAGGTGCATGTTCATTAATTGTTTATGGTTCATTGAACAAGCATGGGAAACAGTGTTTAAACCCTTTAAAATGAAGATCTGTAAAGTTATCTGGATTTTTACAAATTATCTTTGAAAGACAGGGTCCTGAAAAAGGAATGTTATTTTGTTGTTGCTGAGTTTATGAACTAGGGCTGAGTTTATGAACTAATTTCTGTGCATACATTTTTTCGTGAATAATCACATTGCTTGAAAGCATTAAAAATACAGAAAATATCCAAAATACATCATATATTGTGCTTCATCAATCTACCTGATTTTGATGACTGTTGGACAAAATGAAGATGTTAATTTTCTTGTAATGCTTTTTGTATAAAAAAAATCTTAATTTACAGCTCAATTTTAGCCAATTCTAAATTTGCGATTAATCATGACAAATCCTGTGATTAACTCAATGTTTTTATCATTTGACAGCCCTAGTATGAACATGATATCACAAATAAGTGTGATACAATTACTGTAGTAACTCTGAGAAAATACATAGATCAGGATCTGCAAGTCCTTACTCTGCACTAATGCTACATGCAACTATACAGTATATTAATGGTATAAAGCATCAGACACACCAAGGATACTGTTCTTAGCAGCTCTGCCGAAAGTGTCTGCAGTCAACTTTTTGTTGTTCACATAGCACAGCTCAACTCCAGAACACAAGTTGGCAGTCCCTTTCTTAAGATATGTTTGGCTTGTGCCTGTTGTAGATAACTACGGTTAGGTAGCTAGCAAGCTCATTTCCAATGTGAACAAATGAGTCATAGTGGGCAAAACAAGCAAGTAGGGGGGGCAGAGCCAACCATGAGCTAGCAAGAGCCTATTGGTGCGTTCTGGCATGTATTTTGCCTGTTTCCTTTAGGGAACGCCTACTCAAGGAATTGCAAGTGTGCAGTAACTCAATTTGCCTGTGCACTACTTCTAAACAACGCCATTTTTGTCAATTTCAGCAAATAGTAAAGTTTACAAAACTTAGTCCACTCTGTTCGTAACATATTCTAGTTTTGGGAACTGAAAACTGTATTGAGAACATTTGCAAGTGTTTTTGCAAGAGAAGGAACGGCCTACTATTGTGCAATGTACCTATCGGCCGTCAGTTTTCTCAGTGTGTCTGACCTCTAACAATTAATGGCACGCTGCCTGTCAAGATTAACGGCAACCTTAACGTAAACTCACTCACTTTTGTACATCGCCTTGGTCCGTACAATTGACCATATTTTTGCGCCCAAAAAACGTAATACTTCCAGATCAACTGTAATATCAATACCAATGTAAAGCACAATTTCTCCCCTTTCCAACAAAATTAATGACGAAACCTTCATGATGTCCATCTTTGCATAATTCAAGAAGGCAATGAGCTCCTTCGCTTCCCACCTGACATTTTTTTTAAAGACCCGAAGGCTACGAAATGATCTTGAAAGAGGGAAATATGTTGTGAAGAAACAGGTTTTTTCACCCGATTTGTCCAACTAATCAACTTTAAAATGTAAATAAAACAGAGTTTATGCAATACCTCTTTGAAGGTTTGTGTCAAATTTGAAGAGGGATTTAGGGCTGCGCTAACGTTAGCCTCACAAGTGAACTGCAGCTGTGCTGGCTTTTGAGTGTCATGATGGCTTGCAGTAATGACGCGCAAAAAAAATGCAATTGGCACCCTAGTCATGAAATATTAGTTTAATATTAGCAATAATTATATTAATTTAGACAAAAAATAATGAATAATGAAGTTGTCTTACACGTGTATATGGTTAAGCATGATTTTAATCTGTGAGAGAAGGGCTAACCCTGATGGAAAGAGGCTGTATGGCACAAAATTAGTTGCAAATGTGATGATCACGATGTAACGTACAGCGTCAGAGGGGTCAGCTTTTTCAAAATCTTTTCTCCAATACTGTTAGTATTACCATGTCAATCAACACTGACTCGAAACGTAGTTCACACCCTGAATTTTGATGCCAACACATCTTTTACAGTCCCATTCGTTTTCATTGCAGTCTCGTTTGAATGTCGCGGTTATGCACATTTGTACGGAGTGGGGTGAGTTTACGTTAATTATTCCTAAAGTCCTTGTGTTGCAACGTAATACCTATAGGATCTGCTACATACCTTTCAGAGATGGTGTTTTGGTTGGTGTTGGGGCTCCTTGGGGCTAGAAATAAGGGGTTGTGAGTGGACTGGACAGGTTAGGGAAATCTGAGGCCAAGGGGGATGGGGGGGTTAAACCCTAACCTTGGGGCTTTGCCTGGGGCTCAGGCCTAATGCCTGCCAGGGTGTACATTTCCCCTGAGTTCCGGAAAATTGGGGAGATTAATGCGCAGGCGGAAGGACAGTGGATTAATTGTGTTTCCAGATGTACGGGGTGACGTTGCCACTTTAGTTTTTCTTTCTGCCTCCTCTAGTTTTACGAGTCATGTAAAATAGAACCTGTGTGGGACTGCTAAGGGGTCCATCATCAGCAATTTGGGACACCTTGTTATCCATTTGATCAGTGAGGGCAAATGATATGTCCTGAACAAGTCTATTTGTCAGTTCTAATACTATTAAGATGTGTATTCAATTCTGCAATAATAGATGACTTTGGTTGAAGTTTGGAAAAAAACTTGTCACTAAGGCCATTTTTGGCCCGCTTTTATTTGTTAATTTTTTTTTACAGTTTGGACAGATTCATTTTCATAAAGATTATAGCTAAAATAGGAGGGATGTAGTGTTTTCAGATTTTAAGAAACAATTAAATTAGGCGACCCGACCAAATTCACATAAAAATGTGAGTTATACAGTTGCTTGCGAAAGTATTCACCCCCCTTGGAATTTTTCCTATTTTTTTGCCTTACAACCTGGAATTAAAATATATTTTTAGGGGGTTTGTATAATTTGATTTACACAACATGCATACCACTTTAAAGATGCAAAATGTTTTTTTTATTGTGAAACAAACAAGAAATAAGACAAAAAAAACAGAACTTGAGCGTGCATAACTATTCACCCCCCTAAAGTCAATACTTTGCAGATCCACATTTTGCAGCAATTACATCTAGCCACTGGGATGTTTGCCCATTCTTCAAGGCAAAACTGCTCCAGGTCCTTCAAGTTGGTTCTGCTGGTGTACAGCAATCTATAAGTCATACCACAGATTCTCAATTGGATTGAGGTCTGGGATTTGACTAGGCCATTCCAAGACATTTTAAATATTTCCCCTTAAACCCCTCGAGTGTAGCTTTAGCAGTATGCTTAGGGTCATTGTCCTGCTGGAAGGTGAACCTCTGTCACAGTCTAAAATCTCTGGAAGACAAACAGATTTCCCTCAAGAATTTCCCTGTATTTAGCGACATCCATCGTTCCTTCAATTCTGGCCAGTTTCTCAGTTCCTGCTGATGGAAAAACATCCCCCCGCAGCATGATGCTGCCACCACCATGTTTCACTGTGGAGATGGTATTCTCGGGGTGATAAGAGGTGTTGGGTTTGCGCCAGACATGGCGTTTTCCTTGATGGCCAAAAAGCAACATTTTTGTCTCATCTGACCAGAGTACCGTCTTCCTTATGTTTGGGGAGTCTCCCACATACCTTTTGGCGAACACCAAACGTGTTTGCTTATTTTTTTCTTTAAGCAATGTTTTTTTTCTGGCCACTCTTCTGTAAAGCCCAGCTCTGTGGAGTGTACGGCTTAAAGTGGTCCTATGGACAGATACTCCAATCTCCGCTGTGGAGCTTTGCAGCTCCTTCAGGGTTATCTTTGGTCTCTTTGTTGCCTCCCTGATTAATGCCCTCCTTGCCTGGTCCATGAGTTTTGGTGGGCGGCCCTCTCTTGGCAGGTTTGTTGTGTTGCCATATTCTTTCCATTTTTTAATAATGGATTTAATGGTGCTCATGGGATGTTCAAAGTTTCAGATTTTTTTATTTTTGTAACCCAACCCTGATCTGTACTTCTGCACAACTTTGTCCCTGACCTATGTGGAGAGCTCCTTGGTCTTCATGGTGTCGTTTGCTTGGTGGTGCTGCTTGCTTGGTGGTGTTGCAGACTCTGGGGCCTTTCAGAACAGGTGTATATATACTGAGATCATGTGACAGATCATGTGACACTTAGATTGCACACAGGTGGACTTTATTTAACTAATTATTTTTGAAGGTAATTGGTTGCACCAGATCTTATTTAGGGGCTTTATAGCAAAGGAGGTGAATACATATGCACGCACCAATTTTCTTTTTTGTAGATTTCTTTTTAAACAAGTACATTTTTTTCACTTCACCAAATTGGACTATTTTGTGTATGTCCAATATATGAAATCCAAATAAACATCAATTTAAATTACAGGTTGTAATGCAACAAAATAGGAAAAATGCCAAGGGGATTAATACTTTTGCAAGGCACTGTACATCTGTCATTCTCATTAAAAGCAAGCCTGAGAAACAGTAGATCTGTTCAAAGTTCTCTATTTCTATGCTTACCGTTCATAAGTTCAGTTTTTGCATCTTTTACTTTCAGTTTTGTACACCAGCTTCAAACAACTGAAAATACAATATTTGTTGTTATTTAAATATATTTCACAGCGGTTTAGATGGTAAAATTATTATCTACACTGGGCATTGCTTGTTTTGTCACAAACTGAAATTAGGCAAACTATTAGAATTTTAGGAAATGGTGGAATGATTTTAAAGTACTATTACAAGTAAAAAAAAATAGTTATCCTTCAAGTTATCCTTCAATGCGGTCTATGTAACATTTAGGTTATTTAGCAGACGTTTTATCCAGAGCGACTTAGTCAGTGCATTCTAATGGCGGTCTTTGTGTGTGTGTGCTGTCTTTCTCACCCAGAGGCCAGGCTGTGAGGAGGTGTATGCTGTGATCCCAGCCCTGGAGCTGATGCTGGGCCATTGGAAGGAGGAGATGGCCGTGATGGTGGAGCTCAGCCAGTTGTCCAAGGAGCACAGCGACCCGCACTCCGCCAGTGTGATCAAGAGCCGCTTCCTGGGGCCATTGGTGCCCCGTGTCAAACTGCTGGGAGACCTGCTGACCAACGCACGTAGGGTGGGCTGCACCAGCGACCGCTCGGGGGGCTTCGGGGAGTACCTCATCGACCAGCTGCAGGAGGAGTTGACCAACGTCTCCAGTAGATAAATCACTCAGTAGTTTATATTAAAGAAAACTACTTTGCGAGTTCGACTCTCAAAACAAGCCTCTCCTGTCAGTGTTTTATGGCCACCTATATTGTATTATAGCTTGTCTGTAAGGCCAATGTATTGTAGAAGACACTCCCTATTCCTACATAACTTGCTGGCTCCTCAATAGAAATGATTGAAACTGAAAAAACAAGGGGAATAATTTGAGGTGTATGGCTTAGTTACAACTAGGTTTATTCGGAACCAAGCTGTAGCACTTCTTCTTAATTCCTGTTTGCATTTCAAAAATAATGAATACATATATTATGCACTAGATTTGGGCATTTAAAAGGACACAGCCTCATTGTATCATGTTCAGTGCCTTTGGAAATTATTCAGACCCCTTTACTTTTTCAACATTTTGTTAGGTTACAGCCTTATTCTAAAATGTATTAAATCGTTTTTTCCCTCAATCTACACACAATACACGATAATGACAAAGCAAAAAGTTTTTTTTAATGTTTGCTAATTTATTAAAAATAAAAAACAGATATCACATTTACATAAGTATTCAGACCCTTTACTCAGTACTTTGTTTAAGCACATTTGGCAATGATTTCAGCCTCGACTCTTCTTGGGTATGACGCTAAAAGCTTAGCACAGCTATATTTGGGTAGTTTCTCCATTTCTTCTCTGACGATCCTCTCAAGCTCTATCAGGTTGCATGGGGAGCTTTGCTGCACAGCTATTTTCAGTTCTCTCCAGAGATGTTCGATCGGGTTCAAGTCCTGGCTCTGGCTGGGCCACTCAAGGACATTCAGAGACTTGTGCTGAAGCAACTCCTGCATTGTCTTGGCTGATTGCTTAGGGTCACTGTCCTGTTGGAAGGTGAACCTTCACCCCAGTCTGAGGTCCTGAGCACTCTGGAGCAGGTTTTCATGAAGGATTCCTCTGTACTTTGCTCTCTTCATCTTTGCCTAGATCCTGACTAGTCTCCCAGACCCTCTTGCTGAAAAACATCCCCAAAGCATGATGCTGCCACCACCAGGCTTCACAATAGGGATGGTTCCAGGTTTCCTCCAGATGTGACACTTGGCATTCAGGTCAAAGAGTTAAATCTTGGTTTCATCAGACCAGAGAATCTTGTTTCTCTTCTGATCTGAGAGTCTTTAGGTGCCTTTTTGGCAAACTCTAAGCGGGCTGTCATGTGCCTTTTACTGAGGAGTGGCTTCCGTCTGGTCACTCTACCATAAAGGCCTGATTGGTGGAGTGCTGCAGAGATGGTTGTCCTTCTGGAAGGTTCTCCCATCCCCATAGAGGATCTCTAGAGCTCTGTCAGAGTGACCATCGGGTTCTTAGTCACCTCCCTAACCAAAACCCTTATCCTCAGATTTCTCAGTTTGGCCGGGCGGCCAGCTCTAGGAAGAGTCTTGGTGGTTCTAAACGTCTTACATTTAAGAATGATGGAGGCCACTGTGTTATTGGGGACCTTCAATGCTGCAGAAATGTTTTGGTACTCTTCCCCAGATCTGTGCCTCGACACAATCCTGTCCCGGATCTACGGACAATTCCTTCGACGTCATGGTTTGGTTTTTGCTCTGACATGGACGGTCAACCGTGGGACCTCATATAGAAATCATGTCCAATCAGTTGAATTTACCACAGGTGGACTTCAATCAAGTTGTAGAAACATCTCAAGGATGATCAATAGAAACAGGATGCACCTGAGCTCAATTTTGAGTCACATAGCAAAGGGTCTGAATACTTATTTAAAAATATGTTTTTTAGTGGAATAAATTTGAAAACATTTCTAAAAACCTGTGTTCGCTCTGTCATTATGTCGTGTTTTGTGTAGATGCTGAGGAAATATTTGTATTTAATCAATTTTAGAGTAAGGCTGTGAAATGACAAAATGTGGAAAAAGTCAAGGGGTCTGAATTCTTCCCGAAGGCACTGTATGTATTCCATGAGCGAAGTTGAGCCATGTTGTCATAATGTGGTGTTGCATGAATTGAGAGATAACAATGTGACAATCAAAGCTGAAGGCAAAGTACTTGAAATACTGTTCATATCTGGATTGACACACCTCGCTATGTTATATGGCTTATAATGGTATTTTTGTATTCAGTATTTTACAAAGAGGTCACTCTCATAAGAAATTATGGGTTGATGTATAATGGGATATTGTTTGGGATTGGTCTCATCTGTACACTTTATGTTTCTACAAAACCTATTGCCTTTACCTACTATACAGATCAAATATACACTGTCCCTCTTCATCACATACAGTACAATGTTACAACAATATATCTACCTTTCAAAATAAAGTTTTCGATACATTTCTGAACAGTCTCTTTTTCTCAATGGTGTTTGATTTAACACTTTCAAGTAATATTTGTGTTCATAGTGACTTCAGTGTCCTGATTTGTCAAAAGATTCTTATTGATTCGCTGATCCTCAACACAGGGGCCCCACAAGGGTGGGTGCTCAGCCCCCTCCAGTACTCCCTGTTCACCCAGGACTGCGTGGCCACGCACAACTCCAACTCGATCATCAAGTTTGTAGACGACACAACAGTAGTAGGCCTGATTACCAATAATGACAAGACAGCATACGGGGAGGAGGTGAGGGCCCTGGGAGAGTGGTGCCAGGAAAATAATATATCTCTCGAAGGAGATGATCGTGGACTTCAGGAAACAGCAGAGGGAGCATTCCCCTATCCACATCGATGTTACCGCAGTGGAGAAGGTGGAAAGCTTCAAGGTCTTCGGTATACACATCACTGACGATCTGAAATTGTTAATCAAGGACGTCAACCACCTGAGCTGTGGCCTGTTCACCCCTCTATCATCCAGAAGGCGAGGTCAGTACAAGTGCATCAAAGCTGGGACCGAGAGACTGAAAAACAGCTTCTATCTTAAGGGCTGTCAGACTGTTAAATAACCATCACTAGCCTGGCTTCCACCCGGTTACGCTACCCTGCACCTTAGAGGCTGCTGCCCTATATACATAGACTTGCAATCACTGGCCACTTTAATAATGGAACACGAGTCACTTTAGTAATGTTTGAATAATGTTTACATACTTCTTTACTCATCTCATATGTACAGTTGAAGTCGGAAGTTTACATACACTTAGGTTGGAGTCATTAAAAGTCGTTTTTCAACCAATCCATACATTTCTTGTTAATGATCTATAGTTTTGGCAAGTCGGTTAGGAGATCTACTTTGTGCATAATACAAGTAATTTTTCCAACAATTGTTTACAGACAGATTATTTCACTTATAATTCACTGTATCACAACTCCAATGAGTCAGTAGTTTACATACACTAAGTTGACTGTGCCGTTAAACAGCTTGGAAAATTCCAGAAAATGATGTCATGACTTTAGAAGCTTCTGATAGGCTAATTGACATAATTTGAGTCAATTGAAGGTGTACCTGTGGATGTATTTCAAGGCCTACCTTCAAACTCAGTGCCTCTTTGCTTGACATAATGGGAAAATCAAAAGAAATCATCCAAGTCCTCAGAATAAAAATTGTAGACCTCCACAAGTCTGGTTCATCGTTGGGAGCAATTTCCAAATGCCTGAAGGTACCACGTTCATCTGTACAAACAATAGTACGCAAGTAAAAACACCATGGGACCACGCAGCCATCATACCGCTCAGGAAGCAGAAGCGTTCTGTCGCCTAGAGATGAAAGTACTTTGTGTGAAAAGTGTAAATCAATCCCAGAACAACAGCAAAGGATCTTGTGAAGATGCTGGAGGAAACAGGTACAAAAGTATCTATATCCACAGTAAAACGAGTCCTATCTCGACATAATCTGAAAGGCTGCTCAGCAAGGAAGAAGCCACTGCTCTAAAACCGCAATGAAAAGCCAGACTCCGGTTTGCAACTTCACTATGGGGACAAATATCGTACTTTTTGGAGAAATGTCCTCTGGTCTGATGAAACAAAAACAGAACTGTTTGGCCATAATGACCATCGTTATGTTTGGAGGAAAAAGGGGGATGCTTGCAAGCCGAAGAACACCATCCTAACAGTGAAGCACGGGGGTGGCAGCATCATGTTGTGGTGGTGCTTTGCTGCAGGAGGGACTGGTGCACTTCACAAAATAGATGGCGTCATGAGGCAGGAAAATTATGTGGATATATTGAAGCAACATCTCAAGACATTAGTTAAATCTTGGTCACAAATGGGTCTTGCAAATGGACAATGACCCCAAGCATACTTCCAAAGTTGTTGAAAATTGGCTTAAGGACAACAACGTCAAGGTATTAGAGTGGCCATCACAATGCCCTGACCTCAATCCCATAGAAAATTTGTGGGCAGAACTGAAAAAGTGTGTGCGAGCAAGGAGGCCTACAAACTTGACTCAGTTACACAAGCTCTGTCAGGAGGAACAGGCCAAAATTCACCCAACCTATTGTGGGAAGCTGGTGGTGGAAGGCTACCTGAAACGTTTGACAATTTAAAGGCAATGCTACCAAATAATAATTAAGTGTATGTAAACTTCTGACCCACTGGGAATGTGATGATTGAAATAAAAGCTGAAATAAATAATTCTCTCTCCTATTATTCTGACATTTCACATTCTTAAAATAAATTGGTGATCCTAACTGACCTCAGACAGGGAATTTTTCCTAGGATTATATGTCAGGAATTGTGAAAAACTGAGTTTAAATGTATTTGGCTAAAGTGTATGTAAACTCCCGACTTCAACTGAATATACTGTATTCTATTCTACTGTATTTTAGTCAATGCCACTCCAACATTGCTTGATCTAATTTATATATTTTATATGTTTTTATATATTTATATATTTCTTAATTCTATTATTTTACTTTTAGATGTGTCTGTATTGTTGTGAATCATTTTTAGATACTACTGCACTTTTGGAGCTAGGAACATAAGCATTTCACTACACCCGCAATAACATTTGCTAAATAGGTGTATGTAACCAATACAATTTGATTTGATTTGATATTTGGAGGAGTTTTGCATGGGATGCCAACACTGCTTTAGTCATCTCACTATCGCCATCTAGTGATTCTCACCTATAACATAATATTGTCAGGTTTTCAAGAAGTAGGCGTATAGTGGCCTCATATTCTCCAATAGACCTGTCTAAAAAAATATACACTTTAGGTAGCAGCAGAATTTACAGCCAAGAGAGCATTTTGTATTTAGAAAAGTACATTGTGTTTAAAACAAACTGGTCTGCCTGATTAATTCTAAAGCAGCATGCACATTGGATAATTAATATATCTGGGGGCTATAGATTAGAATAATAATTTGGTGGATGCTTATATTTGTCCTGTTTCACACCTGAATTAAAAAATATATCTAATATCCCAACTCCCCCTGAGACACCCTTGGATAGTGGGGTCACGACCAGGGTCAGCCATTATCAACAGCAGCCCTGGAGCTATTAGGGTTAAGTCCCTTGCTCAAGGGCACATCAACATATGTATTTATTTATTTTTTGGCTTGGGTATTCGAACTATCAACATTTTGGCTACTTGCCTAATGCTGCAACCGCTATAGGCTAACTGCCACTGCCGCAAGTAATAGTGTGTGCAAGAGAATAAGTGCTGATATCATTAGGCCAACTTGTGTTCAGAAACTCTTAGAAACAAGTTGTTGTAACATCCGTTTGAGCCAATAGGCTATAGGGACATTAGAGAAACTTGTGCATAACAGAATGATATATTTAGACAGGTTATGGCTATATGAAAGGGAATAGAATAGAATATAATTAGCATATTTTATTTATTCAAGAAGGAACTTCTGCAACAGCATAACATTCTAGTAATAGGACTAGATAGAATCATACCAATAATACAACTAAGCACCAAAATATAAAAATGTAATCTGTAAATTATATTTATGAAAAACGATTGAAAAGTGAATTGATTGCTGTGATTTATTTTTCTCTAGTATCAGAGCTTTTTAAAATATCAGTATGACTGTTTTCAAACGAATAATAGGCCTCGATTTCTATGTTATTATAGGGACAGTTATGAGAAATTGTTCACTAATTAGCGTGAAGTTGTAAACCCCTCCCTATGCACCCATTCCGCGCGATCATTGGCCAATCCAGGGAGCTGTCAGAAATGCAGAGCACGCCCCTAACTCTAACGCCAAGGATAAAAGCTTGTTCGATCCACAGCATCAGCAACAGTTTGCAGGGTGCATTAGGATAGAGGTTGGGGAAAGTTATTAACCACATTCCTACACTAAAACCTAACCATAATTTTAAGGATACTTTTACTTTTTTGCCCAAAGTTTCTGGTAACCTAGAACGTTTGTAACAAATACAGAGCCAGGAGAACAACAGTTACAAAGTTGGTCTTGGCATTTGACACTGAGATAGAGATGGAGTTGTCGGATATTTCGTTCCCTATCACCTCCGCTGATGACTTTTATGACGACCCGTGCTTCAACACCAGCGACATGCATTTTTTCGAAGACATGGACCCCCGGTTAGTCCATGTTGGTCTCCTCAAGCCCGACGACCATCATCATAACGAAGACGAGCACATCAGGGCCCCAAGCGGGCACCACCAAGCCGGTAGGTGCCTCCTCTGGGCATGCAAAGCCTGCAAGAGGAAAACCACCAACACCGACCGGAGGAAGGCTGCTACCATGCGGGAGAGGAGGAGACTGGGCAAGGTCAACGACGCCTTCGAGAACCTGAAGAGATGTACGTCGAACAACCCCAATCAGAGGCTTCCAAAGGTGGAGATCCTGAGAAATGCCATCAGCTACATCGAGTCTCTGCAGTCTCTGCTCAGGGGCCAGGACGGCGAAAACTACTACCCTTCGCTGGAGCACTACAACGGGGACTCTGACGCATCCAGCCCACGGTCCAACTGCTCTGATGGAATGGTGAGTTGGTGCATCTTGACCTCAGTGTCTATGGGCATGTCCACTGGATTTCGATCGTTCTTTATTACATAAAATGTATACATACATTTAGTAGACCTATTCCATTTTATTTGTATATATTATTTTGGATTGAGGTCTATAATATGATATGTTGATTTATAGGTCTTTGGTTTGACATATCATTCCAAAAGTTGACAGAACACAAAATGTGATATTGTATTGCTCGAATTCTTAATAATGTCATCTTTTTTTTTCCAGATGGACTATAATGCCCCGACGTGCACGTCCGCAAGACGAAGCAGCTATGAAAGCTCTTATTTTGCGGAGACTCCAAATGGTAAGTTTCCATTTAGTTTTATATTATTGTGACTTGTTATTGTGACCTTTATTATACGGTTTTAAAATAAAGTTTTATTCAGCAGCAGCTCTTCTTCTGTAGCCCAAAAATCAAGACTCAAGACAGACAGCATTTGACATTTAGACAATGCTACTAGTTCATTGTTGTCTCTGATGTTTTCTTCACCTTTATTACTACAGCTGATGCCAGAAGCAAAAAGAACGCAGTCATCTCCAGCTTGGATTGTCTATCCAGCATCGTGGAGAGAATCTCAACAGACACGTCCGCGTGCACTATGTTATCAGTTCAGGAGGGTAGCCCCTGCTCTCCCCAAGAGGGATCTATCCTGAGCGAGACAGGGGCAACCGTGCCGTCGCCGACCAAGTGCCCACAGCCCTCCCATGACCCCATCTACCAAGTGCTATGAAAAGACAGTGATAGTAAATGGCTACATTCATGAAAATGAATCCATTCATGTAAATGAAGAAAACAACGAACGGACAGGGTTGCAGAATGTGGCTGTACTATAAGAATATGATGGCAAAGTTGCCTTCCCTTCCTTTAATAGAACGTTTTAAATTCTTTGAAATTCAATCATTGGCATCCCATGGGTCACGTTTTATAAGAAATAATTTACCGATTTATTTATGTACATGTAATCGTATATGAAATATTTGACCACTTTCTTTCCCTTGCCATTTTAATTGTTTATGACAATAGAGGACCATTTTTGTATAGGTCTATGTGTAAATAAGAGGTGAAACGAAAAAAAGGTTTTTAATGTATTTAATGTTGCCTGTTTATATTCAGGTGCGCGTGGTTGGTTTGTTGTGAGAAATGTTTAACTTTATATTTATACATCTTAAAATTTGTGAAAGTCGTTCGATGTTATTATAAATAAATGACTATGGCTATTTATACAAAACATGATTCATCATTTACTCTATTGCTTTGCCAAGATAACTTAATGTGTTTTGCCTGGCATATTTAACCTGAGGAACAAAGATTATAATGACATATTGAAATTCTAAAATATCTTCAAAATGCTGAAGCATATTATACTGTATTAAGCACATTAAATTATAATATTAGGCCTATTGTACATTTGATAATTTCTCGCGATTTATACTGGATCCACATAATTAAAAAAATAAAAAAATAAATTCACATCCATTTGATTGCAAAATAAAAACGAAATAGAGGACACAATAGCATATGATCAGACATAGATGATTTTGTATACTTACTCAATGTCATAGGCCTATCATATGTAACGTCTCAACGCATTAACCATGCTGGAAAGATTATAGTTTCTAAAGTATTCATGTTTCTCCCAAGCAGAAGACAACTGCATTGGAGCAGATTTATTTTAAAAAATCCCTGTCGGCCTATATATTAAGAAACACCTAACTTTACAAGACACACACTACTCCTTTCCACAACAGCAGCAATTACACATTCCAAGGGTACATCTTGAGGTTGGAGTAAAGATCTTTCAGATACAAAGGCCCATCTGGGCTCCCGAGTGGCGCAGAGGTCTAAGGCACTGCATCTCAGTGCTAGAGGCGTCACTACAGACACCACAGGCTTTATCACAACCGGCGGTGATTGGGAGTCCCATAGGGCGGTGCACAATTGACTCAGCGTCGTCCGCGTTTGGCCGGTGTAGGCGGTCATTGTAAATAATAATTTGTCCTTAACTGACTTGCCTAGCTACATACCAAAAAAAATGTAAAAACTGACTGGAACAATTTACCTATAGAAATCAGGGCATTACACAGTGCATTTAACTAATAAAAACATCGGCATGTGAAGATGTATATATCGGTACTTCCTTTTATTAGTTGTATTAGTAGATGTAGCAGTAGTTTTTATTGGTAGGACTAGTAGTAATTGTAAAACTTTGTTTTATGCTGTTAATGTAGGTTTTTATTATTATTGTTGTTATTATTTCAATGTTATTATTTATTGTTATTTTTTATTCGGATACTTGAAAACGAGATGGTGCATCTCAAGAGATTTGATACTGCAAAATGTCAAATGAATAAATACATAAAATGATAGGCTATGGCCTAAATGAAACACATCTAATGACCCAAATTACTTACCAATAAGACATGAACTGTTGCCATAAAATAATCTGTCTAAAACCTTATTTATATAAAATAGGTTAATTTAAGCGATATTAGGCCTATCAACTCAGGGCTGAATACTTTCTAGCGTATGTGCAACTCCAACTGTAGCATGTTTCATTAAAACAACATTGTGTATAGCAGTAACACACCATTTGTAATTATCACAAGGGGTTTCACTTTTGCAATTCACAAAAATAAATAGACAGACACTATATGCCTAGTCTATAGCCTAAAAAAAATATATTTTAACACATGCATGTTTTTCTGTGTCTGACATTTAACTTTACAAATATAAATCCGTCCACAAAGCAAAAACAACATTGGGCCCGATATGGTCTATATTTCTAACACTATAGCCAATTAGGATAAATATAATTTGATGGAAAAGTATTATGAGCTGTGTGAACATAGTTGTTTTTGCCTTGTTGTCTTGTTCAAAAGTGAACGAGAGTAAACATCCTGAACAGAAGTGAAAGGGACAGTGAGTCTCTTTTTTAGCTGACAAGTGTGCAAAGTGAGTTGCTACCAATAGTATTATTATTAGTAATTATATTTCTATGAGTACAGTAGATCCACCGTCAGGACCGAAAATATCCCTTGAACATTGAGAGAGCAACAGCGTCATCACGAGTTCACATTGTGTACTGCAGTTGCAGAAGCCCGGAATTTTTGAAGCTACAGAAATGAATATATTAACGTCTACATTCGTTTTTGTCACATGTATTATATTACAGACACATTAATGCATACTTTTAAATGATATTAGGTGAGCTAAAGATAAAATAAAAATAAGTAAAGCATTTTCTTTAAAGTACATTCCTAAAGAAAATAACGTGCTTTTTACTCCATACATTTTCCCTGACACCCAAAAGTGCTCATTACATTTTGAATGCTTGGCAGGACAGGAAAAGGGTCCAATTCACGCACTTACCACGAGAACAACCCTAGTACTGCCTCTGATATTTACTTTTAATACTTAAGTATATTTTAGCAATTACATTTACTTTGGATTCTTTAGTATATTTAAAACCAAATACCCTTATATTTTACTCAATTATTACTTTACTGGGTGACTTTCACTTTTACTTCAGTAATTTTCTATTAAGGTATCTTTACTTTTACTCAAGTATGACAATTGGATACTTTTTCCACCACTGCTCAATGGCCAATAAATAGTAACATCAGCAATGCAGGCTTTAAACCATTGGATGTAACGTAATCGAGCATGGGCTGGAAGGTATTGGTTGTCTAAGCCAAGCCCCTTCGACATGTGGCGGTGAGTAGGCACTTGCAGTTGTGTAGAGTAATCTCTACCTAAAAGGTCTGTATTTAAATACAAATTATGTTAAAAGCTCTGTTTGTAAGCCAGGCAACACTGAATGCACCACAATGTTGCCCAAACCACAGGGATAGGTTACTGGACCAGGGCAAAGGGTTCACAAACTTTTTCGGCCCACGAACTCATTTTGATATTTGAAAATTCTCGCAACCTCAACCATGTGAAAAAACATATGTAGCCCAATGAACAGCCAATGCTCACTTTTGTATTTGCCGCTATGGCAGTTGAAAAACATTCTAACAGTTTGTGATTGTCTTCTTAACTCACCATCACATACTTTTAATGTGGCATAATGTATCTTATCTTACCACCACTAATGAGATGGGTGTGCTTGACGCATGTCGGGTAGCTTCTCAACAGTGGTCGACAGTGCGCACCTCACCTCTGCTGTCACATCCAATCTGGATCTATATTTGCTTTTAATGCAGACAAGAGCACTGAATCCAGCTTCACACAGATATGGGTTGGCGAAGGGTACCATGAGGGTTATGGTGCTTTCAAGACAACAGGGAAGTGGTGTAAAGTACTTAAGTAAAGTACTTAAGTCGGTTTTGGGGATATGTGTACTTTAGTTCCCTATTTATAGTTTTTTAATAATTTTTCTTCGCTACGTTCTTAAGGAAAATAATGTTATTTTTTACTCCATACATTTTCCCTGACACCCAAAAGTATTCGCCACTTTTTGAATGCTTAGCAGGACAGGAAACTTGTCAAATTCTCTTATCAAGAGAGAACATCCCTGGTCATCCCGAGTGCCTCTGATTTGTTGGACTAACTAAACACAAATGTTTCCTTTGTAAATTATGTCTGTGTTGGAGTGTGCCCCTGGCTATCCTTACATTTAAAAAACAAGAAAATTGTGCCATCGGGTTTGCTTAATATAAGGAATGTGAAAATACTTTTACTTTGATACTTAAGTATTTAGCAATGACATTTACTTTTGATACTTAAGTATATGTAAAACAAAATACTTTTAGATTTTTAATCAAGTAATATTTTACTGGGTGACTTTCCCTTTTATTTGAGTAATTTTCTATTAAAATATCTTTACTTTTATTCCAGTATGACAATGTAATACTTTTTTCACCACTGCAACTGGGAACTAGGAAAAATATGAGGTCAAATCATGACGTCAAGGATCTTCAGATCGGAAAGTCGGAGCTCTAGAAAGAGGCCCGAGTCTCTGAGTTTGAATTCCGAGTTGGATGACTGTTCAAAACGATTTTCCCAGTCGGAGCTTGTTTTTTTCTCTGAGTTCCCAGTTGTCTTGGACGCGACATTAATGCTCAGAGGAAAATGGCAGGGTATTCTATGGAACGCCGTTTGGGTCTTCAAGAACGTGGTCAAACGCAATCTTTTTAATGCTACGTGTGTAAAGTAAACAGGTGCATGCGTTAAATTAACTTGTGCACGAGTCAAATAAACGCATGCAAATGTGCGTGCAGGCGGTCCAACATGTGCTAAATAAACGGCTACAAGTGGTCCTGCACACGTCAAATTAATGCCAACAGCGGCTAAATATACACATACACAAGCGAATTTAACGCATTCTTTAATATGCTAATTTTACTAGCCAATTTTCCTAGCTCCTCCTTTCAACCAGATTTTACAGTTTGAAGGAATTTCCTTTCCCACTGCATTGCAAGCAGATTATGAACACCTTTACAAGGTAACGGTTTTGTCTTTGAAAATTGTTGTTACTGAATCATAAAGTTTATCAGCTAGTTTACAGTGGAATGATCAGTTTCTCATCACTGGCTATAAAATTCAGCTAACATTAATCCAGCAACAGGATCAGCAGTGCATAGTGTAATGGATGTGAAACGGCTAGTTTAGTTAGCGGTGCGCGCTAAATAGCGTTTCAATTGGTGACGTCACTTTCTGTGAGACCTTGAAGTAGCGGTTCCCCTTGCTCTGCAAGGGCCGCTGCTTTTGTGGAGAGATGGGTAACGATGCTTCGTGGGTGACTGTTGTTGATGTGTGCAGAGGGTCCCTGGTTTGTGCCCGGGTGTGGGCGAGGGGACGGTCTAAAGTTTTACTGTTACATTAGCGCAAGCTAAATCAGATACTTGATAGATAATAACCCCGGCCATATTATATCATATAGTCAGCCTCAAACTGCCCGGTCATACTGCTAGCAGCAGTGAACGGCGCCGTCTTGTGTTTTATTAAAAGCCTTGCTGAAAAAACATGTAAACTATAACAGCCACGGAAACACATTTAACTATGTTAATACTATCAAGGTAAATTACATACTAGCAAGATTGTTGCTTGAATGCAGGGTTAGGCATACATAGATTAGACAACTGAGATGTTCAACATCCTGGTAGTTCTCGATTTTTGGACTATTGTCTTTATTTTGCTTTATCATTGACTAAAGGAAGACAAGCTACCTAAATGTGACTTATCGGCTAGTACTGAAGCAGGCCCAAAACCTTGTATTTAAGCGAAACAACAGCTGAACAACAGCAACTTCTACAGCTTGACTGGCTGTCATTTCCATGCTAGCGTTAACCGAGGTAGCTCGCGATTAGCATGAAGACACTGAAAAGCTCACATGAAGCAAATTTGGCTAGTGACAACCTTGTAAAACCCTTGCAAACATCTACATGTCAGCTTTCGAACAGAGTAGACTTTAATGTGCACTTTCACTTCGTTTTTTGAACATTTATATTCCATCAAAGCTTATTAGAGTAAAATAACTTCAGGCATTTTCCCAGTACTATATAGTACTGCTTCAAAAGAATAGGGTTCCCATTCCTTTCGCTTTATTTTCACACAATTGTGTCTTGCAAAGTGAACCATGAAGAAGAGCTTGGAGTGGACAAGGGGGAGGCTGATAAAACAGCAGAGAAGACCTGATTCATCAAGTATCAATTAATTCTGGTGATTCTCACCTGGTTGGCATGCACAACACAAGGTATGCAACATTAAGCCCAATCAAATATACATTGTTTTTAAAACATGTATCCCAATTTACGGTCAAGCAATGTTTGTCAGTTGTGTTAATGTTATGAACTACAAACAATCTATGGTTCTTGGAGTCAATTAATAAATTGAAAGTGACTGCAAATAGACATTTTAAAACTGTGCCAATAAAGATGACAAAAAAAAGTAATCTGCTCTTATGGTTCATTTGTCAGACACTTCAATCTGACACTCTTGTCAATCTGACACTCTTGTTAATGCAGCCCAGTCGATATCGATTTTAAAAACTGGAACAACGGATATCGTGTTGCACATAGTAGCAGAAATATCACTGGAACAACTCCAGTTTGCCTATTGTCCCAACAAATGTCAATTATACATGTTCACATACGTTAGAGTGCATCTTCTTTCATAGCTCTGCTTTCAACGCCATCCTGACCCACAAACCGGGTAGCAGACTCAGGGTTCTGGGTGTAAATCCTGTAATTACATTATCACAAGAATGTGTATCCCCAGAATGGACTTGACACTACCATTGCATACCTGATCACCAGTGATCATGAGTACATGAAGGAGCTGTGGGACCTGACATAATGGTGATAGGACAACAGTCTCAGCGTAAGCAAAACAAAGTCGATGGTGATACTTGACCATTCTCCCATCTACTGTACATTGACATGGAGATTATCAGCAGCTTCAAGTTCTTTGGCACCCTGATATCCTTTTCTGCCCTCAGTTACTTTACTCAAAAAGTCCCACTTGTGCTTCTCCACTACCCTCAAACTTGCTGCACCATGACCTATGTACCAACTACGGTTTTTATTGCCATGACACATGTAAATGAAATGTGGTCCATATTTACTGTAAGATTTATTTATGGTAACATTGCACATAGGAAATGTATGATCTCTTGTAACATAGTCCCTTGACATACATGCCTTAACTACTTTGCATAATGCTCAGTTTACCCACTCTACTAAGAAATCATACATTTTTTCAAATATTAAAGCTGCATTATGTATTACTGGGTTCAATTGATTCTGGTTGGTTGTAATGCTTTTGAAAACTTTCACTACACAACTTTTTTTTGCTGACGGACAATCCTTTCGGAAACTTTCATAATATCAATTCTTATAGGACACATCACCAATTAACATTGGCTGCAGTATTCCCAACTTACTAGGTAGTCATGTGATAAACATGTTGGATATTTCCCCTTAAATTAATTCTCTTTAAATCAAATTGTATTTGTCACATGCGCCAAATACAACAGGTGTAGGTAGACCTTACAGTGAAATTCTTACTTACAAGCCCTTAACCAACAATGCAGTTTTTTTTAAACGACAAAGAAAGAAAGAAAATAGTTAATATATACATGTAGGTAGAGATACTAACGTGACTATGCATAGATAGAGTAGCAGCAAATAGTCTGGGTAGCCATTTGATTAGATGTTCAGTAGTCTTATGGCTTGGGGGTAGAATCTGTTTAGAAGCCTCTTGGACCTAGACTTGGCGTGGTAGCAGAGAGAACTGTAGCCTGTAGCTGTGGCTCCACTGGCAATCCCAGCCTAGGAATGTTGAAGCCCCCAAAGTGAAAATTAATACCTTCTCCATGGTTAAAGGGTGTGTTCTCCCCTGAAAAAATTGAAGGGGGGGACATTAAAGTCCATAAGTAATGCTTATTGGAGAACACAATACTCTAAGTGAAAGTAGTTTGGGATTTAATTGATCTATTACATTCTTAGGGGGCCTATGGAAGAATAAGGCTATAAACTGCTGTCCCACAGTTGTGAGAGTGAATAAGTGATATTTTACTGATGTGGGCTGTATTACTTCAATGATCATGGTTTTGCATCTAACCTTCCACCTCCAGATGCCAGTCCCTCCAGAAACATGACTCTTCTCTCATTGCTCTTTGACTGGTACCAGGTGGGGAGCACTCTGCTTTGAAGAGAGAAGCTATGTCTGTGGCAAAAATAGTTTTCTCAGCATAGATGGAAACCTCTCTGAAGAGGCTTGAGTGTCTATTCATGTAAGGCAGGAGACCTAGACACTCCAGACCCTCTTTGAATTTATAAAGTCAAAAATGTAAATTTATTTTCCCTGAAGAATTTAACTAAACTTGAGATACCTTAGATATATGGAAACTCACTGCTCAAGAGCATCCCGTATCCTGCTTTCTAAGTAGAACTTTGTGGCTGACTCCACCAGGGCATCCCTCTCCAATGTACGAATGTATCGCACTGGACCCAACATGACCGCTTCCTGTGCCTCGTCAACAGTTTGTGCTAACTGGATCTTAGAATGTTTATTGTACTGTGTTTTGGGAAAAATTAGCAAAACAATAAACTGATTATCACTACCCTTAAAAAAGATTGACTGCCAACAAAAGGAAACCAAATCCACGTGGAAAAGTATTCATGAACTACAACCCAAATTGTTTTCAAACTTGGTGCAAATTAACAGTAACTTAACATCCATCACAGTAAAAAGTACTTACCTTCTCCAACTTCTCTCTGAAGTCATATTCCGCAATTTCTTTCAGTTCTGGCACAGGAGATTGTAAGCCACACACTTGCCTGTATAGCCTCTGAAAAAATGTGTCTCTACAACCCCATGTACCAGACAGACAGCAATCATGCGGCCCACCTGCTTCTTTACGCCATCATAGAGTGCTGTCACACAGAAGACAAACAGTAAATAAAGGACACATTACATTCAAAAATTAAATGTCTTACTCAAGTCATATACAGTGGGGAGAACAAGTATTTGATACACTGCCGATTTTGCAGGTTTTCCTACTGACAAAGCATGTAGAGGTCTGTAATTTTTTATCATAGGGACACTTCAACTGTGAGAGACGGAATCTAAAACAAACATCCAGAAAATCACATTGTATGATTTTTAAGTAATTAATGTGCATTTTATTGCATGACATAAGTATTTGATACATCAGAAAAGCAGAACTTAATATTTGGTACGGAAACCTTTGTTTGCAATTACAGAGATCATACGTTTCCTGTAGTTCTTGACCAGGTTTGCACACACTGCAGCAGGGATTTTGGCCCACTCCTCCATACAGACCTTTCGGGGCTGTCGCTGGGCAATACGGACTTTCAGTTTCCTCCAAAGATTTTCTATTGGGTTTAGGTCTGGAGACTGGCTAGGCCACTCCAGGACCTTGAGATGCTTCTTACGGAGCCACTCCTTAGTTGCCCTGGCTGTGTGTTTCGGGTCATTGTCATGCTGGAAGACCCAGCCACGACCCATCTTCAATGCTCTTACTGAGGGAAGGAGGTTGTTGGTCAAGATTTAGCGACACATGGCCCCATCCATCCTCCCCTCAATACGGTGCAGTCATCCTATCCCCTTTGCAGAAAAGCATCCCCAAAGAATGATGTTTCCACCTCCATGTTTCACGTTTGGGATGGTGTTCTTGGGGTTGTACTCATCCTTCTACTTCCTCCAAACACGACGAGTGGAGTTTAGACCAAAAAGCTTTATTTTTGTCTCATCAGACCACATGACCTTCTCCCATTCCTCCTCTTGATCATCCAGATGGTCATTGGCAAACTTCAGACGGGCCTGGACATGCGCTGGCTTGAGCATTGGGACCAGCATTTTAATCCATGATGGCGTAGTGTGTTTGCATGGAGCCCCAGACCGAGGGTGATTGACCATCATCTTGAACTTCTTCCATTTTCTAATAATTGCGCCAACAGTTGTTGCCTTTTCACCAAGCTGCTTGCCTATTGTCCTGTAGCCCATCCCAGCCTTGTGCAGGTCTACAATTTTATCCCTGATGTCCTTACACAGCTCTCTGGTCTTGGCCATTGTGGAGAGGTTGGAGTCTGTTTGATTGAGTGTGTGGACAGGTGTCTTTTATACAGGTAACGAGTTCAAACAGGTGCAGTTAATACAGGTAATGAGTGGAGAACAGGAGGGCTTCTTAAAGAAAAACGAACAGAGCCGGAATTCTTACAGGTTGGTAGGTGATCAAATACTTACTGTATGTCATGCAATAAAATGCACATTAATTACTTAAAAAACATACAATGTGATTTTCGAGATTTTTGTTTTAGATTCCTGCAAAATCGGCAGTGTATCAAATACTTGTTCTCCCCACTGTATATTGCCATAAACAAACGTGTCTTTGTTGGTGTAAAAGTGTAACTCGCCTTGAGAGTTGCAAGAAAGGCATTTTTGCCAAACAGGTCCCTCAAATATTGCAGAGGAATGGATGGCACTCATTAACAGCCGGATAAATTCTCTTGAGGGGTCCACCCTCATCAGCTGCCCCTTTTCCGTCAGCGTCCCTAAAAACCATGTCTATTTTTGCCTCCGTATTAAAGCGGGCTCTCTTAAAGCCTGTCATTGCACAATCATAAACATTGTCCCTCATCACGTTAATTTGGTTGGCATCTCTTTAACTTCAGCAGTGTTTGGAGGTCAACATTAAAAAAAGAAACATTCAAAATAACAAAGCTCAGATACTTCCCACAATTCATCTGTAATAACAAGACATTTAATTATTTACAGGGATGACTTGCTCATTGTCATCACCAACATCAACAGAAGAGTCTGGTGAAGGTGGACGATAAGCCTCAGGGAATGGTGGATGGGAGGCCACAGGAAGTGGTATAGGTGGAGGGGGGCCACAAGAAGTTGTGCAGAAGATGGGGGACCACAGGAATAGGGGCTGCCACAAGTGTAGCCTCGTTTGTAGAAGTAGTCTGTAAAAGGTCATTTAAAGACTTATACATTTCAAAAACATGGAGAAAGCAAAAAAGCTGTCCAACATAATGTGACTACGTTCTGAAAATAATTAACAGAAAAAAAACACCAGGTTGTATCTGAGAGGGAGACGAGTGGAAGACAGCGTTCAGTACGAACTCAGGGCATTATGAGTACCTCTTCATGCCGTACGGGTTGATCAAATCTAAATTAAATCAAATTTATTTATATAGCCCTTTGTACATCAGCTGATATCTCAAAGTGCTGTACAGAAACCCAGCCTAAAACCCCAAACAGCAAGCAATGCAGGTGTTGAAGCACGTTGGCTAGGAAAAACTCCCTAGAAAGGCAAAACCTAGGAAGAAACCTAGAGAGGAACCAGGCTATGAGGGGTGGCCAGTCCTCTTCTGGCTGTGCCGGGTGGAGATTATAACAGAACATGGCCAAGATGTTCAAACGTTCATAAATGACCAGCATGGTCAAATAATAGGTCTGGGACAGGTAGCACATCCGGTGAACAGGTCAGGATTCCATAGCCGCAGGTAGAACAGTTGAAACTGGAGCAAGTTTGCTGGCTGGTCCGCTCCTGGAGTCTGAGGTGCGGGAGGTTCCTCGATGGACATAGAGGGGGTCCCGCGTACGCCGTTCGCTCCATACTGGATTTGAGGCGTCGGGCGAGGGGCCGTCAGTACCTCGTGGAGTTGGAGGTACTGGAGGAGAGATGCTGGGTTCCGGTGGAGGACGTGTTGGACCCTTCTTCTTCACAAAAATTCAAATTGAGGAGGTGGGTGAAGTGTAGGACCGAATGTACCCCTGACGCAGGGATTCGGAGACATATGTTTCCATAGCCGCTGTCGCCACCTGTGACAGGGGATACACGTGACTCCTGGGAAGTGCGGCGTCTACCAGGAGATTTATCCTCCCGTCGATGGGTTGGTAAAAGCTCTGTCGATAAAATTCCCAGCTGCGTCCGAATCGACGAGCTCCTTATGCTGGGAATGCAGGAAAAACTCAGGAAAGTAAACATGCACAAACAGGTGTACAATAGAGGGCTCTGGATGAAAGTGGTGCAGGCTCACCTGGGGCGACGCCAGAGTGCCCTGCCTGCTGCCTCGTCCCCTAGAGGAACCAACCCGGCACCGACCAGCAGTGTGACCTCTGCTGCCACAGATGGTGCATGTGAAGGCCCCTCCTCCGGCCTCCCTAAGCGCAGCACCTCCCAGCTCCATAGGCACCGGAATGTTGGTGCTGGGAGGGGGAATCCACAGAGCCCTCTCTGAATGTCCGATGTTGACCAGCAGGTTATCCAGCCGAATGGACAGGTCCACCAGCTGGTCGAAGGTGAGGGTGGTATCCCTGCAGGCCAACTCCCAACGGACATCCTCGCACAGGCTGCAGCAGTAGTGGTCGATAAGGGCCCTGTCGTTCCATCCCCCACCCAGAAAGTCAACTAAGTCTGTTTTTTTTACATCCATTGTGAATGACAACAGTTCCTTTCTCAACGTGAAAAATCTCTCCAACACTCCCCCTCCACAACCACCAAGCCTCGGTGTCAAATATAACTTCATGCTCTGATCCCATATTCTCCAGATTGTATTGTGAAAAGCGTGCGCGCAGTGGATGTGGTTTGATGTAGTTTACAATCAAAGTTACCTGTTGCAGTATGTCTCAGAGTTCTGTGCTCAGCTCTTTTGTCGCCAGTTGCTCTCAGTGTATCATACAATGCGTCCATATGCCAGAGGAGGACACATTCATAACTAGAGTGCAGAGGCCTGCTCGCCATCCTGCCATAGATATAGCCACACAGCACACAGAACATCCTTGTGCCGTTTCATGCTCGTGAATCGGGAGACAGAACAATTTGTCTCCGTGAATAGCGTCTCTCTACATGTATAGCCAACCTGGTCTCAGAGCATTTCATATTATTCTGTACGTAAATCTGAGACACTCCATATAGTTTGGATATGTTACGTTTGTTATGGTTAAATAAGACAGATGGCTACTTAAGGCAAAAACGAAAGCGGAGTGGTTGGTCGTGGTGGATGGGTTGGTGTATAACACTAATGTCTAGCAACCCAAAGGTTGCGAGTTAAAAATCATCATACCAAGGGAGTGTCTCATACAGAATAATAGGAAATGCTCAGAGACCAGGTTGCAGCCACAAACAAAAGTCAATGCATGGGCATCTGGGCCCTCACAGCTAATGTCCATTTGGAGAGCATAAGCTGAGGAGTTTAAGATGTTCAGTCAGTTTCCTCTTGATTGCTAGCAATAGCATAAATTATTTGTTTAACAGTGTTATCTGACAAAGGTATTGATGTGAGTTTCTGTGCCTCCCCACACATTGTTTTCACCAAATCAATTGTGGCTGGGAATATCTAAGTCTCTGTAATAGTGTGTGGTTTCATAGCATAGCAGGCCTAGCCATTCATCATGGGAATGATTCAAGTGCAACGGTCCTGTGTGGCCTTTTCCCATTATACAGGAAGCTCTCTGGTTGAATTGTAGCTTTCAGATTTAAAAAATGTTAATTTGGATTTTTAAGGTTAACCTCACAACAATGATTTTGAGATACAAGATGTTTATATATATATATATATATATATATATATAGTTTTATCTTCAGGAGTTAGAAATTCTCCCGTGACCCCATTTTCATATCAGGCAAACCCACATGAGGTCACGACCCCTAGTTTGGGAACCAGTGGCCTACTTAAAAAGAAAATATATAAACATATATTATTTAACCAGGTAGGCCAGTTTAGAACAAGTTCTCATTTACAACTGCAACCTAGCTAAGATAAAGCAAAGCAGTGCGACAAAAACAACAACACAGAGTTACACATAAACAAACGTACAGTCAAATAACAAATTGGAAAATCTATGTACAGTGTCTGCAAATGTAGAACAGTAGGGAGGTAGGCAATAACTCCATTGACACTGGAGTGATAGATGTGCAGATGATGATGTGCAAGTAGAGATACTGGGGTGCAAAAGAGCAAGAGGGTAAGTAATAATATGGGGATGAGGTCGTTGGGTGTGCTATTTACAGATTGGCTGTGTACCGGTACAATGATCGGTAAGCTGCTCTGACAGCTGATGCTTAAAGTTAGAGAGAGAGATATAAGACTCCAGCTTCAGTGATTTTTGCAATTCGTTCCAATCATTGAAATAACACATAACAGAAAATGATGATAATGTCCTTTTCACCATAAGCGGGCGTGCGGAGAAAGCAGAGCAAGGCTGGTGTAAAGGATGGATCAGGCCAAGTAGCGACTGTATGTTAGCAGGATAGTCCATATCTCCAATCATCTTTGCTTTTAGCCATGTTGTGTTTCCATAAGATCTAATTTAGCATGCAAATGAGCTAGAAAAAAAGTGAATAATGACATTTTTTTATTGTTTTGTGTGACTACATCCCCAGCAAAAAAAAATGCAAAAATAGAGACATTCTAATTGAGCTATGCGTCAAAGCGGACAACCCCCCCCCCACCCCTGGCTTCAGTTGGGTCATTATAATTCAAAACAATGCATTCTAAAATAAATCACAAACACCTCACACACTCGCCTTTGGTGAGTTTAGGCCATAAAAGCTGTTTGAAAAACTTATGCTGGCATTTCAGCCTGTTCAGGTCGGATGGAATTTTTGGCCCACATCATGACGTCACAATGTGATTAGATTACAATAGACCAATGACTGTTCATCTGAGTAAGGGTGTGTACTCTAGACCATCCTATCAGCTAATTAGGGCTGTTTATTACATCAATATCTTCACATTTGTTTCCTAACGCCCACATGATCAGACTGAACATTACAAGGGCGATAGGAGGCTAAGGAAAATAAATGATACATTTTTTTTTTACTTCTTTTAAAAATAAAATTACAAAGACTGCATGTGCCTTAAAAATATTATGCCATTCTACAAATTGGAAGAACCAACGCTGACGATGAGAAGCAGGTACGGAGAGTTGAACATTTAATTTAGCACAGACATGGAACAGGACAGGAACATCGTCAGAACCGGGTAATACAAAGACATATTAAAGCTGAAGCGGGGAATAGAGCTTGGGAACAGACAGATATAGGGGAGGAAATAACATAAGTGATTGAGTCCAGGTGAGTGCAATGAGTCGCTGATGTGCGTGACGAGGGAAGCAGGTGTGCATAATGATGGTGGCAGGAGTACGTGAGGCTGGGCAGCCTGGCACCCTCGAGTGCCAGGGAGAGAGAGCAGGAGCAGGCGTGGCACAAATGGTGGTCCTAGATATTTTGATAGTGATTTGGTTGTCCTCCGCAACGGAAAAGGTTTGGAACGGCTGTGCTACGCTACTGTAGTGAACCACTTACGTTACTGTCTGTTACACACCAGAACATTTCAGTCTAGGTTACAATCTAACTCAATCTAATTGTGATTACATTTTACATTTTTCCTCAAAATGGGACAGAACACCTCATTTGGATGACTCTGATATTCAGTGTTTGTGATGGAATGGTATGTTGAAGAAACCTTAATTATAATGCAATAATGATTCTGCTCTAACATAGGCATACATCATTCCACAAGCTAATCTTGGTCTATTTTTGCAAACACAACAACATTATGCCTCTTATTAGAGTGGATATAATTATTAATATGAACAAATTGCTTTAAAATTACACTGCAAAAAAATATATTTTTTGAGGGTTTGGTTAATAACAAATCTACAGACAAGGTTGAAGAGTCACACTTTATTTACAAAATACTGAGAACCAAACAGTCCAGGGAGAGATAGCGTGAGGGATAATTCCTACAACAGCAGCTAATGGCTCCGTTCTACGTCTGTAGACCGTAGCACATCTTTTGTGAATATGCAAACATTAAGACATAGTGTTAGTCATGTCCGAGCCATGATCTTAGCGTAAGTGTGTGTTGTTGTTGCTGCATTATGCTCGTGTCCGGTAGTACGGTGGCAGTCTGGGCTCCAAGCAGCAGAACGGTACCGTTTACTTTCTGCGGACCGTTTTACCCTTCTTGGAGCTGTAAAACGTCACAAAGACAGAGAAACAGAGTGAGACATCCCATGAAGAGACAATCAATGCACATGTTCATCTATAAATAAAGACTTACATTGACTTTAAGTTACTGAATTTACTTCCAAATTACTTTAGATATGGATGCAAATGTGTGAGTTATGCTGTTCTAATGTTAATATTGGTCTAACTAACAATCATCAATCACAAAAGACCACTCAAAACAAGTTGTCATGCTTATCCTTTTCGACACACCATGCAGCACTTACCATGGAATGGAGGTGATGATGGAATGAATGAAAGCAAAGGAAATATAACATGATTCTCTCACTGACCCGGGTGTTCTATCCCACTGTGCTCGTGAGGATTCATGGAGTATTTTCTGTCCTTATGGAGGAAATGATCTCTTTTCGCATCCTATGGCTATCAGGCTAACAGCCGGTCCTTGGTGGCAGTAAAACACATGATAGCTTCGAGAAATTAGAATGGGGCACTGAGAGAGCAAAGAAACTGCAGTCCAAAGCTCAACGTTGAAAGCACACTATTTAGTAATTGGACAGGCATTTCATTGACTTCACAATTAAGAAATGTAAAGTTACCTCAGGATCAGATTTGATGCTTTCATATATTTTCTTTGCTTTTGAAACATTTGACAATGTGACAATACCCACAACGTAAACACATGAATTAAAGAGAACCAGAGTCTTATACAGTACATTTGGAAATTATTCAGATCCCTTGACTATTTCCACATTTTGTTACTTTACAGCCTTATTTGAAAATGTATTAAATAAATGTTTTCCTCATCAAGCTACACACAATACCCCATAATGACAAAGCAAAAATCTATACAAAATCTAAAACAGAAATACCTCATTCACATAAGTATTCAGACCCTTTGCTATGAGACTCTAAATTGAGCTCTGGTGCATCCTGTTACCATTGATCATCCTAGAGATGTTTCTACAACTTGAATGGAGTCCACCTGTGGTAAATTCAATTGATTGGACATGATTTGGAAAGGCCCGCACCTGTCTACATAAGGTCCCAAAGTTGACCGTGCATGTCAGAGCAAAAACCAAGCCATGTGGTCGAAGGAATTGTCCGTAGAGCTCCGAGACAGGATTGTGTCGAGTCACAGATCTAGGGAAGGGTACCAATAAATATATATCTGCAGCATTGAAGATCCCCAAGAACAGTGGCCTCCATCATTCTTAAATGGAAGAAGTTTAGAACCACCAAGACTCTTCCTAGAGCTGGCCGCCCGGGCAAACAGAGGAATAGGGGTTAGAAGGGCCTTGGTCAGGGAGGTGACCAAGAACCTGATGGTCTCTTTAACAGAACCCAGAGTTCCTCTGTGGAGATGGGAGAACCTTCCAGAAGGACAACCATCTCTGCAGCACTCCACCAATCAGGCCTTTATGGTAGAGTGGCCAGACTGGAGCCACTACTCAGTAAAAGGTACATGACAGCCCGCTCGGAGTTTGCCAAAAGGCACCTAAAGACTCTCAGATCATGAGTAACAAGATTTTCTGTTCTAATGAAACCAAGATTTAACTATTTGGCCTGAATGTTTCTGGAGGAAACCTGGCACCATCCCTATGGTGAAGCACTGTGGTGGCAGCATCATGCTGTGGGGATGTTTTTCAGCGGCAGGGACTGGGAGACTAGTCAGGATCGAACGGAGAACAGTACAGAGAGATCCTTGATGAAAACTTGCTCTAGAGCACTCAGGACCTCAGACTGGGGTGAAGGTTTATCTTCCAACAGGACAATGACACTAAGCACACAGCCCAGACAATGCAGGAGTGGCTTCGGGACAAGTCTCTGAATGTCCTTGAGTGGCCCAGCCAGAGCCCGGACTTGAACCCGATCGAACATCTCTGGAGAGACCTAAAAGTAGCTGTGCAGCGATGCTCGTCATCCAACCTGACAGAGCTTGAGACAATCTGCAGAGAAGAATGGGAGAAACTCCCAAAATACAAGTGTGCCAAGCTTGTAGCGTCATTAATAAGAATTTGTTCTTAACTGACTTGCCTAGTTAAATAAAGGTAAAATAAAAAAAAATAAAAAAAATACCCAAGAAGACTCGAGTCTGTAATCGCTGCCAGCGGTGCTTCAACCTAGTAAAAAGGGTCTGAGTACTTATGTAAATGCAATATTTCAGTGTTTTATTCTTAATAAAAAACGTGTTTTTTTCTTTGCCATTATGGGATATTGTGTAAACTATTTAATCAATTTTAGAATAAGGCTGTAACCTAACAAAATGGTGAAAAAGTCAAGGGGTCTGAATAGATTTCAAATGCTCTGTATATTCCAAAAAATAAGGTTTGAGACTTACATTACTTACATTACAGCTCAGGAACGTGATGCACGAGAACTTGGCTTTCTTTGTTGAACCTGGTTGTAGGTCTACATCCTTTGTTATTTGGATTGTCAGTGTCTACTGTATATGTGTTTTGCCAAAGGTATAAGAGTTTTATGTCCAAAAGGCCAAGAGTACTAAATAAGTAATGTCATAGCAAATTCAGAATGAATGGCTGGCTATGTTTGCCAATACAGTAACATGAATGTCAATCTTGTTCTATAGCAAACTGGTTTCTTCTGTCAGATAGTGAAGGGAGGAGATTAACTCAATAGCATTTAATCTCATTGGTGGATTCTAAACTGTAATGTTTTCAGCCATAAACTGACATAAACTGTCCTGAACAGTTTTGGCAGAAAGATATAGGGGTGGAAGCTACATTACTTACTGTTTCTGTAACACGTCAATGCGGTTCCTGGGAGTGATGACCTGGAAATGACTAATTTAACAGCGCATTTTACAGGAGACAGACTGACTGACTGACTGCGTGTGTGTGTCAGTATTGACTCCCCAAATTGCCAAGGATAGAGAGTTGAGGGGAGGAGGACATGTTAGAAACGATTAGCCAGACACTACCAATACTGAGTTTCTGTCACTTTCTTTCAGTGGGAATGAAATCCAGACAGAATCACTTACCTGTGAATCACACCATTTCTTCAGAATTGACTAGTGACTGGCTTTTAGCTCAGCAGTTCCCTATGGGTCTATGATTGGGTCTCAATCTATTGTGCTTGCACATAGACACACTCTAATACCTCTGGAATGTTTCGGAATGACATGGTACAGTATGCCATGTGTCATAACCTGTCTGTAACATGGCGTGTTCAACCCGAATGAGTGGAATATATTCAATATTCATTCAGATTTAATTTGGTGTCTTCTCTTGTCTTCTCGACCCACCGTGGAACCGTCTGCTCTGTTTCAGTCGCCTCTGTGTTACGTTTCACATGCAACTTTCTCATTAAGTTTCAGACCATGCACCGCAGTGGCGCGGCAGAGCCCCCCTGAGCTGTGACCACTGTCCAGCTCTACTTACAATTTACTCAGCTCCTCCACTCTCTTACGCAGGGTTGTGACCTGGAGGAGATATCAAAGCAGAGTTGTGTTCATATCTGAGAGGCCGTGTGGCTGAGGCCACCAAGCGGATGGTGAGACTTGGTGGCCCGCTGTCACCCTTGATTTTACTCGGGTAAGACTTGGAATTTTCCAGGGTATCTAAAAAATATCTTGTATGTCTGTAAAAACCTAAGGAAAAAACTGATCATGTGGTGACTGAGCTAGACGTTTTTATCAGATCACGGTCAATAACAGTACCGTCCATACTGCCACGGGGGAATGCGGTCGTGTACAAAGGCATATGCTCTAAGAACGGAGCCAGTCATATTATCAGCTGAGCTCTTGATTAGAGTGAGTAAAATTAAAAGATTACGTCATTTAATTTAATGTGTCTTTAAAATATATCATAACTTCAACAGTCCACAATTCTTTCAGATGTGCATATTGCTGTATGTATGTATGTATGGTGGATTCTGGGATAACTTATAGTATATTTCTCTTTTCTTTAACCAGGACATCGGATACATACCTCATACTTCTGCCTCTTCAGCCTCTCGATGTGGTCAAACTTCTCAGATTCCAGTGTCTGCATCCATTCATGCAGCTCCTTTGCCTTCTCCCTAGAGCAGAGCAAGCAAGATGACTCTGTGAGTTCAAACTCTCTGTGGAGATTCCATATTTACACCATGAGGTTGAATACTTGATTCTGATTGGCTGAAGGTTGTTCTTAAAGTGCATTCATTTTAGATAACGAGAGACAGTTGCAAAAGCTATTGTACTTGTACCTGACTTTTCCTGCTGTAGGCCTGATTCTCCTCGCCAAAACAAACCACCACACACACCGTACTGTACATAAAGCCCAAGTCTGTTACTTGAACTGCTTCTTACTTCAGTTTCTCTTCATTCAGATGGTCGATGTTCAGGGCCTTGCGTCTGCCTGCCAGGATCTTCTTCTTCTTCTCTCTCTCAGTTTCCTTCTTCCCACCTCTCTTTGAGTCAGCCTGTTACAAGTGAATGGCAGTGGTTACAAGGGGCAAGTCCATCGGTCACACATGTAAACACACAACTCATTGTTTCATTTTTCTGTTGTTTTTTCCTTCTGAATTACATGTTGTATACAAGTAAGTGATATTTTTTTCTATTCATAACGTTATGGGTCTGTGAAGACTGGCTGGTCGCTAGGTCACCTTCTGCAGATGGCTGCTGTAGTTGGAGCCCATGCTGGACAGGGCAGACTTCTTCTTTGCGTCCTCATCAGCCTTCTTCTTGGCATCTGCCTCCTCCCTCTTCAGCCTCTCCTCCTGTATTAGAGATCACAGCACAGAGTCAGTGTGTTGTAGTTGTCGGTCCCACGTTGACAGAACGCCGATCGTTGAAGAAAGCCCGGAGGGGTCGATGGTGGAACTGGCGGAGGACACAAACCTCACGCCTCGCCGCGCGCTCCTTCTCCTTCTCGCTACGGATCCTGTTCTGCTCGGCCCTCTCAGCCCTACGCTTCTCCTGCAGACGGACACACAGATACACATGGTTGGTTGTATTACCTTTGGTCACCAGTGGGCACTGCAGTGTCTTATCATTTTGTCATGGTTGTATTACCTTTGGTCACCAGTGGGCATTGCAGTGTCTTATCATTTTGTCATGGTTGTATTCACCAGGAACTAAATGTAAGCAAGCAGGAGTGAACTGCCTGAACTTGTCCAATAAGAAAACCTTGATTTTATTTACGACCTTGTATTCATTTTCAAATTTGACCCATGTGTATGCAGAGTGATGTAATTTACTCATTCTTACTCACAATTCTTTCTTTGAGGGCGATGAGCTCTTCCTCCTCCTTCTTTCTGTGCTCAAAGTGAGCATCTATCAGGGCCTGCAGCTCAACAAGATCCTTGTTCTGACGCTTTTTCTGAATGTCCTGTAAGGTTAGGAAGTAGAGCCATGTGTTAAGTACATCTCGTCAACTCTGACATTAGCCCTGGTATTATCCAGCCAGCTGTCTCCAGATGGTCATGATGTGTGCAGGGCTACTTACGTCAAAGTCCACTTTATCGCCATCAGGAATCTTTGGTACCCTGAGAAGTGTCAATATAAAAATACAGTGAATCTATGGGTAGTAAAATAATAAAAAATAAAAAAACGTTTCTTTTTTTACGCACGTAATTGACCTGAAATAAGGACAATGAAATAATAACAAAATATATATCTAAAAAAAAGAAAGAAAAAATCATATTTGGTGCGTTAGGCCTATATAGAATAAGGCAGCTGAAGGTTTTGACTACCACAGTTAAGAATGTAGTATTTTGTTTTATGAGAGATTGAAATGGAAATGGAAATATGAAGGCAGCCATTTCTGTGTAGTAATCATACACATCTAGAAATGTGTACAAACAAATGAGGGGTTACATGAAATGATGACTTACTTGAACTGTGGCTTTTGGGCTGTATATTAAGAAATGAAGAGGAGGACAAGTACATGTTATTGGGTTAGATATGTACAAATCAGCATAAAGCAAATGAGTAATTATCAGGCAAAAAAAGATTCAGGCATTACTTGAATGAATATTTGATTTGTTTCGACATTAAATGGAGAGAAAAAAATCTGCGGTAGATATCCCCAAAATGCCTGGCTTTCAATTTGAGGTGGTGGATGTTTGTTAGTGCTATGAAAATCAGCAGAGAAATAACCACCAAAAGAATAATCCAAATCTCAGATATGACATAAACAGCTTTGCACACACATTGAAGAATGTGGACATGTGTTATGTGTGCTTGATTTATTTCTAAAGCGTGATCTTATTTTAGAATAATTGACGTCTACTTATATTACAGGAAAATATTCGAATGAAAAATATTACTGCTGAAAGACAAGCAAAGTGTTTAACTTTAAAAGAGAAACGTTCTAACTGTGTCATGTTTATCGTTTGACCCGCACACCATTTTCACAAGCAAGACAACACAGATTTCGTTGTTAGAAGAGCATGTTCTTTCTCTTGTTATGGGTTTGGTACATGCCGTGCTAATCGTGAGTGGGCATAGCAGGGAGGGTTGAACAGTGGGGTCACTGCGCGGTTAAGCAAATGTTAGCATTTCATATTCTTCCATCCTTTTTCTTATTTCTTTCCCAAAATACACCATTAAAAAAATTGATTTGATTAACTGATGTGTAGTTTTTCTTTGTCCTACCAGTCAGCCAATTTCACAGTAATTCTAGATCTGACAAACAGTTATGACAGAGCAGACATTCCCCCAATACAGCGAGACCTCAGACCTGGGACATGGACAATATATAGATACGCATTCCTATATACCAACCAGCGTGACACAGATAATTCATCTTTAATCAACATACCTTCCTCTTCAACGACCTCTGCATGCAGCAAGCAATGAAAATGAAAGCAAAATAAACAGCGTTAGCAATGGCAACAAGGGCTGACTAATAAGCCATAGGCTGCATACTCTACCTAAGCTTCGGCATTTGCGTTATCTCATTTTAATATTTCAAATGGAAATGATACTTTTGTTGGGCTAAGCACTACGATTTACTTGTGCGTGACACTTCAGCAGTTTGTGGAAGTACAATAATGAATTTGTAAATGTGTCTCACACAAAAGCGCCTCAAAGTATCGTTCAGTTTAAAACTAGAATCCTTAGTCGAAACTAAAACAAAGCGGCACCCTGCCTCTGTTTCGGTAAAAGCTGAGGGATGGCCCTGGAGAAATGTAACCACTCTCAGATTCAGAGACAGCGCTATTGATGCAACGACTGACCATCCATGGTATAACAATGACAGTTTTAACCATGTTTTGAAGCTATACCGTCTCTTTACATGTACATTGTTTACACACATTGGAGTAAAACAAGCGAATATTTTGGGTTCTGATGAGGTACAACAGTCGAACTAAGCTCACGAGGCATTTATGAGTTATATTCTTCAAGAATCAATGGATATACACTGAGTATACAAAAAATAAGGAACACATTTTGACATGTCCTCAAAAGCGTTCCACAGGGATGCTGGCCCATGTTGATTCCAATGCTGGCCCATGTTGATTCCAATGCTTCCCACAGTTGTGTCAAGTTGGCTGGATGTCCTTTGGGTGGTGGACCATTCTTGATATACATGGGAAAGTGTTGAGAGTGAAAAACCCAGCAGCCTTGCAGTTCTTGACACAAACCGGTGCAACCTATTACCAGACCCCTTTCAAAGGCACTTAAATATTCTCTCTTGCCCATTCACCCTCTGAATGGCACCATACACAATCCATGTCTCAATTGTCTCAAGGCTTAGAAATCCTTCTTTGACCTGTCTCCTCCCTTTTATCTACACAAATTGAAGTGGATTTAACAAGTGACATCAATAAGAGACCATAGATTTCACCTGGATTCACCTGGTCAGTCTGTAATGGAAAGAGCAGGTGTTCTTAATGTTTTGTACACTCAGTGTATATCATTAATTTATACCTCCAAAGAATGTAGCAACTAAGGATTCTAACTTTAAGAAGGGACTGTCACAACAAACACATGTTCAGAGTGCATCTACAGTGTAATCAGGATTATGCATTTTCAGGCTCATAGTAGAAGCACAGAGGTATTTTTGCTCCTTTTAGAGTAATGGGAATAAAGAGTGCAGGATATCCACTATATTTTGATACACTGATGTTTACTTATTATAGCTTATGTCTAATGCATATATATATATATATATAGACAATAATTGTATTCTATATACTCAAAAAATGCTGGGTTGTTTGGTTGACCCAACTGCATGGTTGCAGGCATTTGGTCACTTAGTTTTGCTGTTTTCTTTAAAAAGAGCAAGGTTGGATTGTTGTTTCTGAGTTATTGGTGCTGGGTTATTGAGAGACAATGCCTTCAGAAAGTATTCAAACCCTGTGACTTATTCCACATTTTGTGTTACAGCCTGAATTCAAAATGAATTAACTTGATGTTAATTCAGAAGCATTCACTGTCTTCTTGGAAAAACAACTCCATTGTAGATTTGACCTTGTGTTTTAGTTTATTGTCCTGCTGAATTAATCTTCCAGTGTCTGGTGGAAAGCAGACTGAACCAGGTTTTCCTCTAGGATTTTGCCTGTGCTTAGCTCCGTTCCGTTTCTTTTTATCCAGAGAAACTCCTCAGTCCTTAACGATTATAAGCATACCCAAAACATGATGCAGCTACAACTATGCTTGAAAATATGGATAGTGGTACTCGGTAATGGGTTGTATTGGATTTGTCCCAAACAAATAACTTTGCATTCAGGGCAAAAAGTTAATTGCTTTGCTACATATTTTGCAGTATTAATTTAGTGCAAACTGTATACCTGTTTTGGAAAACATTTATTCTGTACTGGCTTCCTTCTTTTCACTCTGTCAATTAGGTTAGTATTGTGGAGTAACTACAATGTTGTTGATCCATCCTCAGTCTTCTCCTATCACAGCCATTAAACTCTGTAACTATTTTAGTCATCATTGACCTCATGGTGAAATCCCTGAAAGGTTTCCTTCCTCTCCGGCAACTGAAATAGCAAGGACGTCTTTATCTTTGTAGTGGCTGAGTGTATTGATACACCATCGAAAGTATAATTAACCTCTTCACCATGCTCAAAAGGATATCCAATGTCTGCTTTTTTTTTTTTTTTTTGTTACCCATTTACCAATAGGTACCCTTCTTTGCAAGCCATTGGAAAACCTCCTTGGTCTTTGTAGTTGAATCTGTGTTTGAAAACCACTGCTTGACTGAGGGACCTTACAGATAATTGTATGTGTGGGGTACAGAGATTAGGTAGTCACTCAAAAATTATGTTAAACACTATTGCACACAGAGTGAGTCCATATTATGCAACTTGTTAAGCAAATTGTTACTCCTGAACTTATTTAGGCTTGCCCTAACAAAGGGGTTGAATACTAATTAACATTTCAGCTTTTCATTTTTTATTACTTTAGAATTGTTTTGAAAAACACAATTACACTTTGAATTATGGGGTATTGTGTCTAGGCCAGTGACAAAAAAATCTAAATTTAGTCCATTTTAAATTCAGGCAGTAACACAACAAAATCTGGAAAAAGTTGAGTGGTGTGTATACTTTCTGAAGGCACTGTATGACCCAGTGGATCAGAAGTGTTTAGAAGCATACTTCAGTAGGGGCGTGGTTTACAGCTTTTTTTTGCCAACCATGAGAGTAAAAGTAATTCCTGTTAATCTGTTCTGTTGTATAGTTATCACATGTTAAGGTTGAACATTGACATGATGAACAGGAATGAGATTTACTCTCACGGGTGGCCAATAAGAGCTGTCTGAATATTCACGGCCATAATAAGCCACACATCCTGAAAATAAGACACAGCTGCTAGGTCACCCCAGCGTGAAAGTTTAAAAAAAATACCCAACTGATGGTTAAATTAACCCTTGTTTGAATAACCACAACCCAACATGTTGGGTTATTCACGCAACCCAACTGGCTTGGGTCAAAATAACCCATTGTGTGTTCTGTCCAATATTTACCCAGCGCTGGTTCTTAGGTTGTTTTTAATCCAGCATTTTTTGTGTAGCAATGAGGAAGCAATTTGTCCTAGGCCTAAAAGCAGCGGGAACGGAACAGGGAAATGGGCATATTTATTAGCACATTCTAAATGAGAACATATAGCTAATAACATACAACTAATAATACAGTGCATGCATCCATTGTCTTGGCCAGCTATGAAGGGAAGGTACTACATTCAAGTAAATGTAGAACAATAAAGTACACTAGGGATATGTATCCCATTATTGACACTAGCATACCACTTATAATAAAACATGTCCAATGTATTGGATTCTAAGGGGTATGCTACTATGGACATTGGAACACATCCCTAGCTATATTAGTCATAGGTCTGTCTGGCTGTAACAGGTGGAGCGCACTGCTGCATCTCAAAGGATGATAGAATACCCCATGCCAACATACCTTCCGCCTCTGGTTCTGGCTCAGGCTCTGCCTCTGGCTCGGGCTCTGGCTCAGGCTCTGCCTCTGGTTCTGGGGCTGCCTCTGGGGCCACTTCTACCTCTTCCTCTACCACTTCTTCTTCTACTACCTCTTCAACTACCTCTTCAACTACTTCTTCTGCTATGGCTACACAACATGCAGTGAGTAACCAGGGAGAGGAAGGTGAATGGAGAGGTTAATGAATGGACGCATGAGAAAGATGGTGAGTTATTTAGAACAGAAGAGAGATATGGAGGTTAAAAGAGGAGATGAGTCCATGGGCGTAACCACCGGGTGGCGCTATATGAGGCAGAGAAAATAGCAAGCAGGAGAAAGAGTTCAGGGTTCAATGAATAGATCTATAGAGGCAATATTGGACAATGTGTTGATGTTTCCTACATACAGGGACCTGAAATTGACCTTGCTACTTTTCTACTATACAAACACTTCTGCCAATTACGAAGGTTTGTTTGCCGACGAGGTATCTTCTAATTTGGTATATCTAGTCTGACATGAGCCTGTAGTTTCTTACTCTGTAGATAAATATTTTCCGCAATGACCATATTGTATGTTCAAGTTAAAGTCTGATGAAGTGAGGTGAAGTGGAAGCATTAGCAGTATCCAACATGCTATGAGCTACATGAAGATCGAATGAGTTGAACACACATCCTCAAGCACACTGAGGATCAAGAGCGACACAGCTGACAAATTAGTATAGATGACATGAACATTTTAATTGTCTGCGCGTCATTGTTTTTTACCTTCTCCCTCGCCTCCACGGATATAAACATCAATTTTGGAGAAAGAAAGGAGTAAAACAATAGTGTTACCAAAAGAATCCGTCTGCATCCAATATATCAGTATGTAATATAATATTTACTATATATATTATACACTGTAAATATGGGTACAGTAGGGATCAGTTGTATGCATACACAATACAGTCCTCCATAGCTGATCAATTGGCAGTTCACAAAGTGCTGTTAAATCAGGTCTCTCGGGAAGACTTTTGAGCAGACAAAAGATTTCAAGGCCTGATAGTTTAATAGGATTGATTTATAGCCCTCCATAAAGAGGAGATATGCATTTTTACTCAGACAGAATGTGTACAAACTAGGAGGACAGTATAACTGTAAAAGGTCTAGAGAGTTGCAGGGACCTGTTGCTAACAGACGAGTGGATGGATGTGCTCTGACATTTAGAAAATAATTTAAAGGAATGCGTTAATTCATTTAAATGCATCATGCTCAATTTAGTCAATGGCCTGTTATCAACATTGGCCCCTGAAACCATTCATCAATAAGTCATGACTAAGTCATGGCTTTCTCTACATGTTGTGCTACAGAGGGCAGTTTTGAACACAACTTGAAACCTAAGGAGTCCAGCCAGGTTTCTCCATTGTGTTTAACTATTCTACATTGAGGATTGAAATCAGTTAGGCATTGGTTAACAAAACATACAGAATGTTTCAGCATACGATTGAACAATTACCCATTTAAAATGACGATGATCATGGAAAGATACAATAATGATACAGGGCAATAACATAGTAATAATGTAACTTACCCTCGCTGTGAAAGGATAGAAAAAGGATAGAAAAAGATATTGCAAGTTTAGTCAGGCAGTCAAAAACAACTCACCAAAATGAAATCTGGATCAGGTAATCATGAGGATGCAGAAATAATGCTGCAAATACTTACACTTCCTCTGTGTCAGACATGGTGACAGTGGACTTTGCACCTGAGGTACGAGGTACAAGGGAAGAAAGAGAGACACTTTCACTAAGACACCAAGGAGGCAACACTCAAGTCACTAGCATTATTTATAGCATGGGGTTATGATCGATGCCAGACTGTAAAATGTCTTCTCCCATTACCAGAACCCAACCCTAATGGGGGAACATTTTACCGACATTTTTGAATAATTTGTAGTACAGAAAAATTAGCTGAATTTGTAAAGGGATTGCTTTTGAATCTACCAAGCTCTAAATCTGCATATTTAGGAAAATATACTGAAATTCAACACGCTGCCAATTCTGCTTCTCAGACAATAAACGAGAAGGTACCCATGCAAATATTCATGGCCTTTTTCTTTTTACCCCCCCCCCCCCCCCCCCTTCCCATGTTCCATGAGACCACAGGTCAATGTGAAGGTCAAAATCTAAGGTCTTCAAGTTAACTTAATATCTTGGTCAAATTCCATGCCTCAACATAGGTGCTAGAATACATGCATCTTTAGAAACATGACGATCTAACTCTTTATCAACATTTTAAAGGGATTCGGTCCCTTCTAGACCAATTTAGTAAGCCATGGCTAGCCTTTTGCTTCTGATTTAGTTTGTTTTGCAACTTAATGTTATCTTGTCAGACAATGTGTCATTATCTGATAAATCCCCAAAGTTACACATTTTGAACTGATTAGCATGCATTACAAGGATGTTCACAAAACACTTCACCTTTGCATTTGTAAAGCACAACTTCTATAACTGGGCCACCCTAGAGGCCTACTCACACATTACAACTATTCCTAAACAGACAGCTGCAAATGTCTTTAAGAAATGGGTCCAGGATCCGATTTCCAAAGCACAGATCAGGTTCTTTCTCTTGGAATAGTGTCAGTAATTCCCATTTAATTTCCTTATGTGGACATCTCCCTCTCATAGGCATTTCAGCCACTTTTCCATGATTCCATTATGTCGTATTAACTTGTTAAAGATAAAAAATAAAAACGGGGTCATAGGGAATAATGAAAGAACAGGAAACTGTTTGACAATGCGAAAGACTGAAAGTCAAAGGTTGATTCTTGAAATTGCAATCATATTATCATAGCTATAGATTTCTGGGTTGATTTCACAAATCAGGCTATTGCTCAATGGGCCCTGTAACATTAATAGAGTGTCTATGTGTTTAGCCTATAAGTATGGAAGGTTCAACGTGCCACCACGTTCCCCTAGTTCACAGGTCTCCAGAATAACAGAATGTCACACCTTTCTCTCTATTAAACTATCACTGACTTTGCTGTGACGTACAACACGCAAACATTTCTGTCCACTAGATATGTGTCCAGCTATCTGTTAACCACATCACAAAAGACCAGTATAGTGCTAACAAGACTGTTCTCAAATCCTAACATTGAGGTAACATGGAGCATATCTCTAAGATTCCCTCATCTTAGCCTCCATTTTGATTTAAACCATTGGATCAGCTCCACAACATAGCTACATGTCTTCGAGGACCATTTTTAAATCCCAGGCTTGCGACAGCCTGTTGGAGCCAGGCCCCACCCCCAGAAACCTTGTAGCACCCAAGTCACTTTTAGCGCTTAATCTAATAAGAACAACAAGAACAGACTTTCACACATATACCAGCATTTCTTGACACAAAATGTTGACACTTCATTTTACATGCCAAGTGGCTTTCAAGAATTATATTCTTGCACAAAGAGACACCCACAATCTTGATCAAGTTAAGCTAGAAGCTTATGCAGAAACCTGTATGTTCCCTTCACCTGTCACTATCCCCTTGGTGGGTCCTTTCACCCTTGACCTCAACATTACTATGGAGCAGCCGACTGCTTTAAAGCCTGAGTGTTCCAACACAGTGGCAGTGGTTTTGCACGTGTGGATTCAGCTGTTCTTGAAAGGAGACAGCTAGGGGGGCCCTGAGCTCTTAACGGTGCACTTGATCTCAAGCTCTTTATCAATCTATCTATCTATCTCACTCACTCACTCACTCACTCACTCACTCACTCACTCACTCACTCACTCTTTCTCTTGTTCCACTCACTCTCTGTTCCTTCCAACCACTCTCACTCTCTCTGTCTTACCTCAGAATAGCGGAAAGAAGAAGTGAGCTCCCTGGTGGCCGAGACTGGCTGTAAGGTTCTGCAGAATTACAACCCTGATTATGTCCTTCTGTTATAGTGACACTTGATCCAAGGAAGGTCCCTATTGGACAAGGAAGCGTCGGAGGCGAGGCCCCAATGGGGATGTCTTGACGTCTTACACCCGGCACTTAATAAGGAAATGGATAAATTGTGGGGTAGGGAGGGAGGCTCAAGTTTGGAGAGGGACAGCCAACGCCCCTGTTGCTATATTTGCCATCACATTAGGCAAGCAAAATTAACCCAAGAGGAACGTCAGTCGAGGCAATCAGATGGTAGACTTGTTCCTTTCCCACAGGAGTGGGAGATCAGATTGATACTGTACATAAACATAATGTATGTCAATGGCCCGGTCAAATGAGGACAGGATCTGTGGACAGTCTGTACTTTTTCAACACTTTACATTATTTGCTGAATCAACTTTCAGGGTCTTCAGCAGCTTTAAAATAGTATTTGGACTGACCAGTGGGTCTAATTCACGCAAATACAAGACACAGCCATAGTAATCTTCCCATTATAGCCTATTTATGAAGTATTCTATAATGGGAAGATTTCTGTGGCTGTATCTTGTATTTGTGTGCATTAGATTCTCACCAGCGCCCGTATCCACAAAGTGTCTCAGAGTAGGAGAGATGATCTAGGATCAGGTCCCCACCTGTCCATATAATCTTATTTATTATGATATGAAACTGATCCTAGATCAGCACTCATACCCTGAGAGATTTTGTGGATACGGGCCCAGGGCTCTAAGAACTAACTGACATACTGAGAATGTTTCTCATTTTTCTAGCTTCATTAAGACCCTTACAGATATGCGATATCATGAATTTCCCTCTTTAACTGTGTTATGGGTGCCTGATTGGACTGATTTATTAGGCGGACCATGCTGTGCCCTGGCTGGAGCTGTGATTGGTTAACATTTCGGTCGAATTGGCAGACAAAAGCTTCTTGAGCTGAGCTGGCTCATGCTTTCCTGCAGGGGGCGCCACTCTGAAAGAGTATTTTTCAGAGAGGAGGATCTGGTCGCCGCAGCGAGGGGTGGTGATATCTAAGGTGCTATGGCCACCCCCTGACTGGCTGACGGTCGCAGTTAGCGCGCTGTAACGACGGAGCACATTCTGAGCTTAGGGCTCAGATTTTATTTTTGGACTGCCATGGAGACTGGCCCTTCCATTTGTAGGAAGGGGGTACAGTTGCGCTCAACATGAGCCTTCCGCTCTGACACTCCGGGCTGGGACAAGCAGGCAGCAGCCGGCCGACCCCCAAGCAGCAGTCACACAGGTAAATACACTACAATTTCTTTTCGACAGCTCGTAGTAATGTGTTTATGCTATTGGCTGGGTGGTAGAGCACTGAGACAGGTGTTAGAGCTGTTGAAGCCAGCCCCCAGGAGGCTGTACTGTATACTGTAGCCCCATTATGGCTAAAACTATTTGACATGTCTTCAAAGAGCAAAGGGATTTTCGATGCAATGTTAAAGCTTTGTATTTCGGGTGTTGCATTCCAGGAGTCATAACTGGAACGAGATAGCATCATGGTTAAAACAATAATGGTTTATGTTCTGATACTCCTACGCGATACTCCTACACTACTTGCATATGTTAACCTATGAACATACAACACACAGGGTGGTAGAATGTTTATTGTTGAAGTACAAGCTGGTACAGTGTTTTAAGTTGAATCTGTAAATGTTTTTGCTTTTTCAAATGTAAGGGGACTCCCCTGTCCGGGCGTGTTTGTCAACTGTAGTAAGCATTACCTGGTAAGCTCAATGCTGTTATATTTTTTCTTAGAGCTTTACTGATCATGTGCTCATAAACTAAATGCATGTGCATGTTTTTAGGGGTAGGGGTTGGGAGACTTTTTCTTCCCACCTAAGGTGGACACCCAAAAGCCATTGTATGATGCATGGCTATTATTACCCTTTCCTCTTTTGAACTTGCATCTTGGAGGTGCTCCAAAAGCCTAACCTACCAGAGCCTTAAAAGGATGACCTCCTCTCATGTATCAGGAGGCAGGTCCAGTCTCTGTTACTGTAGCAGAGTGGCCCCTTTAAAACATGATCAGAAGTGGCCTACATTTGAGTTTGACTACTAGCAGACGCCTCAAACAGCCATATTCAACTGGTGGACCGCGGTCCGGATCCGGAACATGGACCACGTGTACTGGGCTTTCAACTTAATGCTGCTGAAAGTTGTAGTAGTGGAATGCACACGGTGCAATTTTGAAATTTGGTAGTGCATAATCAGTTTTCCTCTTGTCATGTCATTCACTGACAGACCATAGAGAGCTATTTCTAACATGTCAAAAATATAGAGTTGATCAATTATTAGCCCATGTTAGCTAGGTAGGTAAGTTAGGCTAACCAGCTAGGCTAACCAGCTATCTAAATCTTGTAGTTATCATGGCCATATTATGTGCCCAGGGGCCTCGACATGTCAAGATGTGTAGAATTGCAGGAAATGTGCTTTAAAACTGCACACCTTTCTCTCCGCCCCATGGCAAAATAGGTAGAATTGCAGCAAATGAGCTTTAAAAAACTAGTTAGGGATAGGCGGGACTCAAATGTCTCAACTGGCCAATTGCCAGGGAAAATGCAGAGCGCCAGATTCAAATTAAATACTATACAATTCAAAATGTCATTAAATCAAATATGTAAGATACTCAATTAAAGCTACACTCGTTGTGAATCCAGCCAACATGTCAGACTTTAAAAATGCTTTTCGGCGAAAGCATAAGAAGCTATTATCTGATAGCCTGCACCATCTGCACCAGCAGTAAACAAAGGAGTTAGCATATTTCAACCCTGCAGGCGCTACACAAAACGCTGAAATAAAATATAAAACATGCATTACCTTTGACAAGCTTCTTTTGTTGGCACTCCAATATGTCCCATAAACATCACAAAAGGTCCTTTTGTTCAATTAATTCCGTCCATATATATCCAAAATGTCAATTTCTAAAGCGCGTTTGATCCAGAAAAAAACTGCTTACAAAAAACGCAACGTCACTACAAAATATTTCAAAAGTTGCCTATAAACTTTGCCAAAATATTTCAAACTACTTTTGTAATACAACTTTAGGTATTTTTAAACGTTCAATACAGGAATGAAAACAAACCAGCGCCACTTTTCACATCTTGCGCAACTCACAAAAGTGTACCCAGTTCCTAGTTGGCCTACTTCTTCATTGCACAAAGGAATAACCTCAACCAAATTCCAAAGAATGGTGACATCCAGTGGAAGCGGTAGGAACTGAAAACAGGTTCCTAAGAAATATCCCTTGGCAATAACAAGGCAGGGAACAGAGAGGCAAAAATAAAATCTGAACAGTTAGTCCTCAGGGTTTTGCATGCTACATAAGTTCTGTTATACTCACAGACATGATTCAAACAGTTTTAGAAACTTCAGAGTGTTTTCTATCAAAATCTATGAATAATATGCATATATTATATTCTTGGCATGAGTAGCAGGAAGTTGAAATTGGGCATGCTATTTATCCAAAAGTGAAAATTCTGACCCCTAGCCCCAAGAATGGCAAACATTTTGTCTATGAACAACGAGAGGGGTGTAAACAGTTTTAACAGTTTGGTGTCACATGGGTTGCGAGCAGTTATTTTTCTCAATACACCAATAATAGACAATATCCATCCGGACCTTTGCCACCTAGGACATTTGTGTGACCGTACCTTCTCAAATAGTAGTTTATTGTCCCTGGCCTAAATCATACAAACCTACATAAAAAAAAAGATTTAAGTAAAAAGGTATTTGATGTGCCATTATACATGCAATTTCCATTATTAAACAAGACAGAAGGTTGTGAGAGATAAATATGATATCCTGACTTGTAGGCTTATGACATTCCTTTTCAATCTAAATACAGCTATCAAGGTCTGAACTTTAAAAGGTTTACAGCCATCAAGGTTTAAAAAAGATACGGGTCAAGATCTTCCAATTATATCATTTGTTTACTGTGCATAAAAAAAACTCTGACCTACTCAAATGGCCATGACCACAAGTGACATCACGGGGGTCAAATGCTCAACATTCACTTTCACTCTCAATCAATACTTGGACCTGTAGGTTGCAGGCCAAGTATGGCTGCCAGTCAGACCTCACACTGTCACAGTAACAGTATCTAACTGCCCAGACCTCATAGTGTCACAGTAATACAGAATATAAAAACATGTAATATACCAGCAACATAGTTTTTTGGTATATTTGATCTTTATTGGTCATTTGTACAGTAAACCCACAGGCACAAGTGTCAGTGTCTTCACACATTACTTTGCCTTGTTGTTATGCACAGTACAGTAATTAGACCAATATATGCTCTTAGGTTCTATCTGATATGCATAAGCAGCCCCTCAGGTATTTTCTCGGCCATTGATTTACTGTCCCCGTCGAGTGAAAGTGATGCTCCCTGCCTGTACAGGACATGACTGAGCATCTATAGAAGGGAGCAGGTGATCAGCTGCCCTCCTCTCTACTCTCTGCCTAAAATTAGGCCAAGGAACCTTCCAGTATCAGCTGTGAGGCCTTAATTGCAGGGAGTGTTAAACTTGACTGCCCTCCTTCACTTTCCACTCACTACGCCTCTTTATCCTCTGCAAATGGCAGTTGTCTAGCTGCGTAAAATGTACTGAACAAAATGCTACGAACCAAATACATACATCATCGTATAAAATGCTTTATTTCATGTCAGAAACAAATAGGTTTAAGGTAAAGAAAGTTGTAACACAAAAAAAGCAGTAATCACAATATTGTCACATTAGTAGCATAAGTAAGGATGTGAAAAACCCCAGTGTGCATCACTGGAAACAGAATCATGGTTAAATGGCAGGATGAAATGTTAGTGTGTGTGAAATAAAGTGGAAATAATACGACAGACAAGCAATGTTCTCTTACCAGGTTATCCAGTTACCTCAAAACTATTTGGCATTTCAATGCAGAATTTTATGCATGAAAAAAAAAAAGAGATGAATCGCTTAAAAGCCAGTGTAGCCTAGTGTTTAACACCTTATTCAGGCTGATGTCTGGATAATCTCTGTGCTCAAATAAATGCCAGAAGAAAAACACATTTTTTAAAACATGATATTACAAATAACGGGCTCAGTGACTAAACTTCCCAAACCTGGAAATATGACAAAGAGTTACCATTTAATATTCTAAGCTTGGGTTTTATGTTCCTTTCTGCATAATTTCCAACATACATGTAAATGCATTCACCTAATACTTTTCAATGGCATAAACAAAGAAGAGAAACAACCATTGAGTAAAAAACAAACATTCATACTGTATATACATAAACATATGTGGCATATACTTTTGACAAGAAACCAAATATAGACCGAGTGTACAAAACATTAAGGACACCTTCCTAATATTAATCCCTCTCCACACACACACTTTTGCCCTCAGAACTTTCTCAATTTGTCAGGGCATGGACTCTATAAGGTGTCAAAAGCGTTCCACAGGGATGCTGGCCCATGTTGACTCCAATGCTGCCCACAGTTGTGTCAAGTTGGCTGGATGTCCTTTGGGTGGTGGACCATTCTTGATACACACCAGAAACTGTTGAGCGTGAAAAACACAGGAACGTTGCAGTTCTTGACACAAACCGGTGCGTGAATGGCACACACACAATACATGTCTAAATTGTCTTAAGGCTTAAAAATCCTTCTTTAATGTGTCTCCTCCCCTTAATCTACACCCATGGAAGTGGCTTAAACAAGTGACATCAATAAGGGGTCATAGCTTTCACCTGGATTCATCTGGTCAGTCTATGTCACGGAAACAGCAGATGTTCTGTACATGTCTGGAGATGAAATGGAATTGGGGAGTTCTCATTGCTTTGTACAAACTGAATATACAGACACACAAAACAAAGCAACGGCTAACCATTTTTAAAACATTTCTAAAGTTACCTACTTAAGGTGGTAGGAAAGGTATAAAGGTATGCTACTTCAGGATATCATCACAGGGTTGGCTGACAAGCAAACGGTGTTGTTGAAGTTCATACCGTCTTGAGAAGAAAGTCTTTGCCACCAACACATGTTTTTCAATATTCACCATGGGGTAGGTCTGAAAAAGAAATAAAAAAAGTATTCAGATGTTTGTTTACCAATGGTGTGTCGATTGTGTTTTTGATGGTCAATGAATAGGTCAGCCACTGATCTACACTCTTAGAAAAAAAAGGGTTCCAAAAGGGTTATTTGCAGAGGGACCAGGGTTTGGAAGATGAAGGTTCTTTGGAAGGCAAGGTTCGACATAGAACCCTTCTGAATTTGAATAAGCTTTTTAATGTATTTTTCTTTCTTTCTTTAGTGACTTGAGCGTTAGTGTTTACCTCAGTGTTTAAACCTGAACCCTGTAGAGTTTTAAAAAATGTTTTAAACTGTACCTACAATGCCTTCGGAAAGTATTCAGACCCCTTGACTTTTTCCACATTTTGTTACGTTACAGCCTTATTCTAAAATGGATTACATTATTTTCCCCCCTCATCAATCACCACACAATACCCCATAATGACAAAGCAAAAACAGGGTTTTAGAAATGTTTGCTAATTCAATAAAATAAAATAAACAGAAATTCCTTATTTACATAAGTATTCAGACTCGAAATTGAGCTCAGGTGCATCCTGTTTCCATTGATCACCCTTTAGATGTTTCTGCAACGTTATTGGAGTCCACCTGTGTTAAATTCAATTGAACGGACATGATTTGGAAAGGCACACACCTGTCTATATAAGGTCCCACAGTTGATAGTGCATGTCAGAGAAAAAAACAAGCCATGAGGTTGAAGGAAATATCCGTAGAGCTCAGAGACAGGGTTGTGTCGAGGCACAGATCTGGGGGAGGGTAACAAAAGAAATCTGCAGTATTAAAGGTCCCCAAGAACACAGTGGCCTCCATCATTCTTAATTGGAAGAAGTTTGGAACCACCCAGACTCTTCCTGAGGCCTCCCGAGTGGCACAGTGGTCTAAGGCACTACATCGCAGTGCTAGAGGCGTCACTGCAGATTCGGGTTTGATCCCGGGCTGTGTCGCAGCCGGCCGATATGCAGCATTTACGGTGAATGCAGTCTCCTCTAAAGCGGGAACATTGCCTTTAAATATCAATATGCTGAACTTCCGCAACGCAGATTTAATAGAGCCCTAATTCTGTAAAGAGGTAAATTAACACTCAGTGATGTAAAATAACCCCATGTGTTGTTGTGTTGGAGTGTGATTGTGTTATTTTTACTCTGTGCTGAGTAAAACACTCAAAACCATGCCCATTATTATCATTTTTTCCAGCATGCTCTACAGCAGGTCGATTTTCAGAATTGTTTGCCTAACTATCTGTGTTATTGCATGTACAATTATTGACTGATCTTATACCACATAAAGATAAATAACATAGGTTTTTCTAAACTAATCCAATCTGTTAGTAGCAAGAATTATTGCACTCGTTACTGAGATGGTTGTTCCAGTTTAGATGGTTTAGGTAGTCTCATATATACATTTTCCCTACCCTGGCAGTCATTCTGAAAGCAGGTTGCAAGTGATTAAAAACAACTCTGGTCGATGTCCGCACCCGTGGAAATCTAATTAGCATAATAAAAAAATCCCCATAAAAATCTGTCAGTTTAATAAGCTAGAGATATCGCAATCCACCGCATCCGACTATGTCGCACTTCTGCATCTGCGGTGAAAGGTGACAGAGCTAGAGTGGTGTTTTGTCAGACCATGACAAAACACCACGAGACCCGAAAATGGTTTTTCTCACAAAATCATCTGTAGTTTCCAAACGGTTTGGTCTACAAACTATACTGAACAAAAATATAAACGCAACATGCAAACTATACTGAACAAAAATATAAACGCAACATGCAATAATTTCAAAAATTTTACCGAGTTACATTTCAGTTCAGGAAATCAGTCAATTGAAATAATTTCATTAGGCCCTAATCTATGGATTTCATATGACTGTGCAGGGGCGCAACCATGGGTGGGCCTAGGAGGGCATAGGGTCACCCACTTGGGAGCTAGGTCCACCCACAGGGTAGCCAGGCCCAGCCAATCAGAATGAGTTTTTCCCCATGAAAGGGATTTATTACAGACAGAAATGTTCTTGTTTCTTCAGTTGTCTGGTCTCAGACAGTCCTGCAGGGGAAGAAGCTGGATGTGGAAGTCCTGGGCTGGCGTGGTTACAATTGGCCTGCCTGAGGCCGGTTGGATGGACAGCCAAATTTTCTAAAACAACATTGGAGGTGGCTTATGGTAGAGAAATTAACATTAAAATCTCTGCCAACAGCTCTGGGACATTCCTGCAGTCAGCATGCCAATTGCACTCTTCACTAAAGCTTGAGACATCTGTGGCATTGTGTTGTGTGACAAAACTGCATATTTTAGAGTGGCCTTTTATTGTCCCCAGCAGAAGGTGCACCTGTGTAATGATCATGCTGTTTAATCAGTTCCTTGATATGCCACACCTGTCAGATGGATGGATTATCTTGGCAAAGGAGAAATTCTCACTAACAGAAATGTAAACTCATTTGTGCCAAAAAATTTGACAAATAATTTTTGGGATATTTTATTTCAGCTCATGAAACATGGGACCAACACATTACATATTGCGTTTATATTTTTGTTCAGTATATTATGACCACTCTATGGAACATGATGGTGTTCTCCGTTTTGCTCTATGACTCGGTTTTGCCCACAAGCGTCTTGGGACTTGTCTGAAGTTGGTACAGTTGATCTGCCAACTTCTGTCTGTAGCATCTGAACAGTATGGGCTACACACTACTATGTGCAAAGGTGAGACTCTCACGAACATGTACATGTTGGGTGTTTAGTGCCAAAAACAGGGGGTTAAAAACATGTTTAAAAAATATATAACAAATGTTTCCTGATCTTTTTTACAGTGCCATACGAAAGTATTCACTCCCCTCCGCATTTCTCCTATTTTGTTGCCTTAAAACCTGGAATTAAAATATAATTATTTTTTTTTATCATTTGATTTGCACAACATGCCTACCATTTTGAAGATGCAAAATGAAAAAAAAATGTGTGAAACAAACAAGAAATAAGCCAAAAAAAACAGAAAACTTGAGCGTGCATAACTATTCACCCCCCCAAAGTCAATACTTTGTAGGGCCACATTTTGCAGAAATAACAACTGCAAGTCTCTTGGGATATGTCGCTATAAGCTTGGCACATCTAGCCACTGGGATTTCTGCCCATTCTTCAAGGCAAAACTGCCCCAACTCCTTCAAGTTGGAAGGGTTCCTGCTGGTGTACAGCAATCTATAAGTCATACCAAAGATTCTCAATTGGATTGAGGTCTGGGCTTTGACGAGGCCATTCCAAAACATTTAAATGTTTCCCCTTAAACCACTCGAGTGTTGCTTTAGCAGTATGCTTAGGATCATTGTCCTGCTGGAAGGTGAACCACCGTCCCAGTCTCAAATCTCTGGAAGACTGAAACGGGTTTCCCTCAATAATTTCCCTGGATATTGGGCGCCATCCATCAATCCTTCAAATCTGAGCAGTTTCCCAGTCCCTGCCGAAGACAAGAATCCCCACAGCATGGTGCTGCCACCACCATGCTTCACTGTGGGCATGCTATTCTTGGGGTGATGAGAGGTGTTGGGTTTGTGCCAGACATAGCGTTTTTCTTGATTGCCAAAAAGCTCAATTTTAGTCTCATCTGAACAGTGTACCTTCTTCCATATGTTTGGGGAGTCTCCCACATGCCTTTTGGCGAACACCAAACGTGTTTGCTTATTTTTTTCTTTAAGCAATGGCTTTTTTCTGGCCACTCTTCCGTCAAGCCCAGCTCTGTGGAGTGTACGGCATAAAGTGGTCCTATGGAAAGGTACTCCAATCTCCGCTGTGGAGCTTTGCAGCTCCTTCAGGGTTATCTGTGGTCTCTTTGTTGCCTCTCTGATTAATGCCCTCCTTGCCTGGTCCATGAGTTTTGGTGGGCGGCGCTCTCTTGGCAAGTTTGCTGTGGTGCCATATTCTTTCCATTTTTGAATAATGAATTTAATGGTGCTCCGAGGGATGTTCAAAGTTTCTGATATTTTTTTAGAACCCAACCCTGATCTGTATTACTTTGTCCCTGACCTGTGTGGAGAGCTTCTTGGTCTCCTTGGCCACTTGCTTAGTGGTGTTGCAGACTCTGGGGCCATTCAGAACAGGTACTGAGATCATCTGACAGATCATGTGACACTTAGATTGCACACAGGTGGACTTTATTTAATTAATTATGTGACTTCTGAAGGTAATTGGTTGCACCAGATCTTATTTAGGGGCTTCATAGCAAAGGGGGTGAAAACACATGCGCACACTACTTTTCAGTTTTCTTTTCTTTTTTTTTTCTTTTGAAACAAGTTTTGTTTTTCATGTTTTTCATTTCACTTCACCAATTTGGCCTATTGGACTATTTAGGACTATTTTGTGTATGTCCATTACATGAAATCCAAATAAAAATACATTTAAATTACAGGTTGTAATGCAACAAAATAGGAAAAACGCCAAGGGGGTGAATACTTTTGCAAGGCTCAGATATCGCTCAGATATAGGACAAACACTTCAGAACAAACTTCCTTTAGATTTTTTTGGGGGGGGACTATCTTTTGTTTCATGTAGTGAATCTGTTATTCAATGCGTTTGTATGGGCTAATGGCAGTAAGGCCCAATATTTTTGTTCATTAAAAATAATTGTTTCATAACACCACCACTGTGGCCCTCAAAGAAAGGCATTATGGTATGTGTTATGTATTGTAAATACTAATATGGCTGGTGGAACCGTTCAGAGGGTTCTAGGAAGAAGATAAGGGTTCTTGGTAGAACACTTCATAGACGGTTTTAGGAAGGATCTTAAGATAATAAAAGGGTTTTTCATAGAACCATTTATAAAAGGTTCTAGGAAGAACCCATCACAGAGGGTTCTAGGTAGAACCCTAAGCAAAATTAAGAACCCTATATGGTTCTATTTAGCACCTTTTTTTCTAAGTGTGTATACCATGGGTCAAGATGGGGATAGAGAGCAGCTCTAAGGGGCTTTAGAATTTGGGTGTGGAGAGCAGCTCTAAGGATACGTTGAATTTGGGGGTGGAGAGCAGCTCTCAGGATACGTTGAATTTGGGGGTGGAGAGCAGCTCTCAGGATACGTTGAATTTGGGGGTGGAGAGCAACTCTAAGGATACGTTGAATTTGGGGGTGGAGAGCAGCTCTAAGGACACGTTGAATTTGGGGGTGGAGAGCAGCTCTCAGGAGTTGTTGGATTTGGGGGTGGAGAGCAGCTCTAAGGAGATGTTGGATTTGGGGGTGGAGAGCATCTCTAAGGAGGGTTGAATTGATTGTAAACTGCCCCTTTTCTTCTAACACAATACCGTATCATTGATAACCAAAGAAATATTCCTCACACTGTCTTATATTCTTTTCAGGGGGTTAAACTGCTCATGGCTGCCAGTTATAGCAATGTCACTGAACCAGGCCTGCTGTCCCAGCAGTACCCTCCAGCTCTACTGCCCAAGCCTGGCAAGGAAAATGTTAGACTCCAGAAACTACTCAAGAAAACAGAGAAAAAAATCAAGAAAAAAGCTTCCCCTGAAACGGCAAAGACACCGGTCCCTTTCCGCTCAAACCTCTCCCCTGTGAATGAAGCAAGCCCTGACTTGGAACACAGTGATCACTCAACACCTCCTAAAACCCCAGAGGCACCCTTCTACACACAGCACCCCAGATTCGCTGTCAGGCCAGCCTATCGGCATGTGCCATCCCCTTACCCGCAACAACAAGGAGCCACTTTTGGTGGTACAACAAGGTTCTCCCCAAAGCCATATGCTGCTCCAGGACCCACCTTCCCCCATCATGTGGCCCCACTCTACACATTTACTCCAACAGCCCCATCACCCATTCCAGGGCCAGTCTCACATGCAGTGGCACCCACAACGCCTGTGCCAACTTCCTCTGTGCCTGAAGTGACAATCACAACTGCTGCTCAAATTGCTCCTCCAGTCCCTGCTCCAGTTGCTCTTGTCACAGTCACTTCTGCTGCCACACAACCTACTCTGCGACTAGCCCCTGTAGTAATACACCGCAAAAGTCCAAGTCCACGGTTTAAAGCTACCGAAGCTACACTAAAGGCACCCAAACCGATGTTTGATGTCCGTCAAATTCGGGTATATACTGCATCTAAGTCCCCCCTGCATGATTACACTGGAAAGACATTTACTGCAGACACATTACCTCGGAGTAGAACACCCACATCAGACATCAGAAGGGTAATAACACCAACAGCTGAAATCAGAAGGAATGCAACACCGGTATCTGAAGTGAAAAGCAATTTAACTTCGACATCAGAAATCAAAAGAGTTGCAACGTCTAAAATGAATCAAGGTACAACGCCGACATCGGAAATCAAAATAAGTTTAACACCGACAACTGAAGTCAAAAGGAGTGCAACACCTACATCTGGGGTAAAAAGAGGTTTAACGTCCAGACCTGAAATCCAAAGGAGTGCAACGCCTACATCTGAAGTGAAAAGAGCTAAAACGCCAACTCATGACTTTTTAACACCAAGAACTAATTTAGGTCGACCTAAGACACCCTCATATCATGTGTCCCGTGCCAAAACACCTGTTATTGAAATATCAAGACCCAACCCACTTTTATTTGCTGTCTCACCCATTACTATAGATGCACATAGATCTAAAACACCAACACCTGGTTCTAATTCTGCCAATCCATCGTTGTCTAGTTCTCAAAATCTGCCAATGTCTGAGCCTTCAAAATCACCATCAACTAGTCAGGGTGCAAGAACTCCAAATGGGGAAGTGACATCAAAAGAGACTCCTACACCCAAATCACCTCCTGAAAACACTTTAAAACCAGAGGCTCCTCGACAAAAAGCTCTAATAGTTGAGTCTACCAGACCAAAGACCTCTACAGCTTCATTAGGCTATCAAAGACCAAAGACCCCAACAAATATCACACCAACTCCTACAGAACCCTCATATCAAAGACCCAAGACTCTAACCAAAGAAACACTAAAGCCTACAGCACCCTCATATGGGTACCAAAGACCCAATACTCCAACAATTATCACACTAAAGCCTACTGCACCCTCCTATCAAAGACCCAAGACTCCAACAAAAAAAACACTAGAGCCTACAGAAACCTCATATGGGTACCAAAGACCCAAGACTCCAACAAAAAAAACACTAGAGCCTACAGAAACCTCATATGGGTACCAAAGACCCAAGACTCCAACCAAAGACACATCAAAATCTACAGCACCCTCAGATGGGTATCAAAGGCCCAAGACTCCAACCAATGAGACACCAAAGCCTACTGCACCATCATATGGATATCAAATTCCCAAGACACCCTCGAATGAAGAGCCTAAACCAATGACTCCAACAATTGGGTATCAAAGGTCAACAACACCAGTAGTTGGGTATCAAAGACCACAACCACCAGCAGGTTATCAAAGACCAAAGACTCCCATAGCTGGGGTATCATCCATTGGATTTCAAAGGCCCAATACACCAACATATGTGGCCCCTAAATCAACCCATACATATTATGGGTTGACTCCTGCTGCATATGTTGCCCATGGTGGAATCCAACGTGTCTCACCTTCATTCGGCATATCCAGGTCTAAGACGCATGCTCTAGAGGAATCTAAAACCACAACGCAAGGGTTGGAAGCATCTAACATACCTACCCAAGAGTTACTTGTAAAAACACATCCTTTGCCCATGGTGTCCAACCAGGAAGCATCCTCCAAAGAAAAGATCCCTTTAAATGAGGCCATAATATCCACGACTCCAGCAGATAAGCTTCTGCTTCCAATAATTGTTGTTACACAAGCTGAAGATGTCTCAGAACCAAGCGTATCCATAGCTGTAACCAGCAAAATGGCAACTCCTGTTTCAGAAACACCAAAGGTTAAAACTGTGGCCAACACAAGACCATGGGCTAAATCTCCAACACCCGAGGCTAAGAAACCAGAGGTTAAAACCCCAACTTATGGAGTCATCCCAAAACCCAAGACACCCACCACAGAAACCCAACACCCTGTGTCTTCTGCTGCAAACAAAGATGCCAGCAAGACAATACCTCCTGTCTCAAAAACAGAATCTCCTGTGGCTAAAGCCAGGGTACAACAAGAAGAGCTAAAGGAATCACCAGAGCCTAAAACGCCCACCAAAGCAACCTCTGAGTCTAAACCAGCAGGGACAAAGCCGACTACTTCTTCTCCACTTGGAAAGACCTCAGCTCCTGAGAAGCCTTCGGTGGCTGTTCAGTCTCCGGCTAAACAAAAGGATAACCAAGAAGCCCAACCTGAAAAGGCGGTGTCAGCTCCATCCACACCATCAACAGAGAAGGAAGAGGGAAAAGACTCTTTCCCAGCAGCTGCACCCCTTCTTAAAGTGATCCAAAAGCCAAAGGGCATGATGAAGTCTAAACTCAGTGGTTGGTCACGACTCAAGAAGCATATGGTGGTGGAAGAAGAACCACCTACGTTCCCAGAATCAAATCCTATGAAAGACACCGCAAAGGGAACTGAGCAGGAGGGAGGTGAAGCGAAAAAGGATGAAACGGTGTCATTTAAAGACATGGTGGCAGCCGTAACGGCTGACGATCCTCCCAAGGCAGCAAAGAAGTGGGATTCTCTTCTCTTTGATATGTTCTCCTCCAAAGAGAAGATTATGCAGGTAATTGAAGCTAGCAAAAGTGAGGAGGAGAAAAAAGAGCAGCCAAAGGATGAACCAAAAGAAATTCCATCCTTTGCCCATCGTCTGCCTGTCCTCCTTTTCAGCCCAAAGTTTGATGCCAAAAGGCTAAGAGAGGCTGCATCAAGGCCACTTACAAAAATTTCGACAGTGTTTGAGATGGGTCTCATAGGGCGTAAAAATAAAGATGAGGAACCAAAAGACTTTAACAGAACAGCTAGAGGGTTCACCTGTCCTTAAACCATGTCTCTTTGGACTGGTAAAGATGAAACAGAAGAACATTTTGAAAAATTCTGTTAAATGTTTTGTGTACAGGTGTAGACATAGTAGTCATAATGTACAGGTCCTGTGTAATAGTCTCTCTGCTTGACACAGGGTACAATATTTAAGACGGTCTCTTAGAGAATGTGGTCTGAACTTGACATCTGACTACGTTACGGATGTGTCTGAATGTCTCTGTCTCTGACAGTATGAAAATATTACCTTGAAAATCAGAGCAGAAGGAAAAATATATTTTTGTCTTAAAGGAATTCAGACATCTCGTGAGATTAAAATGTACAAAGATTAAGTAAATCTCAGAGCTTCTTTTTTGTCCACTGTTAAACCATGATAGGAGAATGAATGACTTTAGCAGACCTCCACACATCTTTTTTTCAAAAGTGGTCCTGAGACTGTAGTGTAATGCATTTAGGCACACCACCTACTGAAAACTAGACTGAACAGTATATTGATGCAGGATTTGGTTATCGGAAGAAATCTGACTCCGGGAGATTCAGAGTAATGTAACCAAATAAGGATGAAAAGGGAAGAGAGGATGAAAGTAGAAGGAGTGTATATTTCTCCAAATGGTGCTATTTCCGTACGTTTTTCAAATACACTTTAGATATTCAGGCGAAGTTAGAATGTTTAGAAGTTAGAATGTTTGATGACACTACATATGCTAATGCCAGCTTTGCCATCTTCCTTTTTAGGTGTACAGGTCATTGAGAGTGTTATTTGAGATCTTGGGTTGCTAACTCCTGGGGGATGAGGAAACTATATGAAGGAAGTGTTTGACCTTTGGCATGGATGGATGAGGGGTCAGCGGGAGGCCTTGTGGGATATGGAGGCAAGTGATGATAAATGCGAAGAAAAATGTATACAGTAAGTACTTAGGGCAGATTCCTAATTTGAGATCCACAAATTTCCCAATTGACATCAATGCAGGATTAAGGTGAAAGTTAAATTTAGCATGTTTCACAGAGTTTTCAAATATGCAGCTTTCAAACGAGGTACCCAGAAGAGTCAAGAGCTGAGAGTGACATTTGACCTTAAGGTTCTCTAGGTTCGTCAGCTTGTTATTGATGCTTTACGTTTGTGTTTCATGCATGGACTATATAAAAATATTAAGAACATTATCTCCTATTGACAGAGTGATGTTCAACCGTTTTGCAATCTGATGTTTATCTGTATAAGTGTACAGTAAATGTTATTTTCTATATATTTTTGATAAAAGAGAAAATTTAAAAAAAAAAACTTGAATAGGAAAATGCTGATTTTGGTTTATGTTTGACATAGAAAGTTCACCTTGAACTACAGAATGAAATAGAGAAAATGTATTCTGTAGTGAAGTTAATGGTCACAGCAAGGTCAAGGGCAAAGCTATTGCCCTTTTGGTGTTTGATAAAATAAATATTATTGAATTGTAGCTGGTATTTTGTCTATAATTGTTGGTTTTTATCTGCAGGACCAGCAGAATAAAAAGGTGTTTTTTGCCTAAGAAAATATGAGTTATTATTGGACTACTCATGGTAATTACAGTAATGTTTTAAAGTGTATGATTATTGTATAGACCCAGTCATCGCACCTGCTTTTCCATTGGTGTATTCATCCATATATTCATCATCATCAACAGGAATCTTCGCATACTTGCCATGAGCAGTCATCACAAATTTGTACCTTTTACCAGATGGATTGCCCTGAAAAGCATAGGGACTGATTTAGAACAGAAATCATTTGCCACAGTAAATACACTGAGTTTGTCACAGAATATTCAAATACTGTATGTGTATGTCTGCGAGCGAGTGAGCGTGCTCACCTTTGCCCCTAATCTCCCAGGGGATGTTTCTCCAATGATCTCCCACATGTTCTTTTTCTGCATCACGTCACCAGCTTTTACATCCTGGGGAATGAACAGCACCAAACAGAAACTCAGCTGTATATCAAATGATTTTGTCAGCCATGCAAGACAAGCAATCCTCTTGGCTTTGGTTCTGAACCGCCACAACAGAATTACACCCCAGAAGGGGGCAGCCTTGGATGAAGCTCACTGCACAAACGCTCCTCTGATTCTCCGCATGCCTGTACACAGCTGTACTGCAAACACTTACGTGTGGAAGAGTTCAGAAGGAAACTGAGAGGACAGGGAATGAAAGGGAAAAGAGCAGTTACCTTGAGAAGGGAGGACATGAAGAGAGTTGAAATGAGAAGACTGAGGAAGGAAAGTAAAGGAAGTAGATACACAAATGTTTCACTAATGCTGTATTTTGATGAAAAGGATTCAGTCTCTGTAAAGGGGATGCGACACCCCGTGTGTCATCGTACAACAGTGTCCAACCTTAAGCCACCTATGTAAAGGGGATGCCAGTGCTAGAGAATAGTGACAGGGAAGCCGTTTGTGGTAGTGTATATTCCACAGGTAATCTCTTGTGAGCAGAATACATAAACATAAATGGTACCATAGATCTCTTTATATATCTCTTTATACTATGGGCACTGACAGCTAAGCATTAGTTCCGGTGCTTGGGTTTTTCGTCACAGGTTATTTAGACAAATCATGATTTCGCAGGTGTTGGCATCTTGATTTTCAGAAAGGGAGAGGACATTTGGCCCATAAACTTGTCCGTAACTTGCAGAGAGAGAGGTTGGAGCTCCTTGTTCTGGTTCCATTCCTTGTTCTAGCATCTCTTCATCGCCTCTCTTAACACTTATGGAACCAGAACTTAATCAAGAAGCTGACCAACTAGCTATGCAAGACTTTAGTTCTGGGTTAACCAAGATTACTCAGGTGGAGACTGGTGAAATGCAGAGCCATATACAGTAAATGTATACCCATATATACTGTACATAGCTCTGTTCTGAGATAAACTTACAGCTGGTCTCGGGGGCGAGTTCCTGCTTGTGCCATCTGGGTTCCCCTTCACCCACTGGGTGATCAGGTCTGCCACACCCACCTTCAGACCCTCAGCATTCTGCTGACACACACACAGACATACGTCAACTCAGGCATTCAACAAGACACTTCCATTCATTATGTATTCGATAGTGTCTTGTGACAGTGACATATACATGTAGCTGTCCAGCACACACAATAGGTTTGGTTTTGGGTGGGCAGGCTAACAGCTACTGCTAGATACTATTGAATACCTCTGAGGTACAGGAGAGAGGGGCTGGGGGAAACCACACATTTGTGGTAGAGAGTAAAAATAAACAGCCTTAAGCGCCTCTGATCTCTACCGCCGTGGCTCACAGGGTGTTTGTTATTCCACTCGCCCCGGGTCAAGTTGCCATGCCTTTTCCGGATACCCCAAAGAACCTTGGCCTGCACACGACGAATGAGATGCAGTAATTAAACACATCAGGGAGAGTCAGGGGCTATGGCCTGGGGTGGGAGGACTATAAACAGAGGTGTGAGATCACACCCATACAATAGCATGGAGAGAAGCATTAGGACTGATATATTTAGACATCTGCACAGTGTGAAAATGTATTTTGAAAGCGCTAGCTAGGTATGTCTGTGTCTCTAGTCTGCAGTATAACTCAAGGCAGCTACTGTATGTAAAATAGCATGTTTTGTATCCATAAGCACTGCTGCTAAATTGTTGCCGCCACTCCACTTTATATCTACAGTACCAGTCAAAAGTTTGGACACACCTACTTATTCAAGGGTTTTTCTTTATTTTTACGATTTTCTACAGTGTAGAATAATAGTGAAGATATCACAAGTATGAAATAACACATATGGAATCATGTGGTAACCAAAAAAAGTGTTAAACAAATCAAAATATTTTTTATATTTGAGATTCTTCAAAGTTTGCCTTGATGACAGCTTTGCACACTCTTGGCATTCTCTCAACCAGCTTAGTTAGGAAGTCACCTGGAATTAATTTCAATTACCATGTGTGCCTTGTTAAAAGTTAATTTGGGGAATTTCTTTCCTTCTTAATGTATTTGAGCTGATCAGCTGTGTTGTGACAAGGTAGGTGTGGTATACAGAAGAGAGCTCTATTTGGTAAAATACCAAGTCTATATTATGGCAAGAACTGCTCAAATAAGCAAAGAGAAACAACAGTCTATCAGTACTTTAAAACATGAAGGTCAGTCAATCCGCAACATTTCAAGAACTTTGAAAGTTTCTTCAAGTGCAGTCACAAAACCATCAAGCTCTATGATGAAACTGGCTCTCATGAGGACCGCCACAAGAAAGGAAGACCCAGAGCTACCTCTGCTGTAGAGGATAAGTTCATTAGAGTTACCAGCCACAGAAATTGCAGCCCAAATAAATGCTTCACAGAGTTCATGTCAGAGACACATCTCAACATCAACTGTTCAGAGTAGACTGTGTGAATCAGTCCTTCATGGTATAATTGCTGCAAAAAAACACTACTAAAGGACACCAATAATAAGAAGAGATTTGCTTGGGCCAAGAAACACGAGCAATGGACATTAGAGAGGTGGAAATCTGTCCTTTGGTCTGATGAGTCTTGAGATTTTTGAGATTCGATTTTTTGGTTCCAACCACGGTGCCTTTGTGAGATGAAGAGTAGGTGAATGGATGATCTCCGCATGTGTGTTTCCAAACATGAAGCATGGAGGAGGAGGTGTGATGTGTGGCGGTGCTTTGCTGGTGACACTGTCAGTGATTTATTTAGAATTCAAGGCACACTTAACCAGCATGTATACCACAGCATTCTGCAGTGATACGCCATCCCATCTGATTTGCGCTTAGTGGAACTATAATTTGTTTTTCAAAAGGACAATGACCCAACACTCCTCCAGGCTGTGTCAAGGCTATTTGACCAAGAAGGAGAGTGGTGGAGTGCTGCATCAGATGACATTGCCTCCACAATCGGATAAGTTGGACCGCAGAGTGAAAGAAAAGCAGCCAACAAGTTCTCAGCATATGTGGGAACTCCTTCAAGACTGTTGGAAAAGCATTCCAGGTGAAGCTGGTTGAGAGAATGCCAAGAGTGTGCAAAGCTGTCATCAAGGCAAAGGGTGGCTACTTTGAAGAATCTCAAATATAACAAAAAGTTTGATTTGTTTAACACTTATTTGGTTACTACATAATTCCATATGTGTTATTTCATAGTTTTGATGTCTTTAATATTATTCTACAATGTAGAAATAGTAAAAATAAAGAAAAACCCTTGAATGAGTAGGTTTGTCCAAACGTTTGACTGGTACTAAGTATTCAGACCCCTTGACACCTTGACTTTTTCCACGTTGCATTATAAAATAGATGACCTACGCGGAAGATTAAACTACCAACGGGACATTCAAAACTGTAATATGGCTGAACAACGACACTATCAACATACAGCTGGCTGGTTAAAAGCTGTACTGGCAGGAGAGAACAGCTGGGTCTGGTAAGAAAGGGGCGGCAGACTTTGTTTTTTTGTAAATAACAGCTGGTGCATGATATCTAAGGAAGTCTCGAGCTATTGCTCACCTGAGGAAGAGTATCTCATGATAAGATGTAGACCACACTATCTACCTAGAGTTTTCATCTGTATTTTTCATAGCTGTTTATATACCACCACATACTGAGGCTGGCACAATAAGACAGCATTGAATGAGCTGTATTCCACCATAAGCAAACAAGAAAACGGTCACCCAGAGGCGGAGCTCCTAGTAGCCGGGGACTTTAATGCAGGGAAACTTAAATCCGTTTTTACCAAATTTCTATCAGCATGTTAAATGTGCAACCAGAGGGAATACACCACCTTTTTTCCACACACAGAGAATGCACCACCTTTGTTCCACATACAGAGAATTATACAAAGATCTCCCTCGCCATCGATTTGGCAAATCTGACCATAATTCGATCCTCCTGATTCCTGCTTACAAGCTACAATTAAGCAGGAAGCAACAGTGACTAGATCAATAAAAAAGTGATCAGATGAAGCAGATGTTAAGCTACAGGACTGTTTTGCTAGCACAGATTGGAATATGTTCTGAGATTCCTCCAATGACATTGAGGAGTACACCTCATCAGTCATTGGATTCATCAATAAGTGCATCGATGACATCGTCCCCACAGTGATCATACGTACATACCCCAAACCAAAAGCCATGGATTACAGGCAAAATCCGCACTGAGCTAAAGGCTAGAGCTGCCGCTTTCAAGGAGCGGGACCCGTAAGCTTGTAAAAAATCCCGCTATGCCCTCAGACGAATCATCTAACAGGCAAAGTGTCAATACAGGACTAGGATCAAATCGTACTACACCGGCACTGAAGCTCGTCGGATGTGGCAGGGCTTGCAAACCATTACAGACTACAAAGGGAAGCACTGCAGAGAGCTGCCCAGTGACACAAGCCTACCAGACGAGCTAAACTACTTCTATGCTCGCTTCGAGGCAAATAACACTGAAACATGCATGAGAGCATCAGCTTTTCCGGAAGACTGTGTGATCACGCTCTCCGCAGCCGATGTGAGTAAGACTTTTAAACAGGTCAACATTCACAAGGCCGCGGGGCCAGATGGATTACCAGGACGTATACTGCGAGCATGCGCTGACCAACTGGCAAGTGTCTTCACTGACATTTTCAACCTCTCCCTGTCCGAGTCTGTAATACCAACATGTTTTAAGCAGAACACCAAGGTTAACCTGCCTAAATTACTACCGACCCGTAGCACTCACATCTGTAGCCATGAAGTGCTTAGAAAGGCTGGTCATGGCTTCACATCAACACCATTATCCCAGAAACCCTAGACCCACTCCAATTGGCATACCAGCCCAACAGATCCACAGATGATGCAATCGCTATTGCCCTCCACACTTCCCTTTCCCACCTGGACAAAAGGAACACCTATGTGAGAATGCAATTCATTGTTCAACACCATAGTGCCCTCCAAGCTCATCAATAAGCTAAGGACCCTGGGACTAAACACTTCCCTCTGCAACTGGATCCTGAACTTCCTGAAGGGCCACCCCCAGGTGGTAAGGGTAAGTAACAACACATCCGCCATGCTGATCCTCAACACAGGGGCCCCTCAGTGGTGCGTGCTTAGTCCCTTCCTGTACTCCCTGTTCACTCATGATTGCATGGCCAGGCACGTCTCCAACACCATCATTAAGTTTGCCGATGACACAACAGTGGTAGGCCTGATCACCGACAACGACGAGACAGCCTGTAGGGAGGAGGTCAGAGGCCCGGCCGTGTGGTGCCAGGACAACGACCTCTCCCTCAACGTGATCAAGACAAAGGAGATGATTGTGGACTACAGGAAAAAGAGGACTGAGCATGCCCCCATTCTCATTGACGGAGCTGCAGTGGAGCAGGTTGCGAGCTACAAGTTCCTTGGTGTCCACATCACCAACACACTAACATGGTCCAAGCATACCAAGACGGTCGTGAACAGGGCGCGACAAAACCTAAGGATTTATCAATGTCCTAACACACCAAGACAGGTGGAAAAGGGCATTACAATACCGCTTCCCCCTCAGGAGACTGAACAAAAATTGGCAAGGGTCCTCAGATCCTCAAAAGGTTCTACAGCTGCACCATTGAGAGCATCCTGACTGATTGCATCACTGCCTGGTATGGCAATTGCTCGGGCCTCTGACCGCAAGGCACTACAGAGGGTAGTGCGAATGGCCCAGGACATCACTGGGGCCAAGCTTCCTGCCATCCAGGGCCTGTATACCAGGTGGTGTCAGAGGAAGGCCCTAAAAAGGATCAAAGACTCCAGCCACCCTAGTCATAGACTCTTCTCTCTGCTACCGCACGGCAAGCGGTACCTGAGCGGCAAGTCTAGGTCCAAGAGGCTTCTAAAAAGCTTATACCCCCACGCCACAAGACTCCTGAACATCTAATCAAATGGCTACCCAACTTTTTGCATTGCCCCCCACCCCCTCCCGCCTTTTACACCACTGCTACTCTCTGTTATTACCATCTATGCATAGTCACTTTAATAACTCTACCTACATGTACATATTACCTCAATTAACCAGTGCCCCCGGTATCCCCCTGTATATAGTCTCACTATTGTTATTTTACTGCTGCTCTTTAATTACTTGTTACTTATATTTCTTATTCTTATCCATATTTTTTTAAACTGCATTGTTGTTTAGGGGCTCGTAAGTAAGCATTTCACTGTTTTATTCGGCACATGTGACGAATAAAATTTGATTTGATAACGTAAGAAATAACACACAAATAAATAAAATATTACAAAGTTGCTTAGGAGCTAGAAGCAGAGCTTCCATGACTGTCGGCACAATATGTAAAGTATTAGTCCCATGATTCCTTGAGCTGAAATGAAAATCCCAAAAATGTTCCATGAGCACAAAAAGCTTACTTCTCTCAAATTTTGAACAAAAATTTGTTTACATCCTGTTCGTGAGAACGTATCCTTTGCCAAGATAATCCATCCACTTGACAGGTGTGGCATATCAATGAATACAAATGCATTTCATTGATGGCAATTTGAAATCACAGAGACATTGTGACGAAATCTTGAGGCCCATTGTCGTGCCATGCATCTGCAGTCATCACCTCATGTTTCAGCATGATAATGCACGGCCCGATGTTGCAAGTAGCTGTACACAATTCCTGGAAGCTGTAAATGTCCCAGTTCTTCCACGTCCTGCATACTCACCACACATGCCACCCATTGAGCTTGTTTGGGATGCTCTGGATCAACGTGTATGACAGCAAGTTCCAATTCCCACCAATATCCAGCAACAGCCATTGAAGAGGAGTGGGACAACATTTGACAGGCCACAATCAACAGCCTGATCAACTCTCTGAGAAGAAGAAGTGTCGCGCCGCACAACGCAAATGGTGGTTACAGCAGATACAGACTGGTTTTCTGATCCACTCCCATACCTTTCTTTTTTAAGGTATATGTGACCAACAGATGCATATCTGTATTCCCAGCGATGTGAAATCCATAGATTAGGGCCTAATTCATTTATTTTTAAATTATCTAATTTCTTTATATGAACTGTAAATCAGTAAAATCTTTGAAATTGTTACATGTTGCGTTTAAATTTTTGTTCAGTATATATAATTTTCGGGATGGTTAAACGTTTTCAGTGTAAACTTAAATGACTAACAACAGATATAATGTATGTAGAAAAGATAATGGAGCTATATATTTTTAAATAAAATCATCTTTGAGGACGAACGATCAGGGTCTCTAGAAGTGTTGGAAAGCACCATTGGCCACACCCACTACAATGCCCCGCACCCTACGCTAACTTTGCCACTGCTGCTGAAAAAAATCCTATGGGAAAGACTGATAAGGGTCTATTTATGTTGGTGGATGTATAATGTCATTAGCGAGGGTGAGAAATAAATTGGCCTTCGACTATATTTGTTCATGTGTACAGTATGTAATGTCAAGTTGGTGTTTCCTTGCCTTGGATGGTGTGCCTTTGGACGGGCTCTGGTTCCAAGCCTCTCCAGCCTCAAACAAGTGCTTCTTGGAGGACACTGCCTCAGGTGACATGGGGATGTCCATCAGGCCCTGTTTGGCTGCCTTGACCTCCTGGGAGTACTGCACAACATAACAATGTGATACAGTATACTTTACATTCCAATTGCATGGAATTTGCATAAAATAACAGAACTCTAGATCAAAAATAAAAATATATCAAGCTTGTTCACTGATATTTATCAAGTCTGATTAGGGAGAAATTAGATAGTATAAAAATGAAGCACAGCAAGTAAAAATGAACCACAATATAACATAGTTAGACATGAGTAACATAGTGCTTGATTCAATCTGTATTACTGAAGTTCAGCGTTATAGCATGATTGAAATTTAAAGGCAATGTACCCGCGCAATATACCCGCGAAGACTGCATTCATGGTCAACACTGTATACAGTGCATTTGGAAAGTATTTTTTTATCCATGTTTAGTTACGTTACAGCCTTATTCTAAAATGTATTAAATTGTTTTTTTCCCCCTCATCAAATTAAGTCAGAGATCTGGCTGGGCCACTCAAGGTCGTTCATAGACTTGTCCCGAAAACACTCCTGCGTTGTCTTGGCTGTGTGCTTAGGGTCGTTATCCTGTTGGAAGGTGAACCTCCTCAGTCTGAGGTCCTGAGCTCTCGGGAGCAGGTTTTCATCACGGACCTTTCTGTACTTTGCTCCGTTCATTTTTCCCTCGATCCTGACTAGTCTCCCAGTCCCTGCCGCTGAAAAACATCCCCACAGCATCATGCTGCCACCACCATGCTTCACCATAGGGGTGGTGCCAGGTTTCCTCCAGACGTGACGCTTTGCATTCAGGCCAAATAGTTCAATCTTGGTTTCATCAGACTGGTGAATCTTGTTTCTCATGGTCTGAGAGTCCTTTAGGTGCCTTTTGGCAAACTCCAAGAGAGCTGTCACATGCCTTTTACTGAGGAGTGGCTTCCGTCTGGCCACTCTACCATAAAGGCCTGATTGGTGGAGCACTGCAGAGATGGTTGTCCTTCTGGAAGGTTCTCCCATCTCCACAGAGGAACCCTGGGGCTCTGTCAGAGTGACCATCAGGTTCTTCTCCCCCAATTGCTCAGTTTGGCCTGGCGGGCAGCTCTAGGAAGAGTCTTGGTGGTTCCAAACTTCTTCCATTTAAGAATGATGGAGGCCACTGTGTTAATGTGCGTCTCAGTGAGAGGTGTAGGAGTCAGGCACAGGAGAGCAGGGATGTCTGAGAAGTGTGTTTAATCATATAGTCCACCAATACAAAAATGGCACAAAACTACACTCTCGATACTCAGAACTCGTGCAAACGCACAGAGGAACAAACACAGTTCCGACACTTACATACACGTCCGTAACCGTGAAAACAACAAACATCAAAATACAATCGAGCGCAATACATACAAGTCTAATCCCGCACAAACTAAGGCAGGCAATAGGTACCCTATATACACACAGAAATAAACGCAAATGAAACCAGGTGTGAAAAGAATCACAGACAAAACAAACAGAAAAGGAAAAAGGGATCGGTGGCGGCTAGTAAACCGGCAACGCCGAGCGCCGCCCGAACAGGGTAGAGGAGTTACCCTCGGTAGAAGTCGTGACAGCCACTGTATTTTTGGAGACCCTCAATGCTGCAGAAATGTTTTGGTACCCTTCCACAGGTCTGTGCCTCGACACAATCCTGTCTCTGAGCTCTGCGGACAATTCCTTCAACTTCATTGATTGATTGTTGCTCTGACATGCACTATCAACGCTGGGACCTTATATAGACAGGTATGTGCCTTTCCAAATCATGTCCAATCAATTGAATTTACCACAGGTGGACTCCAATCAAGTTGAGGAAACATCTCAAGGATGATCAATGGAAACAGGATGCACCTGAGCTCAATTTCGAATCTCATAGCAAAGGGTCTGAATACTTATGTAAATAAGGTATTTCTGTTGTAAATGTTTTATGTGTTGTTTTCGCTATGGAGTATTGTGTGTAGATTGATGAGGGATTTTTTTTAATAAGGCTGTAACGTAACTAAAAAAATCTAGGGGTCTGAATACTTTCCAAATAAACTGTATCTCGTCTTTAGAAAAAGGTTAAAAGGCATGGTAGTAATCGGATGATGCAATAGTGGCTTGTGAAATATTGCCCTCACGGGAAAAGAGTAAGAGGGCCCCTAACACTTATTCACTCACACACACACTCTACTCGAGTAGAAGTCGGAATTTACATACACTTAGGTTGGAGTCATTAAAACTCGTTTTTCAAACACTTCACAGATGTCTTGTTAATTATCAATCTATAGTTTTGGCAAGTCGGTTAGGACATCTACTTTGTGCATCACACAAGTAATTTTTCCAACAATTGTTTACAGACAGATTATTTCACTTATAATTCACTGTATCACAATTCCAGTGGGTCAGAAGATTACATACACTAAATTGACTGTGCCTTTAAACAGCTCGGAATATTCTAGAAAATGATGTCATGGCTTCTGATAGGCTAATTGACGTCATTTGAGTGAATTGGAGGTGTACCTGTGGATGTATTTCAAGGCCTACCTTCAAACTCAGTGCTTCTTTGCTTGACATCATGGGAAAATCTAAAGAAATTAGCCAAGACCTCAGCCAAGATCCTTGAGGAAACAGGTACAAAAGTATCTATATCCACAGTAAAACGAGTTCTATATCGACATAACCTGAAAGGCCGCTCAGCAAGGAAGAAGCCACTGCTCCAATACTGCCATAAAAAAAGCCAGATTACGGTTTGCAACTGCACTATGGGACAATAATCTTACTTTTTGCAGAAATGTCCTCTGGTCTGATGAAACAAAAATAGAACTGTTTGGCCAAAATGACCATCGTTATGTTTGGAGGAAAAAGGGTGATGCTTGCAAGCTGAAGAACACCATCCCAACCATGAAGCACGGGGTGGCAGCATCATGTTGTGGGGGTGCTTTGACGCAGGAGGGACTGGTGCACTTCACAAAATAGATGGCATCATGAGGCAGGAAAATTATGTGGATATAGTGAAGAAACATCTCAAGACATCAGTCAGGAAGTTAAAGCTTGGTCGCAAATGGGTCTTCCGAATGAATAATGACCACAAGCATACTTCCAAAGCTGTGGCAAAATGGCTTAAGGACAGCAAATTCAAGGTAACGGAGTGGCCATCACAAAGCCCTGACCCCAATCCTATGGAACATTTGTGGGCAGAACTTAAAAAGTGTGCACAAGCAAGGAGGCCTCCAAACCTGACTCAGTTACACCAGCTCTGTCAGGATGAATGGGCCAAAATTCACCCAACTTATTGTGGGAAGCTTGTGGAAGGCTACCCAAAATGTTTGACCTAAGTTAAACAATTTAACGGCAATGCTACCAAATACTAATTGAGTGTATGTAGACTTTTGACCCACTGGAAGTGTGATGAAAGAAATAAAAGCTGAAATAAATAAATCTCTCTTCTACTATTCTGACATTTCACATTCTTAAAATAAAGTGGTGATCCTAACAGACCTAAGACAAATAATTTGTATTAGGATTAAATGTCAGGAGTTGTGAAAAACTGAGTTTACATGTATTTGGCTAAGGTGTATGTAAACTTCTGACTTCAACCGTACTTATAGTATGACTCCGGCACCACAGAGATGAGAAAGCAAGCTAAGCCTATCCTCAAGTGCCCATCAATCCTCTCCCATATGATAGAGTAGAGGTGGTTTGACGGACTGTGAGGCCGGGGCTGAGGTTTAACTACAGTATATACAGTAACTTTGTGTGTGTGAGACTGACGCAGCGCGTCACCTTTAGAGAGGAAGAGAAGGGGACAGAGAAGTCTGGCTGAATAGTCACCAGATGAAAGCATTCATCACACAGCCTTCATCAATGGGGCCTCTGTCTGTCGGGAGGAAGGGAGAGAGAGAGGGAAGAAGGGGGGAGCTACCAGGTGGGAGCTAACCTCAATGGCGTGGGTGTACTGCTCCAGCCTGTCATCGATCTTGGCGAGGAGAACAGGGGGCTGTGTCTTCTTGAAGCTGTTGCTGTATCCAAAACAAAGACACTCGGTCAGTGAAAATGTTTGTGGGAAGAAAATAATACATTTTAAAGATCTCATCTGACTGGCTATAGGCCCGCAAGTGAACGGGGATCATCCTTCCCCTCCCCGAGTGAAATATCCATTTTCCACATTGTTATGATACACCCCCCTTGGTAAAATGAGCCACTTGAATCTACACTGCCATTAGAGAGTGGGTGGGATTTTGTGACCTCTTACAGCTTCTGTCAAGACTGTCTTTCAGGCCCAGTATGAAGCTTGCTCACTGACCGCAGTTGGACCCAGTGCAAAGGCCCCCTTCACACGCACACACACACGCACGCACACACACATCCAGACACACACACGCTGCCAGTTGCCTAAACCCCACTACACAAGAGTCCTAATCTCAGACATATACACTAAACAGGAAAACAAACCGTGTGGGACAAATCTGGAAATACTGACCCTATTTCCTGCATTTCAACATGGCCTCAAAACCGTTTATTTTTTAAAAGAGAGCTCCCATGAAAGGCATGTGTGAGTCATTAGCCTGATATGGCTGGTTAGTTTGAGGATTACATAGCTTCTTCACAGGCATGGTAGGATTATTTGAACTTCATAAACGTGCACAGAACACAAATCTTTATTTGGAGGGTGTTTTGTTCTGCAAAGACGTTGAAATGGGGTTTTCTGAATGATGTCATGTTTTCTATCTGCATGAGTCGAGGCTGTTAAAAGTGAAGGGGTGAAGAAAGCTGTCTGTCAACCGTATTCTTCTCCGGAAAGATTTGATTCGGTCTTACAGTGTTTTTACACACATCAACAAGGGAGTGGAACACCCACATCAAAGGACTAACACACAGTGATCCTTCCCTCTGTCCTAAAAAAACCTGCCTAGACTTAAACATTATGTCACACTCAATTCCTGAGATCTCAAACCTGCACCTGGAAGATAAAGTTTACGGTGTCCAATAAAAAACATATTTTGACCAATGGGTAAACATTTTTATTTAAAACATGTTAATTGTGTAGATAATCCTCTAAGGAAGCCAATGGTCTAACCTCATGACTCTATCATAATCCGCTCTTAAGTTATTGGAGTTTTTAACCTTGTAGGATGGCCAATGTTAATGTGACAGTCAATGGAGGCCAGAGGGAAAAAGTGGGCAAAAATAAGGAAAATTGCACTGCATCACTTCAGCTAGGCAGGTTGCTGTGCGAGAATGAACTAACTGACAGGCTCACCTTCCCGTTGAACTCGTCATATTTCTTCTTGAATCCGCAGGATGTAAAACAATGTAGAGGTGAGATAGATATCGATTTTGAGACATTACATGTAGTATTTTCATATTTTAGTATACGCTTTTCATGTTAATGCAAAATGCCTGTTCTTTTTCCGAAGACTTCTCACAAAAGCAAGCTTATCACTGTGAAATGTAAACAGAGCACTGAGCTCTGAGCAAGCTTTTTTATTTTCAAAGCCTTTTACATTTAATTCAGCTCGTGTTATGTTAATCTCCCTTTGAAGATGACCACCACAACATGTAAAATCCTCAATGTTGCTGCGAGAAAGCTGCACCACTCTGTCAACAGAGCTCAGTGCTTATTATGGGATGTATTAGGTTAAGAAATCCTACTTTTTTTGGATAAACTGTTAATGAAATGTTCGAGAAAGAACTCCACTGAACGATTCAGAATATGAATAATCGTGTATGTCTTAGTAAAGTGTATTTTAGAACATAAGGAAGTTCAATTTCCTCACCACAGCGCATTCTGGGCAATGTGGGTGCACACCCTATAAAGTTATTACACCCTATTTTCAGTCACAGTATTAATATTAATTAAACTCTGGCCTGGTCTCTTCTACTCTAGCTGCTGAGAGCTCTTTACCACTGATTACTTACTGCAGTCAGACTGCATGGAGCCGTCCCACAGTTCAGAGCTATAGCTCACCAGCCACCAGAGAGAACCCAGCAAGCCCAGGCTCCAGCCCTCACATCTGGTCAGACTTAACCAAGCCATAAATCATCCAGGCTGACAAAGGTGATGCACTGAGAGAGATTTGGAGGTCACCACTGGCCCTCTTTGTCTATGTTTACATTTACACACCAGCCATTTAGCCAGCATAGCTGCTGTTCTGCCTCAGATAGCAGCTCTCCATCCAGGCATCTGCCGAGGGGCCCAGTAGTACTTTGGTCAACCTCAAGATACAACAAAGCATTAGTGAGGGAAGGTATTTGAGAGTACAAGTGGAACAACCGGGGCTGTGGAATTTGTTTGTTTGCTTCGTGTTACTCATTGTGAAAAAGCCTTGTATACTTGTATGATGTTCACCTTTTCTTTAGGGACCGGTTCAAGGATTCTGTTCTTTCTGTGATCTGAAAAACATGAGGGTGATGTTAAAGGTTATTGTTTTGCGATTAGAATATAACAGTTGAAGTGCTCCGTGACTTCTGGAATTGTCAGACCGGGATTATCATGGTCAGTTTGATGATAATCACAGCCCTGTATTTGGCCTGACGCAGCAAATATCTCTTCCAAGTCAAACAGAGAAATCTTCTGCTGGTCTTTCTCAACCGTTTCCATCCGCCTGTATCGGTCAGTTTGTATCATCAAAGACAGATTTAAGCTAACTCTGCCTCAGTCCACGGTTTACTGCAGGCATAATTATAATGCAATCAGGGTGTGGGAAGACTTCCATCTCGAAACCCATTACTTATCTTGAATCTGTGTATTTAATGCATTACAGACGGAATCATAGTAAAGAAAATGTGTTTGGGATTACAAGTCTTAGGCAAGTCGTTATCAAAATACGAATACATTTGTATCAGAGGAGTTCTAGTTTGAGCCAGGGTCATAATGTCCTGTCCTCTACCATTGCTTGCCAAAGAGGTCATACTTCAACGTATCCAGCACCAAGCTCTGGTTCTTCCCACACAAAAGGTTCCCTTATGTTACTGTTCACTGTTCAGCCCTGGACCTGAATCAAAGAGCACAGCATGTTGACACCAACTCACCAATAATGTATTTTCTGCTGTCAAACTCTCATCATTCTCTCTCTGAAATTACACACACAAGCAGATGGATGCTCATGACTGCACTAAGGATGTAGGCAAGGGCACCAACATAGCAACCCTGTACCCAGAGAGGAAAGTCAGCTTAGAAACAGAAGGCAGGAAGTAAAAGTTATAGTAGCTAGCTGAACTTGCCTTTTTGTAGAAGGTGACAGAGTTTTTCTTCATTAGTGTTAATACAAGAAGTGAATTCATGAGAAATAAATAGATGCATCTTTAATAATAATAACAGTAATAATGTAATGTAATGAGCCAGGCTTGTAAATCAAGATCTGAGTGGATTTCAATCCCTGTGTGATCTGACAAGTCTAATCAACTGACAACAAACAAGAACATTTTACACTACACAACGCTTCACAACATGCCATGCCGTGCAAACGTCTGAATCCAAACAAATGAACCCATGGAAACACTATCTACAATACTGACAACTACCTGTATTACTTAATACCCTACTTTTTAAGCAGAGCAAGGTGGAAGGAGTTAAGGACAATACCACAGATCAGTGTAAACACAGGCTGTCACAGCTACCATTTGGACTTGGGCTGAAATACAATGACATACAGTTGAAGTCGGAAGTTTACAACCACCTTAGTCAAATACATTTAAATTCAGTTTTTCATAATTAATGACATTTAATCCTAGTAAATATTCCCTGTTTTAGGCCAGTTAGGATCACCACTTTGTTTTAGGAATGTGAAATGTCAGAATAATAGAAGAGAGAAGGATTTATTTCAGCTTTTATTTCTATCATCACATTCACAGTGGGTCAGAAGTTTACATACACTCAATTAGTATTTGGTAGCATTGCCATTAAATTGTTTAACTTGGGCCAAATGTTTCGGGTAGCCTTCCACAAGCTTCCCACAATACGTTGGGTGAGGTTTGCCCCATTCCTCCCGACAGAGCTGGTGTAACTGAGTCAGGTTTGTAGGCCTTCTTGCTCGCACACGCTTTTTCAGTTCTGCCCACACATTTTCTATAGGGTTGAGGTCAGGACTTTGTGATGGCCACTCCAAAACCTTGATTTTGTTGTCCTTAAGCCATTTTGCCACAACTTTGGATGTACTCTTGGGGTCATTGTCCATTTGGAAGACCCATTTGCGACCAAGCTTTAACTTCCTGACTGATATCTTGAGATGTTGCTTCAATATATCCACATAATTTTCCTGCCTCATGATGCCATCAATTTTGTGAAGTGCACCAGTCCCTCCTGCAGCAAAGCATGGCTTCATGGTTGGGATGGTGATATTCGGCTTGCAAGCCTCCCCCTTTTTCCTATAAACATAACAATGGTCATTATGGCCAAACAGTTATATTTTTGTTTCATCAGACCAGAGGACATTTCTCCAAAAAGTATGATCTTTGTCCCCATGTGCAGTTGCAAACCGTGGTCTGGCTTTTTTATGGCAGTTTTGGAGCAGTGTCTTCTTCCTTGCTGAGTGGCCTTTCAGGTTATGTTAATATAGGACTCATTTTACTGTGGATATAGATACTTTTGTATCTGTTTCCTCCAGCATCTTCACAAGATCCTTTGCTGTTGTTCTGGGATTGATTTGCACTTTTTGCACAAAAGTACATTAATCTCTAGGAGACAGAATGCGTCTCCTTCCTGAGCGGTATGACGGCTGCGTGGTCCCATCGTGTTTATACTTAAGTACTATTGTTTGTACAGATGAACGTGGTACCTTCAGGCGTTTGTAAATTGCTCCCAAGGATGAACCAGACTTGTGGAAGTCTACCATTTCCTTTCTGAGGTCTTGGCTGATTTCTTTTGATTTTCTGATGATTTCAAGCAAAGAGGCACTGAGTGTGAAGGTAGGCCTTGAAATACATCCACACTTACACCAATTGACTCACACCTACACCAATTGACTCAAATTATGTCAATTAGCCTATCAGAAGCTTCTAAAGCCATGACATAATTTTCTGGAATTTTCCAAGCTGTTTAAAGGCACAGTGAACTTAGTGTACATAAACTTCTGACCCACTGGAATTGTGATACAGGGATTTATAAGTTAAGTAATCTGTCTGTAAATATTTGTTGGAAACATTTATTGTGTCATGCACAAGGTAGATGACCTAACCGACTTGGCAAAACTATAGTCTGTTAACACGAAATTTGTGGAGTGGTTGAAAAATTAGTTTTAATGTCTCCAACCTTAGTGTATGTAAAATTCCAACTTCACCTGTATTATGGTCTCTGACTTTTCAGTCAGTGGTGGTATCCAATTTGTACATAAAGGCATGCTGTCAGAGCTAACTAAAAGTTGCACACGTCTCACACACGTCTCAGCAAACCCATAGATGAATGTGTGTGACCTGCTGCACTACATGTGCTGTGGAAAATGCTGACATTTATAACACTCCCATGCAACTTACGTGATTGAAACTAACAAAATGGCTGTAAAGATGGTATAAAGTGAGATTTTAGTTATTTTTTGTTGTTGTAGGAAAACAATATAGAAATACAGTGGGGCAAAAAAGTATTTAGTCAGCAGCCAATTGTGCAAGTTCTCCCACTTAAAACGATGAGAGAGGCCTGTAATTTTCATCATAGGTACACTTCAACTATGACAGACAAAATGAGAAAAAAAATCCAGAAAATCACATTGTAGGATTTTTAATGAATTTATTTGCAAATTATGGTGGAAAATAAGTATTTGGTCAATAACAAAAGTTTATCTCAATACTTTGTTATATACCCTTTGTTCGCAATGACAGAGGTCAAACATTTTCTGTAAGTCTTCACAAGGTTTTCACACACTGTTGCTGGTATTTTGGCCCATTCGTCCATGCAGATCTCCTCTAGAGCAGTGATGTTTTGTGGCTGTTAATGGGCAACACAGACTTTCAACTCCCTCCAAAGATTTTCTATGGGGTTGAGATCTGGAGACTGGCAAGGCCACTCCAGGACCTTGAAATGCTTCTTATGAAGCCACTCCTTCATTGCCCGGGCGGTGTGTTTAGGATCATTGTCATGATGAAAGACGCAGCCACGTTTCATCTTCAATGCCCTTGCTGATGGAAGGAGGTTTTCACTCAAAATCTCACGATACATGGCCCCATTCATCCTTTCCTTTACACGGATCAGACATCCTGGTCCCTTTGCAGAAAAACAGCCCCAAAGCATGATGTATCCACCCCCATGCTTCACAGTAGATATGGTGTTCTTTGGATGCAACTCAGCATTCTTTGTCCTCCAAACACGACGAGTTGAGTTTTTACCAAAAAGTTATATTTTGGTTTCATCTGACCATATGACATTCTCCCAATCCTCTTCTGGATCATCCAAATGCTCTCTAGCAAACTTCAGACGGGCCTGGACATGTACTGGCTTAAGCAGGGGGACACGTCTGGCACTGCAGGATTTGAGTCCCTGGCGGCGTAGTGTGTTACTGATGGTAGGCTTTGTTACTTTGGTCCCAGCTCTCTGCAGGTCATTCACTAGGTCCCACCGTGTGGTTCTGGGATTTTTGCTCACTGTTCTTGTGATCATTTTGACCCCACATGGTGAGATCTTGCGTGGAGCCCCAGATCGAGGGAGATTATCAGTGGTCTTGTATGTCTTCCATTTCCTAATAATTGCTCCCACAGTTGATTTCTTCAAACCAAGCTGCTTACCTATTGCAGATTCAGTCTTCCCAGCCTGGTGCAGGTCTACAATTTTGTTTCTGGTGTCCTTTGACAGCTCTTTTGTCTTGGCCATAGTGGAGTTTGGAGTGTGACTGTTTGAGGTTGTGGACAGGTGTCTTTTATACTGATAACAAGTTCAAACAGGTGCCATTAATACAGGTAACGAGTGGAGGACAGAGGAGCCTCTTAAAGAAGAAGTTACAGGTCTGTGAGAGCCAGAAATCTTGCTTGTTTGTAGGTGACCAAATGATTATTTTCCACCATAATTTGCAAATAAATTCATAAAAAATCCTACAATGTGATTTTCTGGATTTTTTTCTCATTTTGTCTGTCATAGTTGAAGTGTACATATGATGAAAATTACAGGCCTCTCTCATCTTTTTAAGTGGGAGAACTTGCACAATTGGTGGCTGACTAAATACCTTTTTGCCCCACTGTATAGAGCACTTTATTTTATACAGAAAACCAAAGGTATCATTATCATTATCCATGATCTCAAAACTCACTGCCATATCATCACAAGAATGGTGCTTGTCATATATGACCATGGGCAATAATTACAAACCTGAGGTATATAAAGATGTATAGATGAATGGAACAGAAACGTTAGCTACCTTGTAGATGGAGCCTTTAGGATTGAGCGGGCTAAACAACTCATCTCCGTCCACACTGGAGGTACTGAGGCTCTTCATCCTCTCTGCTGCCTCCATCCTCCTCCTCTCTATGTCCTCCTTCATCCTCCTCTTTTCTTCCTGTACAGGAAGACACACAATGGATATTTTTGGTGAACGTCAGGAACCGAATCACATCGGTGAAAGAGTGGTTCATTTGACTCACTGATTCGCAGGCTGCTAGTACAGCTTCTTGAGCTCCAGACAACAATTATCTGCAGATAACTTAGAAAAACATTATCTGGAGGATATTTCCACTGCAGGAACAACAGGTAATGTAGAGAGCCTCATTCAGGTCCATGCTCATTTTTGCAGTGTATAATTTAATAATTTGGTAATCTAAAAGTTCTTTTGAACCAACTGTTAGGCTTTACATTAGAAATTTGCTATTTTTTTCATGTGTCAATTTTTAAAGAGCAACTAACTCTAAAAAACAACTTCTCATTTAGAAATCAGCCAATGTGGCATCGATATGAGTCAGAAACATTTATCATACTGTCAAAATTGACTGCAAAGTATAAATAGGATAATTTTGGTAATTAAATGTAACACAAAACAACATTTTGTGAGACTTGTGGTCGTGACTGCATCACAACATAAATTAAGGTTTGGTTTGTTTCAATCCTGGCCACAAGCTCTCAGCTGGCAGCACGCAAGTAATCATCAATTCTGAGTGCAGCTGCACGTGACCCAATTGTACATTTGGGTTGACTTTAGATTTCCCTAATAGCTTCACATTTCACAGCTTCACATGATTTAAAAACCTCACACCAACTCGAATAATGTGGTGTATTATGTATTAAACCACCCAGACACATCAAAAACACAGTCGTCCTTCTGAACTGAGCTGCAGGACAGGTCTAAAACTGCACAGGGATGTCACCATGTCTCCATTGCTAATTGTTGACAAAGGAGAGTGATGTAGTGCTGCATCAGATGACCTGGCCTCCACAATCACCCAACATTAACCCAATTGAGATAGTTTTAGATGAGTTTGACTGCAGAGTGAAGGAAAAGCAGCCAACAAGTGCTCAGCATATATATGTGAACCCCTTCAAGACTGTTGGAAAAACATTCCTCATGGAGCTGGTTGAGAGAATGCCAAGAGTGTGGAAAGCTGTCATCCAGGTAAAGGGTGGCTACTTTGAAGAATCTCAAATATAAAATATATTTTGATTTGTTTAACAATTTTTTGCTTACTACATGATTCCACATAAGTTATTTCATAGTTTTGATGTCTTCACTATTATTCTGCAATATAGAAAATAGTACAAAGGAAGAAAAACCCTGGAATGAGTAGGTGTGTCCAAACCTTTGACTATATAAAAAAAAATACTTGATAAAATATTGAATTTGGCCTTTACTATTATAGCCCAGAGAAACGCATTAAATAACAAATAAAAAAATGGCAAAAACGACAGTCAACAAAATAAATCATAAAAAAACAGGTGTTTGTCCTAAATCTAGGAGATATACAGTCCATTCGGGAAGAATTCTGACCCCTTGACTTTTTCCACATTTTGTTACGTTACATCCTTATTCTAAAATGAATGAAATTGTTTTATTTTTCCTCATCAACAAACACGCTATACCCCATAACGACAAAGCAAAAACAGGTTTTCAGAAATTTTTGCACATTTCTAAAATAATTAAAAACTGAAATATCACATTTACATAAGTATTCAGACCCTTTATTCAGTACTTTTGTTGAAGCACCTTTGGCAGTGATTACAGCCATGAGCCTTCTTGGGTATGACGCTACAAGCTTGGCACACCTGTGTTTGGGGATCCAAATGGAAGAACCATTGGGATCCAAATGAACGGCTCTTTAAACCGAGTCAAATGTTCTGGCTTCCCGAAAAAACTCGGAATACCCATCCTTATATACATTTACGTGGTAAAAAAAAAATAATACTGTAGGTGGTTAAACTGACCGTGGTCGCGGTGAAAAAAGTCACTCTCCCTATACTTTCAATGCATTTTTCCAGAAAAGGTGAGTAAACTCCCCCAAAAAAGGTGGGTAAACTGTGCTTACTTAGGCTTACCCTGCACTACACCACCGGCTGATGTGTAAGATATTGAGTTTCATCTCTTTCTGTTTGTGTTTCTTAATGCCATAGGCTGCACATTACGTATGTACTGTACACTGCAGTTGACCATCACCTCCTCCTTGGCCAGGCGCTGCTGCTCCTCCTCCCTGCTCCTGCGCTCCTCCCCCTCCCTGACCTGGCGTCTCTCCTCCCTCCTCCTCTTCAGCTCCTCCAGATCCTGCTCGGCCTCAGCCTGCTTGTGTCTGAGCTGCTCAAGCTCCTGGTTCTCCTTCTCTGCTTGGCTACGCCGGATCTTCACCAGCTTGGCCTCTAAGATGGCCTCCGCCTCCTCCTCAGCCTCGACCCCTGCCACTTGTACCACAGCCCTGGGAGAGATGGAGAGAGAGATTGAAGGACGGATGGAGGGAAAAAGGAGCATACATAGAGGGGCAGGATTTCAAGAAATGTCTCTGTCTCCTAATGGTTTAGAATGTGTAACATCTAGGAGTCACTTCGGGGGGGAATTCCGACCTGACGTTGTTACGTGTAAAGGGAACGTAATTACCTTTTTATGCACTTTTCTCTCTACACGTATTCTGACCTGACCCGCTATTCATTTGGGGTGAAAATCAAAGAAATTAAAGTGTGGCGGAGATGTGTCAACCGATACGCTGCATTCTGACCTTGACTTAATTCCCTCATAATTCCACCACCGATGAAACGATGAATAACATCGAGCAACCTGTCGGTTCCAAGTGGAGCAACATCCACTTTCTTTTCCCCCATAGAAATAACACCATTATCCATGCACTGTAATTTACAAATTGATAAGGGCTATTGAAAGCAGCTAGGTAAATTAGTAAGCCGTTTGGATAAGAGGGATTCTAAATATAAATGACAATTGTTTTAGATCTATTTTACTTTGTGATTTCTAAAGACAAATGTGAAACAAGTCATATTACAGCAAACTGAAGCACATCAACATAGCACCTTTTCCACTGTGAAGTTTATTAAATGCTGGCCTTGTAACTTTGGATGAAATTTGGAGACCCAAGCTATATGCTTCTGTAGACATATATATATATATATATATATATATATACATATATATATATATGAAAAAAACTGAAGTATAACATTTACATAAGTATTCAGACCCTTCATTCAAATGAAATGAAATCAAATGTTTTTAGTCAGATATGCAGAATACAACAGGTATTTTTTACCATGAAATGTTTACTTACACGCCCTTAACCAACAAGGCAGTTTTAAGAAAATATTTAGAATATAAACTAAAGTAAAAAATAAATGAAAAATAACACAATAAAATACACTGCTCAAAAAAATAAAGGGAACACTAAAAAAACACATCCTAGATCTGAATGAATGAAATATTCTTATTAAATACTTTTTTCTTTACATAGTTGAATGTGCTGACAACAAAATCACACAAAAATTATCAATGGAAATCAAATTTAACAACCTATGGAGGTCTGGATTTGGAGTCACACTCAAAATTAAAGTGGAAAACCACACTACAGGCTGATCCAACTTTGATGTCATGTCCTTAATTAAAACAAGTCAAAATGAGGCTCAGTAGTGTGTGTGGCCTCCACGTGCCTGTATGACCTCCCTACAACGCCTGGGCATGCTCCTGATGAGGTGGTGGATGGTCTCCTGAGGGATCTCCTCCCAGACCTTGACTAAAGCATCCGCCAACTCCTGGACAGTCTGTGGTGCAACGTGGCGTTGGTGGATGGAGCGAGACATGATGTCCCAGATGTGCTCAATTGGAATCAGGTCTGGGGAACGGGCGGGCCAGTCCATAGCAGCAATGCCTTCCTCTTGCAGGAACTGCTGACACACTCCAGCCACATGAGGTCTAGCATTGTCTTGCATTTGGAGGAACCCAGGGCCAACCGCACCAGCATATGGTCTCACAAGGGTCTGAGGATCTCATTTCGGTACCTAATGGCAGTCAGGCTACCTCTGGCGAGCACATGGAGGGCTGTGCGGCCCCCCAAAGAAATGCCACCCCACACCATGACTGACCCACCGCCAAACCGGCCATACTGGAGGATGTTGCAGGCAGCAGAACGTTCTCCACGGCGTCTCCAGACTGTCACGTCTGTCTGTCACATGTGCTCAGTGTGAACCTGCTTTCATCTGTGAAGAGCACAGGGCGCCAGTGGCGAATTTGCCAATCTTGGTGTTCTCTGGCAAATTAAAAATGTCCTGCACGGTGTTGGGCTGTAAGCACAACCCCCACCTGTGGATGTCGGGCCCTCATACCACCCTCATGGAGGGTTCTGACCGTTTGAGCAGACACATGCACATTTGTGGCCTGCTGGAGGTCATTTTGCAGTGCTCTGGCAGTGCTCCTCCTGCTACTCCTTGCACAAAGGCGGAGGTAGCGGTCCTGCTGCTGGGTTGTTGCCCTCCTACGGCCTCCTCCACGTCTCCTGATGTACTGGCCTGTCTCCTGGTAGCGCCTCCATGCTCTGGACACTACGCTGACAGACACAGCAAACCTTCTTGCCACAGCTCGCATTGATGTCCCATCCTGGATGAGCTGCACTACCTGAGCCACTTGTGTGGGTTGTAGACTCCGTCTCATGCTACCACTAGAGTGAAAGCACCGCCAGCATTCAAAAGTGACCAAAACATCAGCCAGGAAGCATAGGAACTGAGAAGTGGTCTGTGGTCCCCACCTGCAGAACCACTCCTTTATTGGGGGTGTCTTGCTAATTGCCTATAATTTCCACCTGTTGTCTATTCCATTTGCACAACAGCATGTTCAATTTATTGTCAATCAGTGTTGCTTCCTAAGTGGACAGTTTGATTTCACAGAAGTGTGATTGACTTGGAGTTACATTGTGTTGTTTAAGTATTCCATTTATTTTTTTGAGCAGTGTAACAATAATGAGACTACGGAGGTTTACATACACTTAGGTTGGAGTCAATTAAACTTGTTTTTCAAACACTCCACAAATTTCTTGTTAACAAACTATAGTTTTGGCAAGTTGGTTGGGGACATCTACTTTGTGCATGACACAAGTAATTTTTTCCAACAATTGTTTACAGACAGATTATTTCACTTATAATTCACTGTAACAGTGGGTCAAAAGTTTACATAAACTAAGTTGACTGTGTCCCTAAAAAGTTTTTGAAAATTCCAGACAAATATGCAATGACTTTAGAAGCTTCCGATAGGCTAATTTACATAATTTGAGTCAATTGGAGGTGTACCTGTGGATTTATTTCAAGGCCTACCTTCAAACCCAGTGCCACTTTGCTTGACATCATGGGAAAGTCAAAAGAAATCAGCCAAGACCTCAGAAAAAAATGGTAGACCTACACAAGTCTGGTTCATCCTTGGGAGCAATTTCCAAATGCCCGAAGATACCACATTCCAAATCATTTCAGTCTCCTGAGGGGGAAAGGCTTTGTCGTGCCCTCTTCACAACTTTCTTGGTGTGTTTGGACCATTATAGTTTGCTGGTGATGTGGACACCAGGACCTTGAAACTGTCGACCCGCTCCACTGCAGCCCCGTCGATAGGAATGGGGGCGTGTTCGGCCCTCCTTTTCCTGTAGACCACGATCATCTTCTTTGTCTTGCTCACGTTGAGGGAGAGGTTGTTGTCCTGACACCACACTGCCAGGTCTCTGACATCCACCCTACAGGCTATCTCATTGTTGTCAGTCAGCAAACTTAACCGATGGTGTTGGAGTCGTGCTTGGCCACACAGTCGTGGGTGAACAAAATTATTCAGCCCCCTTAAGTTAATACTTTGAAGCGCCACCTTTTGCTGCGATTACAGCTGTAAGTCGCTTGGGGTATGTCTCTATCAGTTTTGCACATCGAGAGACTGAAATTTTTTCCCATTTCTCCTTGCAAAACAGCTCGAGCTCAGTGAGGTTGGATGGAGAGCATTTGTGAACAGCAGTTTTCAGTTCTTTCCACAGATTCTCGATTGGATTCAGGTCTGGACTTTGACTTGGCCATTCTAACACCTGGATATGTTTATTTTTGAACCATTCCATTGTAGATTTTGCTTTATGTTTTGGATCATTGTCTTGTTGGAAGACAAATCTCCGTCCCAGTCTCAGGTCTTTTGCAGACTCCATCAGGTTTTCTTCCAGAATGGTCCTGTATTTGGCTCCATCCATCTTCCCATCAATTTTAACCATCTTCCCTGTCCCTGCTGAAGAAAAGCAGGCCCAAACCATGATGCTGCCACCACCATGTTTGACAGTGGGGATGGTGTGTTCAGGGTGATGAGCTGTGTTGCTTTTACGCCAAACATAACGTCTTGCATTGTTGCCAAAAAGTTCAATTTTGGTTTCATCTGACCAGAGCACCTTCTTCCACATTTTTGGTGTGTCTCCCAGGTGGCTTGTGGCAAACTTTAAATGACACTTTTTATGGATATCTTTAAGAAATGGCTTTCTTCTTGCCACTCTTCCATAAAGGCCAGATTTGTGCAATATACGACTGATTGTTGTCCTATGGACAGAGTCTCCCACCTCAGCTGTAGATCTCTGCAGTTCATCCAGAGTGATCATGGGCCTCTTGGCTGCATCTCTGATCAGTCTTCTCCTTGTATGAGCTGAAAGTTTAGAGGGACGGCCAGGTCTTGGTAGATTTGCAGTGGTCTGATACTCCTTCCATTTCAATATTATCGCTTGCACAGTGCTCCTTGGGATGTTTAAAGCTTGGGAAATCTTTTTGTATCCAAATCCGGCTTTAAACTTCTTCACAACAGTATCTCGGACATGCCTGGTGTGTTCCTTGTTCTTCATGATGCTCTCTGCGCTTTTAACGGACCTCTGAGACTATCACAGTGCAGGTGCATTTATACGGAGACTTGATTATACACAGGTGGATTGTATTTATCATCATTAGTCATTTAGGTCAACATTGGATCATTCAGAGATCATCACTGAACTTCTGGAGAGAGTTTGCTACACTGAAAGTAAAGGGGCTGAATAATTTTGCACGCCCAATTTTTCAGATTTTGATTTGTTAAAAAAGTTTGAAATATCCAATAAATGTCGTTCCACTTCATGATCGTGTCCCACTTGTTGTTGATTCTTCACAAAAAAATACCGTTTTATATCTTTATGTTTGAAGCCTGAAATGTGGCAAAAGGTCGCAATGTTCAATGGGGCCGAATATTTTCGCAAGGCACTGTATTTCCAGGTCTCTCCAGAGATGTTTGATCGGATTCAAGTCCAATCTCTGGCTGGGCCACTCAAGGACATTCAGAGACTTGTCCCGAAGTCACTCCTGTATTGTCTTGGCTGTGTGCTTAGGGTCGTTGTCCAGTTGGAAGGTGAACCTTCGCTACAGTCTCATGTCGTGAGCACTCTGGAGCAGGTTTTCATCAAGAATCTGTCTGTACTTTGCTCCGTTCATCTTTCCCTCAATCCTGACTAGTCTCCCAGTACCTGCCACTGAAAAACATCCCCACAGCATTATGCTGCCACCACCATGCTTCACCATAGGGATGGTGCCAGGTTTCCTCCAGACGTGGAGCTTGGCATTCAGGTCAGACTTGAGAATCTTGTTTCTCATGGTCTGAGAGTCCTTTAGGTGCCTTTTGGCCAACTCCAAGTGGGCTGTCATGTGCGTTTTACTGACTATACCATAAAGGCCTGATTGATGGAGTGCTGCAGAGATGGTTGGTTCTTCAGGAAGGCTCTCCCATCTCCACAGAGGAGCTCTGGAGTTCTGTCAGAGTGACCATCGGGTTCTTGGTCAACTCCCTGACCAAGGCCCTTCTCCCCCAATTGCTCAGTTTGGCCCGGGCGGCCAGCTCGAGCAATTGTCTTGGTGGTTCCAAACTTCTTCCATTTAAGAATGATGGAGGCCACTATGTTCTTGGGGCCTCCATCCCCAGATCTGTGCCTCGACACAATCCTGTCTAGGAGTTTCATGGACAATTCCTTGAACCTTTTGCTTTGACATGCACTGTCAACTATGGGACCATATACAGACAGGTGTGTGCCTTTCCAAACCATGTCCAATCAATTGAATTTACCACTTGTGGACTCCAATTAAGTTGTAGAAACATATCAAGGATGATCAATGTAAAAGGGATGCACCTTAGCTCAATTTAGAGTTTCAAAGTAAAGGGTCTGAATAATTATGTAAATAAGGTATTCCTGTGTTTTTTTCCCGCTTTGTCATTACTGGGTATTGTGTGTAGATTGATGAATAAAACGTTGTATTTCATTCATTTTTGAATAAGGCTGTAACGTAACAAAATGTAGAAAAGGGGAAGGGGTCTAAATACTTTCCAAATGCCCTGTATACAAGATCGGTATTTTTAAATCTACCAATTGATGCTGAAAATTATACGAATATGTGTGCATTTACATGGCTTTCTTTTATTGATCCCTAATATTCTGAACCGTTTTTCTCCATATATTCTATTGAGTCTGCTGAGTGAAAACCAAACATGCAGTGTCCGTTACGCACCTGCATAAGGTACAGTAAGCGCATAGGAAAGGCGACGTTCCCTATATCTGTATCTGTCCCAATGTGAATTGCCATGTGATTTTCTTGCCATGTAATTGAATGTGGAAACAGATCTAGTGATACATATCCATATACCATAATACACCCTGATTTACCTGGGAGCTCTTAATTTGGTTTTGGCCATATATGAAGTAATTTCCTCCCCAACTGTGTCTCCGTTGGTGTTAGCATGCTTTGCCTCCGTCTGCAGGACGACTTGGGATGTGTAGGAGACCTTCACATCTTTTCTCTTCTCCTTCAACTGGAACTGGGAAGAACATTAAACATTTACATGGTTGACTACTTCAAGGACAGACATTTTTGAATAATCATATTCTAATTTGTAAATGTTCTTAATTAATCACATATTAGCATATAATTACAAATAATGCACAAGAATACCATCTCCTTAGCATCTGGTCTTTGGTCCTCCTCTCTCTTCTTGAGCACCCTCATCTTCTCCTGCCTCTGTTTCGCTCCCTCCTCTTCTCTCTCCCTCTCCTTTTGCACCCTCTCTTCTCTCACCACCTCCTCTCGCTCCCTCCTTTTCCTCTCACTTTCCTTTCTTACCAACTTCTTCTCTTCCTCATCCTCCGCTTCTGCCTTGTGTTGTCTCTGCAGACGAGAGGTGGATGTGGTGGGAGTGGCTGAGGCAGAGAGGGTATGTGGTGTGGGGGCCTTTGCGGCACCGTTCAGGGGCCTCTGGTCCTGCTCCTCTGGGGCCTGACTGAGCTCCTCCATGCGCTGGGCCTGCTGCCGGCGTCTCTCCAACCGCTGGGTCCAGTCACTGAAGCCCTCGTCCTCCTCCATAGAAGGAGAGCTGCTGCTAGGCTTCAGATCACTCTCATACCTGGGACACAAAGAGGAGAGATAAAAACGATCTTAGTGCCACAAAGTTTTTGGGAACTCAACCAAGAATAGCTAATGATGTTCATCTGAATGGTGACCTAACCTTTTATAAGTCCGTTGGTAGGCAATGGACGAAAAAAGGATGTTAGTGCTACGAATGTTTTGGGAAACTCACCCCTGGTCTGAGAGGGAAGTAGATTTAGCTTGACACAGTTTATAACATGAAAGGCCTCTGAAGGGCGGCAGGTAGCCTAGTGGTTAGAGCGTTGGTGTAATAACCAGAACGGTTGCAAGAACGGAATCCCCGAGCTGACAAGGTAAAAATCTGTCATTCTGCCCCTGAACAAGGCAGTTAACCCACTGTTCCCAGGCTGTCATTGAAAAATGTAATTTGTTCTTAACTGACTTGCCTAGTAAAATAAATATATATAAATCTATATAGGTGCAAGGATTGCCTAACTGAGCCTGAAAACATTGTAATCATTTACAACCCTCGACAATGTCAGGAAGCCCTTAAAGAATGTGGCAAGGAAGAACAAATCTGGATAAAACTAACCATTATGGCTATAATGTTCAATTTCCTTTGAATAAGTGCCTGTAAAAATCCAATCATTAAGGTAATAGGACTACTTATTACAATCCTTTTAAAGCTAAACTGAGTCAGATGGTGGAGAGAGGACTACAGCTTTGTAATATGACCACCAGTCAGATGTTTTGGTTGGCGTGAAACATCCCAAAGTGCCAAATGTGTTCTGTAGTATGTGGCAAACATGGCTTCTACAGTAAAGGCTAAACATGTCAACTACAATGTCAGTGAGAGCGTCCGTGGCCCACACACAGCTTACAAAGCTGTCTCCCAGCGGCCTAGCGAATGCTGGGGATGGATAGCAGGATGAGAGGTGTAAATGAGGACTGGAGCTGCTGAGCCCATCAATTAACACCAACAGGACCAGATCAAACACACAATGCAGGAAAACAGCTGGAACAGCCCTCTGTTAGACTCTGGTGTCATTCCTCCTCTACAGCCGGTGCCACAGGCATGCGTGTATATGCGTGTATATGTGGTGTGGTGTGTTTTTATTTCCACCCACACCTCATCACTCCTATCCCAACCCAAGTGTGTGTGTGTGTGTGGTGAATCCCCCCACCACACACACACACTCACACTTGGGTTGGGAGAGGAGTGATGACAATAACTGAGATTGCTACAGCTGAACACTGAATCAGCCCTGGGTTATTTTAGTACAGAGGCTAATCTTAATGGTGATACCAGGGGATAGAGAGTCAAACAGACAAGGGGCCTATGAGGACAACAGGCCCTGCGGGGACCCAGAGACAACACAGCTGGACAAATGAACTGGCACCTGGGAGTCGAGAGCCGCTACCTTCCGTCAACCGACATTAAATTAAGTGATTTCTGTAATGAGCGCTTAAGAGCCAGTGTAAACAAGGGCTTAGACTAACTGCAGGGAGAGAGGAGGAGCCCAATGTGAGGGCCATGGTAGGCAATCATGTGGGGGCCATGGTGGATGGGCAGTGGGTGGGGAGCCTAAATGGTCATAAAATGGGTTAGGCTGTGAATTTTACCGTCATCTCCTCTTTGACAACCAATTGACAGGGCAAGAACGCTATGCAATCAGTATAAATGTACATATCAGCATTTTATTGTGTGAGCTATTCATTTGTTTCAAAGTATTGAAATGGTGGAAAAGCTCAAAAATCCAGATGTCCTACATTTTTGAAGATCCATTTTTTTAAGTACACAAGGGAGCACTGTCCTCGTGTTCCCCCAGGTTGCTCAATATTGACATGGCTGTGGTCCAGACGCAACAGAAGATATGTTAACTACCCTTTCATCACCACCCAGCCATTTTGTCCTCACCACAACACCTGCTGAATAAACACTGGGTTTTTTCTTATGTTAGTTACAAAAAGACAGCAGTCACCTCACAATATCTACCTCTAGAGTCTAGACTAACAATGTGTTGATTTTTTTTCTTATAACGTTACTGCTGTCACTGCACGATACTTGCCTCTAGACCAATACTGTGTTGCTTTTCATACAACACGACCACAGGACATTTAGTAGTTATATTTAATTGTGTAAACTTCACAGGGGTCTCCCCAGGTTAGTCCAAACATCTGCATCTGGCTGAACGACTCCATGAACCTTCTATCAATTACCAGAAAGAGTGATTAACAGATTAGCAGCGCACCTCTTTCTCCCTATCCCTCTCCCTACATCTTTATTCTCTCTATCCCCCATTCATTAAAACAGCCCTGTAATGAAAGTCTGTTTCATCTTCGTAGGAGCTGGCAGAATGGAATGCTCCCACCAGACATTCCAATGTTGATTAAACAGGCTAGCTACTAAAGTAAATTGATGTTTCCAGATGGCAGGTTATATATATTATCAGAAATAATGGGCAGTAATTGTGTTGGTGTGATTTTTCAGGTGTTTAGTCATGTAGATGTTGTTTAGATGTTATGAAGTGGTTCATTCTGGCACCAAAGACACTGCCCTATAAAGGCTACAGGCACCGGTTGGAGAGGAATGTTTATGCAATGGCTCTGACATGTCATGATACTCTGAATACAACGAGAAAGGAAGCAGGTCTGAATCTGGGCTGGTAATTACGTTGTTGAGAGAGCAGCATGCGAGTGTCAACGACACAGAGATTGGTTTGGGGTTTGCTGTTATTCAATCTTGACAGTTGTCTTGAAGTTTGATCTCTCTGAACTATTATGACCCTTGGGGACAAAGAGGACATTTACATGCTGACCAGACCGCACGCGTGATGTGCACGAGCGTTGCAAAATAAATGCATACATACATGTTATTCAATCATTGCACCCACACTGCTCACGCACGTCTGCGTAGCCAGGCGCTAAAATAGAACTTAGTTCTATTTGTGACGTTCGACAAGTCCTGTCTCTCCCATCTCCTCATTGGTTTTTAGGAGCATATGTTAATTTATTTTTTATTTAAGTCAGTTAAGAAAAAAATATATTATTTGCCATGACGGCGTAGGAACAGTGGTTTAACTGCCTTGTTCAGGGGCAGAACAAAAAGATTTGTACCTTGTCAGCTCAGGAATTTGATCCAGCAACCTTTCGGTTACTGGTCCAATGCTCAAAACAATAGGCTACCTGCCTCCCCGAATATACCCACGTGTCATCTCCTCATTGGTTTTTAGGAGCATATACCCACGTGGGTGATTGAAAGATGAACTGTGGGCCACACTCCAGTCTAGTACGTTGAGGTAATGCACCTTACATTTGGTTGCCAACCGCCATATAAAGACCAAAGAAGAAGAAGAAGCCTGAAGGAGGAGTGATTACTAGAAAACTAACTTTTACCCTTTTATCTGTGGATTAATTGTCGGAGTAGAGGACCTTGTGCATTTCAAGTAAAATAACGTCCCAATGTTTATATCACAGGACAAATTAGCTAGCAACAGCAAGCAAACTAGCTAAATTGCCATAAATGTTTAATGCTTTTTGACCTATCCCCAAATTAATATAGTTGGTTCAGAGTTTTTGATATTTCAACCTACGTGTCCTGATCGCGTCTGGTGTGGGGGGACAAATCAACATGCACGTGATGGCGTGTGTGCGGTCCGGTTAAGGTTACTTGTGTAACCCTGGTTCTCTGATATTATGAGTGAGATACTGTATCTCACATTGGGATTCGCCAGAATCTCTAACTAGCTCCAAGAACCAATAATACACGTTTGTCGGAGACAGACAGATCAAGTGGTGAATGAGGGAGCCCCTCCCCTCATACTAAAGAGCCACTCTCCCACACTGTGTTCCTTCCCAAGCATGCAAAACTTCTTCACACTCTTGCAAGTAGGAGAATATGGTGAAATATCTCACTCATACATCAAAGAACCAGGGTTACACAAGTACCTCACAGTGGGATATGGCCAACTCCTGTATAGCACATACTCTACTAATCCAGGCAGTCTCACAAAATAAACCCTCAGAGGCCCCGACACTGAGGGCAGTATGTGCCAATGAAGGTGCAGTTATGTCCAGTCGGTAGAACCTCATAAAAGTATAAGTGGATGCCAAACAAGCCACATCACAAATCTCCTTTAATCTCCTTGAACAATGCCCAAGAGATAGCCATACCTCTGTTGGAGTGAGCCCTCAGGCCCTCCTGTAGCTGCTATTATTGGCCAATATAATAGTTTCCACAATCCAATGTGACAACCGTTGACGAGAGAGGGGCCTCCCCTTGCAGGGAGTTGCCCAGAACACAAGGGTTGGTCGCTCTTGGCATTGCTCTTGTTCTATCCACGTAAATGCGCAGTGCGCATACTGGACACAAACGGAGGAGCCGCTCCTCTTCTGTAGAAGGGAAAGTCAGCAGGTGGAAAGCCACAAGCTAGAAAGTGAGGCAATTGTAATTGCCGCTGACCTTAGGTAAAAAGACGAAGTTGGGCAACAAGGTTAAATCCCAGGGCAAACTGTAGTCACGAATGTTGAACTGACAGTGCATGTAGTTCAGTCACTTGCATTGCAGACCTAATCGACCATTAAAGCGGTCTTAAAGGAGACATATTTCTCCACACTTTCCAGAGGTAAAAAGGCCGCTGTGAAATAGCTTCAAGCTCAAAAGACAAATTCAAAACGGGACTAAAAGCTTGGGAACTGGACATAAGCAACATACCCCCTTCATGAAACGACATAACAAGGGGTGTTTTCCCACCTTGTCCTGGTTTAAGCCTATATGACAGGCCAGGATAGTGGCTGGAAAGACAGCCTTCCCCCAGTTTCAAAGGTCCTGCAGGAAGCATAAAACCTCAGTTAGAGAGCACAGGGAAAGGGGGAACCTAGTCAGTTGTACATCTGAATGCATTCAACAGAAATGTGTCTTTCACATTTAACCCAAACCCTCTGAATCAGAGAACTGCGGGGGGCTGCCTTAATCGACATTAGCAACTAACTGCCTTGCTCAGAACGACAGATTTTTACCTTGTCAGTTCAGGGATTCGATCCAGCAACCTTTCAGTTACTGGCCCAAAGCTCCTACCCACCAGGTTAGGAACGATCTGTTTTTTGGTCACACCATTTGTTTCCATACAGTGAGGGAACAGAAGGAGCCCTAGCACTCTGGATAGTCTCAATGACTCTGAGAGGCAAACCTGTCACATCCAGATTTAACCTCTCATGGGCCAAGCCCAGAGGGATATGGCATCCGGTTAAGGGGGGAAACTCTCTCTGATCACTTAGGTCAGCAGATCCCTGCATAACGGGAGTTGCCAAGGTTTACCATACAGCAGAAGAATGTTCTCCACTATCCAGAGCTTGCCTTGCCATCGAGGGGCTACCAAGATGAGAGATAAGCCTTCTACCTTCACTCCGGCTATACGTATGACCCAGTACATCGCTGGGGCCGAGCTCCCTGCCATCCAGGACCTCTATACCAGACTGTGTCAGAGGAAAGCCCTAACAATTGTCAAAACTCCAGCCACCCAAGTCATAGACGGTTCTCTCTGCTACTACACGGCAAGGAGTACCGATGCACCAAGTCCGAAACCAACAAGACACTGAATAGCTTCTACCCCCAAGCCATGAGAATACTAAGTACCAAATAGCTACCCGGACTATCTGCATTGACCCTTTTAACACTAATTATTTTGACTCCTCACATAGGGTGCTGCTACTGTTTATTTAGCACACTCACAAGACTATATATACACACCATATACACACTCACTCACATACCCTGCATTGTCACTCCTGCACAAAACCCACACACATTCACGTACACTACATATGCACACACACACAGGCACACTCACACACACACACTTTTACACTCATCATTTGTTGCTGCTACTCTGTTTTTTATTTAACTCATGTTATTTTTTTATCCTGATGCCTAGTTACTTTACCCTACCTTCATGAACGTATCTACCTCAAATAGTTCATACCTCTGGTACGGATACTCCCTGTATATAGCTCCATTCTTGTGTATTTTATTTTATTCCTCGTGCTACTTTGTTATTTGTTGTATTTTTAATCTCTGCATCGTTGGGAAGGATTCATAAGAATGCATTTCACGGCAAAGTCTACACCAGTTGTATTCGGCGCATGTGACAAATAACATTTGATTTGATTTATTTGGTTAGAGTAAATGTCATTCCTGTTCATCATGTTAAGCTTAAATACTACAAATTAAATTTTGACTTATTTTTTCCCCCACATTAGCTAGTTAACACAAAGTTAGCCAAAGGAAGCTAGCACTATGTTGATTTTGCGACAAACAAATGCATGGCTTTCGACCTATAAGCAGTAAAGCTAGGGAGGTCTATCTAGTCAACGTGGCACGGTAGTGGGTTGAGCTAAATGAGAGACCTCGCTAGTAATTCTTCCCTTCCAGGTAGAAAAGCTAGTCGGTAGGATAGCCAAGTCTTCGCAGCTAGTGTGATGCTAGCTATCACAGGACAAAAAGGAAGAAGAATAGACCAAGCTAATTCCAGGGGTGTAAAGTGCTTAAGTAATAATTCTTTAAAGCACTACTTAAGTAGTTTTTTGGGGTATCTGTACTTTACTATTTATATGTTTGACAACTTTTACTCCACTATATTCCTGAAGAAAATGATATACTTTTTACTCCATACATTTTCACTGACACCGAAAAGTACTTGTTACACTTTGAATGCTTAGCAGGACAGGAAAATTGTCCAATCCACAAACTTATCAAGAGAACATCTCTGGTCATCCCTATTGCCTCTGATCTGGTGGACTCACTAAACACATATGCTTTGTTTGTAAATTATGTCTGAGTGTTAGAGTGTTCCCCTGGCTATCGGTAAATTAAAAAAAACATGAAAATCATGCTGTCTGGTTTGCTTAAGGAATTTTAAATGATTTATACTTTAACTTTTGATAATTAAGTATATTTTAGCAATAACATTTACTTTTGATACTTAAGTATTTTTAAAACCAAATAATTTTAGACTTTTACTCAAGTAGTGTTTTACCGGGTGACTTTAACTTTTACTTGAGTCATTTTCTATTAAGATATATATTTTTTACTCAAGTATGACAATTGGGTACTTTTCCCACCATGGGCTAATACTTACGGAAGCAAAAACGTTCCTTTCGGTAAAGTCACCCACCACAAAAGACGGAAAAACCTGCTTAACCTCAACGGCAAACCTGTTAACAGTTAAACAGGAAAACAGATCAAGTAATGCTGAGGAGAGCTAGAGTAGAACTCTTCTGTGAGGAAGAGAGGGGAGAATGATCAGAGGGCGGGAGAGTGGCTCTTTAGTAAGAGGGGAGGGGCTCCCTCATTCGCCACTCAACCTGTAAGTGTTTGATTGGTTAAAAAAAAAGAAAATGCACCTTTATTTAACCAGGCAAGTCAGTTATGAACTGATTCTTATTTTCAATGACGACCTAGGAACTATCTGTGGGTGGGTTAACTGCCTGTTCAGGGGCAAAACAACAGATTTGTACCTTGTCAGCTCGGGGGTTTGAACTTGCAGCCTTTCGGTTACTAGTCCAACACGCTAACCACTAGGCTACCCTGCCGCCCCAGTTCTTCGAGCTACTTAGAGATTCTTGTGAATGCCAGAGTAAAATATCCAAATTAATAACTGAAAGAGAACAGCGAGCGCTTGAAAAGGTTTTGACATTTTCGAATGCCTGTTTTATGATCAAGCAACAATTACACGTCAAGTCATTCACTAAACCAAATCAAATCAAATTGTATTTCTCACATGCGGCGAATACAACAGGTGTAGTAGACCTTACAGTGAAATGCTTACTTACAAGCTCTTAACCAACAATGCTTTAAGAAGTTAAGAAGAAAAACGTTTTAAGTAAAAAAATTGATGAAAAAAAAATACATATTATAGAAACAAAAAGTTACAAATAATTAAACAGCAGCTGTAAAATAACAATAGCAATAGCGAGGCTACATACAGGGGGTACCAGCACAGAGTCAATGTGTGGGGGCACCGGTTAGTCGAGGTAATTGAGGTAATATGTACACATGGGTAGAGTTAAAATAACCCGGTTTAGAAAGGTTCAGAAACGTGGAGCCATTGACATGATCAGCTGTTTTACTCTCTCTTCTCCCCACTTGAAGAAGGTGTTGGAGAGACAGTCTGTTATTAAATCTGTGAGATTAAAAGTGGCAGTTATCATAAGGGCCATGACATAGTAGTCATTTTTCAAGACACTTTGTAGTTAACATTCTTCTGAGATGCTGTAATGGGAAGGCAGCTGTGTGTTCTTCTTCACCCGGAGAGATTGAAGGAATGAGTGCGGGAGAGAGAGAGAGAGAAAAGAGAGAGAATGAACAAGTAGGGGAGAGAGAGAGTTAGAGAGAGGGAGGAAGAGCGACTGGGGTAGAGGGAGGAGAGAGAGAGAGGGATTAAGAGGAGATGCGGAGATTAATGGCTTTTCCCAAAGGAAATATTTATTTGTTGTAACCACGCATCCTCAGGATTGTGGAGCAGATCCATAAACAACTGAATGTATGGCAAGCAGGGGGAACTAACCGTCCCAGTAGCACTCCCATGATATGATAGACTGAGGCATCCACAGCTGGGAAGTCTGACAAACACCCCTTAATATAAATCATTGCATCAGTACAATCCAAAACATACTGTAATAGAGACACTGTAGTTTAGATTTGAGAGATGGGACATGACTGAGCGGGTGAATGTGTAATGTTTGGGACAGGAAATGAGTAATCTCAAATGACTGATCTACTATAGGTTCAATAACTCCATTATCATCTTGGATGAGTCAAAGTAAAGTACACTCTTAGAAAAAAAGAGTTCCAAAAGAGTTCCTCGGTTGTCGCTATAGGAGAACCCTTTTTGGCTCCAGGTTCGTGTAGAACCCTCTGTGGAAAGGGTTCTACATGGAACACAAAAGGGTTCTACCTGGAACCAAAAGCGTTCTACCTGGAATCAAATAGAGTTCTTCAAAGGGTTCTTTTATGGGTACTGCTAAGGAACCCTTTAAGGTTCTAGAGAGCACCTTTTTTTCCTAAGACTGTATTTGGGTACTTACAGGCCGTCCTCAGCCAGGACCACATTGTCTAGTGAAAGTCCTCCAGGGTCCGAGGTGCTGCTGCTGCCCATACTGCGGAAGGACTCCCGGGCCCTCCGCCGACGCTCTCGCTCCACCTCCTCTGCATCCTCAACGCTCCTTTGGGTGGTGATTCTGTGGAGAGCCGGAGAGATGCATTGTTTAAAGCTATAGTCTGAGATTTGAAAAACAACTAAATGGGTCCTTGCCACTTGTTTCGGTATACTTCTGAGATATGGGACTAGGGAACAAATGTAATAAATAATGGAAATGACCATTGAACAGCTTTCAAAATCACAGACTGTAGCTTTAGAACCTAAATAAGGAACTGTTTTTAGCCCCGTCTGTCATTGAGCGTTATATTTATAGCTGACATGGATTCTCTGACTCATCATCCTGGGCTCGGCCTGGGCTCTCCAAAGAAGATGTTTTTAAAACAATGCCTAAGCCCTCCGCTAAGCCCAGCATTCAGCTCGCCACGGATGAGATTCTCTCACCCACCACAGCATCCCCCTCACCAGTAAACATGCACACACATGTGGCTGTCCTTTTGTTTGCATTTTACTGCAGCAACATACTTATCACAACAGTCTATTCCCCTTTCTCCACGGCAGAACAAACCAAACTCCCCATGGGACGCAAAAAGGGTTTAAAGTTCACCCTCGCTGATTTAGACATTTAGACATTTAGACATTGCCTGGAAGTGCATGCCATCTATTTTTCTGTAATTATGATGAGCAGATACTACAGCACGTATGGACGTGTCTGCTGTGCTGTATGTCTCTGTTGTGTAGCGAAGGGACCATGGTATTAGCCTCAGGGTGAATACACACACACGCAAACACACACACACACACAAACACACATTTGTATTTGCCTGAGGGTGAATGCAGGAGGACTGGTGGTTAATAGGTTCCATCTGTGTGTCAGGGTGTCAGATGACAGCACGCACAACCGTTTGGCTTCTGGATCAATTAAGGCAGGCTCAGGTCACTAATAGGGCCCTAATGTGTCCCAGACCCCAGGTCCTGTGTGTGTGTGTGTGTGTGTGTGTGTGTGTGTGTGTGTGTGTGTGTGTGTGTGTGTGTGTGTGTGTGTGTGTATGTGTGTGTGTGTGTGTGTGTGTGTTGTTATCACCACCTGAGACCTTCAACCCATCTGTTTCAGTGACTCTCCATTTTACAACACCCCCAATAAAGAGCCATGTAGGTGGGATGGTCTGTAAAATCAGCCCCCCACCACCCATTAGTAATTTTCAGTTACAAGCAATAGCATCAGCTTCATTCCCTCATTCCCCTCTTCTCCCTTTGCCTCCAGGCACGTTCTTTCTTTCCTTTTTTCCATTCGCGTAGCAGTTATGGTCAGCATGAATAGGTAGGAGAGAGAGAGGCCTGGGGAGAATGACATGACCAAGTGCCCAAAACCACTGAGTTATGAATCAGGAAGCTATTTCAAGATTTCACAAAGGCGATTTCAAAGTATAGCACATTTGACACATCAGTTATGAGGTAAAATATAATTTGTGTGAGTTTGTCTCCAATTCTTTTTGGACACAAGGACGCAAGCACAGCCAGTTGGTATGGTAGTAGTGGACGTTTCAGGACCAAGGCTCGCTGACTTAACTTTTATATCCTCTTATTATTTTTCCTTTAATCAGCATTATGGGATTGTCTCATTCTTGGCACAAGTCAAATGTCTGACTCAGATGATGATGTAATTCATCTTTTGGTGTCTGGATTATAGATGGCCTTTCTTTCTTTGTCATCCTCTTTCAGTCACTGAATCTGTTCTCATTTAAACCTAATCTAAGTGACCCATTTTCTCACTCCATCTTTTAGATCTGTAACCGATCTGTAATTGCTTTATTTCCATGAACTCACTCTCACAGTAGTGAGAAAAGACACTCCAAAGAATATGGTTTACAGAATCTGGTTTACATTGGGGCTTATGTTGCCTTTCCTGACAATTGTATCAATGTCTAAGCTCGACTTCCTCTGAATAACGTTCAAAAGCAACAGCCGCAGGGCCAAGGAGCCAGACTCCGACAGTGAGACTGTTGAGGGAATGTTTTTGGGGCGGTTTTTGCCCCTTTGTAAATTCACACCAGAGCAAGCCTGAGCAAGCCACTCCTGTCGCCACACAAAACTGAAGATAAACAGGCAAATGCCTCTCCAGAGCAGATGGGTCAGTGTTGTGTGTCACAGGTGAGTGTGATTAGCGGGAGTTCCTGGAGTGGGAACGGTTTCAGTATGATATGTTAGATTAATGAATAAAGAGACACGAATGTCATGTTCAAAAGCCATGTTCAAGTATTGTACAAGTCCCTACATGCAGAGTCTGGATAACAGAACAGCTAGCTGATTACCTATCAACTATATCCCTTAACATCATCCTTTTCAATAGAAAGTGCAAACGTAACAACACAACATTATGTTCTTAACCTCTCTAGGGTAGGGGGCAGCATTCAACATTTTGGATGAAAAGCATGCCCAAATTAAACGGCCTGCTACTCGGACCCAGAAGATATGATATGCATATAACTGGTAGATTTGCATAGAAAACACTCTATGCAAATCTACTCTATTCCAAAACTGTTACATTTGTGTCTGTGAGTATAACAGAACTGATATAGCAGGCGAAAACCTGAGAAAAATCCATTCAGGAAGTAGTTTTCTTTTTGGTTTTGTAGTTTTCTATTCAATGCCATTACAGTATCCATTTGCAGTTCCTATGCCTTCCACTAGATGTCAACAGTCTTTAGAAATCGTTTCAGGCTTGTATTCTTATGAATGAGGGAGTAAGACCAGTCTGAACGAGTGGAACCTAACGTGACGCAGTGTTTTTTCAGGCGCATGTGCATTTCTTGTTTACCTTTTATATTGACAACGTTATTGTCTGGTTGAAATATTATCATTTAGGCTAAAAAACAACATGAGGATTGAATATAAACATCGTTTGACATGTTTCTATGAACTTTACGGATACAATTTGGATTTTTTTGTCTGATTTTTTTGACTGAGTTTGAGCCTGTACTGAAGAAAACGCGCTAACAAAACTGAGGTTTTTGGATATAAAGAGACTTCATCGAACAAAAGGAACATTTATTGAGTAAATGAATGTCTTCTGATTGCCACCATATGAAGATCATCAAAGATAAGGGATTAATTTTATCTCTATTTTATCTCTATTTCTGAGTTTTGTAACGCTTCTGCTTGGCTGGTTACTGTTTGAAATAATTTGTTCTGGGCTAGCTATGTTCTGGGCTAGGTATGCGTTCGCCGAAAAGCATTTTATAAATATGACACTGTGGTTGGTTTAACAAGAAGTTAATCTTTAAACGAACACAGGTTAATCTTTAAAATATATCATCGATAATATATCAACCGGGACTGTAGCTTTTTCAATAGGAGTGGGAGAGACAATGGCTGCCCCACTCTGTTGGGCAAGCAAAACTCTGCGAACACCCAGCTATCCACTGACACAATGTGATCTTTCTCCCTCATATTTCAAAATAAAAGCCTGAAACTAGGTCTAAAGACTGTTGACACCTTGAGGAAGCCATAGGAAATGAATCTGGTTGATATCCCTTTAAATTGAGGCAAGGCATCCAATGGTACAGAGAGCTTTCAGGAAAAACAGCACTTCCTTGTTGGATTTTCCTCAGGTTTTCGCCTGCAATATCAGTTATGTTAGACACCCAGACAAGATTTTGACAGTTTTGGAAACTTTAGAGTGTTTTCTATCCTAATCTGACAATTATATGCATATTCTAGTTTCTGGGCCTGAGAAATAGGCCGTTTCAATTGGGTACGTTTTTTAGCCAAAAACAAAAATCCTGACCCCTACACTCAAGAAGATATCCTAGCTTCTGGATATGCATATAGCTTCTGGACCTGAGCAACAGGCCGTTTACTTTGGGCATGCTTTTCATCCGGATGTCAAAATACTGCCCCCTACCCTAGAGAAGTTAATCTCCTGCACCGCAGCCTCGTGTTTGGATAGCAGTCGTCCAGCAGTTGTCGTAGAGGCTCACAGACTGCTGACAGGGTTGGCATGAACTTTGCGAGATAGTTTGCAAAGCTGATAAGATGCTGCTCTCCTTTTGCATCAGTCGGGTTTGGCATAACGAGGATCACTTTTACTTTCTCTTTGTCCGGCTGCAGGCCTTTGGCTGAGAGGACGTGGCAATAGAAGTGTCTTTCACTTTGAATTATAGTTTCTAGAAGGCCAAGGCGCACCTTAACTGGTCAGTGTCACGGATCCCCCCGGTACTGATCATCATTCTGTTCACCAGATCCGGAGGTCTACGTCACTGGCTTTCTAGGGTTTACTGATCAGGATTCATTATCATCAATCCTGGACTGTCATGTCTGATTACACACACCTGGTTCCCATTTCCCCTGATTAGTATGTTATATATGTTCCCTCTCTTCCCTCTGTCTTTGTCGGTTATTGTTCCCATGTCCATTGTTGATGTGAGTACCTATGAGTTGGTGAAGCTGTTATGCTGCATGCTTTATATATTTTGTATTACGGGTATCGTCCCGTATCGTTCAACAATGTTTACCCTCGCTCTTTTGTTTGGGTACAGCCCAGTGTTTTGTATACATTAAAAAATCCAATTGTTTATTCCTGCGCCTGTCTCCAAATCCTTTATACCAGTGGGTTCTGTAATTCTTATTTACGATGACGGCCTGCCAGGGAACAGTGGGTTAACTGTCTTGTTAGATGTAGAACAACAGATTTTTATCTTGTCAGCTCAGGGATTTGATCCAGGAACCTTTTGCTTACTGGCTCAACACTCTAACCACTAGGCTACTTGCCACCCCTATATCTATATTAATATTGTTGATAGAATTGCATCAAATGCTAATTTTAAGCTAATGACACAGTTGTTGTGCTTCACTACCGAATGAGGCCTTTGAAGAACTGCAGTCTGTCTTTGGTATTGTCCAGACTCAACTCTGTCAGATGAAATTGCTTTAAATTAGTTTGAAGCTAGGTTAAACACTATGGTGGAAAATTAAGTGGTGGTCTGTGAATGTTTTGACCCCTAGTTGCGCCACACTTTCCCAAACCATCTTGCTGTTCATTGTGTAAATTGATGTTTTTTAAACTGTATTGCTTTGTTTTTTATGTTGTAAATGTGTATGCAACTTTGTGTACAGTGTATGCAACATTTGTGGTCAGGTCTCTCTTGTAAAAGAGATTGTTAATCTCAATGAGACTAACCTTGGAAAATAAAGGTAAAACATTTTTTTTTTAACTTTTGGAGATTGATTGTTTACTGCCACGGCGATGGAATAGGAGATCTCTTTGCCTTCAGTCAACGAGGTAAGTGGTGATGCTAGCTAGCCAGCTAACAACAAGGTGATCACTATGCTGTAATGTATTTAGCATTAGACAACGGTGTTTCTTTAACTATGGAATGTAACTAAGCTTATACTGTACTTAGCTACAAAAATAACAAGTGCGTGGCTTTCGAGCCACTTCTGATCCCATGTTTTAGTATGATATGTTAGAAGAATTCATTAAAACGGCATGAATGTCAAGTTCAATAGTCATGTTCAAGTATTGTACAAGTCCCTACATGCAGGGTCTGGATAACAGAACAGCTAGTTGATTACCTATTAACTAGACCCCGTAACAGGAACTGCCAGAGGGCTTTAACTCCTCCTGGAGCATAGGCCACCAACAACCTTAACCCACAGAGATGAAGGCCACTGCTGGGTTTCAGACTTTAGGTTCAGAGATGGGGAAGTTTGGCGATCTAAAACTAACCTAACAGCAGCCAGGGGATCACAAGCAATTACAATGTTTCATGATAATGTATTTGGTTGGCAAAGTACAGGCCGAAATATTGGCAGCCTGAGTCTTTTTCCCTCTGGAAGTTAAGGACATGATCTACCCCAACAATAAAGCTTTCAGGTGCACTGAGGGTGTTGGAATGATGATGTGGCAAAAAATGTGAACCCCTCTGGTAATTCATTCCCTAATTTCTGACTCCCATGTTAGGTTTGACACCTGGCTGTTAAAGAACCAGACTGGCCACCCAGAGACCACAGAGATCAGAAGAGGACAGGAACATATATTCCGGCTGTTGTGTAGAATTTGTACATAAAACACACTGTTTGCTTGACCGTTGTAAGTAGTAAAGTAATACTTGACTACAGATGCATTAGGTAACAAAGTAAGCATTTCACAAACAAAGTCGTTATTAGCGTAAATTAGAAAGGTTAATAGCACATGTTTAACAAAACAAGTTATGTTGTTTACTTGCTGAATTATTAAATAATAACATCCCCTGATAAAAGACAGACAGACACTGAGGAGGGGGTGCTGGGAAACCTTTCCATGATGATCTCATGGTTGTCATGAAACAAGTTAGAACAGTTACTTTGTGGAGGCCATTACATCAGCTAGTCACAATATCATGTTGTTGACGATACTGAAGAGATTAATTTTCCAAGAAGTGGTTGAACAAGTTACGAAATGAGAGGAGCACAGCTAATTTACTACATCTGGGAACCCAGATGACTCTGTGGTGCGCAACGCAAAAAACGCAAGCAGGTCCGAGCACCGCAAATCCATTAGGGGTGCAAAAAGACAATACAGACTCAAACTTGAATTGATGTTCGACAACTCAGACTCGCGTTACATGTGGCAAGGTCAACAGACTATCATAGACTACAAAGGAAAATCCAGCTGTGAGGTGCCCACCGAAGCCTCCCTCCCAGACGAGCTTAACACATTCTATGCTAGCTTCGAGGCAGAAAATAACAATCCATCCAGGGAGACTCTCACTGCACTGGCCTTCCAGGTGTTTTCGCTCTCCAAGGCTGATGTGAGGAAAACTCTCAAAAGCCGCTGGCCCAGTTGGCATCCCTGGTTGTGTCCTCAGAGTGTGTGCTGACTAGCTGGCGGGCGTCTTCTTTGCGGTCATCTTCTTGAACATATTCAACCTGTCCCTGTCCCAGGCTGTAGTCCCCACCTGCTTTAAGGAGACCACCATCATCCCGGTGTCCAAGAAAAACAAGGTTACATGCCCAAATGACTAGTGCCCCGTCGCGCTCACCTCGGTCATCATGAAGTGCTTTGAGAGGCTGGTCATGGCCCACATTGATGCCAGGATGCCAGCCACACTAGACTCACTCCAATCCTACCTCTCCAGAAAATCCACGGAATATGCCATTTCCATCGCTATTCACACGGCTTTTAACACATCTGGACAAGAGGAAAACCTATGTGAGAATGCTGTTCATTGACTGCTGTTCAGCATTCAACACTTTTGTTCCCTCCAAGCTTGACACCAAGCTTAGAGACCTGGGTCTGGACACCACCCTCTGCAATTGGACCCTAGACTCCCTGACGGGCAGACCATAGGCCGTGAGAAATGGCAACAACACCTCCTCCACACTGACTATTAACATCAGAGCCCCCCAGGGGTGTGTCCTCAGTCCTCTGCTGTACTCATGTACCCATGTCTGCGTGCCTTTGCATGACCCCAACTCCATCATCAAGTTTTCTGATGACATCACGGTTGTAGGCATGATAACCAAACAACGAGTCAGCCTACAGGGAGGAGGTAAATTTACTGGCATACTGGTGTCAGTTGATTGTTGACTTCAGGAAGCAGAGGAGGGAACATGCCCCGATCCATATCAATAGGACTGTAGTAGAGAGAGTTACGAGTTTCAAGTTCCTTGGCAACCACATCACCAAGGACTTGTCATGAACCAACAACACCACCACTCTTGTCAAGAGGGTGCAACAGTGTCTCTACTTCCTAAGGCGGCTGAAGAAATTTGGCATGCCACCCCGGGGCAGCATAAACAAGGACCCCACACAGCCCAGCCACAAGCTGTTCTCTCCCTTATCGTCGGACAAACGGTGACGGAGCATGAGGTCTCAACCAAGAGGCTGAGAGACAGTTCCTATCTACAAGCCATAAGACTACTGAACACTTGAAATGGACCTGCTTTGATTCTCCTCACCTTAGCACACATCACAACTGTTGCTACCAGACTCTTATTATACTGCTCAATTGATACATTTGCCCCCATCCCCCCTTCCCCAATATTCATGTAAATATTGTATTTTAAATTGTGTGTTCCTGTATAATACTTATGCTCAAATATTTATTATATTATAATGTAATTTACTTTGTTCGTATTCTTATTTGGTCAAAAGTTTGGACGGACCTACTCATTCAATGTTTTTTTTTTTTTTTACTATTTTCTACATTGTATCAACATCAAAACAATGCAATAACACATATGGAATCATGTAATAACCAAAAAAAAGTGTTAATGAATTTGAGACATTAAGTTGTGCTGTGACAAGTTAGGGGTGGTGTACAGAAGATAGCTCTATTTGGTAAAAGACCAAGTCCATATGATGGCAAGAACAGCTCAAATAAGCAAAGAGAAACAACAGTCCATCATTACTTTAAGACATGAAGGTCAGTCAATCAGGGAACAATTCAAGAACTTTGAAAGTTTCTTCAAGTGCAGTCACAAAAACAATCAAGCGCTGTGATGTAATTGACTCTCATGAGGACCGCCACAGGAAAGAAAGACCAAGAGTTACCTCTGCTGCAGAGGATAAGTTCAGTAGAGTTACCAGCCTCAGAAATTACAGTCCAAATAAATGCTTTACAGAGTTCAAGTAAAAGACACATCTCAAGATCAACTGTTCAGAGACTGTGTGAATCAGGCCTTCATGGTTGAATTGCGGCAAAGAAACCACTACTACAGGACACCAATAATAAGAAGAGACTTGCTTGGGCCAAGAAACACGAGCAATGGATATTTGACCGGCGGAAATCTGTCCTTTGGTCTGATGAGTCCAAAATGTGAGATTTTTGGTTCCAACTGCCGTGTCTTTGTGAGAGACGCAGAGTAGATGAAAGGATGATCTTCGCATGTGTGGTTCCCACCATGAAGCCTGGAGGAGGAGGTGTGATGGTGTGGGAGTGCTTTTCTGGTGACACTGTCTATGAATATTTAGAATTCAAGGCACACAACCAGCATGGCTACCACAGAATCCTGCAGCGATAGGCCATCCCATTTGGTTTGCACTTAGTGGGACTATCATTTGTTTTCAGCAGGACAATGAACAAACACACCTACAGGCTCTGGTAAGGGCTATTTTACCAAGAAGGGGAGTGATGGAGTGCTGCATCAGATGACCTTGGCTCTATAATTACCAGGCCTCAACACAATTAAGATGGTTTGGGATGAGTTGGACTGCAGAGTGAAGGAAAAACAGCTAACAAGTGCGCAGCATATGTGGGAACTCCTTCAAGACTGTTGGAAAAACATTCCAGGTGACTACCTCATTACAGATGACTACCTCATTCCAGGTGACTACTGTGGTAGACTACTGGATGTAGTCATATATATACAGGTCGTCTATAATGTCAACTATAATCTTTGCTAGGTAAAGCCCCGCCTTATCTCAGCTCACTGGTCACCATAGTAACACCCACCCGCAGCATGCGCTCCAGCAGGTATATTGCACTGGTCAACGAATTGCAAAAACCCCTGAAGCTGGGGCCTTTATATATCCCTCTCTAACTTTAAGCATCAGCTGTCAGAGCAGCTTACCGATCACTGTACCTGTACACAGCCAATCTGTAAATAGCACACCCAACTACCTCATCCCCATATTATTACTTACCCTCTTGCTCTTTTGCACCCCAGTATCTCTACTTGCACGTCATCCTCTGCACTTCTATCACTCCGGTGTTAATGCTAAATTGTAATTATTTTGCCTCTATGGCCTATTTATTGCCTACCTCGCTACTCTTCTACATTTGCACACACTGTACATAGCTTTTTCTATTTTTCTTTTCTATTGTGTTATTGACTGTAAGTTTTTTTTAATGTGTAACTCTGTTGTTGTTTTTGCCGCACTGCTTTGTTTTTATCTTGGCCAGGTGGCAGTTGTAAATGAGAACTTGTTCTCAACGGGCCTACCTGGTTAAATAAAGGTGAAATATATATGTTTTTATAAAGTTTGTTGAGAGAATGCAAAGCTGTCTTTACGGCAAAGGGTGTCTACTTTGAAGAATCTAAAATATATTTTCATTTGTTTAATACTTTTTTGGTTACTATATGAATCCATATGTGCTATTTCAAAGTGTTGATGTCTTCACTATTATTCTACAATGTGGTGAGGTGTGTCCAAACTTTTGACTGGAACTGTATATGCGCACGTAATTTCTCAACTGCATGGAATACCATGATAAAGCTGTCCAATGAGCAGCTCTGGTGAAACTATTTGCGTATCATCTTATCTTCCGTGTGGGATTAGATAGTTTATGTATCTATCAGAGGAGGCGCCCTCACTCTCTCTGTCTCTCTCTCACTTCATTCAAAACAGACCAACATGCCTTTCTTGACCCATTCAAATGAATGTTACAACATGAGATAAAACGTGTTTAGAGGCCTCATCTGGTACCTCAAAGAGCGGCATGTCAATTCCGACAAAAACAAACAGAACAAAAATGGAAACAATCTCAGAAAAATCTCTATGACACAAGCGCAGCTAGCCAAGCTACACTTATGTCAAGTGATTTTTCTGAGAGGGCAGTTTCATTGCTTAGTGTAAGTGCTTTTTTTTAAAAACAATAATAAGACTAAACTTTGAGTTTGTTTGACTTCTAACATCAATATCTCTTTCTCACTTGATAGTAAATCTGAGACAACATAACATTTAGACAAGATGATGAGGGTTCATGAACAAACTGAAAACCATACTTTCATTGCGGGGGTGAAAATCTGTAAAAAAAAAATAAAAAAATACAAAACTTCAACAACACTTCCAAAAGACTACAAGGGTTTGGCATTGTCAGACACCTTCTAATGATGGGATGGGACTCACTTGATAGTATATCTGAGGCAACAGAGCCTTTAGACAAGCGGATGAGAGGTTTGGCATAATCAGACACTTTCTAAGGAAGGGATGGGATGGAGGAGTGTCTGTCTGAAGCTGATGTCATCCATCTCTCTCCACTCTCCCAGAGTGGCACCATCTGCACTGAGGATTAGCCCAACTGCTTCTTGGGACACAGCTCTGATGCACTCACTGGCCTGGCTGTAGTGTTTATAACTGTTCCCTAAACACATTGGTTGAAGAGCATTCTACTCCCCTCCTAACGGTTCCCTCACTCAGTGGTGTAAAGTACACAAGTAAAATACTTAAAGTACTACTTAAGTCATTTTTTGGGAGAGTATATCTATTTTACTTTATTATTTATATTTTTGACAACTTTTACTTTTTTCTCCACTACATTCCTAAAGAAAATATGTACTTTTTACTCCCAGAAATTGTCCCCTACACCCAAAAGCACTACATTTCAAATGCTCAGGCAGGACAGCAATATGTTCCAATTTATGCACCTATCAATATAATGCATTGTCATCCCTACTGCCTCTGAGTATGGGAATGTGTCTCTGTCTGGCATCTGGTTTGCTTAAAATATGGAATTTGATGTATAGCATTTACTTTTACTTTTTACTTTTACTCAAGTATGACAATTGTGTACTTTTTCCACCACTGCCCTCACATTTAAAAGTTAATGTTCTGTTAACTCATACCCAAATAATGTTGCTGACTCATCTTATACTCACATTTGTGGTCAAAGCATAAATTGGAGAAAAAAACACTTCAAAAAACCCCACCTCAAACTTTTCTCAAACAGACCGTTTAGAAAATGCTTGCTATTCACTCATAGAATATGATGTCATACATCTGAAGAGGATGAGCTGGCCAATCAGTGGGTCTAATGAACGGTATACGCCCACACTAAAAAAAACATCCTAACTCAGAAATGGCAACATCAGAGTAAACAAGAAGGCTAGTAAAAGGTATCACACACACACACACACACACACACACACACACACACACACACACACACACACACACACACACACACACACACACACACACACACACACACACACAGCCATAATCAGGTTCATCAAAAAGCTGTGGGACGACACCAGTTTGAAACATGTTATCATTGGATGTTAATCACATCTTTAACACCGTGCCTAAAGATAAACAGCCTTCTCATTGGCATGTCAAAGCAACTGGCAGAGCATTTCATAGGGACAAGTGTGTGAGAGACAAGTGTGCGAGAAAAGATAGTTTTTGGCAGCCCTGAAAAAATACCACAAAAATGTATCTTGTATTCCACACCCTCGGAGCAGCTTAAGCCTCGACTCTCAGCTGTTTGACAAACCACACCTGCTCTGCTCCACCTGAAATCCTCAAGCCTGCCTCTCCTCTCCCATTGACAAAACTGGAAAACTCTGATTACACAATCAAAACAAAAGGATTGTATTTTCATTGAAGACTGAATGCAGCACTCATTCACTCTCTTTCACGTATTCTTTTGTTGATCATAATGGTTGAAGTGTCTTAAGGTCCCTTTCCCAAACAGTATTCTGTGTTCCTTCAAACTGGGAAGTAAATAAGACTGTTCGTTAATGGGACTGTATTGGTTCTCTTTAGATGGAATCAATGTTATTTTCATGTCTCATGTTATGTCCATTTACAGTCATTTAGCAGATGCTCTTATGCAGAATTGTTTCGTACTGGTCCATCTTGGGAATCAAACTACAACCCTGGCGTTGCAAGTGCCATGCTCTACCCCTCTTCATTTTGAGAGTTTACAGAGCACATACACTGTTCTTTCACTACCTGCTTTCTCCCATAGAGCAACGCTGGAGGAATGAAAAAAAGAAGGAAAAAGACCTAACATGCCACCACCCATAAGCAGCCTCTTTCACAATCGCGCTGCCCATGTCACCCGTCACTTCTGACACAGGTCACTGACTGAATTTCCCTCAGCTACAGTCAGAAGAGAAAGCCTTGGGCACCTCTCTCATAATCTTTCTCTTTATCTCTCTTTTCTTCCCTCTCTCTGTCCCTCTCTCTCTCTCTCTACTTATCTCTCTTCCACCACCCTCCAAGCCTCCTAAATGAACAACAAACAACCCAGTCAGGAGGGCTGATGAAAAGGTCTGTCTCTGGTGACAGAGTGGCGCTCTGCTTCAGTGCCTGTCCAGGTTGTGTCAACGGTGATAAGACCCGGGGCAATGGTCATTGAATAACCCCTCCTGTAATCAGAGCAGCAGGAGAAAGCCCAGGGCCTGTATTTATAAAGCGTCTCAGAATAAGAGTGCTGATTTAGGATCAGGTCCCCCCTCTTAGTCATTATGATTTAAAAGACACGTGATTTAAAAGGCAAAACTGATCCTTGATCAGCACTCCTACTCGGAGACGCTTTGTGTATGCTGCTGTGTGGTCTGATCTCTGATCTCTGACCCACATCTACAGTAGAGTACACTGATCCTTCCCTCTGGTGCCCAATCAGACAAACATGTTTACTAAGGAGAGGCTAGCCAGAACTGGGGATATATGGACACATGGTTTGACATATGGATGATATTATGCAGTATATCAAACAGTTCAGTTTATTTTTTGTGTAAAATATGGATTTTATACAAATTAATGCAGCAGTTTTCCTCAGCCAAGAAAGGGTGTTCTGAGTTAAATGAGGACAGGTTCTGACTCACGTCCATATGTGGAACACCAACACCAGCTGTAATTGAAGACCATTCCTAGATTAGTATACAGCATTTTGTCTTGAATTCTCCAGCTGCTTCGTGTGTTTGAGTTGTGTGCTGTTTAGGCCACACAGTACCTGTGCCTCAGTCACAGTAACTATTAACCTGATTGCTGCCTTGTGTCCACAAAACAAAGAGCTTGAGAAAGGGGCTGGAGCTACAACTCAATTTACTCTAGCATGCTGCCTGTAAAAATAATATAGCACTATGACTCAATTTACGAGAGTCTAGCATACCTTTTCTTTATCATTTTCTCTAGCTCTTCCCTTCTGATAAACAGCATGCTTAACTCTCTTTCTCTATTCAATCTATTTGTACTCCAAAAACTGTATTCATATTTTTACTCACTTCAAGAGGTTCTGCAAACCTTGCTTGCTGGTGTTTCTTCTCGGGATTGCACGTGACATGTCTCCTTTCTCCTCTTCTTCCCCTTTTAATCAGATAAAATATGTGACAGTGTAGCTCCTCTTCTTCCTCAGAATAACCTCTCTGTATCTTCCAGTCCTGAGCCCAATGGCCAGCGTGGATGTTTCTATAAGACAGATTTATGTACTCCTTTTCCACTCATTCACTCTCGGACACACACACACACACACAGACACAGAAACACACACACAGGGATTCCTGTTCTCTTAGATCCTGTCCCCTGCGCAGCTTGTTGAAAATGTGAGGAGCGTGTAGAGCAGCACTCTCTTTCCTCTCACAGAGACAGGCTTTAGTCACTGCCCACCTCCCCTCCTCCTCCTCTCCCTCTTTCCCACATGTGGTTCTCATTGAGTGCTCAGAACGTGGCCCAACATCTTTTTACCTCCCTTCTGCAGGGTCATGTGGCTTTCCCTGGGGGAGGTGTAAAACGATAACCCAGACTTCTCTAATCCAGACCCCTAACACCCCCCTGTCTCTCTGTCTGTTGCCCAGCCTATGCACTCGCCAGATCTCAAGTTTCACTCAGATTAGATCAGATTAAGAAAAACAATAAAGATATAACTGTTTGGACACAAACAGCACTTAATGGTCCTGGAATTACTAATAATCAATAGCAATATTGAGTAGGTTCTGTTTTATTTGCCAATCATAAAGTAGTAAAAACACTGTGATTGAACACATTGTGTTTATCACATGACAAATATACGTATATATAAGTCATGTGGAATTTGGAGAAGGCCTACTGGGCGCACCATGTCATTTCAATGTGGAAATTTGGGTAATATTTGGTTGAGACGTTGATCAGTGGGATTTCATCCTTTATGCACACAAGTTTGTGGAATTCCCACTGTTTCATCACTATGCTTTCAGCCATCTAAAAGCACAGCCAAATTCCAATTTGAAAAACGATGTCAGATTTTTGGGGTTAGGGCTCGATTCAATCCGAAATGTAAAAGGTCATTTCCGATTGAGACGGTAAATGCAGCATTTACCGTGGATGCAGTCTCTCTGCAAATCCGGGAACATTGCCTTTAAATTTCAATCGAGCTATAGCGCTGATCTTTGGTGGTACGAGCCCTTAGTTGTCATCTAAATGTGTTATCACAACACTTTAAACCATTTAAAAGCACAACAGATTTCAAATGGGAATACAATGTCAGATATTGTGTATTAATACAACAACTTCATGTATTATCAATGTGCTTCATCTAACAGCACAACCAAACGACCTGGATGGCAGTTGAGATTACATTCAAAGTAAATAGTGCAAGTGATCAAAGCTGTTCGAGATTCTGCACAGATTACTATAGCAATGTGAAGACCTCCACAGATTTACCCACCTTTTGCATGTTATCTTGAAAATGCACACGTTCTATGATTACATATAGTTACAATATCCTCAAAATGTGGCCATGGTTGTGTTTCTCATTCAAAGGTTGAATAACTACTGTTACAAAGGGTTCCCCTATGGGCCAAATAATCATTTTGGAACCCTTTTTTTCTAAGAGCGTACATACAAAAAGTGCTGTAATTTTTAAATGGTTCTCCTGATATGGATGACCCCTGAAATTAAACCTGAGCCTAAAGATGATTAAAGCTGATTAAAAGACCCTCAAATGAAAGCTGACAGTCTGCACACAGAATCATTGTATTATTTCAAATTGAATGTGCTGGAGTACAGAACCATTTACTGTTTACTGTAGTGCAACAGTGATATTGAATTGTGTGTCATTGTCAATGCAACCAAACTCTACACACAAGTACATTTTAATATTGTTGTATGGTAGTATCTTGCATTTTGTGTTGTGGATATGTAGTAGTGTAGCGGTGTTATATGATGCATTGTTTAATCTTTTTTGTTTTGCGTGTAATGGAAGTGCCTTGGTGTGTTCGGACCCCAGGAAGAGTAGCTGCCGCCTTGGCAGCAGCTATGGGGATCCCGAATAAATACAAAATATCAACATTTGAAGGAGATGTATCTTTTGCGCAACAGACTTAGTCTGGCTTGAATTCCAGTTTGTCTACAAATGAATAATTGATATGTTGAATTGCATAAAGGCATAGGGTTTCAAGCTTTGGTTGATTTCAAATGTAATCTTCAAGTGAATCATTAACATGTTGGGTTCACGTCTCCATCTCAACCAAATGTCTAAATGAAAGAATGAGATTAAATCTAATCAAATCATACTTTAAATGCACTTTAAATGAAGGTTGTTTTGATGTTGGCCTATTCTTTAATATAGATTTTGGCTTGATGTGAATCCAATATTTTATTTTATCTTTATTTAACTAGGCAAGTCAGTTAAGAACAAATTCTTATTTTCAATGACGGCCAGGAACAGGCCTTTATGCCTTGTCTATTTTTAAATTGAACCCTTCAGAAAAAACACTGTTCAGAAAGTATTCATACCCGTTGACATAATCCATATTTTGTTGTGTGACAGCCTGTATTCAAAATGGATCAAATATTTTTTTAAGTTCTCACCATATACACACAAAGTGGTTTTTGTTGTTGTTGTTGAAATTTGGTCCTGCTTTAAATGGCATTCAGCTTATGAAGGCTTCATAAACCGTCTATAACAGTATATCATGCATTGTAAAGAGCTTTTAAGAGACATTGCTGTGTGACATAACCACAATTGTCAAATGTGACATAACCCACAAAATAAAATATGACATACATGCTATGTAAAGGGTGGCATAAGCACTGCTTAATAAAGGCATTATGAATCATATTCAATTGAGGCTTCACAGAGCATTTATAACACTGTCATTTCTTACTGGTTTATCACACTTTCTTCACACTTTTTTAACAACAAAATTGGATATCTAATTAGCATCCCAGAGTCGCCTCTTCACTGTTCATGTTGAGACTGGTGATTTGCGGGTACTATTTAATGAAGATGCCTGTTGAGGACTTGTGAGGTGTTTGTTTCTCAAACTAGACACTCCAATGTACTTGTCCTCTTGCTCAGTTGTGCACTGTAATCGAACCCATAAATGCTGATGCTCCAGATACTCAACTAGTCTAAAGAAGGCCAATTTTCTTGCTTCATTAATCAGAACAACAGTTTTCAGCTGTGCTAACATAATTGCAAAAGGGTTTCCTGACGATCAATTAGCCTTTTAAAATGATAAACTTGGATTAGCTAACACAACATGCCATTGGATAATGGGCCACTGTACGCCTATGTAGATATTCCAAAAAACATCTGCCGTTTCCAGCTACAATAGTCATTTACAACATTAACAATGTCTACACTGTATTTCTGATCAATTTGATGTTATTTTAATGGACAAGAAATGTGCTTTTCTTTCAAAAACAAGGACATTTCTAAGTGACTCCAAACCTTTGAACGGTAGTGTAATTGCATTGCTGGACTATTTGAAACTTTACAAATAAAAGGAAATGTATGATTTAAACATGTCTTTAATGTTTATTTGTTTCAGCTGCTAGTGATAATTCCCTAATGGTTAATACGTTTGTGTTTACATCATTACGCCTTTATGTATGTGTTATGAATGACCAAAGGTGTCTGACTTTATAGTAAGCACAGCGATATATGTTACAAGGTATTTATGTATGTGTTCTGAATGAGCAAAGGGTTCTGACTTTAAATTAAATACAGCGTCATGCCATATAGAGTCTCACTTCAAACTAAGTATTGCAGGACAACCAATTTGACAGAGGTTGAAGACGTTTGACAAGAATAATGGGCAAATATTATACAATCCACATGTGAAAGCATTCAGCTGTAATAACTGCCAAGTAATGTATGTAAATTAGATATACATTTGATACATTTTCAATGCATTTGAAAACATGTTTTCACTTTGTCATTATGGGGTATTGTGTGAGAAAAAAAATAGTATTTTATCCATTTTGATTTCAGGCTGTAACACAACACAATGTGCAATAAACATTGCTGATTCAATCAGTTTGTGCACTGGGGGTGACTGACTACCTTGGCAAAGCGTGTCCCTTTGGTGGTCCCATAGTCCCTTTCCAGCCTATGGGGACTTGTGAGGTGTCTGGAGAGTGACAAGTTCAGTGGGACTTGGTGCCAGTGAGACCATGCAGCAGATGCATGACAAAGTTCAGTTTTCTTGGAAAACTTTAAGGGGATATTCTGAACCTGCAACAACAGGTCATCGTGGGAGTCTCCTGTGTGTTCAGTTTGACAAAGAACAAGCTTTCTTGTGAGCAGACAAACGGTAGCATAGCGCCGATCATACATTTATTCAAACATAATAACATCATTTATAGCTTCTATATCCAACGTTTGGGGTGTTGATGAGAAAATGCCCCGCCACCATCCCTACTAAAACACACACAGACACACACATCCACAGTGCCGACAACATAGTTACCATGGCAAAGCGTCACACCAATCACGCCTTCGAGTGCTGCTGGGTCTTTCTCGGTGACACGTCAGACAAAGAGAATACTCAGCGTGTCAAAGCCTGCCATAGATTTGCCGTCCCTCCATCCCACCCCACTTGTCAGAAGAAGCTGCTCACACAGCAGGGGAGCAGTGGTGGACAAGTAAGACAGCCCAAGCCAAATGAAAGACCCGGCTTTATGGCACACTCACTGGCCTGAACACTGCTCATCTCCAGACTTGGGTTCAAATACTATTTCAAATAATTTCAAATACTTAAATCTGTGCTTGATTAAGCATGCCTGGATAAATAAACCAATGGAATAGTCCCAAAACATTCAACCCAGCCCATCTGGCACGCTAGAGAAAAGGCTCAAAGTACTTGAACGATTTCAAATAGTCTGGTCGTATCCCAGACACACAGAACAAACGGTCCGATAAGTCTAAGACACTGGTCCAGCTAGATCTGCTCGTCTGACCAGCTTTCCCCCCCTAATTTGTACATAGGCTATTGTGCTAATAGTTTCCATTACAACAGCATAATTGCAGAATAATTATACAGTAGTGCAACGAAGTCACTACTCAGTCTTTGCTGCAAAATGTGAAAATATAACAGTAATGGCACCCGAAGTGAAGGAAGTTAAAACATTAAAACAAATTCAATACAACAGAAAAAAGATTACATTACACTTTTTTTAACAATGGAATAATATTGTGCATTATTCTTTTGCAAAATGTTATATTTAACACACTCTCAAGTTTCAGCAAGTTGTCTGTAGTATTTGATCCAGAGTACAGTGGATCATTTATCCGAGAGTAGGCATAACGCCAGCCAACTCTACAGTATGATACCACCTGCGTGGTTGATCCACAGCTGCAGGGCCGGGGTCTGACACACATGTGCACACGCACGCACGCACGCACGCACGCACGCACGCACGCACGCACACACACACACACACACACACTCACACACACAGGGTTATGGGTTAGTTAGGAGTATGGGATACAAGTTTGAGGTGCGGTTTTTGAAGTGTTTTTTTTCTTCCAATTTATGCTTTGGCCACAAATATGAGTATAGGGCGAGAGAACATCATTATTTGGGTTTGAGTTAACAGAATTGTATCTTTACAAATTGAAATTTTCACTCAGCAGTTAATTAAAGTAACTTTCAGAGAACTTCTAAGAATATTATTTAAAAACATATACATGTCCCTGATTGAGTCTGTAATACCAACATGTTTCAAGCAGACCGCCATAGTCCCAGTACCCAAGAACACTAAGGCATCCTGAATAAATGACTACAGACCTGTAGCACTCACGTCCGTAGCCATGAAGTGCTTTGAAAGGCTGGTAATGGCTCACATCAACATCATTTTCCCAGAAACCCTAGACCCACTCCAATTTGCATACCACCCAAACAGATCCACAGAAGATGCCATCTCCATACAAAAGGAACCCCTACGTAAGAATGCTATTCATTGACTACAGCTCAGCATTCAACACCATAGTACCCTCAAAGCACATCACTAAGCTAAGGATCCTGGGACTAAACACCTCCCTCTGCAACTGGATCCTGGACTTACTGACAGGCCGCCCCCAGGTGTTGAGGGTATGTAGCAACAGATTTGCCACGCTGATCCTCAACACTGGAGCTCCCCAGGGGTGCGTGCTCAGTCCCCTCCTGTACTCCCTGTTCACCCACGACTGCGTGGCCAGGCACGACTCCAACACCATCATTAAGTTTGCAGACGACACAACAATGGTAGGCTGGATCACCGTCAACGACGAGACAGCCTATAGGGAGGAGGTCAGAGGCTTGGCCGGGTGGTGCCAGAATAACAACCTATCCCTCAATGTAACCAATAATAAGGAGATGATTGTGGACTACAGGACAGGAGGACCGAGAACGCCCCCATTCTCATCGACGGGGCTATAGTGGAGCAGGTCTAGAACTTCAAGTTCCTTGGTGTCCACATCACCAACAAACTAGAATGGTCCAAACACACCAAGACAGTTGTGAAGAGGGCACAACAAAACCTATTCCCCCTCAGGAAACTAAAAAGATTTGGCATGGGTCCTCAGATCCTCAAAAGGTTCTACAGCTGCAACATTGAGCGCATCACTGCCTGGTACGGAAACTGCTCGGCCTCCTACCGCAATGCACCACAGAGGGTAGTGCGTACGGCCCAGTACATCACTGGGGCAAAGCTGCCTGCCATCCACGGCCTCAACACCAGGCGGTGTCTGAGGGAGGCCCTAAAAATTGTCATAGACCCCACCCACCCCAGTCATAGACTCTTCTCTCTACTACTGCATGGCAAGCAGTACCGGAGCGCCAAGTCTAGGACCAAAAGGCTTCTCAATGGCTTTTACCCCTAAGCCATAAGACTCCTGAACAGGTCATCAAAAGGTAACCAAATGTTTATCATCTATACATAGTCACTTGAACTATACATTCATGTACATACAACCTCAATTAGCCCGACTAACTGGTGCCCCCACACATTGGCTACCCGGACTATCTGCGTTGTGTCCTGCCACCAACTACCCTCCAACCGCTCTTTTATGCTACTGCTACTCTCTGTTTATCATATAGTCATAGTCACTTTAACCTTACCTACATATATATACTACCTCAATTAACCAGACTAACCTGTGCCTGTATATAGCCTCGCTACTGTTATAGCCTCACTACTGTTATTTTTCACTGTCTTTTTACTGTTGTTTTTATTTCTTTACTTATGTATTATTTACCTAATACCTATTTTTACTTAAAAATTGCACTGTTGGTTAGGACTTGTAAGTAAGCATTTCACTGTAAGGTCTACACTTGTTGTATTCAGCGCACGTGACAAATACACTTTAATTTGATTTTAAATGATTTGGATGCTACAAACAAAAGTTGGCACATCAATTTCAGAGGAGTGGGGTGTGTAGAGCAAAACGGAGACCACCATCGCGAGATTCTCATCTTTCCGTAGGGTGGTCATATTAGTTTTGTAGGCCAAACCGCTAGGACACTACAGCCGATTTTCAGGATCTAATGGTCTGACAAACACAGCTGTAGCTCCATGCAAAAAACTGATATCTCTAGTTAAACTGACAGATTTTTTTTTTTTACATTTAATTATATTGACGCACCGGTTTAACAGACTCTAGGGGGATGATTATTAATGCATAATCAAATTAATTTCCCTATATGTGTCCTATCTGTGTTTGGAGTTAAAAAAAGATAACCCAAAATAAGCTAGCAGTGTTATTTAAAATCACATGGAATTTTTTTCAGGAAAGTTATTAAAAAAACATCCAAAATAACCTTTACAATCCGCTCTCAGAGTGTTACGCAAACGTTCAACATTAATCATAACAAAACTTCCATAACATAATGTTCTCAGAACGTTCTTTAACTACTTTAAGGTAACTTAAAAATAATTTCTGTTCCCAGAGCATTAATAAAACCTCACAGGAAAACATTCAAGGAACTGGAGTAAAACATTATCAAAACTTCCCTTCAGCCAAAAAAAGTTCCCAGAACCGTCTGGAATGCTCATATTTGTTCTAAGAATGTTTTAGCGGTAAGGAAACGTAGTTCTCCATTCTCTGAAACAATATGAAACCAAAAACACATATTCCCACAACTTCCAAGTCACCAAATGTGCAAGCTGGGAAGTACCATCCTTCCCTTTCCCTCAGTCCCTCACACTGCCTCTCATTCTATCTGAGAGAAAGGAAAGGTTGTGTTTATAAGGGACCAGGAGAACTAAATCCTCCCATCTCAGGAGCTGAGTGCTGACCTGTGACCTGGAATGTGTTTCCCTCTCCTCCCTCAAATATCCAAGCTCTACTCATCACCTCCCTCCCTCCCACTCATTATAGATCCTCTCTGCCTCCCCCATGCTGACTCCACAGGCATGCAGCTATATGACTCCTCCAGCTCAGAGGAAAGGAGATAACCAAGAACAAATAGCTCTCCTGAGGGATGAGCTTTATACATGGCTTTAGTCAAGTTTTCACACAAATCCACAAAGAAAGGAAAGAATGAGCTATGAGCTGTTTTGATACAAAGCATTCTTATACAAGTTGTAGTATTTTAGATTCAGATGTGTTTCCTAAGAAATTGCAGACTATTTTACCTGAGGTACAGGTACATTAAAACAGGTCCAGGAAGCTAAGGGTTGTTTGGCAGGCATGGTTTGGCACACATTTCTTGTTCAAGTGATCAAAAGTAGGTGGCAATGAGGTCAATTGAGGTTTAGAAAGGGGTAAGATGAAACTTGAAGATAACAAAGGAGATTAACATATGCTCGTTGGGTAGGCTCAGAGAAATCCACACACTTACACATATAGTACCTCACTGACACTCCAACACATTCACAAACACACACCTACTGTACACCAAATACGCTCACACACACACAAAACACACACACCCATGCTTATTGACGCCTCACATATGCACGCGCACACATAGACCCAATTTACATACGCTGCTGCTACTCTGTATATTATATATCCTGATTCTCTAGTCTGTCACGACTCCAACCGAAGGTGGCTCCCCTTCCTGTTTGGGTGGCGCTCGGCGGTCGTCGTCACCGGCCTACTAGCTGCCACTGATCCTTTTTTTTCCCCTTGTCTGTTTATTAGTTACACCTGTGTTTAGTTAGGTTTATTGGTGGGGCTTTATTATCCAGCCGGCCCGCCTACTGGGTGTGCGGGATTATTCTCTGTGTACATCTGTGCACGACTGTCGGTCACGGTTGTCCGTGTATGTGTGTATTTTCTGGACTGTTTAGTTCCCCGTGTTTTGGGGCATTTGTTTGGGTTGGCGTCGGTTTCACCTGTGTGGTGAATTAAAAGTAACGCTACCCTGAACTCTCTGTCTCCTGCGTCTGACTTCTTCCTCCACTACACCCCGGGCATTACATAGTCACTTTTACCCTTACCCACATGTGCATACTTAATTACCTCAACTACCTTGTACCCCTGCACATTGACTCAATACCGGTACTCCTTGTATATTGCCTCGTTATTGTTTTTATTGTGTTACTATTTCCTTTGTTATTTAGCAAATATTTGTCTTACTTTTTTAACTCTGCGCTGTTGGGAATGGGCTCGTAAGTAAGCATTTCACTGTAAATTATACTGTGAATGTAATCTCTGCGAACGCGGTAACCTTGCCTATAAAATCTGCATTGTCGACATCTGGCCTAAATTGTTGAATCCCGGCCTAAATCACTTTCCGGTATGGCTCAGACAGTGATTTAGGGCCTAACCAAATCCCTATTTGCTCATCTTATGCACAGTTCTGTCCTACTATACAGGTGAGGAAGCTCTAATAGTACAAGTGACTCCCACTCATACTTGCATGAGATTGTTTCTCCAAGAACGTGATAACAGTCTAAGAACTGGAGAAATGATGAGGTGTGACAAGGTAGAAGAGATACAGTACTCCCTGCGATAGTTTTGTTGATTTGTGGAGGGGTTTGAGACAACATTTTTAATAACAACTCAATAACCTCTAAAGTACCATGAAAATGATTTGGGTACCTTCGAAAAGCCAGTATTTTCAAGAAGAAAAATCAATCTCTTTAATCACTCCCTCCCCCTGAGAACGTCTGACTATTATAATCAGTGCAGTGGCAACATGAAAAATAATGAATGGGCAGAATTGGAGTGAGTTTATGAGTTGAGCATTGAACCCCTAAAAATGAATGCTTGAGGTAAATAGAAACTGAGGCTGAGCATATGTCATAATGAATTTTAAAACTGAACTTTCCCATATCAATCATGTAAGAATATTTTGGGGATAGTGGGTTTTTGCAAGTGAAAGATCCATGAGAGAAAAGTATAACCGGGGATAAGGGCCACAAATACGCATGCACATATACAGACACACACACAGACCCCTCTGGCCTCAGGGGCCAATTCTAACACCTTGGCAGAAAAGAGAGGGAGAATCAACCATGTCATGACCCCTGAACACAAACATTACAGTAACTGAACATGAACTCATTCCCTGTCTTTTCTGAATTTTCCAGAATGCCCTGGGCTATAACACTTCTGTAGCACTGGAATCTCCCGAGACACTCACAAAACCAAGTGAGGAATACCTTTCAAAGGGGAAATGTCCTAACCCTCTGAGTTTCTCTCAGTTGAAATCTGCACATATCCATCTTACATTTGGACACAGTGTCGATTTAATTACAAATATCCATGTGACATGTTTCGAAACCTTTCTTTACATTTTTCTTTTGTGGAAACATGAGCATATCTGTACATAAACTGGAAGGGTTCAAACCGCAGATGCACTAATCTAATCACCTCTTCAATTAAATGCTGGTTTCCCTGTAGAAACGCAATCTCTTTATTACAGCATCCATGCAGGCAGCCAGGACCTCACACAGTGGAGTTTACTACTTGACAAGATAGAGTACTGTCCTGGCAGGTAAACCTCTCATCTGATGGGCTTAATACAACTTCCCAATATAAAGGTGTAAGCCCGAGCCATATATTGTATATCAATTGGGTTGAGGTGTTCGTCGAGTGAATTCTATCATTACAGGGTAGTGTTTTGTGTTCACCCACTGCTCAATAAGAGAGATGAAGGAGACTCTGAGGAGCAGAGAGGCGAAAGAGATTTCTACTTTTCAATTCACATTACATTCTTGCCTTACCTTTCATTGTGGCTGGCAACGGGACATTCTTGGTCCGCAGCTCAAATTGACTGTAAATATCACAGAAGCCACTAGCCAGTCAGCTCAAAGTACTTAACAATCCAAGCAACTTTTCTTCTAAAACCTATTACACTCTTGAATAATGCAACAGTACACAAGTGGGTTTATTTTACACATTAAATTAGCTGGCAATACACAGATAACGTCTACTAAGCAGCTAGCTAACAAACTAAAAAGAACAGGACAAGCCGCACACTCTAGGATGTCCAATGCAATAATTAGTTTCCGGCTAGCTAACTAACAAAATGCTTCATGATCAAGAACGGTTAACATATCAATATTGAACATTTACTCCTCACATACAAATATACAAGTAATGATATAATACAGTGTCATTCATGTTATAATATTGCTATTTATTTTAACTAGTTAAGAACAAATTCTTATTTACAATGAAGGCATACTCCAGTCAAACCCAGATGACACTGGGCCAATTGTGCACCACCCTATGGGACTCCTAATCATGGCCAGATGTCATGCAGCCTGGATTTGAACCAGGGACTGCAGAGATGCCTCTTGCACTGAGATGCAGTGCCTTAGACTGCTGCACCACATGGGAGCCCTAAGGCTACACAGCTAGGTAATGTTAGCAAGCAAGCTAGCTAAACAAAATGATTTATGCATCCTCACATAAACGTGCTTGCTGTAAATAAATGCGTATGTTTATCTGAACCATTGCTAGACAGGAGCTCTCAGGCTTACACTAGCTTCCGTATTACCCATAGAATGAACCAGGCTTCTTTTTTAAATCAATTTCATGGAAGTCATTATATGAGGTAAAAGCTAAATGAGACTGAAAAAGTTAATAATTCCCTGGGGAGTTGCTTCTTTTTTTCCTTCTTTTTTTTGCCTGACTCCTCTGAAACAAGAAGCAACTCCCCAGGGAATTATTAACTTTTTATTTAACTAGGCAAGTCAGCTAAGAAGTATAGTTGATTACTATAGCGCCCCCCTGGGGCCAATCAGTGTAGTTTTGTTCATGCTGGATCTCTATGGCAAGACGCATCATTCACCCTAGTTGGTCAAAATTGGTAAAAGTGAAAGCCACCCAGCAAAATACATTAACATTATAGTCAACAAACTGAAACTAATGCTTTAGTAAATCCAAAGAAACATCCTCTCACTGTCAACTGTGTTTATTGTCAGCAAACTTAAAATGTATAAATATTCGTATGAACATAACAAGATTCAACAACTGAGGCATAAACCGAACAAGTTCCACAGACATGTGACTAACAGAAATTGAATAATGTGTCCCTGAAGAAAGGGGGGATTAAAATCAAAAGTCAGTATCTGGTGTGGCCACCAGCTGTGTTAGGTACTGCAGTGGATCTCTTCCTCGTGGACTGCACCAGATTTGCTAGTTCTTGCTGTGAGATGTTACCCCACTCTTCCACCAAGGCACCTGCAAGTTCCCAGACATTTCTGGGGGGATTTAAAAAAAAAACTTTATTTAACTAGGCAAGTCAGCTAAGAACAAACTGTTATTTCCAATGATGGCTTAGGAACAGTGGGTTAACTGCCTTGTTCAGAACAACGTATTTGTACTTTGTCAGCTTGTGGAACCTGGCAACCTTCAAGTTACTAGTCCAACACTCTACCCACTAGGCTACCTAGCCCTCACCCTCCAATCCACTCAATGGGATTGAGATCCGGGCTCTTCGCTGGCCATGGCAGAACACTAACATTCCTGTCCTGCAGGAAATCATGCAGAGAACAAGCAGTACAGCTGATGGTATTGTCATGCTGGAGGGTCATGTCAGGATGAGCCTGCAGGAAGTGTACCACATGAGGGAGGAGGATGTCTTCACTGTAACGCACAGCGTTGAGATTGCCTGCAATGACAACAAGCTCAGTCCGATGATGCTGGGACACACCGCCCAAGGCCATGACGAACCCTACACCTCCAAATCGATCCCGATCCAGAGTACAGGCCTCGGTGTAACGCTTCCTTCCTTCGACAATAAACGCAAATCCAACCATCACCCCTGGTGAGACACAACCGCGACTCAACCGAGCACTTTTTGCCAGTCCAGTCTGGTCCAGTGATGATGGGTTTGTGTCCATAAGCGACGTTGTTGCCGGTGATGTCTGGTGAGAACCTGCCTTACATCAGGCCTACAAGCCCTCAGTCCAGCCTCTCTCAGCCTATTGCAGACAGTCTGAGCACTGTCAATGCAGGTGTAGAAGCACCTGCATTAACTTTGATGACTGATCTTTCCTCTAAAAAGCAGCTCTCAATGTCCCTCATTGTCCCTAAAGAATACAGTCTGTCTCTAAACACTTAGATCCTAATCGGTTGACACCTTCACCAACAAAAGCGTGTTTCCCTACATCCCTTCCACAAAACGTGTAAAATGGTAACACCACAATCATGTCTTTCCAGGAGATTTGCAGTACCAGCAAATCTTCTGCAAGAGGTCCAAACAGTTGGTGATTAAGGCCTACAAGCTCTACACCCCTTCTGGCAGTCTTATCTAGCACCGCACTGTACTGCAGACTGGATGAGACCATTCGCCACAAGCACTCTGCTTCCACAGTCCACCATGCCAAACACCATTGCCAGTGTACCAAAGCCAGATAAAGGACCATAAAATAAATATGGATATTTTCAATCAATATTTTAAATGTGTCTGCTTTTATGGATTCACAGAATATATTTATATAAACTACATAGGGCTCTGTAGCATCAAATGGATGGTAGACATTCAGGTATATCCAACAAATGTTTATTTGTCAAAATCTAAAATACAGGGAGTGTAAATATTTAATGCCAAATGAAAAAGAGAACTGGGCATTCAATAAGAATGATACAGTTGAAGTTGGAAGTTTACATACACTTAGGTTGGAGTCATTAAAACTTGTTTTTCAACCAGGACATCTACTTTGTGCATGACAAAAGACATTTTTCCAACAATTGTTTACAGATGTCACTTCCTGACCTTAGTTCCTTTTTTATGTATCTATTTTAGTTTGGTTGGGGTGGGCATTCTATGTTTTGTTCTGTGTGTTAGATTTCTATGTGTTTGGCCTGGTATGGTTCCCAATCAGAGGCAGCTGTCAATCATTGTCTCTGATTGAGAACCATACTTAGGCAGCCTGTTTTCCCACTATGGGTTGTGGGTAGTTGTTTTCTGTTTTGTGTGCATTGCACTTTGCAGAACTGTTCGTTTGTCATGTTTTGTTCAAGTATTCGTATTTATTAAAGTATTATGAATACTTACCACGCTGCACCTTGGTCCTCTTCTCCTTCTCCTGATGACAATCGTTACAGAACTACACACCAAGAAAGGATCAAGCAGCGTGGTAATGAGAGGCAGCGATATCTGGAGAAATGGACATGGGAGGAAATATTGGACAGCAAGGGACCCTGGGCAAAAGCTGGGGAATATCGCCACCCCAAAGAAGAACTGGAGGCAGCTAAAGCTGAGCGGCGGCGATATGAGGTAAGGCAGCGCAACAGGCACGAGAGGCACACGGGGAGATTGGCAGAGTCAGGTGATAGACCTGAGACAACTCCCTGTGCTTACCTGGAGAGGCGTAGTACTGGTCAGGCACCGTGTATTGCGGTGAAGCGCACGGTGTCACCAGTGCGCGCTCATAGCCCGGAGCGCTATAGGCCAGCCCCCCGCAAGTGCCATGCGAGAGTGGGCATCCAGCCAGTGCGTGTTGTGCCAGCTCAGCGTGCTGTGTCTCCGGGGCGCTGGGAGGGTGCAGTTCGCCCTATGCCTGCGCTCCGCCCATGCCGGGCGAATGTGGGCATTGAGCCTAAGGGAGAGGTGCCAGTGGTATGCACCAGATTACCAGTGCTCCCCCACAGCTCGATTAAACCTGTGCCTGCACTCTGGAGGGTCCAGGATAAAGCGGTCATCCAGCCTGGAGAGTGGTTCCAAGTCTGCGCACCAGAGCTCCAGTGCACCCCCACAGCCCGGTCCATCCGGTGCCTCCTCCACCCACCAGGCCTCCTGTAGGTCTCCCCAGCCTGGGGGGTCTTGTGGCAGCCCCACGCACCAGGCTGTCTCTCCGTCTCCTCCCTCCAGGTTCTCCCACCAGTCCGGAGCCGCCCGTCTGTCCGGAGCTGCAAGATCCGCCCGTCAGTTAGGAGCTGCCAGAGCCACCCGCCTGTCCGGCGCATCCAGAGTCTCCCGCCTGTCTGGCGCTTGTTGATGAAGTCAATTGCAGCGGTCGGGTAGTAGAACTTGTAATGAGCTCCGCTTGATAGTGTGATCCTGAGCTCGGCTGGGAAGAAGAGTCCAAACTTGACTCCCTGACAGATGTGCAGAATCCGCTTTGAGCTACCAAACGCCACTCGTTTCTTGGCCACGGAGGCAGTGACGTCTGGGAAAATGGACAGTATCTTGCCTCTGTACAGTAAGGGTGATGCTTCTCCAGCAGGATCTGGTCCCAGACGTGGAAGTAATGCGCTCTAGTGACGAAAGGCCATGGGGGGTCACCCTCTCTTGGTCTAGCTTGCCCTCTGAGTCTAGCTCACCCTCTCTGGGTCTAAAAGGGGGTTTTCTTCAAGGTTAAACATGTCCTGCAAAAGTTGGAGAAAAAAGTATACCTTCAGCAATGCCCACCAGGCGTATGTTGTGGCGTCTATGACGTCCTTCAAGGTCCTTGCATTTATATATATATTTTTTTTGTGTGTGAATTTTACCCCTTATTTTCCCCAATTTCATGGTATCCAATTGTTTTAGTAGCTACTATCTTGTTTCATCGCTACCACTCCCGTACAGGCTCGAGAGAGACGAAGGATGAAAGTCATGCGTCCTCCGGTACACAACCCAACCAAGCCGCACTGCTTCTTAACACAGCGCGCATCCAACCCGGAAGCCAGCCGCACCAATGTGTCAGAGGAAACACCGTGCATCTGGCAACCTTGGTTGGCGTTCACTGCGCCCGGCCCGCCACAGGAGTCACTGGTGCGCGATGAGACAAGGATTTCCCTACCGGCCAAACCCTCCCTAACCCGGACGACGCTAGGCCAATTGTGCGTCACCCCACGGACCTCCCGGTCGCAGCCGGTTACAACAGAGCCTGGGCGCGAACCCAGAGTCTCTGATGGCACCTTAACCACTGGGCCACCCAGGAGGCCTTGCATTTTTCTTTTAAGCGCTTTAACCTCTTCAGGGGGTGTGGGGCGCTACCGACCTACCTGGCCAACATCCGGTGAAATTGCAGAGCGCCAAATTCAAAAACAGAAATACTCATAATAAAATTTTAATTTTTTAAGTGTTATACATCGGTTTAAATATTAACTTCTTGTTAATCCAGATTTCAAAAAGGCTTTACGGTGAAAGCATACCATGCGATTATCTGAGGACAGCGCCCAGCTAACAAAACATTACAAACAGCTACCAGCCAAGTAGAGGAGTAACAAAAGTCAGAAATAGCGATAAAATGAATCACTTACCTTTGATGTTCTTCATATGGTTGCACTCACAAGACTCCCAGTTACCTAATAAATGTTTGTTTTGTTTGATAAAGTCCCTCTTTATATCCGTTTTGTTGGCACGTTTTGCTCAGTAATCCAATGGCTCCAAGTCGGTCAAAACAGGCAGACAAAAAATCCCAAAAGTATCAATAAAGTTTGTAGAAACATGACAAACGATGTTTATAATCAATCCTCAGGCTGTTTTTAGTCATAATAATCAATAATATTTCAACTGGACAATAGCTTCGTCAATATAAAAGAAAAACAAGAACGGCGCGCTCTCGGTTCGTGCGCAGTGAACAGCTCTGGGACACTGCAGGATCCACTCATTCAGAGTGGTCTTACGTTCTCATTTTTCAGAATACAAGCCTGAAACAATTTCTAAAGACTGTTGACATCTAGTGGAAGGCATAGGAAGTGCAATCCGAGTCTTAAGTCATTGGATACTGTATAGGCAGTCAATGGAAAACTACATTCATAAAAAATCCCACTTCATGGATGGATTTTTCTCGGGTTTTTGCCTGCCATATCATTTCTGTTATACTCACAGACATTATTTTAACAGTTCTGGAAACGTTAGAGTGTTTTCAATCCAATCCTACCAATTATATGCATATCCTAGCTTCTGTGCCTGAGTAACAGGCAGTTTACTTTGGGCACGCTTTTCATCCAGAGGTGAAAATAGTGTCCCCTACCCTAGTGAGGTTAACAACAGATGAGAGCAAATTCACTGGGACCTGAAAGGAGGTTAAGTCATCACTGTAAGACACATTTGAGCACTCTAGTTCAAGTATGGTAGTGCCCTGTTTAGTCACTGTTGCCTGTAGTGCAGCTAGAGATGATTTCAGTTCTTCTTTAATTAAGGACATTTCTGAGAGTTATGGAGAGAGTGTCAATTTTCATGTGAAGTTTATCATATATGTCTCCTTTGAGCCCATTCAAAGCTTCTGTGCACTTCCTCAAACTAAGGGCAGTGTCCTGGCAATCGCTGTCCTCCTCCCGCCCTGGCAAGTGGATTGACGGGGTTGCTCGCCCAAGCAAGACTGGGGCTTTAATGGGGCTGTCACGTTCTGACCTTTATTTCTGTTGTTTTGTATTTATTTAGTATGGTCAGGGCGTGAGTTGGGTGGGCAGTCTATGTTTGTTTTTCTATGTTTTGGGGCAGTTCTATGTTTTCGGCCTAGTATGGTTCTCAATCAGAGGCAGGTGTCATTAGTTGTCTCTGATTGAGAATCATACTTAGGTAGCCTGGGTTTCACTGTGTGTTTGTGGGTGATTGTTCCTGTCTTTGTGTTTGCACCAGATCGGGCTGTTTTGAGTTCTCACGTTTCTTGTTTTCGTTAGTTTGTTCATGTATAGTGTCTTCATTAAAAAACAATGAACAACCACCACGCTGCGTTTTGGTCCGCCTCTACTCCACAACAAGAGAACCATGACAGAATCACCCACCAACCAAGGACCAAGCGGCGTGGTAGAAAACAGCGACGGCAGCAGCAGCAACAACAGCGGCCGGTATCACAGGACTCCTGGACATGGGAGGAGATACTGAACGGAGAGGGACCCTGGGCACAGGCTGGGGAATATCGCCGCCCCAAAGCAGAGCTGGAGGCAGCGAAAGCTGAGCGGCGGCGATATGAGGAGGCAGCACGGCAGTGCGACAGGTACGAGAGACAGCCCCAAAATTTTTTTTGGGGGGGGCACACGAGGGGTGGAGCTAAGCCAGGTAGCAGACCTGCGCTCACTCCTCGTGCTTATTATAAGCAGCGAGATACTGGGCAGGCACCGTGTTATGCGGTTAAGCGCACGGTGTCGCCAGTACGTGCCCATAGCCCGGTGCGCTATGGGACAGCCCCCCGAGAGTGTCATGCGAGTGCGGGCATCGAGCCAGGGCGTATGGTGCCTGCTCAGCGGGTCTGGTCGCCGGTACGCAGTTTTGGCCCAGGGTATCCTGCGCCGGCTCTGCGTGCTGTGTCTCCGGGGCGCTGGGAGGGTGCAGTGCGTCCTCTGCCCGCGCTCCGCTCGTGCCGGGCGAATGTGGGAATGGAGCCGAAGGGAGAGGTGCGTGTAGTAAGCACTAGATCTCCCGTGCTTACCCACAGCCCGGTTCAACCTGTGCCTGCACTCTGGACGGTCCGGGCTAGAGTGGTTATCCAGCCTGGGGAAGTGGTGCCAAGGTTGCGCACCAGAGCTCCAGTGCTCCCCCACAGCCCGGTCTTTCAGGTGCCTCCTCTTAACCCCAAGCCTCCTGAAGGTCTTCCCAGCCTGGTGGTTCCTGTGGCAGCCCCGCGCACCAGGCTGTCTCTCTGTCTCCTCCCTGCAGGTGGTCCTGTCTGTCCGGCGCCGCTGCTGGAGTCTCCCGCCTGTCCGGCGCCTCTGCCGGAGTCTCCCGCCTGTCCGGCGCCTCTGCCGGAGTCTCCCGCCTGTCCGGCGCCTCTGCCGGAGTCTCCCGCCTGTCCGGCGCCTCTGCCGGAGTCTCCCGCCTGTCCCGCGCCTCTGCCGGAGCCTCCCGCCTGTCCGGCGCCTCTGCCGGAGCCTCCCGCCTGTCCGGCGCCTCTGCCGGAGCCTCCCGCCTGTCCGGCGCCTCTGCCGGAGCCCCTCTGCCCAGAGCTGCTGCCGGAGCCCCTCTGTCCCGAGCAGCTGCCTCTCTGTCCCGAGCAGCTGCCTCTCTGTCCCGAGCAGCTGCCTCTCTGTCCCGAGCAGCTGTCTCTCTGTCCCGAGCAGCTGTCTCTCTGTCCCGAGCAGCTGTCTCTCTGTCCCGAGCAGCTGTCTCTCTGTCCCGAGCAGCTGTCCCTCTGTCCCGAGCTGCCCCTCTGTCCAGTGGGGTCATTGAGAGGGGTGGTCATGCTGAGAAAGCCACGGAGGCGGACAATAAGGCGGACTAAGACAATGATGAGGTGGGGTCCGCGTCCCACGCCAGAGCCGCCACCGCGGACAGACGCCCACCCAGACCCTCCCCTATAGGTCAAGGTTTTGCGGCCGGAGTCCGCACCTTTGGGGGGGGGGTACTGTCACGTTCTGACCTTTATTTCTGTTGTTTTGTATTTATTTAGTATGGTCAGGGCGTGAGTTGGGTGGGCAGTCTATGTTTGTTTTTCTATGTTTTGGGGCAGTTCTATGTTTTCGGCCTAGTATGGTTCTCAATCAGAGGCAGGTGTCATTAGTTGTCTCTGATTGAGAATCATACTTAGGTAGCCTGGGTTGCACTGTTTGTTTGTGGGTGATTGTCTATGTTGATGGCTTGTTTCAGCACAGGTCTCATTTTGTAGCTTCACGGTCGTATTTGGTTTATTGTTTTTGTTACTCGTTTGTATAGTGTTCAGTTTTTCTTGATTAAAGATTAGCCATGGACACTTACCACGCCGCGTATTGGTCCTCAGATCCATCTCGTCTCTCCTCTTCGGATGAAGAGGAGGACGGCCGTGACAGGGGCCTCCTTTTAAAATGTTTAATTTAACCTTTATTTAACTATTTAATGGGGCCTCCTTTGGGGCGTCTCTTTTAGAGTGAGTGTCTCTTTTATTGGCCATTTCTGGGAAGAGACAGATTATGTTTCGGAAATTAAGCTCAGCAATAGAAGTTAAGTTGTAGACTAGAGAGGTTTTAAATGACAGAAATATGATTTGCGGCTGTGCTAGCTTGCTGACGAAAGTTTGGTAACTGAATGCGGGCGTCTTATGTCAAGTCGTGTTTACACTGACTATATCCTTATTTTCACTGTTAAGAAGAGAAACGAGATGAAAAACCTTGCTTTGGCTATTCTGACGACCAAGGAAACCGAAACTGTGTCAGGAGCAGACAAATATGCCCGCCTCTCCACTTGGTAAATCGTTCAGGAAAAACCAAGGCTTTGCTGCGGCCTACTTTAGCAATCATCCATTCAGCAATTCACTAACATTATTACGGTTTGGAAGAGCAACAAGATATGAAACAATGTCAACAATACTTACTAAGGCGAAATTAATTAAACAATAAATGAAACTGTTCTTTAAATTAAACAAAGTTTGTCACAACTTGGCGGAGTTGCAGGAAACGTGAGTTACGTAATTCGTGCCCCCAGAAATCCCCGTAATAAAAGTGTTTAACATATTTTTTTAATGACCACCTTGTCTCTGTACCCCACACATACAATTATCTGTAATGTCCCTCAGTCGAGCAGTGAATTTCAAACACAGATTCAACGACAAAGACCAGGGAAGTTTTCCAATTGATTCTGTATAAAAAAGCGGACATTGAATATCCCTTTGAGCATAGTGAAGTACTTACACAAGTACTTACACTTTGGATGGTGTATCAATACACTCAGTCACTACAAAGATACAGACAAACTTCCTAACTCAGTTGCCTGAGAGGAAGCTGACCAAATTATTCAATATTTTACTTTTGAGTTAACCAATATTAGACTGCTGTAAGAAGTGACAGCAATTTGCTTTGGTTTTGGTAGAAAAGTCACTACCAAGAAACGGACATGGTCACTCAAAACATTTATAAAGTATTTATAAAGTATAACTAGCCCACGCAAAAATACTTAGTCATGATTAGTAAATGGTTTAAAAGGACCGACATTAAACATCTTATGATCTTATGAATCGTTATTAAATAGTTAAAAAGTTGTTTATAAGTATGTGAATAATTAAGTTATTAACATTTACAAATGTGTAAGTCATGATTAATACACAATGAATAAACTACTTACTAATCCATTATAAATGCTTTATTGATGGAGTTATTACCATTTTTGTTTGAGACATTTGACAACCACATCCCTAACTGTACTTACTCAAACAGGGGTAAAGTAGAGGGCCAGGGGACAGGACAGTTTTGAAACACAGATAACTTACATCTCTCCCCTATTGAATGGCATAATAAACATACAGTAAGTAAGTGTTGCTCGCTGAACTACGTTCAAGACCCTTCAAAATGTTAAACGTGACACAATTAACACTCTGGCCATGGAAGCACGATTACAGTATATTAGATGCAAGATGGAATTGAATGAGAAACACATCTTCATCAATCCAGTTCACATTCACATGCACACGCGTGTGCGTGTGAATGTGAATGTGCGTGTGCGTGTGCAGTGACACTGATATTCAAGCTGCCAAGTCAAGGGGGAAGCAGAAACTACATCTTAGCTTACAATAGGTTACAATCTGCACAAAATGAAAACATATGGGGACTTAGACTCAACACGAATAGAGAGAAAAACATAATGAGATTTTGGTCGGTCACTAAATCCAACAGCACTCTCTTAACTTTTACAATGACCTCAGCGGGGTGGACACATAATGACCATAAATGACTTTACCACATGGGTCACTTATTAGGCCCTGCATTTGCTACCTTTATGAGACCAATTGGGGAGCAATATTTCATGGCATTGTGACATTAGACGAGCCAGGGTCAGGACGGTGTGGTTGATTATACTATTGACCATAATATTAGGACAATAGTGAAATACCAGAAAACCCCCGCAGTAACAGCCCAAAAATATTGATGAAGAATTACATTTTTCCCTAGTAACTGTGCAGAACTCTTGATAAAAACATTTCAAAAGATGGATTGCTCTTTGATCTGTGATACATGTTGCACCTTGTTTATTTATATAAGTCATTTGGATGAACGTGCCTCTCTGAATTAAAACCTATGGTCAAGAGTCTGTTTTGCTCGATCAGCTGTTTAATAGCAGTTAAGTCAGAGTCACCACGAGGCTGCACAGCTTCAGTCATTTGTGCCAGCTAATGTAGTAGTCAGCTACTCAAACAAGCTGACGTTAAACAGAGCAAACATGCCCCCTACAGACCTTTCCCAGGACTGGTTTAGTGAGGTGAATAACTGTAGTAAAACTATGGGAAACACTGGGATACTATGGTGTGGTCGGGGGGGAATTAGCCACAGCAAACAAAATTGAAATCTCATATCTCTTGTTTTTGAGTTAACATGAATAATGATTGTCTGTGACTGAAACGCTGTATTTGTGGTTAGTTAGTTAGTACAAGTACATATAGTACCAGTCAAAAGTTTGGACACACCTACTAATTCAAGGGTTTTTCTACATTGTAGAATAATAGTGAAGACATTACAACTATGAGATAACAAACGTGGAATCATGTAGTAACCATAAAAGTGTTAAACAAATCAACATATATTTTATATTTCTGATTATTCAAAGTATCTACCCTTTGCCTTGACAGCTTTGCACAAAAACGAAACAGTCCTGTAAGGTGCAGAAAACACTAAACAGAAAACAATCACCCACCACTAAAATGGGGAAAACAGGCTACCTAAGTATTATTCTCAATCAGAGACAACGATCGACAGCTGCCTCTGATTCAGAACCATACCAGGCCAAACACAGAAATACAACATAGAAAAAAGAACATAGACTACCCACCCCAAACTCACGCCCTGACCAAACGAACACAAAGACAAAATAAAGGAACTAAGGTCAGAAAGAAAGTTTGAGTGTTAGTTGCAGCTCGCTCCAGTCAGTTGCAACAAACTGAAAAGAAGAGCGACCCAGGGATGTGTGTGCTTTGGGGACCTTTAACAGAATGTGACTGGCAGAACGGGTGTTGTACGTGGAGGATGAGGGCTGCAGTAGATAACTCAGATAGGGTGGAGTTAGGCCTATTTTTTATGGATTCCTATTAGCTGGTGCCTAGGCACCACTCTTGACCAGGGCCCGTAGGACTCTTGTCAAAAGTACTGCACTATATAGGGGACAGGGTGCCATTTGGAACCCAACCGCTAGCCTTTCAAACAGAGCAGCAGCCCGACTTTATCGGGACCTGGACCATTCCACAGGCCAAAGGTAAGGGCTCAACATCCAAACAGTCCTGACAGGAAGAGCCTGGTCTCAGCTGGGTTACTCTGGGCCATTAGAGCAGTCTGCCTGCAGTATGACCTCATATCCCTGCTATGAGCCGCCAGGGTCCTAGGGGCACTGTGACCTGCTTCATTTGCCTACTTTCCGCACAACCAGAAAATTACTCAATTGGTAATACAGTTGTAGTTAACATTCATCATTGGTGGTAATGGTTGACCCATAAAGGTCTCTGATAGACTCTGGTTAGGGGTACAGTGTAACCCTTCATATACTGTATGTCACGCCCTGACCACAGTTTGCTTTGTATGTTTCTATGTTGTGTTTGGTCAGGGTGTGATCTGAGTGGGCATTCTATGTTGGATGTCTAGTTTGTCTGTTTCTGTGTTTGGCCTGATATGGTTCTCAATCAGAGGCAGGTGTTAGTCATTGTCTCTGATTGGGAACCATATTTAGGTAGCCTGTTTTGTCATTGTGGGTTGTGGGTGATTGTCTATGTTAGTTGCTTGTGTCAGCACAGTTCTTATAGCTTCACGGTTGTGATTCGTTTTGTATAGTTTGTGCAAGTGTTCTCTGTTTAATAAATTCACGATGAACAGATACCACGCTGCATTTTGGTCCTCCGATCCTTCCAACTACTCCTCCTCAGATAAGGAGGACGATGATCGTGACACTGTAACTGTGGGCTTGGTACAGCAGTAGAGGGGTTAAAACAGTGACTGAGTGTCAGAGGGTATCATTGGATGATCATAAATAAAAGAAAAGGCCATATTGGCCATGTCGACCATTGCTATCATAAAGACATTTCAGTTCTCTCTGAATAAAGGTCAAGAAAACAGACACACGTTCAACCCAGAATCTCTGCCAACTTTACTGTACAAGCTGGCAATAGTGTCTGTTTTTGTCTTTGCTTCTGTCAGAAGCATATTCAGATCAGTGAAATTACAATCATGATGAGGAAAACAAAGGGGACTTGTTTCCATATGTTCACTTGATTCTGTATATCTGGTCTACATGTGTGTTGATGAAGAAGGGATTGGTCTAGATTCCCCTCATGCATTTTATTGTGTTATATTTTAGTCATTAAGCAGAGCAACTTACAGTAGTACATGCATTTTTGTACTGGTCCCCCATAGGAATTGAACCCACAACCCTGGTGTTGTAAGTGCCATGCTCTACCAACTGAAACACATTGAACCAAAAAACAGGGATTATTTTAAAGGCTGCTATTGCACCTACAGTAATAAATGCAATCTTGTGAATGCTCGCTCTGTTTCTACGGCTGACTGACCTGGGTTTGAAATAAGCCAGAACACAGAGTCATGACATCACTGACAAAATATCAACAAATGCTTGGCTGCAGACTGGATATGCCAGTAAGGGTGATATTTTTCATCTATAAGTGTAATTTCTTATTTCTGGATGCAATCTGTCATACATCCAAGTCGTAACATTAAAAAGGAACTTAACTATCTGAATAACAACCAGGCCGGCATTGAAAATAAGAATTAGTTCTTAACCGATAAAGCTAAAATAAACAGCCCTCCACTCAATGTCTCCTTTTGCCGCTCTCAAATAATAACAAAAACATCCTTTATTTAGGGGTGGAAACAGAGGATCAGCAGCCAAATGATGATCAACAAACAGTGCCTTGTGAAAGTATTCGGCCCCCTTGAACTTTGCGACCTTTTGCCACATTTCAGGCTTCAAACATAAAGATATAAAACTGTATTTTTTTGTGAAGAATCAACAACAAGTGGGACACAATCATGAAGTGGAAAGACATTTATTGGATATTTCACATTTTTTTAACAAATCAAAAACTGAAAAATTGGCCGTGCAAAATTATTCAGCCCCCTTAAGTTAATACTTTGTAGCGCCACCTTTTGCTGCGATTACAGCTGTAAGTCGCTTGGGGTATGTTTCTATTAGTTTTGCACATCGAGAGACTGACATTGTTTCCCATTCCTCCTTGCAAAACAGCTCGAGCTCAGTGAGGTTGGATGGAGAGCATTTGTGAACAGCAGTTTTCAGTTCTTTCCACAGATTCTCGATTGGATTCAGGTCTTCAGGTATTTTTGAACCATTCCATTGTAGATTTTCCTTTATGTTTTGGATTATTGTCTTGTTGGAAGACACATCTCCGTCCCAGTCTCAGGTCTTTTGCAGACTCCATCAGGTTTTCTTCCAGAATGGTCCTGTATTTGGCTCCATCCATCTTCCCATCAATTTTAACCATCTTCCCTGTCCCTGCTGAAGAAAAGCAGGCCCAAACCATGATGCTGTCACCACCATGTTTGACAGTGGGGATGGTGTGTTCAGGGTGATGAGCTGTGTTACTTTTACGCCAAACATAACGTTGTGCATTGTTGCCAAAAAGTTCAATATTGGTTTCATCTGACCAGAGCACCTTCTTCCACATTTTTGGTGTGTCTCCCAGGTGGCTTGTGGCAAACTTTAAACAACACTTTTTATGGATATCTTTAAGAAATGGCTTTCTTCTTGCCACTCTTTCATAAAGGCCAGATTTGTGCAATATACGAATGATTGTTGTCCTATGGACAGAGTCTCTCACCTCAGCTGTAGATCTCTGCAGTTCATCCAGAGTGATCATGGTTCTCTTGGCTGAATCTCTGATCAGTCTTCTCCTTGTATGAGCTGAAAGTTTAGAGGGACGGCCAGGTCTTGGTAGATTTGCAGTGGTCTGATACTCCTTCCATTTCAATATTATCGCTTGCACAGTGCTCCTTGGGATGTTTAAAGCTTGGGAAATCTTTTTGTATCCAAATCCGGCTTTAAACTTCTTCACAGCAGTATCTCGGACCTGCCTGGTGTGTTCCTTTTTCTTCATGATGCTCTCTGCGCTTTTGACGGACCTCTGAGACTATCACAGTGCAGGTGCATTTATACAGAGACTTGATTACACACAGGTGGATTGTATTTATCATCATTAGTCATTTAGGTCAACATTGGATCATTCAGAGATCCCCCCGAACTTCTGGAGAGAGTTTGCTGCACTGAAAGTAAAGGGGCTGAATAATTTTACACGCCCAATTTTTCCGTTTTTGATTTGTTAAAAAAGTTTGAAATATCCAATAAATGTCGTTCCACTTCATGATTGTGTCCCACTTGTTGTTGATTCTTCACAAAAAAATACAGTTTTATATCTTTATGTTTGAAGCCTGAAATGTGGCAAAAGGTCACAAAGTTCAAGGGGGCCGAATACTTTCGCAAGGCACTGTAACTATGTTAAGGAACATGCCTACTAGAGTTGAACCAAGGCCAAATGAAACCATGACTAAATGTAATTTCAACAGTTGATAACTCCACTAGAAATTATTTTGGGATTGTTTTCATTCAATACGGTTTTCAGTGCATTTATCTAAAGCCATCCCTTTAAATTTGGTGTACCTTTAATTTCAAATTTTCTCAAAAGACTCACTAGGACATGGATGGGAAACTTTGATGGGGGTGGGTGACAAACCTTGCAAGCAAAATATTTTAGCGACCGCCTTTGTGACAGCAAAGAGAAAAACTTAACTCAGCAAAAAAAGAAACGGCCCTTTTCAGGACCCTGTCTTTCAAAGATAATTTGTAAAACTCCAAATAACTTCACAGATCTCCATTGTAAAGGGTTTAAACACGGTTTCCCATGCTTGTTCAATGAACCATAAACAATTAATGAACATGCACCTGTGGAACAGTCATTAAGACACTAACAGCTTACAGACGGTAGGCAATTAAAGTCACAGTTATGAGAACTTAGGACACTAAAGAGGCCTTTCTACTGACTCTGAAAAACACCAAAACAACGATGCCCAGGGTCATCTGCGTGAACGTGTCTTAGGCATGCTGCAAGGAGGCATGAGGACTGCAGATGTGGCCAGGGCAATAAATTGCAATGTCCATACTGTGAGATGCCTAAGACAGCGCTACAGGGAGACAGGACAGACAGCTGATCGTCCTCGCAGTGGCATACCACGTGTAACAGCACCTGCACAGGATCGGTACATCCAAACATCACACCTGCGGGACAGGTACAGGATGGCATCAACAAATGTTACACCAGGAATGCACAATCCCTCCATCAGTGCTCAGACTGTCTGCAATAGGCTGAGAGAGGCTGGACTGAGGGCTTGTAGGCCTGCCTGTTACAAGGCAGGTCTTCACCAGATAGGTGACGTCGCCTATGGGCACATAGACCAGACATGTTGACGAAGAGACTGACTCCAAGGCCATTGAATTTCTGAATCTTTTGAGCTCTATGGACTTTATCCAAAATGTTCTTGGTCCACCATAACCACGGCCAAACTCTGGACCTGGTTATTGCCAAGGGGATTTCTATAGACATATCCTCTATTGTTGATGTTGTTTTATTTAATCACCACTGTGTATATTTTATTACCTTGTTGCCAATAGTGCAGGGTAATACTGAACACATTATTAAGAAACGCCATCTTACCTCTGATGTTGCTACAGATTTGACTGAACAATACTCCATTACCTATTCTGCCATCCCTTTGCAAAGATTGAATTGATAATGTTCATAGCAAATTAAGTGAAACCACATGGCATAGCTCCAGTAAAGTAGAAAAAGGCCACATCCAAATAGAGAGCCCCTTGGATAAGTGAGGGAAGACCCCATGAAATGGACAAAATTCAATGGCAACTTCTTGCCGAACCATATACACAATCGCAAACACCACTCAAATGGACCACAGTTTATCCAAACCATATGGCAAGTGGAACATGTCAATTGCCAAGTGTCACACCCCAAAAAAGAACTCGGGATGGCTGGGCAGTGATAGTGGTTCCTCTCTATCGCTTGATGCGGTTGATTTCAGCCATCAAGTCAGCGTCCATCAGTCAATAAGATATCATTCTGACACCAAACTGATACATCCTGACACCAAGCCCACTTTGTCCAACACGTTTAGAAGACAACTATCACATATTTCAGAGCAGGCCCAAAATTCACAGCACCTTCTGTTTTAACCATAATAAAAACCTAAAACACATAGTTACATTCTAGCTGTGGGTCCAGGTCTGACATGATGTGTAGGCCAAGCTGAGTTGACCCTGAATCCCGAGTTTCAGCTCGATAGATCATTCGGAGCCCGAGCAGCAACCTTAATTAGTGCTGAAAATTCATTTTTTCCGGGCGTCACTTTTTTCGGGCGTTGCTAAAGGTCCCTGAATGAGTTATCGGACAGAAACTTTAGGGCCTGTCTCTACGGGCCGAGGCGGTTTCAATCCACCTGGTCTTGTGATTCTGGGACTTTTCTAAATGTCGTCATTTTCGCAATGATCAAAATTAATTGAAGTCAACGGAAATGGACAAGTCTGTTTCTCGGCCTGAGAACCTTCTAGTGCCACATCACTCACTGTGCACTATCGACTTAAGCTCTAGAACATGTATATACAGTTTCAGAGCTCTAGGTCTGACAGTTCTTTGATAGTTCGAACGCAGGCAACTATTGCAGGCTCTGTGTGTAACGGTTTTCTTTAGACGAAGGAGAGTCGGACCAAAATGCAGCGTTGTGATGATTCATGTTTGTTTAATAAAGGAAAACCTATACATGAATATACTACAAAATAATGAAATGTGAAAACCTAAACAGTCCTATCTGGTGCAAACACAGAGACAGGAACAATCACCCACAAACACACAGTGAAACCCAGGCTACCTAAATATGGTTCCCAATCAGAGACAATGACTAGCACCTGCCTCTGAATGAGAACCATATCAGGCCAGACATAGAAATAGAAAAACAAGACATCCAACATAGAATGCCCACCCAGCTCACATCCTGACCAACACTAAAACAAGGAAAACACACACGAACGATGGTCAGAACGTGACAGTACCCCCACTCCAAGGTGCGGACTCCGAACGCACAACCTAAACCTATAGGGGAGGGTGTGGGTGGGCGTCTGTCCGAGGTGGCGGCTCTGGCGCTGGACGTGGACCCCGCTCCATAATTGTCTTAGTCCACCTCCTTAGCGTCCCTAGATAGGCGACCCTCGCCGCCGACCTTGGCCTAGTAGTCCTCACCAAGGGCCCCACTGGACTGAGGGGCAGCTCGGGACTGAGGTAGCTCGGGACTGAGGGGTAGCTCGGGACTGAGGGGTAGCTCGGTACTGAGGGGTAGCTTGGGACAGAGAGGAAGCTCAGCACTGAGAGGAAGCTCAGCACTAAGAGGAAGCTCAGGCAGGTTGTTGGCTCTGGCAGATCCTGGCTGGCTGGCAGTTCTGGCAGATCCTGGCTGACTGGCAGTTCTGGCAGATCCTGGCTGACTGGCAGTTCTGGCAGATCCTGGCTGACTGGCAGTTCTGGCAGATCCTGGCTGACTGGCAGCTCTGGCTGCTCCATGCAGACTGGCAGCTCTGGCTGCTCCATGCTGATTGGCTGCTCTGGCTGCTCCATGCTGACTGGCGACTCTGGCTGCTCCATGCTGACTGGCGGCTCTGGCTGCTCCATGCTGACTGGCGGCTCTGGCTGCTCCATGCTGACTGGCGGCTCTGGCTGCTCCATGCTGACTGGCGGCTCTGGCTGTTCCATGCTGACTGGCGACTCTGGCTGCTCCATGCTGACTGGCGACTCTGGCTGCTCCATGCTGACTGGCGGCTCTGGCTGCTCCATGCTGACTGGCGGCTCTGGCTGCTCCATGCTGACTGGCGGCTCTGGCTGCTCCATGCTGACTGGCGGCTCTGGCTGCTCCATGCTGACTGGCGGCTCTTGCGGCTCCTTGCAGACTGGCAGCTCTGGCGGCTCCTTGCAGACTGGCAGCTCTGGCGGCTCCTTGCAGACTGGCAGCTCTGGCGGCTCCTTGCAGACTGGCAGCTCTGGCAGCTCCTTGCAGACTGGCAGCTCCTTGCAGACTGGCGGCTCCTTGCAGACTGGCAGCTCCTTGCAGACTGGCAGCTCTGGACAGGCGGGAGACTCCGGTAGCGCTGTAGAGGTGGAAGGCTCTGGCAGCGCTAAACAGGCGGGAGACTCCGGCAGCGCTGGATAGGAGGAAGGCTCCGACTGCGCTGAACAGGCGGGAGACTCCGGCAATGCTGTAGAGGAGGAAGGCACTGGCAGCGCTAGAGAGGCGGGAGACTCCGGTAGCGCTGGAGAGGAGGAAGGCTCTGGCAGCGCTGGACAGGCGAGGCGCACTGTAGGCCTGATGCGTGGTGCTGGCACTGGTGGTACTGGGCCGAGAACAGGCACAGGAAGCCTGGTGCGGGGAGCTGCCACCGGAGGGCTGATGCGTGGAGGTGGTACTGGGTAGACCGGACCGTGCAGGCGCACTGGAGCTCTTGAGCACCGAGCCTGCCCAACTTTACCTGGTTGAATGCTCCCGGTCGCCCTGCCAGTGCGGCGAGGTGGAATAGCCCGCACTGGGCTATGTAGGCGAACCGGGGACACCATGTGCAAGGCTGGTGCCATGTAAGCCGGCCCAAGGAGACGCACTGGAGACCAGCTGCGTAGAGCCGGCTTCATGGCACTTGGCTCAATGCTCACTCTAGCCCGGCTGATACGCGGAGCTGGAATGTACCGCACCGGGCTATGCACCCGCACTGGGGACACCGTGCGCTCCACAGCATAGCACGGTGCCTGCCCGGTCTCTCTAGCCCCCCGATAAGCACAGGAAGTTTGTGCAGGTCTCCTACCTGGCATAGCCATACTCCCTGTGAGCCCCCCCCCCCCCCAAGACATTTTTGGGGCTGACTCTCGGGCTTCCATCCGCGTCGCCTTGCTGCCTCCTCACACCAGCGCCTCTCTGCTTTCGCCGCCTCCAGTTCTTCTTTGGTGCGGCGTTATTCTCCAGGCTGTGCCCAGGGTCCTTTACTGTCCAATTCGTCCTCCCATGTCCATTCCTCTCGCTACTCCTGCTGCCGTTTCTCCTGCTGCACCTTGGGCCGGCGACACTCCCCAGGCTTTGCCCAGGGTCCTCTCCCGTCGAGGATTTCTTCCCAAGTCCAGAAGTCCTTATCGCGCTTCTCCTGCTGCTGCCCGTTACCACGCCGCTTGGTCCTGTTGTGGTGGGTGATTCTGTAATGGTTTTCTTTAGGCGAAGGAGAGTCGGACCAAAATGCAGCATTGTGATGATTCATGTTTGTTTAATAAAGGAAAAACTATACATGAATAAACTACAAAATAATGAAATGTGAAAACCCTACAGTCCTATCTGGTGCAAACACAGAGACAGGAACAATCACCCACAAACACACAGTGAAACCCAGGCTACCTAAATATGGTTCCCAATCAGAGACAATGACTAACACCTGCCTCTGATTGAGAACCATATCAGGCCAGACATAGAAATAGACAAACAAGACATCCAACATAGAATGCCCACCCAGCTCACGTCCTGACCAACACTAAAACAACGAAAACACACATGAACGATGGTCAGAACGTGACACTGTGTGTCTGTAAGCCCCAATCTGTGTCACTCCCCATTGACTGTGTGTGTGTGTGTATGAGTTCAGAAAAGCTCAGACAATCACAGAAAGCACGTAGAGCTCCGAAACCCACCTTAACGGATTTGTCTGAAACTGGATCTATAACTTTTTTGGAAGAAAAAAAGTACTTTTTTTAACCCTCACCGAAAGGACATTTAATTATTTCTCGTAAATTACAGTAGATAAATGGCTGGTTCTTTTTTTCCTTACACTGTAGGTTCATGTACTTTCACGCGGTCAAATTGGTGCTCTATTGCTGTTTTTGACCTTTAATCCCAGAAAATGGGCCTTAACTCAATAAGCGTTGAGGCCTCGACACCATCTTCTTTCTGGGCTAAAAGCCCATTTGGCCATTCCTGTGCTCACCGAGTTTCGTCTTCAAAGTATTTTCCGTTTATGAGAAATGGCCATGTCCAGTTGGGGATTTTTTGTCCATTTGCAATAAGCAGCCAGTCGCCATCTGGTGGAATGTAGCTGAACAACGTAAAAATTACAATAAAAAAAAAATGATAAAATGGAAACCAAATGTCCAAGAGACTTTATTTGTTGACTTCCCGGAAGAGCGGGCCCTGGTGCAGAGCGGGCCCTGGGCCCCTTGGCCTATTTTAATAACGGACGTCTAGTAAGGAACCGTACATTTGCTACATGGAGATCCTCATCAATTATATGGGAAATGCCAAATCGTTCTCTTCATGTATGTGAGGAAACAAATAAATTAAAGAGAACTTGCAGAAAGGCAAAGCGGAAGTGGAGAAAGTGAAAGTTGCAGGTCCATTATGCTATTATGAGAGAGCAACTTGGCATATACAGTCCTTCAGAAAGTATTCAGATCCCTTGACTTTTTCCACATTTGCTCAATTACAGCCTTATTTTCAAATGGATTACTTTTTTTTAAACAAGATTCTCTGGTCTGATGAAACCAAGATTGAACTCTTTGGCCTGAATGCCATGTGTCACATCTGGGGGAAACCTGTCACCAGCCCTACGGTGAAGCGTGGAGGTGGCAGCATCACGCTGCGTGGGTGTTTTTCAGCGGCAGGGACTGGGAGACTAGTCAGGATTGAGGCAAAGTTGAACAGAGTAAAGTACAGAGAGATCCTTGAAGAAAACCAGCTCCAGAGCACTCAGGACCTCAGACTGGGGCGAACAGTCACCTTCTAACAGGACAACATCCCTAAGCACACAGCCAAGACTACGCAGGAGTGGCTTTGGTACAAGTCTCTGAATGTCCATGAGTGGCCCGAACTTGAACCCGATCGAATATCTCTGGAGAGACTTGAAATATCTGTGCAGCTCCCCATCCAACCTGACAGAGCTTTAGAGGATCTGCAGAGAAGAATGGGAGAAACTACCCAAATAAAGCTGTGCCAAGCTTATAGCGTCATACCCAAGAAGACTCAAGGGTGTAATTGTGCTTCAACAAAGTACAGAGCAAAGGGTCTGACTACTTGGGATATTTCTGTTTGTTTTTCTCAGAAATTTGCAAAAATGTCTACAAACCTGTTGTTGCTTTGTCATTATGGGGTATTGTGTGTAGTTGATGAGAAAAAAATGGTTTAATCAATTCCAGAATAAGACTGCAACCTAACAAAATGTGAAAAAAAGTAAAGGGGTCTGAATACTTTCAGAAGGCACTGTATAACAAGGCAATTAGAAATGCCGGACAGGCTCATTTTTCTAACTTGATTACTAACAATCAGAATAATTTGAGAGTGCTCTTCTCGACCATTGATGGATTGATAAATCCTACCCCTTCAAAACTATGTGAACTTTCCTCCACATTTAAATGTGATGAGTTTCTGGCATATTTCAGAGATAAGATGACAAACATTAAGCTGGGTAACAGTCAAGCAAGATGATTTGATGATACGTGCCCTAGCCTAGGCACTGTGGATTTATTTTCTATGGTTGACACAGACATGCTCAGGAAAGGCCTTAAGCCTTCTACTTGCCTTCTCCTATCCCCACCAACTTCTTCAAAACAATTTATAATTGTATATCTTAAGAAGTGCAAGCTATTGTTAATCACTCCATATTCACAGGAACCTTCAACACGGCACTAGAAACTTCTACTGTGAAACCCCTTCTGAAGAAAAGTAATCTAGGTTCTTCAGCTTTTCGGCCAATCTCCAACCTTCCATTCTTAAGCGAAATTCTGGAGAAATAGTTTTTGAAGCAGCTACTGTAAATGTTTTTATTTTTATTTGACCTTGTCTCATCGCTGCAACTGCCCAACAGGCTCCGGAGGCGAAGGTCAAGTCATGCGTCCTCCAAAACAAAGCCAAATCACGCTTCTTATCACCAGCCCGCTTAACCCAGAAGCCAGCAGCACCAATTGATGATAAGTCCAGCCCCCCGGCCAAACCCTCCCCTAACCTGGACGACTTGTCCGCCGCCCTATGGGACTCCTGATCGCGGCAGGTTGTGATACAGCCTGTAGTGTTGCCTCTAGCACAATGCAGTGGCATAGACCGCTGCGCTTCTCGGGAGGCCCCAGCTATATTATTTTTTAAGTGCCTACTGTATTTTTGAAAACTTCCAATCTGGTTTTCCAATCTGGTTAGTCAAAGTGGTAAATGATCTTAGAGCCAACACAGATGCCAAACAGCTTTCAGACAATGTTGACCATGATGGCCTCTCCAGTCTAGTTCTAAATCGGTGTAGGACCTATTTAACCAGTCAAGAGTTTTTTGTCACCCTTGGTGAACATAACTCAGAGAAAATACATATCACATGTTATCAGACCTCACGATAAGACCCAGATGCAGAAAGTTCAAAATAACAAATGTTTATTTACAAAACAGGGGGCAGGCAAACGACAGGTCAAGGGCAGGCTTGTATAGTTCCCACCACAAGGTGCACCTGTGTATTGATCATGCTTTTTAATCATCCTTTTGATATGCCACACCCGTCAGGTAGATGGAATATTTTAGCAAGGGAGAAATGCACACTAACCGGGGTGTAAACAAATTTGTGCACAACATTTTAAAGAAATATGCTTCTTGTGCATATCGAACATTTCTGGGATCTTTTATTTCAGCTAATATATATATATATATATATATATATTTATATATATATATATATATATATATATATATATATATATATATATATATTTATATTTAATGTACTTTCTATCCTTCATTTACTCAAGTGTTTCCTTTATTTTGGCAGGTACATGTAGAATGGATTGAGAGATACTGTATCACTCGAGTTGCAACAAAATGGAATATAACGTTGCGTATAAAGTACAGAACGACACAATTACATGTGTTCAAAATCTAAAGACCTGCATCACAATACTTCTAAAAGGACTAATTTGGGTGTTTTTGGAGCCTTTGTTTATGTTTTTTTCAAGGCCCCCGTACTAGACAAGGAGGATGAGGAAGTGATTTTCTATTTGGGGTAAGTGTCTCAAAAATGTGAAATCGCAAAAAAAAAGGTGTCTAGACCCGTCTATAACATACCATTTACATAACAAAATTGAGATTGGCTGTAAAAAAGAAAATAAGGAAACCTCTCCTTTTAAGTTCAAGGTCAGAATACACTTAGAGAGAAAAGTGCATAAAAAGCCAATTCCATTCCATTTACGCACGTTTAACTCTGGTCAGAATTCCCAGGAGATCACTGACAGTAAATCTCCACCAAGGACTCTCCTGAATATCGTGTCTTTTATAAATGATATGCCTTGGTGGAGTCAGATGCTCCAAATACAGCACTATGGCATCCTCTTGCAATCTGAACCCGGGTCAGGGGATATACTTAGCCAGTCCTCCAGTCTCAGGACTGCATTTGAGCTTCTTGGAGGTAACCTAAGATGCCCAGCCCAGGTTTAACTGCTGGCCCAGGGAGCTGAGGAGGGCCATTAAATACAGGACATCGTGACCGTAGATGGACTGCAAAGGTATCGGTATGCCATTGGGAGGAGCTGGCTGCCTGGAGATTTGATATCGAAACTGAATAGGCGAAGCATCCGAATATTGAGTGTGAATGGGTAGTTAGGTGCTCAGATGGGCACATCTGAGTAAATCTGTGTGTTCAACAGATAATATTTGTGGGTAAATATTATACTGCAAATGTTTATCTAGCAATGTCTGAACAATACATGTGCTTGTATAGACACCTGCCAAATTATTGGCACCCTTGAAATAGATGAGCAAAAAATACTGTATAAAATAAATACATACAGAGCTTCATTGAATGCTCCAAAAAATGTGAAAATGATTTTATACTAATGCAATTGCTCTGAGAAAAATATTTTGTTTGATTTGTCATCCGTCACCATGGTAAAAGGCAAAGAGCTCACAAATAAAAAGAGACAAAGGGCTGTTGACTTTCATAAATCAGGCAATTGGTACAAAAAAAAAGAATAAAACCAAACATACCACTTACCACGGTTAGGGAAAAAATTAAGACATTTACAACCACTGGAACAGTGGTAAACTTGTCTAATATAGGATCTAAGTGTATCTTGTCTCCATGCACAGTGAGGAAGATGGGCCACAGTTGGAGAATTACAGAACTTGGTCGTATCTTGGGGTCACCAAGTGTCCAAATCTACAATTATGCACCATCTCCATTTCAATTGGCTATTTGGAAGGGTTGCCATAAAAACAAACTTATGAGAGCAACCAACACATGTAAATGCCTGGAGTTTGCTAAACGGCATGGGCACTTGGATTGGAACCGGGTGCTATGGTCAGATGAGACGACAATAGAGGAATTTGGCTAAGTCTCAGTCATATTTATTGGATTGGATATCTACACTGCGCAGGTCCAATTTCCAGATCTATATATACACTACATGACCAAAAGTATGTGAACACCTGCTCGTTGAACATCTCATTCCAAAATCACGGACATTAATCTGGAGTTGCGGCCCTCTTTGCTTCTATACCAGCCTCCACTCTTCTGGGAAGTCTTTCCACTAAACGTTGGAACATTTCTGAGGGGACATGCTTCCATTCAGCCACAAGCATTAGTGAGATCGGCACTGATGTTGGGCGATGAGGCCTGGCTCGCAGTCGGCGTTTCAATTCCTCCAAAAGGTGTTGAGTTGAGGTCAGGGCTCTGTGCAACGATCATCGACAAACCATTTCTGTATGGACCTCGCTTTGTGCATAGGGGCATTGTCATGCTGAAACAAGAACTAAGGGGCCTAGCCGAACAATGAAAAACAGCCCCAAAACAATGTTCCTCCTCCACCAAACTGGCACTATGCATTGAAGTAGGTAGCGTTCTCCTGCTATCTGCCAAACCCAGATTCAACCATCGGACTGCCAGATGTTTAAGTGTGTTTCATCACTCCAGAGAACGCGTTTCAACTGCTACAGAGTCCAATGGCGGCAAGCTTTACACCACTCCAACCGACGCTTGGCATTGTGCATGGTGATCTTAGACTTCTGTCATTTCATGAAGCTCCCAACGTATAATTATTGAGCTGATGTTACTTCCAGAGGCAGTTTGGAACTCGGTAGCGAGTATTGCAACAGAAGACCGACAATTTTTACATGCTACGTGCTTCAGCACTCGGCGGTCTCGTTCTGTGAGCTTGCGTGGCCTACCACTTCGCGGCTGAGTCATTGTTGCTCCTAGACGTTTCCATTTCACAATAACAGCACTTACTGGGGCAGCTGATTAGTTGGAACGGTGGCATTCTATGACGGTGCCACATTGAAAATCACTGAGTTCTTCAGTAAGGCTATTCTACTGCCAATGTTTGTCTATAAAGATTGTATAACTGTGTGCTTGATGTTATACACCTGTCTGCGACGGGTGTGGCTGAAATAGCGTCCACATACTTTTGTATATGTAGTGTAAGCCATGCATAACACAAATAACAGCCTACAGTAGGGCTGCTGGATCTATCACAGAACCTTACAGACTCACGGATATGGTGATTTAGGGACTCATCAGAGGGGTATAATACAAAGCAGGATCAAGGTGCCTGAATATAAAATAACTTTTTTTGTTTTGTAAAAGATAAGCTTGAAATGGTCATGAAATGGTCATGGTCAACAACCAAAATTAAAGTTCCTATGTTTAGCATTCTTAATGAACCAAAAAAAATCTACATTTGTCTGGTTGTTTACCAGAGTTAGCTGGCTAACTCATTGATCCTGCTTTGTAGTTTACTCTTCTGGGAAGATAAGCATTAACTCGTTGAGTGCAATGTTTCACTGGCAGAAGCACGCCCCTAACTGGCAATGATATTTACATGACAAAAAAATTTACAAGCTATATTAAACACACACACACACACACACACACACACACACACACACACACACACACACACACACAGTACCAGTCAAAAGTTTGGACACACCTACTCATTCAAGGGTTTTTCTTTATTTTTACTATTTTCTACATTGCAGAACACTTTTTTGGCTACTACGTGATTCCGTATGTGTTATTTCATAGTTTTAATAGTAAAGAGTAAAAATAAAGGAAAACCCTTGAATGAGTAGGCATGTCCAAACTTTTGACTTGTACTGTGTATATGTGTGTGTGTGTGTGTGTGTGTATGTTTAATATAGCTTGTAAATGTTTTTTTACAGTATATATACAGTATATATATATATATACAGTATATACAGTACAAGTCAAAGGTATATACAGTGCCTTGCGAAAGTATTCGGCCCCCTTGAACTTTGCGACCTTTTGCCACATTTCAGGCTTCAAACATAAAGATATAAAACTGAATTTTTTTGTGAAGAATCAACAACAAGTGGGACACAATCATGAAGTGGAACAACATTTATTGGATATTTCAAACTTTTTTAACAAATCAAAAACTGAAAAATTGGGCGTGCAAAATTATTCAGCCCCTTTACTTTCAGTGCAGCAAACTCTCTCCAGAAGTTCAGTGAGGATCTCTGAATGATCCAATGTTGACCTAAATGACTAATGATGATAAATACAATCCACCTGTGTGTAATCAAGTCTCCGTATAAATGCACCTGCACTGTGCTAGTCTCAGAGGTCCGTTAAAAGCGCAGAGAGCATCATGAAGAACAAGGAACACACCAGACTGGTCCGAGATACTGTTGTGAAGAAGTTTAAAGCCGGATTTGGATACAAAAAGATTTCCCAAGCTTTAAACATCCCAAGGAGCACTGTGCAAGCGATAATATTGAAATGGAAGGAGTATCAGACCACTGCAAATCTACCAAGATCTGGCCGTCCCTCTAAACTTTCAGCTCATACAAGGAGAAGACTGATCAGAGATGCAGCCAAGAGGCCCATGATCACTCTGGATGAACTGCAGAGATCTACAGCTGAGGTGGGAGACTCTGTCCATAGGACAACAATCAGTCGTATATTGCACAAATCTGGCCTTTATGGAAGAGTGGCAAGAAGAAAGCCATTTCTTAAAGATATCCATAAAAAGTGTTGTTTAAAGTTTGCCACAAGCCACCTGGGAGACACACCAAACATGTGGAAGAAGGTGCTCTGGTCAGATGAAACCAAAATTGAACTTTTTGGCAACAATGCAAAACGTTATGTTTGGCGTTAAAGCAACACAGCTTAACACACCATCCCCACTGTCAAACATGGTGGTGGCAGCATCATGGTTTTGGCCTGCTTTTCTTCAGCAGCGACAGGGAAGATGGTTAAAATTGATGGGAAGATGGATGGAGCCAAATACAGGACCATTCTGGAAGAAAACCTGATGGAGTCTGCAAAAGACCTGAGACTGGGACGGAGATTTGTCTTCCAACAAGACAATGATCCAAAACATAAAGCAAAATCTACAATGGAATGGTTCAAAAATAAACATATCCAGGTGTTAGAATGGCCAAGTCAAAGTCCAGACCTGAATCCAATCGAGAATCTGTGGAAAGAACTGAAAACTGCTGTTCACAAATGCTCTCCATCCAACCTCACTGAGCTCGAGCTGTTTTGCAAGGAGGAATGGGAAAAAATGTCAGTCTCTCGATGTGCAAAACTGATAGAGACATACCCCAAGCGACTTACAGCTGTAATCGCAGCAAAAGGTGGCGCTACAAAGTATTAACTTAAGGGGGCTGAATAATTTTACACGCCCAATTTTTCAGTTTTTGATTTGTTAAAAAAGTTTGAAATATCCAATAAATGTCGTTCCACTTCATGATTGTGTCCCACTTGTTGTTGATTCTTCACAAAAAATACAGTTTTATATCTTTATGTTTGAAGCCTGAAATTTGGCAAAAGGTCGCAAAGTTCAAGGGGGCCGAATACTTTTGCAAGGCACTGTATATCAGTTTATATACAGTGCCGTGAAAAAGTATTTGCCCTCTTTCTGATTTTCTCAGTTTTTTGTCAAAAGGACCTGGACACAATTCCTTGAAGCTGAAAATGTACTAGTTCTTCCATGGCCTGCATACTCAGTTGTGGGACAACACAGGCCACAATTAACAGCCTGATCAACGCTATGCGAAGGAGATAGACGCCCCTATCTTTTTTAAAGGTATCTGTGACCAAACACTTTCCATTAGCTTAAACTATAGCCATATACAGTGACTTTGGAAAGTATTCAGACCCCTTGACTTTTTCCAGTTTGTTAGGTTACAGATTTTTTCCCTCATCAATCTACAAACAATACCCCATAATGGCAAAGCAAAAACAGGTTTTTAGAAAATGTTGCTAATTTAATAAATATAGACAAAATGAAATATAACATTTACATAAGTAGTCAGACCCTTTACTCTGTACTTTGTTGAAGCACCTTTAGCAGCGATTACAGCCTCAAGTGTTCCTGGGTATGACGCTACAAGCTTGGCACACCTGTATTTGGGGAGTTTCTCCCATTCTTCTCGGCAGATCCTCTAAAGCTCTGTCAGGTTGCTTAATGGTATATTCAGGTGTCTCCAGAGATGTTCCATAGGGTTCAAGTCTGGGTTCTGACTGGACCATTCATGAACATTCAGAGACTGCATCATCTTGGCTGTGTGCTTAGGGTCGTTGCCCTTTTCGAAGGTGAGCTCTGAGCTCCCGATTGCTCCGGAACAGGTTTTCATCAAGGATCTCTCTTTCCTTTGCTCCGTTCATCTTTGCCGCGATCCTGACTAGTCTTCCAGTCCCTGCCACTGACAAACATCCCCACAGCATGATGCTGCCACCACCATGCTTCACCGTAGGGATGGTGCCAGGTTTCCTCCAGATGTGATGTTTGGCATTCAGGCCAAAGAGTTCAATCTTGGTTTCATCAGGCCAGAGAATCTTGCTTCTCATGGTCTGAGAGTCTTTAGGTGTCTTTTGGCTAACTCCAAGTGGGTAGTCATGTGCCTTTTACTGAGGAGTGACTTCCGTCTGGCCACTCGACCATAATGGCCTAATTGGTGTAGTGCTGCACGGATGGTTGTCCTTCTAGAAGGTTCTCCCATCTCCACCTAGGAACTCCAGAACTCTGTCAGAGTGACCATCGGGTTCTTGGTCACTTCCCTGACCAAGGCCCTTCTCCCCTGATTTCTCAGTTTGGCCGGGTGGTCAACTCTAGGAAGAGTCTTGGTGGTTCCAATCTTCTGCCATTTAAGAATGATGGAGGTCGCTGTGTTCTTGGTGACCTTCAATGCTGCGGACATGTTTTGGTACCCTTCCTCAGATCTGTGCCTCGACACAATCCTATCTTGGCGCACAACGGACAATTCCTTTGACCTCATGGCTTGGTTTTTGCTCTGACATGCACTGTCAACTGTGGGACCTTATATAGACAGGTGTGTGCCTTTCTAAATCATGTCCAATCAATTGAATTTACCACAGGCGGACTCCACTCCGCTGTAGAAACATCTCAAGGATGATCAATGTGTAACGATTGTCTTCGGGTGAAAGAGAGGAGGACCAAGATGCAGAGTGAATATAATCCATATTTAATGGGAATACTTAAACACCGAACAAAACAACAAACCCCTAGTCAAGACTAAAACACATACATCACCCATGTCACACCCTGACCTAACCAAAATAACAAAGTAAACAAAGAATACTAAGGTCAGGGCACAATGGAAACAGGATTCATCTGAGCTCATGTTCGAGTTTAATAGCAAAGGGTCTGCATACTCATGTAAATATGGATTTCTGTTTCTAAAAACCTATTTACGCCTTATTTATAGAGGTTGACCGATTAATCGGAATGGCCGATTAATTAGGGCCGATTTAAAAAAAAAAGGTTATTTTTTGTTGTTGTTATACCTTTATCTAACTAGGCAAGTCAGTTAAGAACACATTCTTATTTTCCATGACGGCCTAGGAACGGTGGGTTAACTGCCTCGTTTCAGGGGATGACAGATTTGACAGATTTTCACCTTGTCAGCTCAGGGGATCCAATCTTGCAACCTTACAGTTAACTAGTCCAATGCAAAAACGACCTGCCTCTCTCTCGCTGCACTCCACAAGGAGACTGCCTGATACGCGAATGCAGTAAGCCAAGGTAAGTTGCTAGCTAGCATTGAACTTATCTTATTAAAAACAATCAATCATAATCACTAGTTAACTACACATGGTTGATGATATTACTAGATATTATCTAGCGTGTCCTGTGTTGGATATAATCTGACTGAGCATACAAGCATACAAGTATCTAAGTATCTGACTGAGCAGTGGAAGGCATAAGCAGGCACGTAAACATTCATTCAAACAACACTTTTGTGCGTTTTGCCTGCCGTTCTTTGTTGTGCGTCAAGCATTGCGCTGTTTATGACTTCAAGCCTATCAAATCCCAAGATAAGGCTGGTGTAACCGAAGTGAAATGGCTAGCTAGTTAGCGCGCACTAATAGCGTTTCAAACGTCACTCACTCTGAGCCTTGGGGTGGTTGTTTCCCTTGCTCTGCATGGGTAACGCTGCTTCGATGGTGGCTGTTGTCATTGTGTTGCTGGTTCGAGCCCAGGGAGGAGCGAGGAGAGGGACGGAAGCTATACCGTTACACTGGCAATACTAAAGTGCCTATAAGAACATCTAATAGTCAAAGGTTAATGAAATACAAATGGTATAGAGGGAAATAGTCCTATAATTCCTATAATAACTACAACCTAAAACTTCTTACCTGGGAATAGTAAAGACTCATGTTAAAAGGAACCACCAGCTTTCATGTGTTCTCATGTTCTGAGCAAGGAACTTAAACGTTAGCTTTCTTACATAGCACATATTGCACTTTTGCTTTCTTCTCCAACACTTTGTTTTTGCATTATTTAAACCAAATTGAACATGTTTCATTATTTACTTGAGGTTAAATTGATTTTATTTATGTATTATATTAAGTTATAATAAGTGTTCATTAAGTATTGTTGTAATTGTCATTATTACAAATGAATAACCGGCCGATTAATCGGTATCGGCTGTTTTGGTCCTCCAATAATCGGTATCGGCGTTGAAAAATGATAATCGGTCAACCTCTACTTATTTATTTAATCAATTTTAGAATAAGGCTGTAACTTAACAAAATGTGGAGAAAGTCAAGAGGTCTGAAAACTTTCCCAAGGCACTGTACATAGAGAGGTAGGCCAGGTTTTAGAACGTCCGTGTTAGCACCAATTTTTTACTTTATTCTTGAAAAGTTGGTGTATCCAAGTCTTTACTGTGTCAACAAATTGCATATCTGCTTTCACTGGACATTTTCACAGGTTTTGAAAACGATTCGAAATAAACAGCACAACACAGAAGCGTTAATTGTCCCTTAGCAACCGCTATGGATGATAAAGTTGTGCTATCTGAACATTTAAACACATTGACCTAACTCTCTATATACTGTATATGGCTCTGGCTAAAACTGTTAGCACAACAGATGTTAAGAACAGTATTATTACGAACTGCAGATTACATCCACAACAATTTCCTAATCTGGATGAAAAATGAGGTTGACTATTTACTGAATAATAATTGGTTGTTCAATCCAGGGTTGTGTGTTTGTTGTATCTTAATTATTATTATTATTTTTAATAAAAAACTATCAATCAAACAATATATATTTTGTATATAATACTTTGCTAAATCTCAATTATATTTATTGTATTGGATTTAGCCACTGTACAGGTCCAATTTCCAGATATAAATATATGCAAACGGATGACAAAAACTTTCACAAGCTTTTAATTTTTTTTTTATTGTTTTATTTGGCGGAGAGAGCGAGACAGAGAGAGAAAGAGATCCAAAACCATAGTGTCGAATAGTTGAACAGCTACAGTATAAAAAAAATAACAGCATTTCGGATCAAAGATCCTCTTCCTGCAGGGATTCCTAACAACAAGGTCATATAAATCCATCTCTGTACCACAATACGACAAAAGACAGCTGTGTTTAACCCTGAAACTTCTTCATCCTGCCGTCCATGCCAGCCTGTTCATCAACGTTCTTGCGCCAGTCACCAACTGCATCCGCTGCCTGCATGACAGAAAGTTTGTGATAGATGATATGTCAAAGACCTTTCATATAAAAAAAGGTTTTAGTCATTTAGGAGATGCTCTTATCCAGAGTGACTTACTGTAATGAGTGCATAGATTTATACGGGTCCCCTGTGGGAATCAAACCCACAACCCTGGTGTTGCAAGTACCATGCTCTACCAACTGAGCCACATTGGACAATCAAAGCTCAGTACAGATTTGGTACACAGTACTTTCTGCTTTGCAGGTTTCCACACAAATACCCACCTCCTCTTTGACCTCCTTCTTCACTTCTTTCAAGTTGGCTCTGAAATCCATGGAAGCCTTGTGCTTGGTGCCCAGCAGAGCCTGGAGCATAGCGTCAGCAGACATACGCACTTTCTTCAGGGCTGGCTTCTTCATGCCCTGGATCTCAATCACTTTCATCTTCAAGTCCTCAATCTGGCAGGTGAGAAAGTCAGGAGAAATATTAGATTTGCAATATATGTTTCAAAATGAGGAAAGATACAAGATACAATGCAATCTACCTCTTTGTCAGCCTTCAACACTTTTGCTTCTGCATCATATCTGTCCTCATCAATCTTGTCAATGGTATGGGCCATCTTTTTGAGCATTTCCTGTTGGTACACAAACACATCAGTCATAGAATTTGTAACACAAACTATCTTCTCCTGAAGGAATCAGTCTCTCCAGGCAACAGTTATTTAGAGTGAAGGAATTGGAGTCTGTGTACTTTGTATGCAAATACACATTGCTTATTACAAGAACCACCAATGGTACACTGCAGGCCTGGAACATTGGACTAGATGTGCAAAGCTTGTGTAAACGAATTAATGACTAGTATCGTACCATCAGCGTCGCTTGATCTCCAGACAAATCCAGGCCAGGGATCTCAGCCATGAAATTTTTTTTCACCTGCTCAGCCTCCTTTTTCTCGACTTCAATCAGCTCAAATGCTATCTGGAGCACCAAGCTCTGGAGAACAAAGAAACACAGTATGGCCAAACCCAGTCTACAACATAGTATTGGTGAACAAAATGTGACTTAAAGTGGAAAACTTTGATTGCTACATAAATGTTTGGACTTTAAATCAATAATATATACCAATTGGGCCTATTACAATACATTTTGGCCACTAGATTATCTCCAGTGTGTCTCTTGTTAAACCATCAATATGCACTGAATTCACCCATGCAGCTGATTTCAACTGCAACAACATTGGCAACTGATTTACCACTCCGTAACTCAGATGTTAGGATAAATTTTTAGCACAGATTTTCCATTATATTGACCAGATAGGGTCTAGTGGCTGCTCTAACAATGAAAATAAATGTTTTCATGGAAGGGAGTTGGGAGGAGGCACGATCAGGTGGGAACATTCTAGCCAATGAGTGGCAGAAACATGTGTGAACAACAGGCACAACGGATTCCAGACAGGTTATTCCTCTCGCTTCGCCTCTTCTTCTGGGCTTTTAGTCCTTATTGCAACCAACATTTTTCAAGAAAATGTTGCCCTCTGGTGAGTATTATCATCGGAACAATTTGATCCGGCAATTTTACCTAAGCCGGTTTATCTATATAGCAATTCTGTATTACTGAACTAAAGTATTTCATTGTTTTATTTACCATGGCAAATCTACTATGGCAATATATCATATATCATTCATACATTGTATGAATGGAAAAATCATGTGTGTGAATATTTTTTTCAGTTTCTGATGTACAGGTATGTATGTAATTCACTAATGATTTTACTTGTCTGAATCTAATATGGACATTTCTTATCAAAAGTGGGAAATTAAATATTCCCGAACTGTAGGCTACACATTTGACATTTGAAACTAAATTGTGTTGTATTTTGAATTCAATTCAAAATATATATTTTTAAAGTTGCACAAATTACTGTATATTCCATTTATTTTAAGAAGGTGGTTAGGCTGGTATAAGAGTAGCCTAACATTTCCTATGTTTTATGGCTAGCTAAGATTATTTCTTTATTTGTAGAACAAGTGAATAACACTCAATAGGTGAACCTTTATATTTTCTTACAGGCCAAGAAGACCAGTAGTCCTACTGTGGTATAAATGCCTCATGAACTTAGCTCAACTGTCATGCCCCATCAGAAGCCAAAGTATATGCTTGTTTACTCCATTATTTGAAAATAATGTTAACTGCAAACAAACATTGAATAGCCCCAAAAAATAGTCTAATTTTGATATCATTAATGGTCCTTGTACCCATAGCTCTGTCTATGAATTTGAGAGTGGTTACATTTCTCCAGGCCCAAACCACATTGTTTTATTTATGGAAAAACCACACGTTTTAGTAATTTCGTAGATGCTCTTACCTAGAGCAACTTACAGTAAGTGCATAAATTGTTGTACTTTTCTTTTTTGTACCGGTCCCCCGTGGGATTTAAACCCACAACCCTGGAGTTGCAAGCGCCATGCTCTACCAACTAAGTAAGCCATGCTGGACCATCCCTTAGCTTTTTACCAAAACAGTGGTGAGGTGTTCACTGTGTTATTGTTTGAAGTGCAGATTTCTCCTTTAAAGCATTAAAGAGGGGCCTCCCGAGTGGGGAAGTGGTCTAAGGCACTGCATCGCGGTGCTAGCTGTGCCACTAGAGAGGGAGACCCATGGGGTGGGGCACAATTGGCCCAGCATCATCCGGGATAGGGGAGGGCTTGGCCAGCAGGGATGCTCTTGTCCCATCGCACACTAGCGACTCCTGTGGCAGGCCGGGCGCAATGCACGCTGACATGGTCGCCACGTGTACGGTGTTTCCTCCGACACATTGGTGCGGCTGGTTTCCCGGGTTAAGCGGGCATTGTGTCAAGAAGCAGTGCGGCTTGGCTGGGTTGTGTTTCGGAGGACGGCTCTCGACCTTCACTTCCCCCGTACGGGAGTTACATCGATGGGACAAGACTGTAACTACCAATTGGATACCAAACAGGGGTAAAAAAAATTATTATATAAAGTATTAAAGAGGTGAAAAGTTTTTAAACCAGTCGTGTGAAAGCCAAACTAATCTACTCAAGTGCTGGGTATTGGTGTGCCTGTGATGATTCTTTCAGACAATGGACCACAATTCATTGTATTCGTTTACCTTCAGATGATGCCTGCGACTCGACGTCATCTTTTTTCTATGAAGAAAGGTGGATTTGACATGTTGTTAGGGATAGAAGCGGCATTTGCATTACTGAGAGAATTTATGGCTGGATCAGACATGTTTTGTGTCAGGCTGAAAGTCTGGAATGCAACTTTTAGTGAATAAAAACAAATGTGCCAAGACTTACTCTGACATCTTGGCTGTTGTTGTGCTTCACACCCTGAGTAGAAGAAAGAAGACAGAAGACTTGTTTTAATATTTATGATAAAAACCTTTCTATAATATCATTAGGGTGCAGTAAGTTCAAAAGCGAGAGACAAGTCTGGTCTAAAGATCACGCTGTGATATTTAGCTGAAGATTGATAGGGTTTCACACGCTAACAACCATCAACCATTAAAAAAGTCAGAGATGACACCTGACTCTATCGGTCCAGTTTTAGCTCGCTCATAATCGCTCCAGACTCTAGCTCTGAAAAGGGATAATGTTTCCCCTAAGAACCTAGTTTGGCCAAGTGTTCCCCGACAGACTTTAACTGCTGCTGCTCTCGATTTATCAACCTGCCGCGGTGGCATGTATCAGAAAAGCCTTCCTAATCACATAAATCAACAGCATCTTCTTCATTCTGCAGACAGATGTGTTGGTGTTGAATGAAGATAGTCACACTTAATCAACTAATATATTGGTTTTGCTATTTTCCCTCCCCACGATTACAGCAAGTCTCAGTTAAAAGTTAATTCAAACATTTTCAAAACTCAAAAAAGGTTTTGATGTGGAGATGAGCCCTCATCCAATTCCATTGGTTGTCTGGATACAGCTACATGACTGAGCTCTAAGTTAATTAGAGAGATAGGCAATGTTTAAAGGGATTTTACTAATTAATTAGACCATGTTTCTGAACTGAGAACATCTGACACTTTACTTTCCCATTCATTCATTCATTCATTCATTCATTCATTCATAATCTAATCTAATCAAATCAATTATTTACATTTCCAATCATCGAATTAAGTCAAGTATACAATTTAGCAAGCCAAGGCTGATGAAACATCGCTCATGAAGACACAACTATTTTACCTTTCTCTTCTTGTTTCACATTACACATACATAGCAATTAACATGACACGGCATGCTGTCTATTATTCAGTTTCACAAAGCTGTTACCCCATCCAACTCCTCAAATAAACACATACCAACTTCCTGGATTTAGGTTAAATGTATTTACCAGCTTTGAATGCAAGAGTATCACCCCTAACCAGAAACCTAGCCAATAGTTTCACAATCTTCTATTGACCTCTATACATCTGAATACAAAACACAGAGGCCATGGCTCACATCATTCTGTCAAGACAACTGAAATGTTCTATCAGTATCACGTCTGGCTGTCAGAGGGAAAACCAGACGTGTAAAACACCTGTATTGCCAGGTGAATACGTCTGTTCCATATGTTAAATTTGTAATGATACATAAGGTGATGTACAGTAATGCAGCAATGTGCAACGAGTGTGTTTGATAGCTAAGATTGACATCTGTCGGGAGGCTTTTTAGTCTCTTTCTATTTCTTTGTGCTATTAATCCCAGTGATGCTACACACACAAAGAGTGTGATAGGAAGACAGGAAAAGAGAGATTCTCACCTATGAAAGGAAGAGGAAGAGGGCAGGACACACCTGGAGGAAGAAGGGAAGACTAGCACAGTGGCAAGCAACAGGCAGTGAAACATGAAACACGGTATTTATGGTGTCGGATGATACATCAGCAGAAGCACTGGGTCCTCTTTATGGAAGTGGTTTCCGTGTCAGACCAATGGAACATCGAGCTCCTGAAATACACTCTGCCCAACCCTGTTCACCTCATATTATTTCCTTCAAGATGCCTTCCAAGAAAATACATGTATGTTGCTCTGGCTAGTGAGTATAGAATTACAGTACAGTATGGGAGCGATTGGGAAAGTAATTATAGATATGAGTGAAGTTATTCTATGTCTATGATATTCACAGGCAACATGGATAACAAATGTAAGTATTGGAAAAAAATGACTTTCAGTTCCTTTTGGATGCCTAAATGTGTAATCAATACTGTATAAAAATGTTATTTCTAAAATCTCTATGAATTGAAGTTGGAATCTAATTAAACAAGTGAATCATAGTAATGTAATGTAATCAATTCCAGAAAACTACTTTACAATCTTAATAGATTTTCAAAAGTTGTACAATGAAGTACTCAGAAATTGTATTGACATCCGGAATTAATTTGTTGTCTTAAAGACAAAACACAATCTAATAAGTTGAGTGCTTAAGCAGGCCCACATGTAACAAATGTAGATAAACAAAATAATGAATAACACATTACTGAATTGCTACTCTACTTATTATTCTGCTTGGTTACACATTACACTTGGTTATAATCGCATTTTGCCTTTGTTTGTCTTTGTTTGTTCATTAACTTTCCTCCCTTTAGCCATTGCCATACCTTCAATTTGAAAGGTTATGGGGAGGATGTTTGATGAATGTTTGTCAAAGATGACATGCTTGTTTGTTGGTCAAAGAGGAATCAGTCCGAGAAAGAGGAGAGAGTGGGGTCGAGGGAATGAAAGAAAAGAGGAAGGGTCATAATAAGAAAGAGAAAGAATGTTCTACCATACTGACATCTTGTGGTTTATAATTCAGATTTGTTTATATAGTATTTGGATATCCTTGACCCAAGCTGATCTAGGCTTCTCCAGAATAGGGTTGCAAAATGCTGGTAACTTTCCCAAAATCTCTAGGTGTTCCAGAAATCCTGATTGGAAGATTCCCGAAATTAGAAGGGAAGCAAGTCAACTTTTTTGCAACCACACTTCAGAACATCTTACATCCAAAAGGGATGAGGGACCAAATCTGAAAGGGGTAACAAAATTGAACACAATACAGGACCACGCAATGTATATCATTTCACCATGTTGCTGACATTTATTTAATTACTGCAGTTTGGCAGTTGAATATATTTCCGATTAGCCTTTACATTTGGAAAATATGTTACAATTCAATGACAGTTTACAGTTAGTATAAGTGCTTATCAGATGCTATACTCTAACTCTCTAACAGTACCACAAAATAATGACAAAGATAAATGAATCACTCAGTAGCCTCCGTGGTTTTGAACACCAAAACTAATTCAATCATTTATGTGGACTCAAACTTCTTCTTCCTGCCATCCATGCCAGCCTGTTCATCAACGTTCTTACGCCAGTCACCAACTTCCTCCTGCATAACACAAAGTTTATGATGTGACTTTTTCAGTGTTTGAGGATAAAATATGAAACACATGTAACTGATCTTTTCATCAAAGCTCTGAAAACGTAGGACAAATGTTGCCAACTCCTACAGTGCTGTGGTTCTCTGCTCTGTAAGATTCCACACAAATACCCACCTCCTCTTTGACCTCCTTCTTCACTTCTTTCAAGTTGGCTCTGAAATCCATGGAAGCCTTGTGCTTGGTGCCCAGCAGAGCTGCAAGCATAGCATCAGCAGACATACGCACTTTCTTCAGAGCTGGCTTCTTAATGCCCTGAACCTCAATGACTTTCATCTTCAAGTCCTCAATCTGGGAAGTGAGAAAGTCAGGAGAAATATTACATTTCCAGAGGTATATGTTTTCAGGATGAGGGCAATATGGAATGCAATGTACTATACCTCTTTTTCTGTCTTCTTCACTTTTGCTTCTGCGTCATATCTTTCCTCATCAACCTTGTCGATGGTCTGGGACAACTTTTTGAGCATTTCCTGTTGGCACACAAACACATTACAGATGATTTGTAAAAGGCTCCAGAGCACCAGTGTGGCACCAGCATCTAAAGTCTGTGGAATTAATAACTTTCTGCAGGCAACAACTATCTATAGAGAGAGCTAATAAAGGCTTTGCCTTACACTGAGTGTACAAAATATTAGGAACCTTCCTGTGCTATTTTGTTTGTTTTTTCTCATTGTTTGTTACTCATTTTGTAAATAATTTTGCTGCTACCGTCTCTTATGACCAAAAAGAGCTTCTGGACAGAAGAACAGAGATTAGTCACCTCGAACTGGATGAAGATTTTGTCTTTAATGAGACCGAAGCGGAGGATATACTGCTTTGTCAAAACAAGCCCCAAATCTCCCAAATCCCTGTCATCAAAAGGGTGAGGAGGACAGGATGCCTTGTAAGAATTTGCAGACAAGTAGGTAAACCACCACTACCCTCTGTGTTATTGTCCAACGTGCAATCATTGGAAAACAAACGGGACAATCTAAGATTAAGACTATCCTACCTACAAGACATTAAAAACTGTAATAGCTAATGTTTCACCGAGACTTGGCTGAATGATGACACAGATAATATAGAGCTGGCTGACTTCTCTGTGTTTCGGCAGGACAGTGCAGTTACGTCTGGTGAGACGAGGGGCGGGGGTGTGTGTCTATTTGTCAAAAACTGCTGGTGATGTCTAATGTTAAAGAAGTCCCAAGGTATTGCTTGCCTGAGGTAGAATACCTCATGATAAGCTGTAGAACACACTATCTACCAAGAGATTTCTCATCTATATTATTTTTAGCTGTCTATTTACCACCTCAAACCGATGCCGGCGCTAAGACTGCACTCAACGAGCTGTATAAGGCCATAAGGAAACAATAAAATGCTCATCCAGAAGCGGCACACCTAGTGGCCGGGGACTTTAATACTGGCAAACTTAAATCTGTTTTACCTTATTTCTAACAGCATGTCACATGTGCAACCAGAGGAAAAACTCTAGGCCACCTTTACTCCACACACAGAGATGCATACAAAGCTTCCCTCGCCCTTCATTTTGGCAAATTGACCATAAATATATCCTCCTGATTCCGGCTTACAAGCAAAAACCAGTGACTCGCTCAATACGGATGTGGTCAGATGATGCGGATGCTACAATACTTTTTTGTTAGCACAGACTGGAATATGTCCAATGGCATTGAGGAGTATACCACCTCAGTCACAGGATTCATCAATAAGTGCATCGACGACATCATCCCCACAGTGACCGTACGTACATTTCCCAACCAGAAGCCATGGATTACAGGCAACATCCACACCGAGCTAACAGGCTAGAGCTGCCACTTTCAAGGAGTGGGACACTAATCCTGACACTTATAAGAAATCCCGCTATGCCCTCAGACGAACCGTCAAACAGGCAAAGCATCAATACAGGACTAAGCTGGAATCCTACTACACCGGCTCTGACACTCGTCGGATGTGGCAGGCCTTGAAAACTATTACGGACTACAAAAGGAAACCTAGCAGCGAACTGCCAAGTGACGCGAGCCTACCAGACGAGCCTAAAAATCTTTAAGCTCGCTTCGAGGCAAGCAACACTGAGGCATGCATGATAGCACCAGCTGTTCCACTCTCCGTAGCCGACGTGAGCATGACCTTTAAACAGGTCAACATTCACAAACCTGTGGGGCCAGATGGATTACCAGGACATGTACTCAACCAGGACGCTGCCCTTTCCCACCTGGACAAAAGAAACACGTACGTGAGAATGCTGGTCATTGACTACAGCACCGTATTCAACACCATTGTGCCCACAAAGCTCTTCACTAAGCTAAGGACCATGGGACTAAACAACTCCCTCAGCGACTGGATTCTGGACTTACTGCCCCCAGGTGGTAAGGGTAGGCAACAACACATCTGCCAAGCTGATCCTCAACACTGGGGCCCTTCAGGGGTGCGTGCTTAGTCTCCTCCTGTACTCCCTGTTCACCCACGACTGCATGGCCAAGTACAACTCCAACACCATCCTTAAGTTTGGTGATGACACCACAGTGGTAGTCGAGGAGGTCAGAGATCTGGCAGTGTGGTGCCAGGACAACAACCTATGTCTCAATGTGAGCAAGACAAAGGAGCTGATCGTGGACTATAGGAAAAGAACGGCCAAAAGGCCCCCACTAACATCAACAGGACTGAAGTGGAGCAGGTCGAGAGTTTCAAGTTCCTTGGTGTCCACATCACCAGAAAACTATCATGGGCCAAAGACACCAAGAAAGTTGTGAAGAGGAAATGACAACACCTTTTCCCCCTCAGGAGACTGAAAAGATTTGGCCTCAAAAAGTTCTACAGCTGCACCATCAAGAGCATCCTGGCCAGTTGCATCACCACCTGGTATGGTAACTGCTTGGCATCTAACTGTAAGGCGCTACAGAGGGTAGTGCGTACATCCCAGTACATCACTGGGGCCAAGCTTCCTGCCATCCAGGACCTATATACTAGGCAGTGTCAGAGGAAGGCTTAAAAAATTGTCAATGACTTCAGTCACCCAAGTCATAGACTGTTCTCTCTTCTATTGCACAACAAGCGTTAATGGAGCGCCAAGTCTTCAACCAAAAGGCTCCTTAACAGCTTCTACCCCCAAGCCATAAGACTGCTGAACAACTACTCAAATGGCTACCCAGACTATTTACACTGACCCCCACCCCCCCTGTATAAAGCCTTGTTATTGATATGTACATTTATTGTGTTACTTTTTTCTACTTTTTTTTGTTGCTTTAGTTTATTTAGTAAATATTTTATTAACTCTATTTCTTGAACTGCATTGTTGGTTAAGGGCTTATAAGCATTTCACGGTAAGGTTGTTGATGTCCTTTGTTTGGAGGACCCTTCTTGATACACAGGGGAAACTTTTGACCATGAAAAACCCAGCAGTGTTGCAGTTCTTAAAACACTCAAAACAGTGCGCCTGGCACCTACTACCGTACCCCGTTCAAAGGCACTTAAATATTTTGTTTTGCCCATTCACCCTCTGAAAAGGCACACATACACAACCCATGTCTCAATTGTCTCAAGGCTTAAAAACATCTTTCTTTAACATGTCTCCTTCCTGTCATCTACACTGACTAAAGTGGATTTAACAAGTGACATCAATAAGGGATCATCGCTTTCACCTGGACTCACCTGTTCAGTCATGGAAAGAGCAGGTGTTCCTAATGTTTTTTTACACTCAGTGTACATTGTGATATATTGAATAGATTATAGTAGCTTTGTGGAACTTGTAAAGGAATGAATGACTAGTATCATACCATCAGCGCCGCTTGATCTCCAGACAAATCCAGGGCGGAGATCTTAGCCATGAAATTGGCTTTCTCCTCCTTAATCTGCTTTTTCTCCTCTTCAATCAAAGTGGCTGCAATCTGGAGCATCAAGCTCTGGATGACAAAGACATATAGTGAGGCCAAACCCAGTCTAGTACTTGGTTTGGTGTACATTTATGACACACTAGCTTGTTTTGGATGTTTAAGATTGTGGAGGACAAAGAGATACAACTGTACATTGTCATACCTAGAGCCAAATACTGCTTTTAAGCAAACCCATCGACAAAATGCAATTTTGGCACCAAACTCGCCGAGCACACCATAAGAATACTTACAGTGCCTTCAGAAAGTATTTATACCCCTTGACTTGTTCCAAGTTCTTTTGTGTTACAGCCTGAATTCAACATGTCCCCAATACCCCACAATGACAAATTAAAAACATGTTTTTAGAAATGTTTTCAAATGGATTGAATATTAAATACAGAAATTGCTCATTTACATAAGTATTCACACCCCTGAGTCAGTACTTTGCAGAAGCACATTTGGCAGCTATTACAGCTGTCAGTCTTTCTGGGTATATCTCTAAGAGCTTTCCACATCTGGATTGTGCAACATTTACATATTATTATTTTCAAAATTCTTCAAGCTCTGTCACATTGGTTGTTGATCATTGCCAGACAACCATTTTCAAGTCTTGCCATAGATTTTCAAGTAGATTTAAGTCACAACTGGCCACAGGAACATTCACTGTCTTCTTCGTAACCAACACCAGTTTAGATTTGGCTTTGTGTTTTAGGTTATTGTTCTGCTGAAAGGGGAATTCATCTCCCAGTGTCTAGTGGAAAGCAGACTCAACCAGTTACTCCTCTAGAAATTTGCCTGTGCTTAGCTCCATTCCGTTTTTTTTTTTTTTATCATGAAAAACACCCCAGTATTTAACGATGAAAACCTCTCTGATCTTTGTGGTTGAATCTGTGTTTGAAATTCACTTGTCGACTGAGGGGCCTTACAGGTAATTGTATGTCTGGGGTACAGCGATGAGGTAGTCATTCAAAAATAACGTTGAACACTATTATTGCACACAAAGTCCATGCAACTTACTGGCGACTTGTTAAGCAAATCTTTACTCGTGAGCTTATATAAGCTTTTCATAACAAAGGGGTTGAATACTTAATGACTCAAAACTTTTCAGCTTTTCATGTTTAATTAATTTGCAAAAATGTCAAAAAACATAATTCCTCTCTGACATTATGGGGTATTGTGTGTAGGCCAGTGACAAAAACTATTAATTTAATCCATTTTAAATTCAGACTAACACAGCAGTAGAACAGTAAAGTAGACCAGCAGTAGAACAGTAAAGTAGACCAGCAGTAGAACAGTAAAGTAGACCAGCAGTAGAACAGTAAAGTAGACCAGCAGTAGAACAGTAAAGTAGACCAGCAGTAGAACAGTAAAGTAGACCAGCAGTAGAACAGTAAAGTAGACCAGCAGTAGAACAGTAAAGTAGACCAGCAGTAGAACAGTAAAGTAGACCAGCAGTAGAACAGTAAAGTAGACCACATAATGTGGAAAAAGTCAAGTGGTGTGAATTCTTTGAAGGCACAGTAGAAAGTTGTCGCAATGAAATGTGTTGGTTTACCTTCAGATGATGCTTACGGCTCGAGGTCATTCTTTTCCTGTGAAGAAAGGGGAGTTTGACATATAGTATTGTTATATACATGACTAGTTAATATGCTGAGGGGACATAACTGGTCAATACGCTGACCAAGGGTTGTATCAATGATATTCTATGGCATGCTGCATAGAATAGAAAGGTCATAAATGTATAATTTACTTTTACTTTTCTCACATTGTTGTTGAAAAAAGAAAGAGGCAAACCCAATAGTTTCTAGGGAGTTTAGGAGCAATGTGGTATCATTAGTGGAATTGTGACGATTGTCGTCGGGAGAAGGAGAAGAGGACCAAAGTGCAGCGTGGTACATATTCATTATAATTTTAATAAAGATGAATACTGTACAAAAACAACAAACCAACAAACGAACAGTTCTGTAAGGTGCAACAAAAACACTCAACAGAAAATGACTACCCACAAATCACAGTGGGAAAACAGGCTGCCTAAGTATGGTTCTCAATCAGAGACAACGATAAACAGCTGCCTCTGATTGGGAACCATACCAGACCAAACACAGAAATACAAAAACATAGAACAATACATAGAATGCAAAACATAGAATGCCCACCCCAACTCACGCCCTGACCAAACTAAAACAGAGACATAAAAAAGGAACTAAGGTCAGGATGTGACAGGAATTACGAATTGCTATGCAATTAAAACATTTAGCCCTAAGTAAATATTAAGTTTCACGTATTATACATGTGTATATTTCCCCATATTAGGGTATGGTTTAGACATACTAGCAATTTGTAAATTTGAGGGTTAGGGTTTGCTGTTTGTTTTCTGTCTGCCTGTCTGCCTGTTTGTTTTTGTATAACAACTCCATTACTTTCTAACACCAAACGGTAGCAAACAACAAGGTCATGGCTACTTACTCAGACATGATGGCGGAATGTGTGCTTCAGACCCTGTAACAAAAAAGACACAACAGGCAAGAGAAATGTTTTTAGCAATAGTGTGCACTGCAGGGTGCTATCTGCCTAAAGTTAGCAAAGGCTATTTTATCCAGCTCAAGATTGATTAATGAACACTGGCTTCTAATGGAACAATCTGGACTCTTCAAGGAAGGGAGGGGAAACCTGATCCTTTTTACCGATAAGACCTTTTGGAGCAATTATGATCAGGCTACATTTGGACAGCTGGAGACTGGAGTCACCCATGACATTCATGGGCTGTCATTTTATTGATGTCATTAATAGACAAAACCTCAGCAGGCGTCATGGTCCTGCTCTACCCTGAGAACATCTTGGGTATCACTCATATCAATGCAACTTGCGTCCTCAGCGAACCCTATCGGTATCTCTTTGAAAAGTCCTTTCAATCAAATACAGTGTGGTCATCAGAAGGCCTCAAATGTGGTAAGACACTGTTATTTAACCACACTTCAGCAATGAATATCGATGTTAAGAATAGGATCTACTTTTGTTTGTCTTCATTTATTAAGAACTTCTCTGTTTTCCCTCGTTTTTAATCAATGACACATTCAGTTCATATAGGCTCACATGCAGTCATATCAATTGATGAAATACATGGTACTATTATACTCCGGCAAACAGAGAAATAGTGAATAAAAACTATTTGCAAACACATCCTTTTCCAATCTGTCAAATAGGATCATACACGGCGAGCAAAAGTTGCTTTTAGCTGTTACCTTCTAACGCAAGATAGACATGTCATAACTGTAGAGCTTCCATACTTAAAGAGAATTATACTTTAATATAATAATAATATATTCCATTTAGCAGGTGCTTTTATCCAAAACAACTTACAGTCATGAATGCATACACTTTTGGTATAGGTGCCCCAACGGCAATCAACCCCACGACCCTTGGCGTTGTGACCTACCAAATGTTTTTAGCCCACACCCAGTTCTTAGCTGTCACCCAAGAGGAACTGGCCACGAACCAATGGGCCCCAAAGCCCCGTTCAGTAAACACTGTATGCTGTAACCTAGTTATCGCACACTAGTTATAATCTAAGTTATAGATCTCCATCACAAATCCCATGTTGTTACTCATAACAGTTATTCACATTGAATATTGGAGCAACATAAATCACTCAAAGAGAGAAGTGTTAAATACCACCAAAAGCAAACAGAAACTCAACTCTCTGGTATGTGTACAGCTAAGTCAACGTCTTCAACCGCCTTCCACGCAAGAGTAAAGCCTGTTAACAGGAGCCTTCCCCCCCATGGGCCACATCATTCTGTCTAGACAGGCTAATTTGTCTCTCATATTATCCACTGGCTGTCAGGAGGAAATTATGATATATTTACCTCAATGTATTCACCTGTACTGACAGGTAAAACGTAGTGATCTTGTGACAGACGACACTTAGTGTGATCATTTCCAGATGCTATCTGTAAATGTAGCCATGAAATCACCTTATCATCACAGTCTACACAGTCTTAATTAACAGGTAAACCTACGACCCACTGTGTGACTTTGTGTTTCGTTATTTATCAATAAGACACATCCAGACTTCATTTTCCGTGTAATAAAGATCAGAGAGGAGGAAAAGAGATGTTCTCACCTATGAGAAGAGGAGGACAGGACACACTCTGGTGAAGAAGGGGAGACACTGGCAAGTCACAGGCCAAGAACAAATGAAACAGGGTTTATATGTAGACTAGTGATGAATCAGCAGAAATCCAGTACCTTCTTATGGTGGTGGACACTACTTAGGCCAATGGAACTGCGAGCTCCTGAAATACCACCAACCCTTTCCTCCAACTCATATCATAAATTTCCCTTCATTCAAAATGTCTCCCAAAACCTGAGCTGCCACTTGGCTTCCGTTCCTACAGTGTTGGAAGGGATAGACAAAGCCATCCCAGTTAAGCACTGACAACACGGATAGGTAAAAATGGTTAATCAAGGGACAACATTGATATATTCTTGGAACTATTTTGGTTGAATGATGATAAAATCAGAAAGCAATTGTTGAAGGGGCAATCTGCAGTTCAAACGATAACAAAGTGGACACCTGCCACTGTTTTGCAGGGCTAGAGTTCCTCATTGCAGTGCACTCATTGCAGTGCACTATTAATATTCACTGCAATGCTTGCAAATTAAATATCTACAAATTATGACAAATTCCTAAGAAAAAAGTGGGCAAGCAAACAGCCCTCTGTTGCTCAAAGGTGAGATGGGATCGGAGGTGGGGAGAAAGAGCGAGAGATTGAGAGAGAGAGAGAGAGAGAGAGAGAGAGAGGAGAAGGGAGGGAGGGAGGGAGGAGAGGAGAGGCAAGGAGAACAGGTGCTCAATGACATCTTGTGGATTTTGTTTGATTTATTAATTCATTAATTAATGAATTAATTAGTTCATTAATTAAATGATTAAATGTTTAATAAAATATCAATAATATTTTTAAATATGAATTAACATCTAAAATGTTTAACTAAATCATGCCAATCGTGATTGGGTTAAAGAACCTCGATGCAGCTGTCTGGTATCAAATTCGCTTGACACATGAGATCAACTGCTGTTTTTTTATTGTGGGTTTTCGGTTGCAAGCAAGTTTGTTTTAACACTTAGGTGCATGTAATCTGCTGTTAATAGCAGTTTAATTGATAGATAATTACTTTATTACTAAAGTAAATTTGATGATATCATAACGATGACAAAGTTGTTTCCTACTAATGTTTGCCTGCTTTTTAGCAATGTCGTCGTATTTCCAGGCGACTATGCTTTAAAACAATCAATGGCCCCTATTATGAATGACTGTGAGTCACTCCTTTTCTGGAGTCACTATGGCTGAGAGTGTCTTGAAAACATTCTTAACGATGGCGTGACACAACCGAGTGACGTCGGTGCAACCCTATCAACCCTGAGACGCCAGCAAAAATGGCCATTTCATTTAGTTGCCTTTTATATGCATGTCTAGCCCTTATGTTTAGCCTCAATATGAAGAGTTTGACCATTTTATTTTCAGGAAAACCAGGGCTACAATTAGAACACAAAACAATTTGACAAGTTCAGGCAAAGAAGAAAACGGATAAAATTATTTTATATAAATGCTTAAGTACATAAATGGTTTGCTCAGTGGGAAATTCATATTTAACTAGTCAGTGACACTTGTGCTGGGTTTGGAGTTTGTGATAGCAACTATTCGAGCTTATTGCAGTATTGTAGACACTATGTCTTGGGATTTCCTACACTATTCTATGTAGAAGAACCCTTTACCTTCTGACTCGCAAAACATATATTTTCGTCAGTTGTCCCACTAATTTATTTCAATTGACTGATTTCTTTATACAAACTGTAACTCAGTCAAATCTTAGATATTGTCAAGACCGGCGGTATTTGTTTCCAGAGTGAGGACATTATGGAATACAATCTACTGTACCTCTTTGTCTGCCTTATTCACTTTTGCCTCTGTGTTATATCTGTCTTAAAATGTATCAATTGAAAATGTGGGTTCACAGCTACAATCCAGATGTGTTGGTCATTACTGAGACGGGGTTAAGAAAGTTTTGAGCCCTGATATTAACCTTTTTGATTATAACCTTGTTCGACAGATCTTCCAAAGCTGGTGAAGTGGCCATCTTTACCAAGGAACACCTTGAGTGCTCTGTCACCAAGTCTGTCACCCAAGCAATTTGATTTGCTGGTTTTAAGCATGAATCATTAAGCATTCAAATAGCTCTTTGTTGACTGTTGCTGGATGTTATCTTCCATCATCAGCACCGGCCTATACCCTACCTGCCCTAAGCTCTCTCTTCTCCTCTAACACTAAGTCTGAGTTTGTCCTGCTAGGTGACCTAAACTGGGACATGGTTAAATCAACTGAACAAGTCCTAAAGCAATAGGACTCCCTAAATCTTTCTCAGAGTATTACCAATCCCATTGTATGACTCCAAACAGAAAAGTCTACTCTTCTTGATGTTATCCTCACAAATAATCCTCACAGGGCTAGGGGGCAGTGTTCAGAAGTTCGGAAGTTCGGATGAATGACGTGCCCAAAGTAAAGTGCCTGTTACTCAGGCCCAGAAGCTAGGACACTCCCTATAAAGAAAATTAGAATTAAAAAATGGTTCAGCCCCTGGTGCGACCGTGATCTGGCAGAGTTCCTCCACCTCAAGAACACCCTTTGACAAAAGGCTCGGCACACAAATAGTCAGGCTGACTGGCTGTCGTTCAGAAAAATGATAAATAACTGCACTCAGGCGATCCGAAAGGCCAAAGTTAGTTACTTTAAGGAGCAGTTCTCTCCCTGTGGGTCTAATCCCAAGAAGTTCTGGAAAACGGTGAAAGACCTGGAAAACACACCCTCCTCCTCACAGCTGCCCGTGTCCCTTAATGTTGATGATGTGGTTGTTACTGACAAGGAGTGCATGCCTGAGCTCTTTAATCACCACTTCATTAAGACAGGATTCCTATTTGACTCAGCCATGCCTCCTTGCCCGTCCAACATTTTCTAATTTCTCAGCCCTTTTAATGCAACTAGCCCCAATGCTCCTCCCTCTTTTTCCCCTGCCCTGGTACACAGTTTCTCCCTGCAGTCGGTCACTGAGTCCGAGGTGCTAAAGGCTTTCCTTAATCTTGACCCCAAGAAAACATCTGAGTGTTAGGAAGCTCTCCTTTCCATTTATATGCAGATGATACAGTCTTATACTCAGCTGGTCCATTCCCAGATTTTGTGTTAAAGGTTCTACAACAAAGCATTCGTAGTGTTCAGTTGTTTTTCTCTGTCCTTAACATTATTTTGAACACCCACAAAACAAAGGTCATGTGGTTCAGTAAGAAGAATTACCCTCTACCCACCATTGTGATTATTCACTCTGAGGGTTTAAATCTTGAGGTAGTCACCTCATACAAGTACGTGGGAGTGTGGCAAGACAGTACACTGTCCTGCTCTCAACAAATATCCAATCTGCCGGCTAAGGTTCAATCTAGACTTGTTTTCCTCTATTGTAATCACTCCTCTTTCAACCCAGCTGCCAAGTGAACCCTGATTCAGATGACCATCCTACCCATGCTAGATTACGGAGATGCAATTTATAGATCGGCAGGAAAGGGTGCTTTCGAGCAGCTAGATGTTCTTTACCATTCGCCATCAGATTTGCCACCAATGCTCCTTATACGACACATCACAGCACTCTACAGTATACTACTCTGTAAACTGGTCATCTCTGTATAACCAATGCAAGACACACTGGTTGAAACTTATTTATAAAACCCTATTAGGTCTCACTACCCCCTATCTGACATACCTAATGCAGCACATACAACACCCTTTCTGCCAGTCACATTCTGTTAAATGTCTCCAAAGCACACACCTCCCTGGGTCACTCCTTTTTTCAGTTCGCTGCAGCAAGCGACTGGAGTGAGCTGCAAAAAAACCCACTCAAACTGGACAGTCTTACTGACACGTGTGGCTGCTTCGCATAATGTATTGTTGTCGCTACCTTTTCGCCTTTTGTGCTGTTGTCTGCCCAATAATGTTTGTACCATGTTTGTGCTGCTACCATGTTGCACTGCTGTCATGTTGTGTTGCTACCGTGTTGTTGTCATGTTGTGTTGCTACCGTGTTGTTGTCATGTTGTGTTGCTACCATGCTGTGTTGTAGTATTAGGTCTCCGTTTATGTGGTGTTGTGGTGTCTTTCTTGTCATGATGTATGTTTTGTCCTACATTTTTATTTTGAATCCGAGCCCGTCCATGCAAGAGGCCTTTTTGCCTCATGGTAGGCCATCGTTGTAAATAAAACGTGTTGACTTGCCTTGTTAAATAAATGAATAAAATATTCTTATTAAATACTTTTTTCTTTACATAGTTGAATGTGCTGACAACAAAATCACACACAAATTATCAATGGAAATCAAATGTATCAACCCATGGAGGTCTGGATTTGGAGTCACACTCAAAATTAAAGTGGAAAACCACACTACAGGCTGATCCAACTTTGATGTAATGTCCTTAAAACAAGTCAAAATGAGGCTCAGTAGTGTGTGTGGCCTTCACGTGCCTGTATGACCTCCCTACAACGCCTGGGCATGCTCCTGATGAGGTGGCGGATGGTCTCCTGAGGGATCTCCTCCCAGACCTGGACTATAGCATCCGCCAACTCCTGGACAGTCTGTGGTGCAACGTGGCGTTGGTGGATGGAGCGAGACATGATGTCCCAGATGTGCTCAATTGGATTCAGGTCTGGGGAACGGGCGGGCCAGTCCATATCATCAATGCCTTCCTCTTGCAGGAACTGCTGACACACTCCAGCCACATGAGGTCTAGCATTGTCTTGCATTAGGAGGAACCCAGGGCCAACCACACCAGCATATGGTCTCACAAGGGGTCTAATGGCAGTCAGGCTACCTAATGGCAGTCAGGCTACCTCTGGCAAGCACATGGAGGGCTGTGCGGCCCCCCAAAGAAATGCCACCCCACACCATGACTGAACCACCGCCAAACCGGTCATGCTGGAGGATGTTGCAGGCAGCAGAACGTTCTCCACGGCGTCTCCAGACTGTCACGTCTGTCACATGTGCTCAGTGTGAACCTGCTTTCTTCTGTGAAGAGCACAGGGTGCCAGTGGCGAATTTGCCAATCTTGGTGTTCCCTGGCAAATGCCAAACGTCCTGCACGGTGTTGGGCTGTAGGCACAACCCCCACCTGTGGACGTCGGGCCCTCATACCACCGTCGGGCCGTCGGGCCCTCATACCAGTCTGTTTCTGACCGTTTGAGCAGACACATGCACATTTGTGGCCTGCTGGAGGTCATTTTGCAGGGCTCTGGCAGTGCTCCTCCTGCTCCTCCTTGCACAAAGGCGGAGGTAGCGGTCCTGCTGCTGGGTTGTTGCCCTCCTACGGCCTCCTCCACATCTCCTGATGTACTGGCCTGTCTCCTGGTAGCGCCTCCATGCTCTGAACACTACGCTGACAGACACAGCAAACCTTCTTGCCACATCTCGCATTGATGTGCCATCCTGGATGAGCTGCACTACCTGAACCACTTGTGTGGGTTGTAGACTCCGTCTCATGCTGCCACTAGAGTGAAAGCACCGCCAGCATTCAAAAGTGACCAAAACATCAGCCAGGAAGCATAGGAACTGAGAAGTGGTCTGTGGTCCCCACCTGCAGAACCACTCCTTTATTGGGGGTGTCTTGCTAAATGCCTATAATTTCCACCTGTTGTCTATTCTATTTGCACAACAGCATGTGAAATTTATTGTCAATCAATGTTGCTTCCTAAGTGGACAGTTTGATTTGATTTCACAGAAGTGTGATTGACTTGGAGTTACATTGTGTTGTTTAAGTGTTCCCTTTATTTTTTTGAGCAGTGTATATATGGTCCTCAAACTCGTTGATGGTCTGGGCAAACTTTTTAAGCAATGTGGCACCAGTGTCTACACAGTGTGTCTCTCAATGGTCGGATTCAGCTTTTTGCACAGATTTCAAGGAGGAAGTTTAAGATCGATTAATTTCATTCAATTCATTTAGTTTCCATGCAAATCAAATCCATCCAAAATAAGCTTTAACACATACTGCAAAATCAATATGTAGCACAGAAGATAATTAAGTTAGGATTTTGTATGACTGTATGGGTGATTTCACAAGTCAGTTATTCAAAGCAGATCAAATGAGAATAAATTGGTCAGAGTGGTATGATACCTGCAGCTCAGGAAGACCCCGAGGCATATCCGGGAGCAGAGCAGTTATCTTCTACATACGCTGCCTTTTCCTTTACTGCTTCTACCTCCAGCAGGTCATGGGCAATCAAAAGCATCAAGCTCTATAGAACAGGGGGAGAACGGGTGTTAGAGCAGCTAACACAGACCAAGACTAGGCAAAAACATGTGTGACTCACCAATGGAAACAAGGTGGCTTAGTGCAGAGTTTGTATTTCTATTGATACCATCTTGTGCTACCATTTGTAAACATAGTTACTCTGTGGTTATTTGATTAGATAAGGAAAGATATTTGTATCTTATATCGCTGCTGTGCTCGCCTTTTGACATTCATATTTTTGTAAATAATTGACTTACTTGTATAGATAAAAGTCAAATAAAAAGAGTGCAAGAACAAAACAGCTTTCCATATTGGAGGGGAAAATTGGATTAGAGCAGTATATTTACCATCAGATGACCACTGCGACTCGATGTCATCTTTTTCCTGTGAGATGAAGATGTAGACAAATTGTGACATGATAGAGATCTGACAATCAAATCCAATTTTATTTGTCACATGCACCGAATACAACAGGAGTAGACCTTGCAGTGAAATGCTTACTTACAAGCCCTTAACCAACAAAGCAGTTTTATGAAAATACCTAAAAAAAAAGTAAGAGATAAGAAAAACAAATAATTAAGGAGCGGCAGTAAATAACAATAGCAGGGTCATATACCGTACAGGGGATACTGAAACAGTCAATGTGTCAATGTGCGGGGGCACCGGTGTCGAGGTATTTGAGGTAATTATGTACATGGAGATGGGGTTATTAAAGTGGCTATACATTGATAATAGAGTTGCAGCAGCGTGGGAGGGGGGTGCAAATAGTCTGGGTAGCCATTTGATTAGCTTGCCATGCGGTAGCAGAGAGAATAATCTATGACTATTTGTGGAGTTTCTCCCATTCTTCTCTGCAGATCCTCTCAATCTCTGTCAGGTTGGATGGGGAGCGTTGCTGCACAGCTATTTTCAGGTCTCTCCCGAGATGTTCGATCGGGTTCAAGTCCATGCTCTGGCTGGGCCACTCAAGGACATTCAGAGACTTGACCCGAAGCCACACCTGCTTAGTCTTTGCTGTGTGCTTAAGGTCATTGTCCTGTTGGAAGGTGAACCTTTGCCCCAGTCTGAGGTCCTGAGTGCTCTAGAGCAGGCTTTCATCAAGGATCGCTCTGTCCTTTGCTCCGTTCATCTTTGCCTCGATCCTGACTAGTCTCACAGTCACTGCCACTAAATGCCAGCATCATGCTTCACCGTAGGTTTAGTGCCAGGTCTCCTCCAGACGTAACGCTTGGCATTTAAGGCATCATTAGACCAGAGAATCTTGTATGTCATATACTGAGAGTCCCTTAGGTACCTTTTGGCAAACTCCAAGCGGGCTGTCATGTGCTTTTTATGGAGGAGTTGCTTCCGTTTAGTCACTCTACCATAAAGGCCTGATTCTTGGAGTACTGCAGGGTGGGTTGTCCTTCTGAAAGCTTCTCCCATCTCCACAGAAGAACTCTGAAGCTCTGTCAGAATGACCATCAGGTTCTTGGTCACCTCCCAGACCAAGGCCCTTCTCCCCCGATTGATCAGTTTGGCTGGGAGCCACAAAGGTTAAGACTTCATATATATACAGTACCGTTCAAAAGTCTGGGGTAACTTATAAATGTCCTTGTTTTTAAAGAAAAGCATTTTTTTTTACCAGAGTTGCAAAGAAAAAGAGTTGCAAAGAAAAAGCCATATCTCAGACAGGCAAATTAAAAGAAAAGATTAAAATGGGCAAAAGAACACAGCCACTGGACAGAGGAACTCTGCCAAGAAGGTCAGCATCCCGGAGTCGCCTCTTCACTGTTGACGTTGAGACTGGGGTTTAGCGGGTACTAAACTCAGCAAAAAAAGAAACTTCCCTTTTTCAGGACCCTCTTTCAATGATAAATCAAAATAACTTCACAGATCTTCATTGTAAAGGGTTTAAACACTGTTTCCCATGCTTGTTCAATGAACATTAAACAATTAATGAACATGCCCCTGTGGAACGGACACTAACAGCTTACAGACGGTAGGCAATTAAGGTCACAGTTATGAAAACTTAGGACACTAAAGAGGCCTTTCTACTGACTCTGAAAATCACCCAGGGTCCCTGCTCATCTGCGTGAACGCACCTTAGGCATGCTGAAAGGAGGCATGAGGACTGCGGATATGGTCAGGGGAAAAAATGGTAATGTCCGTACTGTGAGACGCCTAAGACAGCGCTACAGGGAGACAGGACGGACAGCTGATCGTCCTCGCAGTGGCATACCACGTGTAACAACACCTGCACAGGATCGGTACATCCGAACATCACACCTGCAGGACAGGCACAGGATGACAACAACAACTGCCTGAGATACACCAGAAATGCACAATCACTCCATCAGTGCTCAGACTGTCCGCAAATCGATTTGGAGGTGGAGGGTCCATCATGGTCTGGGGTGGTGTGTCACAGCATCATCGGACTGAGCTTGTTGTCATTGCAGGCAATCTCAACGCTGTGCGTTACAGGGAAGACATCCTCTTCCCTCATGTGGTACTCTTCCTGCAGGCTCATCCTGACATGACACTCCAGCATGACAATGCCACCAGCCATACTGCTCGTTCTGTGCGTGATTTCTTGCAAGAGGGGGATGTCAGTGTTCTGCCATGGCCAGCGAAGAGCCCGGATCTCAATCCAATTAAGCATGTCTGGGACCTGTTGGACCAGAGAGGGAGGGCTAGGGACATTTCCCCCAGAAATGTCCAGGAACTTGCAGGTGCCTTGGTGGAAGAGTAACATCTCACAGAAAGAACTGGCAAATCTGGTGTAGTCCATGAGGAGGAGATGCACTGCAGTACTTAATGCAGCTGGTGGCCACAGACTGTTACTTTTGATTTTGACCCCCCTTTGTTCAGGGACACATTATTCAATTTCTGATAGCCACATGTCTATGGAACTTGTTCAGTTTATGTCTCAGTTGTTAAATCTTGTTATGTTCATACAAATATTTACACATGTTATGTTTGCTGAAAATAAATGCAGATGACAGTGAGAGGACGTTCAGTTAAGAACAAATTCTTATTTTCAATGATGACCTAGAAACAGTGGGTTAACTGCCCTGTTCAGGGGCAGAACGACAGATTTGTACCTCGTCAGCTCGGGGATTCGATCTTGCAGCCTTTCGGTTACTAGTCCAACACTCTAACCACTAGGCTACCTGCCGCCCCATATAAGATGACCTGGCCTCCACAATCCCCCGACCAACCAAGTTGAGATGGTTTGGGATGAGTTTGACCGCAGAGTGAAGGAAAAGCAGCCAACAAGTGCTCAGCATATGTGGGAACTCCTTCAAGACTGTTGGAAAAGCATTCCAGGTGAAGCTGGTTAAGAGAATGCCAAGATTGTGTAAAGCTGTCATTAACGCAAAGGGTGACTATTTGAAGAATCTCAAATATAAAATATATTTTGATTTGTTTAGCACTTTTTTTGGTTACTACATGATTCCATGTACAATGTAGAAAATAGTAAAATAAAGAAAAACCTTTGAATGAGTAGGTGTTCTAAACTTTTTACTTATGGTCTATATATTTTTTTTTGCTTTGCTTTCAACTTCCCTAAATTGTTGTTGTTTCCTCCTAACTGTTTTTCGAAAATACAATTTACATAGAGTTTGGAGAAATGACAACACAAAAAAATAAGCGAATAGTTCAAAAAAGTTAAATATCAGTTCTTTTTGTAAAGAATGCTGCAATCTTACTGAAACAAAATGCAACTTGTTTTATTAATTCATGAAACAACAAGGTTTCATATTCTGATCATTGTTTATACTTCATTTCTATGCATTCCTGACATCTAGAAGAGGATCTATTCAGGAAAATACATTTTTGCATAAGATTACACAGACATAGTGGAAGTAAAACATCCAGGTAACAAGGTTCCCTTGAGCATCTTCATGCATGCAATCTGCCTACGAAGTAAACTATTCTTAGTGACCTAGATGGCTCAAACTAATGAGCGAACTATACCTCCTGAATAGCTAGATTCACATTTGGTGACGCAAAACAGTCCAGCAATGAAATAAAAGCAATTAAGCATTTAAATTCCTTAATATCTGTCAATCATGTGCACATAATGAATCATTACAAATAACATATTTTACCTACAAAACTAACTACGGTGTGGATACAGACCTATATTTACCTCCACAATTATGCTGAATGCCATTTAACAGATGCTTTTAACCAAAAGCAACTTAGCTGTCATGCATGCATAGATTTTTTTGCATGGCTGGCCCTGGGAATGTAACCCACAAGCCTATCGTTGCAAGCGCTGTGCTCTACGAACTGAGCCATAAAGCACCACACTTCAACTGAGATCTTAATACCTCACAATATGCAGAAACCAACAGTTAATACACAACTGCAATACTAGACACAGTTCAAAACAGTCAAGAGACAGGAGCACATTATGGATGCTGGAGCACTATCAGATCCCACTATAATCCTCACCTATGAGAGAAACAATGATGAGAAATGAAGAGCAGCTGTGAGAGGATGGCAAGCCACTGGCAGATGAACGAGGCAGTACACAGTATTAAATGCTAATAGTGGATGCCAGTTGTTTATCCCTCCCTCTACATGGTATTTTTTCCTACGGTCTTTATGGTAATAGAAAATTATGCTGCCGGCCCCCTGTCAACCTGATATACTGCCCTGTCATGCCCTGTAATATCATCATATCCTGCCATCCGCAAGCGAAGGTTGGCCCTTGCATTATTCTACATCATGAGAGGTGACACGTGTCATGAGGGTCAGTCTGGTCCCCATCTTAAAATAGGCTCCACACCGACCAACCAGATAACTACAGTATCAATAATATTTGCACGTCTTGCTCTGTAACGTAAACAATAAAAAAAACATGCAACTGCGTGTCACAATTTCATCCCTCTCTCTCTCTCTCTCTCTCTCACTCTCTCTCACTCTCTCTCACTCTCTCTCTCTCACTCTCTCTCTCTCACTCTCTCTCACTCTCTCTCTCTCTCTCTCTCACTCTCACTCTCACTCTCACTCTCACTCTCACTCTCACTCTCACTCTCTCTCTCTATATATATATATATCCCTCTATAGCTTTTCTGTTGTGATTGAGTTTGAATCAATTAATGCTAAATAATGTGGTCATAGTAGGCTTACGTTACGGGGCCAGATCTTACTATTTAGAGTCGCTGACACCCTTCACTGTAACTTATTAAGTATTGCGGCGGTGCTTCAGGATCTGATGGTAGGATAGGTAGGGGGTCTAATCCATACTTTGACCACATCTATACTGTTTATTTACTGTGGGTAATTTGGTGCCAGAATTAGCTTGCTAACCATGTAGGCCTAGTCCTATATTCCCCAGTCATGTAACTAAAGGCATAAAGTCTGGCAAAATCATCTGCCAAAATGTAATGGTCCCTACTAGCTAGACACATGTATTGGAATATGTGGTGGCAAATATTTCTGCGGCTCTTCATTGGATATTGTAGGCGTCCTCTAATTTGGGGAGAAGGGCTCCTCTGTATTAGTGACACTCAAACTTGGAATGCAACGTTTGCTTAATGTGAAACTGTAAGGGAATCTGTCCGTTAAAGACACAGTCGGTTAAATTTGATATCCAGTGAAAAGTGTCACCTTGAAAGTAACAGGGACGATTTTGCAAATGGGCCTTGCAGCAACCAAGAAGTAGAGGCAGAGACCAAGACAGACACCAAGACGTAGAGACAGGGGAATCATGCACCCTATGGTTTATCAGCTTATATATAGAAGATATTGTCACGAATTGCTTACACAGAGTTATGATCCTGTAGGCTTCAACAATGCCATCACACAACCATTTCCTTTTCACCTCATAAAGCACCATGATCTAAACAGTACTTACATCACTTACCCAAATATCCTTTTTCCATTAGATGTCTCAATTGTTCATGTAGCCAGACTGAATTCTTCACTGTAATTGACAATAAAACCAAGGCACTTGTCAATAAATCACATCAAAGCTGTTGTAAGTGAAAGGTAAAGATAGGTGTCCTACACGGATGGTCGATGTATTGATTCGTTTTTACATCGTCCAGCAAACAGGTTTCTTATTTCTTCCGTACCTGCAGTTGTGTGAGCTATGGTGGGGCAGTAGAGGGCATCATATCCATGCTAGTCCTCCACTGTCCCGCTCTCACTGCATCGGAGATGTCACAAGATACAGCACCAACCTAATGTTTCACAAGACACAACAAAACATACGTTTGTCATCATGAATACTCAACTACCCTGGTCAACACATGCATGCTGATTTTTGTGTGAGAAAAACTAACAATCCTAAATTCTGTAACTCTTTATTAAGCTTTATAGCATGTATTTAAATGTACTTTGTTTACAAACATTGGAGTAAAGCAAGCTTATATTTTGGGTTCGGATGGGGCACGACACTTGAACTAAGCTCATGAGGCATTTATAAGTATTATTCTTCAAGAGTCAATGGGTATATATAATTAATTTAGGATTCCAAGATTGCCCCTTTAAAATAACTCTCATGAATAAGCCATTACAAATGCTTACAAAACTGTATAGGCCTATATGATCATTCATGTTATAAATGCTTATGAACTGTAATGCTATTTCTGCTTATAAAAGTTTATAAATGTTTACAAATGATAGATTGTAAACAGTTAATTAAGACATTCATAAAATGTGTTAGAACATGTTAGTCTATGTTCATTCTTCATTCCTTATATCAAATGAGTGTTGTAGTTTAGTGTTAGTACTGATAAAACATCAACAATTGATTAAATCCTACCTTAAATATGTTTCTATCAGTTTTAATGCACAACATGCTCACACAATAAAAATATGCCATACCAGTTATAGGAGTCGTAATTACCTCAAGTTCACTAGGTCAGCAGATTGACACAGAGAGAGAGAGAGACAGGGGCAGAGGGAGAGCGAGAGAGAGATGGGAGAGGGGAGGCAAGAGGAACAGGTGTTCCACTGACATCTTGTGGTTTTGGTTAATATATATAAATATTTTATTGTTATACTATTTAAAAAGTTATGCAATGATTCATTCATGAAATTAATATGTATAACATGAGAGCAAAAGAGTACATGCACAGAGAATATGCCTTTTGGTGTGTGTGATATGTTTCAATAAATCAAGTCCTAGGTTTAAAGTCCTTTAGTTATTTTGTTTGTTTTTTTACACCTAGCTTTTCATGCCCATTATCTTCTATTGAATAACATTGAATAGTATACTAATCCTACCCAAATCAAGTAGACTACTGCATAAGTAGTTTTCGTTTTTTAAACTCACACATTATGAAGACGTGCAAGCAAAATAAAACTGCTATTCCAGTTGTAAGTGTTGAAATATTTATTTCATATACAATAAGTGCCTTTCAAAATGTGTTCAAGTTGCTGTGAGGTAATTACCTGGGTCGGGGGTATACAGACAAAAAGGAAGCAGTGAAATTGATACAAATCCACCTGAGACTTAACCACAATACCACCTTATATATCCAACACAAAAGACGGCCATGGCTACCAACTGATTTATTAAGACACAGAGAAAAGCAGGGGGAAATGGTCTTGCCATAGCGTTTATGCGGCCTCAAACATCTTCTTCCTGCCGTCCATGCCGGCCTTGTCGTCAATGTTCTTACGCCAGTCACCAACTGTGTCTTTGTCCTTTAATGGAGAGTGGGTGTTACAGCAGAGACATCAGGCCAAGAGTGACTATAAGCTATTTGTTTAGATCAAGGAAATTATATGTTTTGAGCTTTAAGGGGTTTATAAAAGGAAAATAAATACATAGGATGATATTAGTCAATATGAAGTGATATTTGTGCCAAAATAATTGGATATGAGTAAAATTATTGACTACAAATGTAATGTACTGTATATTGGCACTGATACATAGCCTCGGTAAGTAAGGGTGCTGGAGTTTCTGCAGCACCCTCTGATAAATGAAATACAGTTAACCAAAATTATAGAACTACTCCTGTCTGTACAGAAATATAATCATATCATGCAATTACTACACCAGAGAGCATAATTTAGCCAGAGACACTCAATAGCTTCTTTAGCTGTGGATTGTGTGTAATCACAAGCGCATACGGTCAGGAATCCTGCTACAATTTGGACAGCACAATTATCCAGCAGCTGATTTTTGAGTGAACAGCAGCTAAAATATCCTGGCCTCTCGCAATATTTTGAAATACAATCACAGGAAAAACAGTTTGGGAATCAAACTGCTACTGCTGAAAAGAGAAGTCAGGCTGCACAAGTATTACCTATAATTAAGCTACTAAATACTGTATGTTATCAACTTTGCAATATTGAATGAACAGCATTGTTTTACAAAGTATCTATGAGAGATAGGCTATTGGCACGACCGCATCTGCCATCGCTGGTGAGGCGTGTATTCAGTCTCTTCATCACTGGTAGTCAAAGCTTTTGAGGACTATAAATTCCTCCTCATATTGTACAGTCTGTGTGTCTCCACTCTTTTCGCTGGCCAAGGCTATTGTTTGCATTCAAGGCTAGGGCGTTTCAATTGATCTTAGTTTGTCAGTGTCAGAACCCTGTCCATGTGATCATTATGTGTGGTATTAAAAAATACTCTGGTAATGTCTCCACATGTAAAATTATGTAGAATTGCATGAAATACGTTTTTAAAATGCCATATTTTCCATGGACCTTACTAAAAGTCTGGATTCCTTAGACCCCATGTGTGAAAATTCTAGAAACACTTCTGCTCTACTCTATGCCACCATACACAAATAAAATGATAGACGTACCCCCCCAACTCAAAACATCTTCCGACGGCTATGCACTGATATCAATCCATAGTACATATATATTTTTGAACATTATTATGCCTCCATGTTACTCACATCCTCTTTGACTTCCTTCTTCACTTGTTTCAGATTCGATCTCAGATCCATGGTCACCTTGTGCTTGGAGCCCAACAAAGCCTGGAGCATAGCATCAGCAGACATACGCACTTTCTTCAGAGCTGGCTTCTTAATGCCCTGGATCTCAACCACTTTAATCCTCAAATCATCAATCTGTTAAGAGAGAAGATCAGGAAAAATGCAAGATATGCTCTTTTATGTTCAGGTTTTCAATCTAAACAAGAGAGAAAATCAACAAAGGGAATCGACCTCAACTGGATGACAATACCTCTTTGTCACACTTGCCCACTTTGCCTGCCAGGTCGTATCTCTCCTCATCCACTTTATCAAGCTGGTGATGGATTGTCTTGCACATTTCCTGCAGTTGGTTATCAACAAAAGGAACCTTCAACAACTGTACTGTAGGGTTACAGTGAATTTCCTGATAGCGTAGATTGAAAATCCAGTTTAAAGACCCAGTGCAGTCAAAACATGATTTACTTCATCTACACTGATTGAAGTGGATTTAATAAGTGACATCAATAAGGAATCCTAGCATTCACCTGGTCAGTCTGTCATGGAAAGAGCAAGTGTTCCTAATGTTTTGTACACTCAGTGTATATTTCCACACTATGAGGTCGGAATAAAACTGTGAAAATTATGATAATTCCCTTTAAAACTTCTTTGGGATCGGCGTCCTCTCCTCGGGACGGTTGAGCTAATGAAGGCTAATGCGATTAGCATGAGGTTGTAAGTAACAAGAACATTTCCCAGGGCATAGACGTATCTGATATTGGCAGGAAGCTTAAATTCTTGTTATTCTAACTGCACTGTCCAATTTACAGTAGCTATTACAGTGAAGGAACACCATGCTATTGTTTGAGGAGAGTGCAACATTTTGAAAATGAAAAGTTATTAATAAACATATTAGGCACATTTGGGCAGTCTTGATACAACATTTTTAACAGAAATGCAATGGTTCATTGAATTAGTCTAAAACCTTGCATATACACTGATGCCATCTAGTGCCCAAAATCTAAATTGCACCTGGGCTGGAATAGTACATTATGGCCTTTCTATTGCTTTTCAAAGATGATTGTATAAAAAAATACAAAAGAACTGAGTTTTTTTCTTTGTATTATCTTTTACCAGATCTATTGCGTTATATTCTACTACATTCCTTTCACATTTCCATAAACTTCAAAGGTTTTCCTTTCAAATGGTACCAATAATATGTATATCCTTGCTTCAGGGCCTGAGCTACACACAGTTAGATGTGGGTATGTCATTTTAGGCGAAAATTGGAAAAAAAGGAGGTTAATCCTTAAGTATAAGACCTTATTAAATTTCATCCTGTTTTGGTGGGATGGAGTTTTGGCCTGATATATTACATTAATTAACAGACCGATAAGAGGGTTCCAAACCTCTCTGCCAATGAAAGCTAGTTTTCAGTTTTCCCCTCCCCACTCAGACCACTCCAAGGCAGTTCTCGCAAAATTCTTGCTTGAGAAATTGCTCTTTGCTAAGAAGCTATTTTTGTTTCCTTTTGACCATTGTATTTGAAAACAATCACAGTAAGGTACTAAATTATTACCCATAAATGATGCCTGCATTGGACCGTTATGAATGGCTGTTTAAGCACTGCTCTGTGAAGCTATGTTAAACACGGGTGATTTCAACTATTGGTGATGCTGTACCTGCAGTTCCACCAACGACCCAGGCAGGTCCAATGCGGGGCAGGTCTCATCCATGTACCTTTTTTTCTCTTCCACTGCCTCTATGGCCTCTGCCTCCAGCAAGTCCTTAGCAATCTGGAGCATCACGCTCTGGAGGAGAGAGAAGCATGAATAGTGACACAACTGGATTATGGTTAACAGGGGAATACACAACACACAGAGACTTTTATAAATATAATAATATAATATATTTTGCTCACGATTAGGTTTCATTCCAAAAATAACAATTCAATGTTACTAGTAACCATTTACCTTCAGATGATGCTTGCGACTCGATGACATTTTTTTCCTAAAATAGTTCATGAAAAGATGTGTGAATTTTCCAGAAAGGTATACATTTCTGACACATATCATGTTTTGACATGGGGCACTGGGGAGGTCAAGATACATTTCTAACCATTAATAAAAAAAGGTAATTTTTTGATTTCCATGGATGCCCAAGATCCTGAAGATGATATCATAATAGAGTGAATACTATATTTCCGTTTCCACATTGAGCATCTCTCCTCTAATAGGAGGATATTACACAGATGAACAACAATATAAAGGTGATGTTAATATAATTCAAACAGGGCATAAAATATACAGTTGAAGTTGAAAATGTACATACACTTAGGTTGGAGTCATTAAAACTAGTTGGTCAACCACACCATAAATGTCTTGTTAACAAACTATAGTTTTGGCAAGTCGGTTAGGACATCTACTTTGTGCATGAGACAAGTCATTTTTCCAACAATTGTTTACAAAAAGATTATTTCACTTATATCCCAATTTCAGTGGGTCAGAAGTTCACGTACACTAAGTTGAATGTGCCTTTAAACAGCTTGGAAAATTCCAGAAAATTATGTTATGGCTTTAGAAGCTTCTGATAGGCTAAATTACATCATTTGAGTCAATTGGAGGTGTAGCTGTGGATGTCTTTCAAGGCCTACCTTCAAACTCAGTGCCTCTTTGCTTGACGTCATGGGAAAATCTAAAGAAATCAGCCAAGATCTAAGAAAAACAATTGTAGACCTCCACAAGTCTGGTTCATCCTTGGGAACAATTTACAAACACCTGAAGGTACCACATTCATCTGTACAAACAATAGTACACAAGTATAAACACCAAGGGACCAAGCAGCCTTCATACCGCTCAGGAAGGAGACACTTCTACCTCCTAGAGAAGAATGTACTTTGGTGCGAAAAGTGCAAAGCAATCGCATATTAACAGCAAAGGACCTTGTAAAGATGCTGGAGGAAACAGGTTCAAATGTATCTATATCCACAGTAAAATGAGTTCTACATCAACATAACCTGAAAGGCCGCACAGCAAGGAAGAAGCCACTGCTCCAAAAATGACCTAAAAAAGCCAGACTACGGTTTGCAACTGCACATGGGGACAAAGATCGTACTTATTGGAGAAATGTCCTCTGGTCTGATGAAACAAAAATAGAATTGTTTGGCCAAAATTACCATCATTATGTTTGGAGGAAAAAGGGGGAGGATTGTAAGCCGAAGAACACCAACCCAACCGTGAAGCAAGGGGGGGTCTTATCATTTTGTGGAGGTGCTTTGCTGCAGGAGGGACTCACAAAGCCCTGACCTCAGTCCTTTAGAAAATGTGTGGGCAGAACTGAAAAAGCGTGTGCGAGCAAGGAGGCCTAGAAACCTGACTCAGTTACACCAGCTCTGTCAGGAGGAATGGGTCAAATATTACCCAACTTATTGTGGGAAGCTTGTGGAAGGATCCCCAAAACATTTGACCCAAGTTAAACAATTTAAAGGCAATGCTACCAAATACTAAGTGATTTTATTAAACTTCTGACACACTGGGAATGTGATGAAATAAATAAAAACTTAAATAAATCATTCTCTAAAATTATTCTGACATTTCACATTCTTAAAATAAAGCGGTGGTCCTAACTGACCTAAAACATGGAATTTGTATTAGGATTAAATGTCAGGACTTGAGAAAAACTGAGTTTAAATGTATTTGGCTAAGGTGTATGTAAACTTCCGACTACAACTGTATACTGATCATAAAAACATATTGGAACTTACTCAGACATCTTGGACTCTTGTAACTTTCCAAAGGGGTCTGAAGCAAACAATACAACAATGTAAAAAACTCACAGAATATACATTTCACTTGCAAATAATTTTGCACTGTTGACAACCTTTTCTTTATTCAAATTGTATTTGAATACCAATAGCAATCTTTGACCAAAAATAATTGACTTCAATGAATGACATGTTTATCAAAAGTGTTGGAAAAACTTGTCAATAATCAACTGACTGGCTTTCTTGATGTTTTATAGTATTTTCTCTGGTATGCAATCTGGTTTCCCTTCAGGTTATGGATGTGTCACTCCAGCCTTAAAGGTCCTCAATGATGTCACAATTGCTCTTGAGTCTAAGAAAAGTTGTGCTTCTATTTTTATTGACTTGGCCAAAATGTTTGATACTGAAGACCATTCCATTCGTGTGGGCCGGCTAAGGATTATTGGTGTCTTTGACCTGGTTTGCCAACTACCTTTCTCAAAGAGTGCAGTGTATAAAGCCTGCAGAAAATCTGCTGTCTGCCTGTCACCAAGGGAGTACACCAAGGCTCAATCCCAGGCCACACGCTCTTCTCAATTTACATCAACAACATAGCTCAGGCAGTAGGAAGCTCTCTCATCCATTTATATACAGATGATACAGTCTTATATTCAGCTGGTCCCTCCTAGGATTTTGTGTAAAATGCTCTACAACAAAGCTTTCTTAGTGCCCCAAAAAGTTTTTCTACCCTTAACCTTGTTCTGAACAAGAAAGAAGAATGCCCTCTCCCCACCGGTGTGATTACTACTTCTGAGGGTTTAGAGCTTGAGGTAGTCACCTCATACAAGTACTTGGGAGTATGGCTATATGGTACACTGACCTTCTCTCAGCACATAGCAAATGTGCAAGTTAAAGTTAAATCTAGACGTGGTTTCCTCTATTGTAATCACTCCTCTTTCACCCCATCTGACAAACTAACCCTGATTCAGATGACCATCCTACCCATGCAAGATTACAGAGACACAATTTATAGATCGGCAGTTAAGGGTGCTCTCGAGCATTTAGATGTTCTTTACCATTCGGCCATCAGATTTGCCACCAATCCTCCTTATAGGACACATCACTGCAGTCTATACTCCTCTGTAAACTGGTCATCTCTGTATATCCGTCACAAGACCCACTGGTTGATGCTTATTTATAAAACACACTTAGGCCTCACTCTACCCTATCTGGGTTATCTACTGCAGCCCTCATCCTCCACATACAACACAAGTTATGCCAGTCACATTCTGTTAAAGGTCCCCAAAGCACACACACCCCTGGGTCGCTTGTCTTTTCAGTTGGCGGCAGCTAGCGACTGGAACGAGCTGCAACAAGCACTCAAACTGGACAGTTTTATCTCAATCTCTTCACTCAAAGACTCAATAATGGAAACTCTTACTGACAGTTGTGGCTGCTTTGCGTGATGTATTTTTGTCTCTACCTTCTTGCCCTTTGTGCTGTTGTCTGTGCCCAATAATGTTTGTACCATGTTTTGTGCTGCTACCATGTTATGTTGCTACCATGTTGTTGTCATGTTGTGTTGCTACCATGCTGTGTTGTCATGTGTTGCTGCCTTGCTATGTTGTCGTCTTAGGTCTCTGGTTAATGCTGGATCTGATTTGAATCTAGGCCTAAGTATTACAACTTAGCAGTAGATAGCAGCAGATATAATTTCATAATACTGTATCAAAACAAGTACTACAAATGTAGATACATTTTGAAATAGGGGTACTTGCTGGGTCTCAGGATTTTGACACTTTTTAAGAGATTTGTTCTATTAATAAGCTACGCCTCTTTTGAAAATAACCTAAAGATTCCGTTAAAAAAAACAGCTGCTAGGTTGACGCAGCATGAAAGTAAAAAATACCCAACCAATGGTAAAATTAACCCGTGTTTGGGTAATTTCAACAACCCAACATGTTGGGTTATTTCTGTCCAATATTTACCCAGTGCTGGTTTACCAAATAGCCCAAATTTGGTTGGTTTTAACCCAGCATTTTTTTTATAGTGTATGTTCCCCGCTATTGTCCTTAATTAAGGGCATGGCTTTCCGATAGATTTTATCGACCACCCGTGAGAGTAAACGTCATTCCTGTTCATCATGTTAAATTCACATACTGCACATTTTTTTCCCAAATTCTTCTATAATATTACAGTTATGTATTACATATTATAATTAAGTATACCACATTATTGCATAAGGTATACCACGTTATTGCATCCCAACAATTTACATAGGCTTTTAGGGAACACATACACTTCTGTAAGCCTCTTTGAAGATACACAAATGTCAATGTTCAGTTGGTGGGATGTAATTCTTCCAACACACAAGAATATGTTTCTTTGCAAAGTAAAATACTTATCAGCAACCTTATCTTGTCTGAATCAAGCATGTAATTAACAAGGTAAAGGCTTGGGGATTGTACCATTCCGTATTTAATTCATCTGTCTGAGTAGCTGTATGCCAGAAATCCATTTGTTTATTGCACTGCCAAAAAAGTTCCTTTCTCGGCATTACATTTCAGGCAATTTGGTGAAGTGTCTGGGAACATACGATTTAACTAAACAGGAGTAAAATACAACTTGAATGAATTTGGAGTTAGTTTCTATTAATATTGGGACTAGTAAGTGAGTAGTGGATCTTTTTACAGATCTCAAGCCATACCTCTAATCAAATTCCATGCCGAGGTCGTTTTCCCACACCCTTTGAAGAGGGACATAGGAGGATTCACATTGTTTGTGTCACGCCCTGACCATAGAGAGCCTTTTTATTCTCTATTTTGGTTAGGTCGGGGTGTGACTAGGGGGGGGGGGGGGGGGGGGGGTGTTCCTATCTAGGTGTTTTATTTCAATGTTGGCCTGGTATGGTTCCCAATCAGAGGCAGCTGTTTATCGTTGTCTCTGATTGGGGATCATACATAGGCAGCCTTTTCCCACCTATTTGTTGTAGGATCTTGTTTTTGTGTTGATGCCTCTGAGCTCTACAGAACGGCACGTATAGTTTATTCTTTATTGTTTTGAGTTAGTGCATGTAGCACCTCTGACGTTACGGTTCGTTGTTTGTTTCCTTTTGTTTTGTAAGTTTCACACAAATAAAGATGTGGAACTCCGCGCACGGAGTATATGTGTTGGAAATTCACTACGTGACTGAAGCACCTTACAGATAACTGTTTGTGTGGGGGTACAGAGACGAGGTAGTCAATCAAAAATAATGTTAAACTCTAAGGTTTCACACAGAGTGAGTCCATGCAACTTATTATGTGACTTGATAAGCGCATTTTTACTTCTGAACATACTGTATATAGGCTTGCCACAACAATGTGGTTGAATCCTTAATGACATTTCAGCTTTTTATTTTCAATTAATAAAAATATGAAAATGAAAAACATAATTCCACTTTCACATTATGGGTGTGGTAAACCAGTGACACAAAATCTACATGTAATCCATTTTAAATGCAGGCTGTAACACAACAAAACATGGAAAAAGTCAAGGGGTATGAATACTTTCTGAAGGCACTGTAGCTTTCTAAACAAATTGCTTGTGTAGGAGTCTGGTTTCCGAATGTCAACAGTTCATATATCAAATAGCTGGCAATGTCCCCAAGAATTAGCTACACTTCATCAGACAGCGATGTTCTCCAGAATTGGAATCGGATTCCGGTCACGTCAGTCACAAAATTGGAAAGAATATGATACATGTAACACTATATTCCAGAGCATATGGAACTCAAACAAACCTATTAAATGAGATGTTTTACCCAGCAGTTTTTTCCCCCTGTTTGATTTCGTTTTTCTACATGTATTCCAGGTTTAAATAATATACACTCCCCTACGTATTTGTCTGGCGAGTGAAGGTGACACTTTTCATTAGGCTCTATACTCAGGCATTATGGTTTTTGATAATATGTTTTTTGAGGTGAAAGTACAGAATATCAACTTTTATTTTCATAGAAATGAATGTGTCTAGTCCCCCCCATTTGAAGGTGTCATAAGTATTTGGAGAAATTCACTTATAGTGTATTAAATGTAGTCAACGTTTATTATTTGGTCATGTATTCCCAGGACACAATGTCTACATCAAGACTGTGACTCTACAAACTTTTTGGATGCATTTGAAGTTTGTTTGGTTGAGTTTTGGATTTCGTTGTGCCCAATATAAATGCATTTTGGAGTAACTTTTATTGTCACTTTTAACAACATAAGTTGTTTCTGAACACTTCTACATTAGTGTGGATGCTACCATGATTACAGATAATCATAAATTAATAATGAATAATGATGATTGAGAAAGTTAAAAACATGCTACATTTCTTGGTTATTGATAACGGTTACAGGTTAGTATTTTTGGGTGGGTATAATCTTTGTTCCCTTTAACTTTCTCACTCATCATTATTCATTATTTATTCATGATTATCCATATTCGTGGTAGCATCAACATTAATATAGAAGTGTTCAGAAACATCTATTCTATTCTAATTTACAATAATCCTATTGGGCAAAACATAATCTGAAACACAACCAAAACAAACTGCAAATATATCCAAAAAGGTTATAGAGAAACAAGCTTCATTGCATGCTCGGAATATGGGACCAAATACTAAACTTTTAACTACTTTAATACACTGTAAGTGAATTTGTTCAAATACTTATGAAAAAAACCTACGTATTCAGTTGGGGGGGACTAGATACATAAAGTGCTTTTATTTCTAAATTATAAAATATGTATTTATGAAAATACCCTCAAATGAAACATTGTACCTCAAATCCAAAATGCTGGAAAGTAAGAGACACATTTTTAAAAATGTGCTTACACATTTTAATTATTTATGGAGTGTATAATGCTGCATATGTTAGGAAGAGCAATTTGCTTGTTAGGGTCAATACTTCTTAATGCCCTCCACACATGGTAAATGTGGAATACTAATAGGACATGCTCAATATAAAATACATAGCTATTGCAGTCATGCCACCTTTCAATTAAAAAACAAAAACATCATAGCATCATTTTCCACATAGAGAGACACATGGTCTGATCTCACGTGTGCAGCTGATTGCAGGGTTTCCAAATAGAAAAAGTAGTGTTAATCCAGAACGGGAGAGCTGGTGGAGTTGCTGAAATACTATCAAGCCGAGAACAGAGAGCAGACAGAGTCAGGATAGACAGGTGAGAGGTTCTCACCTATTAGAGAGAGCTGGCGATCAAGCAGGACGCACGCTTGGGACTGGGACAGGCAACTGAAATGCTCTGGGGGTTTTAATGGGTTTCTATGATGGGTCAGCAAAACTCTGCATTTCTCTTTATGAAATTGGAACGGAGTCCCACTCCAGACCAATGGTTCAGCAAGCTGCTGAAACTCTAGCCACAACCTAACCTCCATGCATATAAATAACCAACCCTTCAAGATTGTTATTCTAGTTTTATTGCTTATTTATTTAAGCTTTGATGAGTTACAAAATTACAGTGCAGATCGGATAGTTCAACTCTACATCTTTGTACAATCTTGATGAAGTGATCAGCATTGGCCTAATATTAAACAACTCCTTCTGAGAATATAATATAATACAGAGTGGCGGGCAGCCTAACGGTTAAGAGCATTGGGCCAGTAACTACAAGGTTGTTGGGTTGAATCCTCGAGCTGACTAGGTGAGATAAAAATGTTCCCTTGAGCACTTAACGCTAATTGCTCCTGTAATCGCTCTGGATAACAGCGTCTGCTAAATGTAAAACATGTTTATGTGATTTTTAAAAATTGATTTAACCTTTGTTTAACTAGGCAAGTCAATTAAGAACACATTGTTATTTACAATGATGGCATAAGAACAGTGTGTTAACTGCCTTGTCCAGGGGCAGAACAACAGGTTTATACAGTGTCAGCTCAGGGATTTGATCTGGCTCAAAGTTCTAACCACTAGGCTACCTGCCGCCCCAAATGATGATGGTGAGATGGTGGGAGATGTGATGGTTGGAGAATAAATAAATATCCTCAATATATAGACACTTACCACTGAAGACTCCATCTGATGTTTAAGTGACTGTTTCTGTTGAGAAATTACAGTAAATGGCAACGTAGACGGGAAAGATCATTTGAAACAATTTAACTCTGATTTTGAAAACATAAAATTGCTTAGTCAATGTGTTACTTTTAAAACAATTCAACACTGGACTACTAATATACTTGATAACTTTGTGATGCAACAAAAAATAATAATGAATAAAGAAACTCACCTTATTTTCAGTTGCCCTAGTGGTAAAAAACAACAACATAATTAGGTATTACAAAGACTACAAAGACCTCAAAAAGTAAAAACTGGTACAGAATGCAACAGAAAAAAGCTGTGCCCAAAATTTTAAACTCTTAAAATACATACAAAATCTCTAAAACCAAACCTCATGATTTTACTTAACTTGTCTTCGGAAGTGATCTTTAATCCAACAGTAAATGAATAACAATCCATATACAGTTATATAACATGGCAGAAAGCATTGATTTCAAAACCTCTAGAAACTTGTTACATGTCGCTCCATTTAGACTCAATTGAGATGAGTATCAACTATAGCAGTGGTTTGCATGTTTGAAAGAGAGATGGGCAGCTCAGCACTCTAGTGTAGAACATTACCAAGGGTCCACCCTATACTGTAATAGTACATGATAGTGGTTCCGAGATATAGCATTTTAGTTCTCTTAGTGTATCAGCATGACAAAATATAAATAACACAAACTAAGAAAGATTTCCTTCAAATGCAATTTATTAGAAAAGTTGTCCACTTTTACCTCTACTACAGTAAACCAACTGTCAAACAATTACACACATCTTGTTTCTGTCTTCAAAAGAAACAAAGATGTATTACATAGTTATGATATTAGTAGTAATTCATATCAGTATGTGGTTGACAACTAGACATTACAGGACAGTAGTCAACCACATCACACGAACACATCCCAATGATCTAAGAATCTCCCTGAAACATCTTCTTCCTGCCGTCCATGCCAGCCTTGTCGTCAATGTTCTTACGCCAGTCACCAACGTCACGCAAATCCTTATCCTGTGATGATAGAAAGGGTGAGAAGACATTGAAGGGGTGGAATGTTAAGGCCTAAAGTTCATTCAACATTGACAATGTCTCCCGATGCGATATCTCTGTAATATATTGTGTTAGCCTAATGGACAGATACTCACCTCTTTCTTCTCGTCTTTCTTCACTTGTTTCAGGTTGGATCTCAGATCCATGGTCACCTTGTGCTTGGAGCCCAGCAGAGCCTGGAGCATAGCATCAGCAGACATACGCACTTTCTTCAGGGCTGGCTTCTTGAACTTGCCCCTCATGTCAATGATTTTTATGTTTAGGTCTATAACCTGGTGGGTGGAATTTTTATACAGGAAAATCAGTGATTCAGGAGGGCTCAACGGAGGAAACATATGCAAAGTTTGGACACACCTACTCATTGCAGGGTTTGTCTTTATTTTCACTATTTTCTACATTGTAGAATAATAGTTCAGACATCAAAACTATGAAATAACACATATGAAATTATGTAGTAACCAATATATTTTATATTTCAGGTTCTTCAAAGTAGCCACCGTTTGTCGTGATGACTGCTTTCTGCAGTGATATGCCATCCCATCTGGTTTGAGCTTAGTGCAACTATAATTTATTTTTCAACAGGAGAATGACCCAACACACCTCCAGGCTGTGTAAGGGCTATTTGACCAAGAAGGAAATAGATGGAGTTCTGCATCAGATGATCTGGCCTCCACAATCACCCGACCTCAACCTAATTAAGATGGTTTGGGATGAGTAGGCCCACAGAGTGAAGGAAAAGCAGCCAACAAGTGCTCAGCATATGTGAGAACTACTTCGAAACTGTTGGAAAAGCATTCCAGGTGAAGCTGGTTGAGAGAATGCCAAGAGTGTGCAAAGTTGTCATCAAGGCTGGTGGTTGGAGCGTTGGACTAGTAAATGAAAGGTTGCAGATCAAATCCCTGAGCTGACAAGGTAAAACTCTGTTGTTCTGCCCCTTAACAAGGCAGTTAACCCACTGTTCCTAGGCCGTCATTGAAGATAAGAATTTGTTCTTAACTGACTTTTCTAGGCTAAGGGTGGCTACTTAGAAGACTAAAATATAATTAAAATTGTTTAACACTTTTTATATTACTACATGATTCCATGTGTTATTTCATGGTTTTGATGTCTTCAATATTATTATGCAATGTAGGAAATTGTCAAAATAAAGAAAAAACCTTGAATGAGTAGGTGTGTCCAAACTTTTGACTGTTACTGTATATACAGTATACACAGTACATGCAAGGAGTGTAGATGACGGGGAGGAGACAGGACAAAAAAAATATTTTTAAGCCTTGAGAGACAAGCCTTGAGAGACAAGAGACAACATGTAAGTGCCTTTGAACGGGCTATGGTAGTTGATGCCAGGCGCTCCGGTTTGAGTGTGTAAAGAACTGCAACACTGGCAGGTTTTTCATGCTTAACAATTTCCCATGTGTATCAAGGATGGTCCAACCCCCAAAGGACATCCAGCCAACTTGGCACAACTGTGGGAAGCATTGTAGTCAACATCTGCCAGCATCCCTGTGGAACGCTTTCGACACCTTGTAGAGTCCATGGCCAGATGAATTGAGACTTTTCTGAGGGCAAAAGGGGATGCAATACTAGGAAGGTGTTCCTAATGTTTTGTAGACTCATATATACAGTGGGGCAAAAAAGTATTTAGTCAGCCGCCAATTGTGCAAGTTCTCCCACTTAAAAAGATAAGAGAGGCCTGTAATTTTCATCATAGGTACACTTCAACTATGACAGACAAAATGAGAAAAAAAATCCAGAAAATCACATTGTAGGATTTTTTATGAATTTATTTGCAAATGATGGTGGAAAATAAGTATTTGGTCAATAACAAAAGTTTATCTCAATACTTTGTTATATACCCTTTGTTGGCAATGACAGAGGTCAAACGTTTTCTGTAAGTCTTCACAAGGTTTTCACACACTGTTGCTGGTATTTTGGCCCATTCCTCCATGCAGATCTCCTCTAGAGCAGTGATGTTTTGGGGCTGTTGCTGGGCAACACGGACTTTCAACTCCCTTCAAAGATTTTCTATGGGGTTGAGATCTGGAGACTGGCTAGGCCACTCCAGGACCTTGAAATGCTTCTTACGAAGCCACTCCTTCGTTGCCTGGGCGGTGTGTTTGGGATCATTGTCATGCTGAAAGACCCAGCCACGTTTCATCTTCAATGCCCTTGCTGATGGAAGGAGGTTTTCACTCAAAATTTCACGATACATGGCCCCATTCATTCTTTTCTTTACACGGATCAGTCGTCCTGGTCGATTTGCAGAAAAACAGCACCAAAGAATGATGTTGTTTCCACCCCCATGCTTCCCAGTAGGTATGGTGTTCTTTGGATGCAACTCAGCATTCTTTGTCCTCCAAACACGACGAGTTGAGTTTTGACCAAAAAGTTATATTTTGGTTTCATCTGACCATATGACATTCTCCCAATCTTCTTCTGGATCATCCAAATGCTCTCTAGCAAACTTCAGACGGGCCTGGACATGTACTAGTCGGTTAGAACATCTACTTTGTGCATGCCACAAGTAATTTTTCCAAGCAGGGGGACACTCAGGATTTGAACTCAGGATTTGAGTTCCTGGCGGTGTAGTGTTTTACTGATGGTAGGCTTTGTTACTTTGGTCCGAGCTCTCTGCAGGTCATTCACTAGGTCCCCCCGTGTGGTTCTGGGATTTGTGATCATTTTGACCCCACGGGGTGAGATCTTGCGTGGAGCCCCAGATCGAGGGAGATTATCAGTGGTCTTGTATGTCTTCCATTTCCTAATAATTGCTCCCACAGTTGATTTCTTCAAACCAAGCTGCTTACCTATTGCAGATTCAGTCTTCCCAGCCTGGTGCAGGTCTACAATTTTGTTTCTGGTGTCCTTTGACAGCTCTTTGGTCTTGGCCATAGTGGAGTTTGGAGTGTGACTGTTTGAGGTTGTGGACAGGTGTCTTTTATACTGATAACAAGTTCAAACAGGTGCCATTAATACAGGTAACGAGTGGAGGACAGAGGAGCCTCTTAAAGAAGAAGTTACAGGTCTGTGAGAGAACGAAATCTTGCTTGTTTGTAGGTGATCAAATACTTATCTTCCACCATCATTTGCAAATAAATTCATTACAAATCCTACAATGTGATTTTCTGGATTTTTTTCCTCATTTTGTCTGTCATAGTTGAAGTGTACCCATGAAAAATTACAGGCCTCTCTCATCTTTTGAAGTGGGAGAACTTGCACAATTGGTGGCTAACTAAATACTTTTTTGCCCCACTGTATATATATACACACACACACACACACACACACACACACACACACACACACACACACACACACACACACACACACACACACACACACAAACACAAACACACACACACACACTTGAAGTCAGAAGGTTACACTTAGGAGTCAACCACTCCACACATTTCTTGCTAACAAACTATAGTTTTGGCTAGTCGGTTAGAAGATCTACTTTGTGCATGACACAAGTAATTTTTCCAACAATTGTTTACAGAAAGATTATTTCACCTATAATTCACTGTATCACAATTCCAGTGGGTCAGAAGTTTACATACACTAAGTTGACTGTGCCTGTGGCTGCATCATATATTGGTATGTATGCCTGTCATTGGCAAGTACTAAGGAGTTTTTTTAACATAAAAAATAAATGGAAAAGAGCTAACCAGAGGCAAAACCCTAGAGGAAAACCTGGTTCAGCTTGGAAAATGACAGAAAATGATGGCATGGCTTTAGAAGCTTCTGAAAGGCTAATTGACATAATTTTAGTCAATTGGAGTTGTGGATGTATTCCAAGGCCTACCTTCAAACTCAGTGCCTCTTTTCTTGACATCATGGGAAAATAAATCTAAAGAAATCAGCCAAGACCCCAGAGAATAAATTGTAGACCTCCACAAGTCTGGTTCATCATTGGGAGCAATTTCCAATTGCCTGAAGGTACCACGTTCATCTGTACAAACAATAGTATGCAAGTATAAACACGATGGGACCAAGCAGCCGTCATACCACTCAGGACGGAGGAGCATTCTGTCTCCTAGAGATAAACGTACTTTGGTGCAAAAATGGCAAATAAATCCCAGAACAACAGCAAAGGACCTTGTGAAGAAGCTGGGGGAAACACGTACAAAATAATCAAAATATAAACAGTAAAACGAGTCATATATCGACATAACCTGAAAGGCCGCTCAGCAAGGAAGAAGCCACTGCACCAAAACTGCCATAAAAAAAAGCCAGACTATGGTTTGCAATGCACATGGGGACAAAGATCGTACTTTTGGAGAAATGTCCTCTGCTCTGATGAAACAAAATAGAATTGTTTGGCCATAATAACCATTGTTATGTTTAGAGGAAAAAGGGGGATGCTTGCAAGGTGAAGAACACCATCCCAACCGTGAAGCACGGGGGTGGCAGCATCATGTTGTGGGGGTGCTTTGCTGCAGTAGGGACTGGTGCACTTCACAAAATAGATGGCATCATGCGAGAGGAAAATCATGTGGATATTTTGAAGCAACAGCACAAGACATCAGTCAGGAAGTTAAAGCTTCTTTGCTAATGGGTCTTCCTTATGGACAGTGATCCCAAGCATACTTCCAAAACTTAAGGACAACAAAGTCACGGTATTGGAGTGGCCATCACAAAGCCCTGACCTCGTTCTATAGAAAATGTGTGGGCAGAACTGAAAAAGCGTGTGTGAGCAAGGAGGCCTAAAAACCGGACTCAGTTTCACCAGCTCTGTCAGGAGGAATGGGCCAAAATTCACCCAACTTATTGTGGAAAGCTTGTGGAAGGCTACCCAAACCTTTGACCCAAGTGAAACAATTTAAAGGCAATGCTACCAAATACTAATTGAGTGTATGTAAACTTCTGACCCACTGGGAATGTGATGATAGTAATAATAGCTTAAATCATTCTCTCTACTATTATTAAAATGAAATTGCAACCTTAACTGACCTAAAACAGGGAATATTTACTAGAATATAGCTCAATATTTTAATATATTTCATACAGTCATTATTGCTCATCTTTATCAAGGGTGTCAATCATTTTTAACCCCACTGTAAGGTGGGGTCCAACACAACATCTCATTGAGTAGCACTCTTCATATTTTCAAGCATGGTGGTGGCTGCATCATGTATAGGTATGCCTGTCATTGGCAAGTACTAAGGAGTTTTTTTTACATAAAAAATAAATGGAAAAGAGCTAACCAGAGGCAAAACCCTAGAGGAAAACCTGGTTCAGTCTCCTTTCCAACAGACACAGACAAATTCACTTTTCAGCAAGACAATAAGCTAAACCACAAGGCCAAATTATGACTTGAGTTCCTTACTAAGACAACTTTGAATGTTCCTGAATGGCCTAGTAACAGTTTTGACTTAAAATGGCAAGACTTGAAAATGGTTGTCTAGCAATGATCAACAACCAACTTGATACAGCTTGAAGAATTAAAAAAATAATAATAATGTGCTAATATTGTACAATCCAGGTTTGCTAAGCTCTCAGAGACTTACAAAGAAAGACTCACAGCTGTCATTGCTGCCAAAGGTGATTCTAATGTGTGTATACTTATGTTAATTATATATTAGTGTCTTTTATGTTTATTTGTAAAAAATGTTATGTTAGAATTTTTCTTCCACTTTGACATTACAGTGTATTATGTTTAGATCATAGACCAAAACATGACAATTAAATCCATTTTAATCTGTTAAAATGTTTGTTGGGGTGTGAATACTTTGAAGGCAATGTAAATGTATTTATATTGAAACATAAATCAATTAAAAGAGGGTTGCTTACCTCATTGCAAACCATGACTGCTTTGTATTCTAAGTTGTATCTCTCCTCATCAATCACATTAATTTTGTCGTACATCTTTGTGCAAAGGTCCTAATGAAAGAATACAACAAAGAAAAATGTTACCACCAGCATATAATACCTAATTTTATGCCTTGACCTCCTTGGTACAGATGAACCTGATAGAAGCACCGCTCATACAGCACACTGTATCAAGCAGGTATGATATGTTTTCATAATATCTGTGAATATCTGAATATCATACCACCAAATCATCCTTGGAGTGGGGAATCTCCAGAAGAGGGCAGTTCTCCTCCATGTATCTCTCCCGCTCTTTAACTTTCTCTAATGCTTCAGCTTCGAGCAAATCCTTAGCAACTGCCAGCATACAACTCTGGAGACAAATTTATGACAACTTATATTTTGACAGTTGATAACACGATTGACCAATATCTCCCTTTGTTTTACTACTTTATAAAAAGGTTTTATTACATAAAAAACAAAACATTAAAGGAAGGGCTGAGTGGGATTCCTCACCTTCAGAGTATGCTTACGGCTTGAGGACACATTGCCTTTCTTGCTATTGGACAAAGGAGAGAAAGTCAGGTTTAGTAACACTCCAAACCAACTCATATTAAATAATAATCCAATTCTGAATGATGTCTCTGCACAATTTTATTTTTTAAAGTGTTCCACTGTCCATACGTTCATACTTTTGTTGTTGCTATAAAAGGCATCATTCCAACATGGATTTACGGCACAGTGGACACATTTGTCATTTATTTGGTGCAGAGATGATTCAGAATGGGATTGTGATTTAATATGAGTTGGTTTGGAGCGTTTTCCAACTTGCTTTATACACATTTTCATAATGCATTGTAGTCAATGGCAAAATGTGACAACCAATTTTCTCTGTAAGGAAACAAGATATAAAACAATGGTTTGGGGGATCAACTACGAGCCCAGATAGAGTGAAAATAAGGCCATGTAAAAATGAGTGAGCAACCCATTTGAAACACAACATGCAAACGAATTGGCATATACTTACTCAGCCATCTTAAGTGTTTGGTGTCTTCTATTTCAAAAAATGAAAAACAATCATTATTATGAAATGTGTACTTAAAACAGCCAACATTTTACCAACAATACTTGTATATACTCCATCAGCTATAAAAATAATACAAACTATACCAATACGATTACTGATACAACTATATACAGTTCCTGTCAAAAGTTTGGACACACATACTCATTCCAGGGTTGTTCTTAATTTGTACTATTTCCTATATTGTAGAATACTAGTGAATACATCAAAACTAGGATATAACACATATGGAATCATGTAGTAACCAAAAAAAGATTCTTCAAAGTAGCCACCCTTTGCCTTGATGACAGCTTTGCACACTCTTGGCATTCTCACAACCAGCTTCATGAGGTAGGCACCTGGAAACATTTCAATTAGCACGTGTGCCTTCTTAAAAGTTCATTTGTGGAATTTCTTATTAATGCATTTGAGCCAATCAGTTGTATTGTGACAATTTATTTAGCTAGGCAAGTCAGTTGAGAACAAATTATATTTTTCAATCATGGCCTAGTAACAGTGGGTTAACTGCCTTGTTCAGGGGTAGAAGGACAGATACTGCATTTACCTTGCCAGCTCGGGGATCCAATCTTGCAACCTTTCGGTTACTAGTCCAACACTCTAACCACAAGGCTACCTGCTGCCCCTAAAAATGAACACCTATGTGAGAATGCTGTTCATTGACTACAGCTCAGCGCTCAACACCATAGTGCCCATGAAGCTCATCACTAAGCTAAGGACCACAGGACTAAACACCTCCCTCTACAACTGGATCGTGGACTTCCTGATGGGCTGCCCTCAGGTGGAAACGGTAGGCAACAACATGTCTGCCACGCTGATCCTCAACACTGGGGCCTCTCAGGGGTGTGGACTTAGTCCCCTCCTGTACACCCTGTTCACCTATGACTGCGTAGCCAGACACAAATCCAACATCATCATTAAGTTTGATGATGACACAACACTGGTAGGCCTGATCACCAACTACGATGAGACAGCCTATAGGGAGGAGGTCAGGAAACTGGCAGTGTGGTGCCAGGACAACAACCTCTCCCTCAATGTGAGCAAGACGAAGAAGCTGATCGTGTACTACAGGAACAGGACCCCATTAACATCAACGGGGCTGTAGTAGAGCAGGTAGAATGTTTCAAGTTCCTTGGTCTCCACATCACCAACGATCTATCATGGTCCAAACACACCAAGCCAGTCGTGACGGACTGTTTCTCTGCTACAGCACGGCAAGCGGTACCGGAGCGCCAAGTCTAGGACCAAAATGCTCCTTAACAGCTTCTACCCCCAAGCCATAAGACTGCTGAACAATTAATCAAATGGTCACTGGACTATTACATTGACCCCCCCTCCATTTGTTTTGTACACTGCTGCTACTCGCTGTTATTATCTATGCATAGTCACTTCACTCCTTCCTACATGTACAAATTACCTCTAACCTGTACCTCCTCACACTGACCCGGTACCGGTACCCCCTGTATATAGCCTTTTTATTGATATATTATTGTGTTACTTTTTATATATTTTATTACTTTAGTTAATTTGGTAAATATTTTATTAACTCTTCTTGAACTGCACTGTTGGTTAGGGCGTGTAAGTAAGCATTTCACGGTAAGGTCTACACTTCTTGTATTCGGCACATGTGACAAAGTTTGATTTGATTTGAAATAAGCAAAGAGAAACGAACGCCCATCATTACTTTAAGACATGAAGGTCAGTCAATCCGGAACATTTCAAGAACTTTGAAAGTTTCTTCAAGTGCAGTCGCAAATACCATCAAGCGCTATGATGAAACTGGCTCTCATGAGGACCGCCACAGGAAAGGAAAACCCAGAGTAACCTCTGCTGCAGAGGATAAGTTCATTAGAGTTAATTGCACATCAGATTGCAGCCCAAATAAATGCTTCATGGAGTTCAAGTAACAGACACATCAACATCAACTGTCCATAGACGACAATGCGAATCAGGCCTTCATGGTCGAATTGCTGGAAAGAAACCACGACTAAAGGACACCAACCAATAAGAAGAAGAGACTTGCTTGGGCCAAGAAACACCAGCAATAGAGATTAGACTTGTGGAAATCTGTCCTTTGGTCTAAATTTGAGATTTTTGGTTCCAACCACCTTTGTCTTTGTGAGACGCAGCGGAGTCGGTGAACGGACGATCTCCACATCTGTGGTTCCCAACGTGTCACTTTGCTGGTGACACTGTCAGTAATTGATTTACAATTCAAGGCACATTTAACCAGCATGTCTACCACAGCATTCTGCAGTGATACACCATCCCATCTGGTTTGCGCTTAGTGGGACTATCATTTATTTATCAACAGGACAATGACCCAAAACACCCCTTCACGCTGTGTAAGGGCTATTTGACCAAGAAGGAGAGTGATGGAGTGCTGCATCAGATGACCTGGCCTCCACAATCACCCTATCTCAACCCAGTTGAGATGGTTTGGGATGAGTTGGACCACAGAGTGAAGGAAATGCAGCCAACATGTGTTCAGCATGTGTGGGAACTCCTTCAAGACTGCTGGAAAAGCATTCCTCATGAAGCTGGTTGAGAGAATGCAAAGCTGTCATCAAGGCAAAAGGTGGCTACGTTTCTCTTTGCTTATTTTAGCTGTTCTTCCCATAATATTGACTTGGTCTTTTACCAAATATGGCTGTCTTCTATATACCACCCCTACCTTGTCACAAACAACTGACTGGCTCAAACGCATTAAGAAGGAAAGACATTCCAAGGCACACCTGTTAATTGACATGAATTCCGGGTGACTATCTCATGAAGCTGGTTTAGAGATTATCAAGAGTGTGCAAAGATGTCATCAACGAAAAAGAGTGGCTACTTTGACAAATCTAAAATATCAAATATATTTTAATTTGCTAAACACTTTCTGTTTCCATATGTGTTATTTCATAGTTTTGATGTCTTCACTATTATTCTACAATGTAGAAAATAGTAAGCATGAAGAAAAGCCCTGGAATGAGTAGGTGTGTCCAAAGTTTGACTGGTACTGTAGGTTTAGATAAATTGAGAATGTTAGACAGGTCAATACAAAACAGTTTCACTTTATTCAAGCACATCGAATAACAACACTCTAGATTTTCTAATTTGTGTTATTGAGTCTGTCCCTTCTTATAATTGTCCCCACTCTCTCATACTTCCAACAGGGGCCATGCAGACAGAAATTACAATGGACGTCTTTGCTTGGGTTTGTAATGAAGACAAGTAATTAGAATACATTCTGAATCCCTTAAACTCAGCCGACTCAATCTTTGGTCTGGGCTCAGGGTGTCCCCGGAGATGGGAACGTTATCTTGAGTTGAGTGGAGGAGATCTAAATTGGTCCTAGATCTTGTCTTAAGTGGCTCTACTTTATGGCAGACTTGTCTCCGAGAGGTCACAGTAAGCCAACACGACAGCTGGTGGTGCCTTCTAGAACATCCCTTAGATGACCAAGACGTTAGGCCACGTTAGGCCATAAATAACTGCTTCTGCTCTGTCAGGTCTGTTCAGTGCACTAACTCAACTGTCTCCACTCTTCATGATTTCATACACTGAATAGATGTATTGTCAAAATAAGTTTATAGGCATCTCTTTTTCTTTCGAGGGTAATTATTGTTCAGATTCAAATTCAGATTAGTTTACTGTGTAATAAACCAGAGCCATGAATGTCTCATAATGCTATTTAAAGGAGTAGAGTTCTCAAAAACTACAGTCCTAGACAGTACATTTCAGACCTGCAGAAGAGCGGGTACTTCACAGAGCTGCACAGTACTTTTCAAATTGGAATAGTATCACTCCGGCTTCAATAAGCTCAATGACACAGGCATAGAGGTATATGTGTGCTGTGTGCTGACATGTCAGCTGTTCAACTTGCCGTGGTATGAGGTCATCTATTGACAAAGACATAACCTCACTATGCCCATGAATTCCAGTACAGTAACTCAAGTGCTTTGGTCATATCGAAAATCAAAACGCAGGACGTTTTTCCCGCTCGAAAATGCAGTGGAGCCAATATTGTGAATTAGGTTATACACTGGGTGTACTAAACATTAGGAACACCTTTCCATGACATAGACTGACCAGGGAATGATCCCTTATTGATGTCACTTGTTAAATCCACTTCAATCAGTGTAGAGGGGGTGGAGACAGGTTAAAGAAGGATTTTTGAGACATGGATTGTGTATGTGTGCCATTCAGAGGGTGAATGGGCAAGCCAAACTATTTAAGTGCCTTTGAAATGGGGTGTGGTAGGTGCCAGGTGCACCGGTTTGAGTTTGTCAAGAACTGCACCACTGTTAGGTTTTTCACACTCAACAATTTCCTGTGTATATCAAAAATGGTCCACCACCCAAAGGACATCCAGCCAACTTGATACAACTGTGGGAATCATTGGAGTCAACTTGGGCCAACATCCCTGTGGAATGCTTTCAACACCTTGTAAAGTCCATCCCCCAACAAATTGAGGCTGTTCTGAGGGCAAAAGTGGGCGCAACTCAATATTAGGAAAGTGTTCCTAATGTTTAGTACACTCAGTGTATGTTCATATGGCGAATTAGGTGATGTATCAGAGATGTCTACGATGTTGTAACAGGCTGTTTAGTTATCTCCAAAATATGTTGACAGGAAGGAAAACATTTGTAGATCACTTTCAGATTCATGTCTTGTGGTGGTGTACCCTTTCAGCATGTCAAGTCGTCAGTCCATATATCAATCATTTACCACCCCATGGATAATTATACAGTTGATGTCTGCTCACTAAAACATATTTAATACACTACTGGAACCTGAGAAACGTTTCTTTATGCAAATACTACTATTGAAATGTTACACATTAAGATCCATCAACAACATAAATCAAGAAATACTGTACAAAACTGAAATATCAAATGTATTGAAATAAACCAAGTAATTAAGAAATTGATGTTTGCTCTTTAAATCACTGATGTCAATATTTTATCATTTATATTTGAGTCATTTGAACATGGTTAATTTTATTACAATTCAGCCGACTATGAAAATATGTATTAGTGTAATATATTACATTTGTTTAAATAGGAATAAAATGTAATAGACAGAGAGCATTACCATGTGAAGCGACGACCAAAAACCTTAATTTATGATTATAGGAAATAAATCAATATTTCCAAAACATTCTAACACTCTTGGACACTCTAACACTCAATGTTAATAGCCAATAAAAAAAGAGTGATCACATTCAAATACAATTCCAATGCACAATACAATTCTCAAACATTTCACATATTCAAATGCATTTCACACGCTAAAATCTTTTTTCCTCAACCAACAGACATATCACTATAATACTACAAGTACTCATGAATAAGTTGGCGCAAAGGCGTCATGCTACTATATAGTAATTAAGACACTATTCCTCTGGATAGTGTCTAACTAGGTAGAAGCACAGAACAGAGACAGACTGGATGGTTCTCACCTTGGAACTGAGGAGAGCGGCACAGGCTTGTTAAGGGATGTCCAACTGACTGACTGACTGCAGGCAGGTCAAGTGTTAAGAAGGTATATATTGCATTCTCTGATCACTCTCTATAATCCTACATTCTCATTATGGAAGCGGATTACAGACCAAACCAATGGGCTGACAAGGTCATGAAATACAGTACAGTGTTTCCCTGTTCGCTCCCCTCCCCAGCGTCTCCATTATAAATAACCCGTCCTTCAAGATTGTTGTTCTTATTTCATTATCTTTTATTTAGCATATGCCATCACCCATAAGAAGCAGAGAGGGGTAGAACTTTAAAGGCCACTCGGCATCAACACTAATAGAGAATGCTGTAATTCACACACATGCAGTATGTTCAGAACACCAGACGTGCAACTGTCTGGCATCCATGTTGTATATTGTAAAAGGATGACAAACTATTAAACTGGTCATACCTCGGAGGCGTCATGTGTCTGGGATTGATGTCCGTGCCTCCTGAGGCGCCCAAAGGACCCGATGACAGTTCTGTCACTTTCGGATCTCTTACTGAAAGAAAAGTAAGATAGACAAGGATTTCAAGGATGGCTTACGGATATTTATTTTACTACAAACTCAAGTTTTCATTATGGATGAAAGAATTAACCTTGGAAACATATTGAGTGCTACTTGGAAACATTAATCAGCACTACCTAAATACTAACATTTGTAATCAGTTCTCACATTGAGCGCTCTATTTTAACAAACCTAATGCAATGGTAAATCTATGCAATCACAGTAGCAGTATAGGTCTGGGTGTATGTACAACATTTAGGCTATTTTCACAGACATTACCATGAGTGCAATAGCTGGAGGTGGTGCAAAAGGGCTGGGTTTTGACCAATAAACAAGTCGGAGGTGTGTCACGGGTTTGTCCACTCATGGCATTCCATGGCTTAATACTGCATTCATTTGTCTCAAGTTTTGTAAGTTATTGACACCAGTGTGTCATGAACAACATTTGCATAAGCAGCAATAATGGAATTCAAAATTAAAGCCCCCCATTACAACTCATGCAAACCTATAGAAATTGTGAAAAAATTGACTAAATAATACTACACAAGGTTGGAGTGTTGTTATATAAATTAAAATAAATTAAATACAATTTGTTAGTTGAATTTGCACGGGGGGCATTGCATTGGGGGCATACTTACAGTGGCAAGAAAAAGTATGTGAACCCTTAGGAATTACCTGGATTTTTGCATAAATTGGTCATCAAATTTGATCTTCATCTTAGTCACAACAATAGACGAACACAGTGTGCTGAAACTAATAACACACATTGTATGTTTCTTGTCTATATTGAATACATCATTTAAACATTCACACTGTAGGTTGGAAAAAGTATGTGAACCCCTAGGCTAATGACTTCTCCAAAAGCTAATTGGAGTCAGAAGTCAGCTAACCTGGAGTACAATGTTCGTATAATTTCATTATTCCAACATGTTTTCATTAATTGAATTCACTTAGTCTATTTTATGAGAAGACCTAATATTATATATTGTTGATATGAATAAAGCTGGAAAGGGTTTCAAAAGTATCTCTAAAGCCTTGATGTTCATCAGTCCACGATAAGACAAATTGTCTATACATGGAGAAAGTTCAGCACGGTTGCTACACTCCCTAGGAGTGACCGTCCTGCAAAGATTACTGCAAGAGTACAGTGCAGAATGCTCAATGAGGTTAAGAAGAATCTTAAGAGGAATCCTAGAGTGTCAGCAATGGACTTACAGAAATCTCTGGAACATGCTAACATCTCTGTTGACGAGTATATGATACGTAAACACACTACACAAGAATGGTGTTCATCGGAGGACACCATGGAAGAATCCACTACTGTCCAAAAAAAACATTGCTGCATGTCTGAAGTTCGCAAAAGAGCATGTAGATATTACACAGCGCTTCTGGCAAAATATTGTGTGGACAGATTAAACTGAAGTTGAGTTGTTTGGAAGGAACACACAACACAATGTGTGGAGAAAAAAAGGCACAGCACACCAACATCAAAACCTCATCCCAACTGTAAAGTATGGTGGAGGGAGCATCATGGTTTGGGGCTGCTTTGCTGCCTCAGGGCCTGGACAGCTTGCTATCATCGACAGAAAAATTAAGTTTATCAAGACATTTCTCAGGAGAATGTACGGCTATCTCTCCGCCAATTGAAGCTCAACAGAAGTTGTGTGACGCAACAGGACAACAACCCAAAACAGAAGTAAATCAACAACAGAATGGCTTCAACAGCAGAAAATATGCCTTCTGGAGTGGCCCAGTCAGAGTCCTGACCTCAACCCGATATAAAATGCTGTGGCATGACCTTGAGAGCGGTTCACACCAGACATCCTACGAATATTGATGAACTGAAACAGTTTTGTAAAGATGAATGGTCCAATATTCCTCCTGACCATTGAGCAGGTTTGATCCGCAACTACAGAAAACGTTTGATTGAGTTTAGTGCTGCCAAAGGAGGGACAACAAGTTATTAAATCCAAGGGTTCGCATACTTTTTCCACCCTACACTGTGAAAGTTTACACGGTGTGCTCAAGAAAGAAATGAAAACATATAGTTGTTTGTGTTATTAGTTTATTTATGGGCACCGGGAAGCAGATGGCTTGAGACTCTGATATTTATTAGTATCCATGGGGCAGGCAAGAGAATGGTCGTGGACAGGCAAAAAGTTAATGACAAGGTCAGAGTCCAGTAGGTAAAAGGTGGCAGGCAGGCTCGAGGTCAGGGCAGGCAGAATAGTCAGGCAGGCGGGTACAGAGTTAGAGCAGGCAAGGGTCAAACCCAGGAGGACTAAAAAAAGAGAGAATAGAAAAAGCAGGAGCACAGGAAAAACACGCTGGTTGACTTGACAAGATGAACTCTCGCAGACAGAGACAGGAAACACGGAATAATACACCGGGAAAATAAGCGACACCTGGAGAGAGTGGAGACAATCACAAGGACAGGTGCAGCAGATCAGGGCCTGACAGTTGAAGCAGAATGTGTTTGTCTATTGTTGTGACTTAGATGAAGATCAGATAACATTTTATGACCAATTTACGCAGAAGTCCAGGTAATTCCAAAGGGTTCACATACTTTTTCTTGCCACTGTATATGCACTGTACAACCTAACCTATGGATTTTGCACCCATGAAATGGGCATATCATCCTAGTCAGTGACACCCAAAAAACACAACTATGTAGAGTTTACACAAATATTAGAATCTTAGCTGTTATTGCAGGACTTTGAATGTGGGAATTCACCTCACTATTCAGCAAATGTTGTGCATATTGACATTCATATTGCACACCCAGGAAATGGTGTATCAGCCTACTCAGTGACACTCACAGAACACAGCTGTGAAGAGTTTACTCAAATATTGTCATCGTCGCTCTTATTGCGGTACTCTGAAACAGCTGTGAAATAAGCAACATTAAGCTCACCAGTCAAATCAAATACATTTTATTGGTCACATACACATGGTAAGCAGATGTTAATGTGAGTGTAGCGAAATGCTTGTGCTTCTAGTTCCGACTGTGCAGTAAAATCTAACAAGTTATCTAACAATTTCACAACAACTACCTTAAACACACAAGTGTAAAGGAATTAATGTTAGTTACTCAATGTTAGTGATGGCTGTTTAACAGTCTGATGGCCTTGAGATAGAAGCTGTTTTTCAGTCTCTCGGTCCCAGCTTTGATGCACTTGTACTGACTTCGCCTTCTGGAAAATAGCGGGGTGAACAGGCAGTGGCTTGGGTGGTTGTTGTCCTTGATGATCTTTTTGGCCTTCCTGTTTGCCCCCGCTGATGTGTTGTGTAGACCTCACTACCCTCTGGAGAGCCTTACGGTTGTGGGCGGAGCAGTTTCCGTACCAGGCGGTGATACAGCCCAACAGGATGCTCTCGATTGTGCATCTGTAAGAGTTTGAGTGTATTTGGTGACAAACTAAATTTCTTCAGCCTCCTGAGATTGAAGTGGCGCTGATGCACCTTCTTCACCATGCTGTCTGTGTGGGTGGACCATTTCAGTTTGTCCGTGATGTGTACGCCGAGGAACTTAAAACGTTTCACGTTCTCCACTACTGTCTCGTCGATGTGGATAGGGGGGGTGCTCCCTCTGCTGTTTCCTGAAGTCCACGATCATCTCCTTTGTTTTGTTGATGTTGAGTGTGAGGTTATTTTCCTGACACCACACTCCGAGAGCCCTCACCTCCTCCCTGTAGGCCGTCTCATTGTTGTTGGTAATCAAGCCTACCACTATAGTGTCGTCTGCAAACTTGATGAATGAGTTGGAGGCATGCATAGCCATGCAGTCATGGTTGAACAGGGAGTACAGGAGAGGGCTGAGAACGCACCCTTGTGGGGCCCAAGTGTTGAGGATCAGTGGGGTGGAGATGCTGTTTCCTACCCTCACCACCTGGGGGCGGCCATCAGAATGTCCAAGACCCAGTTGCACAGGGCGGGGTCGAGACCCAGGTTAATGACGAGTTGAGGGTACTATGGTGTTAAATGCTAGGTATTTCTCTTGTCCAGATGGGTTAGGGCAGAGTGCAGTGTGATTGCGATAGCTTCGTCTGTGGACCTATTGAGGCGGTAAGCAAACCGGAGTGGGTCTAGGGTGTCAGGTAGGGTGGAGGTGATATGATCCAGGTGATATGATGATTGACTAGTCTCTCAAAGCACTTCATGATGACGGAAGTGAGTGCTACGGGGCGATAGTCGTTTAGTTCAGTCACCTTAGCTTTCTTGGGAACAGGAACAATGGTGGCTCTCTTGAAGCATGTGGGAACAGAAGACTGGGATAGGGATTGGTTGAATATGTCCGTAAACACACCAGCCAGCTGGTTTTACTCACGTTGGCTGCGGTGAAGGAGAGCCTACAGGTTTTGGTAGCGGGCTGTGTCAGTGGCACTGCATTATCCTGAAAGCGAGCAAAGAAGTTGTTTAGTTTGTCTGATAGCAAGACATTGGTGTCCGCGACGGGGCTGGTCATCTTTTTGTAATCCGTGATTGACTGTAGACCCTGCCACATACGTCTTGTGTGTGAGTCGTTGAATTGCGACTCTACTTTGTCTCTATACTGACGCATAGCTTGTTTGATTGCCTTGCAGAGGGAATAGCTACACTGTTTGTATTCGGTCATGTTTCCGGTCACCTTGCCATGATTAAAAGCAGTGGTTCGCGCTTTCAGTTTTGTGAAAATGCTGCCATCAATCCACGGTTTCTGGTTGGGGAAAGTTTTAATAGTCACCGTGGGTACAACATCACCGATGCACTTGCTAATGAACTCGCTCACCGAATTAGCGTATACATCAACGTTGTTGTCCGATGCTATCTGGAACATATCCCAGTCCACGTGTTCGAAGCAATCTTGAAGCATGGAATCAGATTGGTCAGACCAGCGTTGAATAGTCCTGAGCACGGCTGTTTCCTGTTTAAGTTTCTGTCTATAGGCTGGGAGGAACAAAATGGAGTCGTGGTCAGATTTGCCGAAGAGAGGGCAAGGGAGGGCATCGCATCGCAGAAGTTAGAGTAGCAATGACCCAGAATTTTGCCATCCCAAGTTGAGCGTTCATTATGCTGACAAAATTTAGGAAGCCTTGTTTTCAGATTAGACTTGATAAAATCCCCAGCTACAATAAATGCAGCCTCGGGATATGTGGCTTCTAGTTTACATAGAGTCTAATGAAGTTCTTTCAAGGCCGTCGATGTGTCTGCTTAGGGGGGATATACACGGCTGTGATTATAATCGAAGAGAATTCTCTTGGTAGATAATGCGGTCGGCATTTGATTGTGAGGAATTATAGGTCAGGTGATCAAAACGGCTTAAGTTCCTGTATGTTGTTATGATCAACTTGTTAATCATAAGGCACACACCATGTTTGTTTCTGTCAGCGCAATGCGTGAAGAAACCGGGTGGCTGTACCGACTCTGATAACGTATCTCGAGTGAGCCATGTTTCCGTGAAACAGAGAATGATACATTCTCTGATGTCTCTCTGGAAGGCAACCCTTGCTCAAATTTGGTCTACCTCGTTGTCAAGAGACTGGACATTGGCGAGTAGTATACTTGGGAGCTGTGAGCGACGTGTCCGTCTACGGAGCCTGACCAGAAGATCGCTCCGTCTGCCCCTTCTGTGGCGCCGTTGTTTTGGGTCACCTACTGGGATCCGATCCTTTGTCCTGGGTGGTGGTCCAAACAGAGGATCCACTTGGGGAAATTTGTATTCCTGGTCATAATGTTGGTAAGTTGAAGATAAGATTTCCTGGGGTAACAGTGTAAGAAATAATACATTAAAACAACTAAATACTGCATAGTTTCCTAAGAACACGAAGTAAAGCGACTATCTCTGTTGGCGCCATCAAATACATTCCTATTGCAATGTACAGCCTAATCTATGGATTGTATGCCCCCAATACAATTCGGAATTCAAAAACATCCACAATGCAACAACAAGATTTGGTCCAATTAACAAAAAATCTTATTTTGTTTAATTTATCTAGTACAATTGTGTCATTTTCACAATTTGTATCTGTTTGCATCAGATTCAATGTGGGGACTTTTATTTTGAAAGCAACCCGCCGATTACACTATTGTTGCTGAGGCTAATGTTGTTCATGATGATACACACGTGTTATTGACAGTCTTTGCGTTGTCATCAACTCCAATTCGCCTGGGGGCACGAAATATTCTCGTCCTACTCATTTGTGGATTGATAGGCTAAAACAGTTTATTAAATAGCGTAGGCTACAGTGACATGTGATAGCAACAGAAAACAAACATGCAGTGTTTGCTCAATATGTTTGGATTACCGGAGGTTGGTGGCACCTTAATTGGGGAGGACAGGCTTGTGGTAATGACTGGTGTGGAATCAGTGGATACCATCCATTATTACGAGCCGTCCTCCCCTCAGCAGCCTGCACTGGTTTGGAGTGTTGACAGTCAACATTGTTGTAATTGGTTTCAATGAGTATAGGCCTTTACGCATCGCACTTCTCGTCACATAAAAAAATAGGCTCCCGTAAATTGAATTGTATGCGTGAGGCACGTTCTCAATAAGCAAGATATAGCCTCGGCCTACCGTTGTATGGGGTTATACACTCTAAAAAGAAAAAGGTTCCTGGAGTATCATTTAGGGGTTCTTCAAATTTAAATTGTGGGGGATCCCCTATAAGTTCTTCGATGAACCCTTGAAAAGGCGAGGATGGGTCCTCGAAGAACCTTTGGAAGAACCTTTTGGGGTACATTTTTTAACAACCCCCCCCCTCCCATTGTTATTATTAATCATAACAATAAGCATAACAAAAACACAATATTATAGTTTTCAATGTTTATTATGGTCCCATGTGTATATATTCTGGCATGTAGATGATAATGTGTTGATGTTCTCTGTATCCATAGCCAGAATGATTTTGCTGTGAGCGGTGATCGAACATGTTTTCCTGTTATATTCATCAGAGGCGCATGAACTCTGCAAATCCCCAAAATAGTCATTATACAGCTGATTAACAAAACATGCACACGGCAGTATTCATACCTTGGTTTTCGTAGTAAATGTGAATGAAAAAAACTGTTTTGATAATTGTTTTCATACGCATTCCTTGTCCATAATGTAGAGGCCTGTGTGATATTCATTGAAGAGGTGAGGGAGGAGGGCGCTAAATGTGATCTGCATAACATACCAACACCAATTGACATGCCTTTGTTTGCCTCCTCTTCTGTATGCCTGCAGACACAGACACAAAAGTGAGCAGTTCAGTCATCTGCACCAATACAGCTAGACTTCAACATATTGTTATAGCCTACATATTCTTACCTCTTTGTTGATTGATATCCATTGAATTGCGTCCGATTTCTGCTTTAGAAATATTTGTACAACTATGAAAAGATAGATGTTATCATCATAAATCAATATCAATTTAGATCATACAGTTGACAAACCTTATCTTAAATTGAGGAGATCTTTACATTTTTTCAGTTAAGTGACTACTCCTGCTGTCCTTTCAAATTCAAATCCAAATGTTTCTCCTGGGCAGTTAGGTTCCTGAAATAAAAAAACACTAACTAAGGATGTTCCTCAATGAACCCTGTCTCCTATGGTGTTCTCGGAATAACCTTTTGGGGGCAATTTTCAGTGCCAAGAACCCTAAGGTTTTTCAAAGAACTTTGAGAATCTTTGAAGAATCCTTGTTTGAACCCCTAATTTTCAGAGTGTAGGACCGACAAATTTGAATAGCCTATGTTCGTAGGAGCCGGTCTTTGTTAAATGGACAAGAGGCACTCTTTGGAAATGGGGGATGGAAACACACGAATGGAGTAAGCACTGTAGGTAGGCCTATGTGAATTGTGAATAGAAACATGTTATGGATAAGCTACTTGGCTAATGTATGGCTGGGATACAAGAGACACGAGAAGCATTACTGTTGAACGAGCTTTCGTTATTGTAGGTACTAAGGGCGTGTTTTTTTAATGAAAGTAAACGGAAAATAAGCAATTGTTGGAAAATAACTGAAATGTTTCTAAATACAAATGTCACCGGATTATCGCATTTCTCCTTCCATGACATATACTGTCGCCTACATGGACATTTTTTTTACGCACATCCAAAATAATAACAGGGGTTGATAATCTAATAGCCTACATATAGCCTTTACAGACTGACTACTTACTGTATATCACCTGTAAAAAAAAGGCCATGTTTTTTAGAGCCCAATTCATACAGTCCCATTTTAACCACATTATTGGCAAGATAAGACTTTTGTATATTTGTGCACATGCCGGCAAGTTTAGTAGTGGGAGTTGAGGTGGCCTGATGTGGGCGGACTTCTATTTTAATAAATACATTGAATATACATTATCACAAATATATATATTATTAAATTTGTTTTCTGCAGGTCCTAAGAAACATTCTAAAAATGTATTTTCAAAAGAATAGAATGGCATATTTTGAATTGCATCACCGCAATGTGTGGAACCAATGCCGTATGAAAAAGGGAATTTTGATATTTATTTTAAGACGGAAGTCCTAAGTCTCTTTTACAAATGTGCCCTGTATGTATGTATGTATGTATGTATGTATGTATGTATGTATGTATGTATGTACATATTGTTAGGTACTACAGGTCTACAGTTTTTTCTGAGGTCTTGACTGATTTCTTTAGATTTTCCCATGATGTCAAGCAAAGAGGCACTGAGTTTGAAGGTAGTCCATGAAATACATCCACAGGTACACCACCAATTGACTCAAATGATGTCAATTAGCCTATCAGAAGCTTCTAAAGCCATGACATAATTTTCTGGAATTTTCCAAGCTGTTTAAAGGCACAGTCAACTTAGTGTATGTTTGTTTGCAAGAAATTTGTGGAGTGGTTGAAAAACTATTTTTAATGACTCCAACCTGAGTTTAGGTAAACTTCCAACTTCAACTGTAAAGGTGAAGTCCAGATGTGCCTAATGATGAGGTGCATTAATCTAAAGTAAAGGATTGGAATTAAGAATACATCAACATTTGGGCGAGGTGTTTCAGAGTGGCATAGACTAAGACACAGTAGAATAGGATAGTATACAGTATATACTGTACATATGAGATGGGTAACGCAAAATATGTCAAATTTATTCAAGTGACTAGTGTTCCATTATTAAAGTGGTCAGTGATTTCAAGTCTATGTATATAGGGCAGCAGCCTCTAATGTGCTAGTGATGGCCTTGTGTTCGGGTGCAGTGGTGATGAAGAATGGAAGACTTTCCTGGTGTATGGTGAGGGTGAGTGGTGCTATGATGTGGATAATAGTCCCGGATCCCAAAGGCCACGTATCTAGGACTTGGAAAGGAAAAGAAAAGGAGAGCGGGTACGAGGCTAAGTTCAGTGAGGAGACTAGGGCCTCGAGGGACAGCCAGCCAGTGAAATAGGAACCATAAAGGGTTTGGGAGAAAACAATGATACTGGAATACTCTAGATGGAAGGTCATGAGGCCACCTCTCTGCTCTAGTGGACCCCGGGTTAGGGCGCACCGGACACCGCTGAAGCCCCTCCTGGCCGCAATAGGAACAGCTGTCTCCAGCAACTCCGCTCTGCCGCAGAGAGGTGTGGCCCCTACCTCCACGGGTTCAGGCTCTACCTCAGGACAGCCAAAGGAGGGAGGCGACTGGCAAGGTGGACACTGGTGCTCCCGAAAGTTATCCAGACGGATGAAACATCCTGACATGCCAACTCCGTCTAGACCTCCAGACAGACCACTACGGAAAAGCGTACGACGAGCCGGCTCATTCCATCCGCTGGAGGCTACCACAGTGCGAAAGATGAGGCCGTAATTCGCAGCAGTCTGGGCACCCTGCCGGAGCTGGAAAAGTTGCTCACCTCCCTCTCTGCCCTCTGAATGATGGTCGAAGACCACCCTGAACAGAGCAATGAACCTCTCATACGAACCCAGCTCCTCCTCTCTCCCAGACATCCGTTGCCCACTCCAAAGCCCGTCCGGTCAGCAGGGAAATGACCGTAGCAACCTTGGACCTCTCGGTGATGGAGGCTCCCATTTGATAGATGAAATAGAGGGAGCACTGGAGTAGGAAGCCATGGCATTTTGATGGAGTACCGTCATATTTATTCAGGAAGGGACAGTCGGGCATCGCTGACCTGGGCGGACGGCTGGTGGGCTGGCTCACTGTAACTGTAACGTGGTAGGAGGCCTTCTGATGTCGGTATGGAGAACATCGCTGGTGGTGTCGAGGTGGTGTAGAACACGGAGGACCTCCTCCGTGGCCGGACCCAATTTCGCCAGCTGGTCGTAGTCTTGATGGAGTAGATGATCTTGTTAATGAACTGTCTGGAAGAGGGTTGAACCTCCTACTGCTTCCATATTGTGATGTGTTTTTCTATAATGTATACACCAGGAGTCAGAAAACAGGTGCAGAAGGTGAGTTTTAATATTGAACAGATACAACAAAAAAAAACTTCGGAAGCGTTCTGAACGTGAGAGAAATACTTAGTTGTTCCTCCATTAAAAGTTGCGTCGTACCGCGGTACACCCTGCGTGCTGCTGCAGCATTCTGTGGCACGTCATTTAATTCTCAGACATTTCTTCTGTTATTGCTAGTTTGACCACCTGAGGGCATCTTTGAGAAGCATTTGATAGTATTCCGTATTGACTTTACCAGAGAACTTAAAACCTTTTTTGTATTAACATAGTATATGGGAATTATTTTAAGAAATTTGGCTTAATTAATTTGATTAATATTATAGCGTTTCAATCGGTGACGTCACTTGCTCTGAGACCTTGAAGTAGTTGTTCCCCTTGCAGAGGGCCGTGGCTTTTGTGGAGCGATGGGTAACAATGCTTTGAGGGTAGCTGTTGTCTATATATGCAAAGGGTCCCTGGTTTGAGGCCAGGTAGGGGCAAGGAAAGGAATCAAAACTGTTACACGGACACCATTTTTAAATCAGGAGAATCTCCTCTTTGTAATGTTTGTCATTGCTAGACCAGAAATAGTCCGAATGTTTTTATTTTTCCCTACTTTTTCATTAGGCAGACATAAGCACAGTTGACACCATCGAGGTGCGCATGTTTACTTTCTACATCCGCCGTGGAGCCCAGTTTCATAATACGACCATATTTCCCAGCTGCTTGTCGTCATTTAGAAGTAATCACGAAAAAAACAGGCCTTATTTTAGTGCAAAGACCCTGCCAGCTCTTATTAGTTCTGTTGATCACCGTGGCACCAACTCGCCTTCTGAACGTTCTATTCCCAGTTTAATGTTCGACATCACAATGCCTATTTCTCTATTGTTGGCAGTGAGACCTGCTCATGTTGTTTAATAGTTCAAATGTAAACAACAAAAATAATATTGGAACTCTGCGGTCTTCCCATTGTTTCCTATGGGGGAAATATAGGCATGTCTGTCTATTTCGCCAAATATCTCGCAATGTGTATATTTAGATTTTTTTCAAGCCGGGTGTGAAATGGCTAGCTAGTTAGCAGGGTGCCGGCTAATAGCGTTTCAATCTGTGACGTTACTTGCTCTGAGACCTGGAAGTAGTTTTTCCCCTTGCTCTGTGGAGCGATGGGTAACGATGCTTCGAGGGTGGCAGTTGTCTATGTGTGCAGAGGAGCCAAGGTTGGGGCGTGGAGAGGGACGCAAGCAAAACTTTTACACAGGCACCATCTAACCACAAGGCAGGTAGCCTAGTGGTTAGGGCATTGGACAAGAAACTGAAAAGTTGCAAGATCAAATCCCTGAGCTGACAAGGCAAAACTCTGTCATTCTGCACCTGAACAGGGCAGTTAACCCACTCTTCCTAGGCTGTCATTGAAAATAAGAATTTGCTCTTATCTGACTTGCCTAATAAAATAAACAAATCTGGAGAATCTCCTCTTTGTATGTCAGGGCAGCGAGCTCATTTGTCATCGATCATTAGTCATAAGATTTTATTTCTTCCCTACTTTTTCATTCCACAGACATAAGTACAGTTGACACCATGGAGGTGTGGATGTTAACTTTCTACACAAATTGTTTTTTTTCCCAGTTTTGTCCGACGAACAGATAGTAGTGGTAAAATAAAAAGGGATACATTTTTAAATGGAATTCTAAGCATCACTCCAAAACAGGCTCTGTGTATGTTCAATTCCACTAATTTGCTATGGGCTCGCGCTAGTGTTCCAGTTTAGCCAACGTTCTTAAGCCGCTTTGACTCGTTCTATTGTTCAGCCTACAGATCGCCAGAGCGAATTTACGAAAGCACCCGAATGTCCATTGAGAAAGCGCAACGACTATACAATTTAGCTAAGCTAAGAATGACGAGAATAATCAAGTCAATAAACGTTGGGTAGTTAGATAGCCTATAGTTAATATACTGGCAAGTTTGATGTATAACTACTAACGGTAGCTGGCTAACATACCGGTACATACTGCTGTAATGATATGCTATGTGGTTCGTAAGGACAGCGTAGCTAACAAATTGTCAGCCAACATAACGTGTAATGTAACTTATTTGAAAAGTAATTACTTTATTACATTGAGTAGCAAGCTACCCCTTGGTCATTAGGGCAAATCTGGTCTGTGATAGGAGGGGTATTTTTCACTCCTAGCTCAGCTATAAGACTATTCTTTAGTAAAGGTTGAATAGTCTATTGTTCAGCTATTAGCCCTCCTCCCTAACTTGCAACAAATTTCTGTTCCCATCTCATTCCATTCCCTCTTCCTCGTGTCATCATTCTGCTCCTGAGTGGCTCGCTTGTGGGCGTGCTGGTAGGATAAAGCAGCATCTTCGGTTGTGCGTCAAGAATTCTGCATACAGTAGCATGTTTGTATGAAGGTGTGGTTATTCACAGGCAAATTGTTATATGCTATGGAGGTACATTTGTGTCTTTTTGTCGAGAGCAAAACCTTTTTTATTTTCAATCAAAAATAATTGTTCTGAAAGCAACTTTTTTTCAGACACAAAGGAAGTCAAAGCGGACACCTACGAAGATGGCATCTCAGGTAAGCAGCACTGTGCTGTACTGACGTATCCTAAAAATGACATCTGCTGCTTTAGATTGAACGGTCATATCTCAGGTATTATTTCATATCTATAAAAAATAAGCTGTTTTCTATCATTTCAGAGAGCGAGCTGACCAAGGGATCGAAAATGTAGATATTGCCACATGTTCACTGTCCGAGGAACAGGCTTTATTGCTGGCAAAAGTGTCCATAACCAGAGGTAATTCAACTGTTCTGTGTTCTTTTTTCCCCATCTCTGCCTGCCTCTACTGTCACGCCCTGACCATAGTTTACTTTGTATTTTCTATGTTTTGATTGGTCAGGGTGTGATCTGAGTGGGTATTCTATGTTTCATGTCTTGTTTGTCTATTTCTATGTTCAGCCTGATATGGTTCTCAGTCAGAGGCAGGTGTTCGTCATTGTCTCTGATTGGGAACCATATTTAGGTAGCCTGGGTTTCACTGTGTGTTTGTGGGTGATTGTTCCTGTCTATGTGTTTTTCACCAGATAGGCTGTTTTAGGTTTTCGTTACGTTCATCACGTTCTTTATTTTGTAGTGTTTGCATTGATTCGTGTTTTACGTTTGTTCATTAAAACATGGATCGCAATCTACACGCTGCATTTTGGTCCGACTCTCCTTCTCACGAAGAAAACCATTACAGAATCACCCACCACAAAAGGACCAAGCAGCGTGTCAACAGGCAGGAGCAGCGCGAGGAGATGCGCAATAAGGATTTCTGGACATGGGAGGAAATCCTCGACGGGAGAGGACCCTGGGCTAAACCAGGGGAGTGTAGCCGCCCAAAGGTGCAGCGGGAGAAGAAACAACAGGAGCAGCCCAAAGAGGAGTGCAGTATGGAGTATACGACTTGGGAGGAGATCGACAGGTGGGCGGCCGACCCAGGGAGAGTGCCGGAGCCCGCCTGGGATTCGATGGAGCAGTGCGCGGAAGGATATAGGAGAATGGAGTTTGCGAAGCAAGCAAGGCGGTGCGGACGGAGGCCCCATAGTCAGCCCCAAAAGTTCCTGGGGGGGGGCTCAGGGAGAGTGTGGCAGAGTCAGGAGCCAGACCTGAGCCAACACTCCCTGTTTATCGTGAGGAGCCAAGGAGGAGACCAGAACCAGAGCCGGTGTTGGAGGTGAGTGAAACAGAGACTGTGAAGGAGTTAATGGGGAAATTGGAGGAGAGAGAAATGAGGGAGTTGCTGTGTTGGTGCATTTTGCATAGAATTCGCCTGACGGAACGTGTCAGGGATTTGATGGCACCTGGGTTAGCGCTCCATACTCGTCCTGAGGTCCGTTTTAGTCGGCTGGTGAAGTTGGTTCCAGTCTCACGCATCAGGCCTCCTGTGCCCATCCCTAGCCTTGCACGTCCTGTGCCAGCACTATGCATCAGGCCTACAGTGCGCCTCGCCTGTTCAGCGCAGCCAGAGCCTCTCTCATCTCATGCGCTATCGGAGTCTTCCGCCTGTTCAGCGCAGCTAGAGCCTCTTTTCTCTCCTGCGCTATCGGAGTCTCCTGCCTGTTCAGCGCAGCCAGAGCTTTTCTCCTCTCCTGCGCTGTCGGAGTCTCCCGCCTGTTCAGCGCAGCCAGAGCCTCTCTTCTCTACTGCACTATCGGAGTCTCCCGACTGTTCAGCGCAGCCAGAGCCTTTCTACTCTCCTGCGCTGCCGGAATCTCCCGCCTGTTCAGCGCAGCCGGAGCCTCTCTCCTCTCCTGCGCTGTCGGAGTCTCCCGCCTGTTCAGCGCAGCCAGAACTGCCAGTCTGCATGAAGCAGCCCGAGCTGCCAGTCTGCAAGGAGCTGTCAGTCTGCATGGAGCAGCCTGAGCTGTCCGTCTGCATGGAGCAGCCTGAGCTGTCAGTTTGCAAGGAGCAGCCAGAACTGTCAGTCTACATGAAGCAGCCAGAGCTGCCAGTCTGCAAGGAGCTGCCAGTCTGCAAGGAGCTGCCTGTCTGCAGGATGCCGCTAAAGCTGCCAGCCTGCAAGGAGCTGCCAGCCTGCAAGGAGCTGCCAGCCTGCAAGGAGCTGCCAGTCTGCAAGGAGCTGCCAGTCTGCAAGGAGCTGCCAGCCTGCAAGGAGCTGTCAGTCTGCATGGAGCAGCCTGAGCTGCCAGTCTGCAAGGAGCTGCCAGTCTGCAAGGAGCTGCCAGTCTGCAAGGAGCTGCCAGTCTGCAAGGAGCTGCCAGCCTGCAAGGAGCTGTCAGTCTGCATGGAGCAGCCTGAGCTGTCAGTCTGCATGGAGCAGCCTGAGCTGTCCGTCTGCATGAAGCAGCCCGAGCTGTCAGTTTGCAAGGAGCAGCCAGAGCTGTCAGTCTACATGAAGCAGCCAGAGCTGCCAGTCTGCAAGGAGCTGCCAGTCTGCAAGGAGCTGCCAGTCTGCAAGGAGCTGCCAGTCTGCAAGGAGCTGCCAGTCTGCAAGGAGCTGTCAGTCTGCATGGAGCTGCCAGTCTGCAAGGAGCCGCCAGAGCTGCCTGTCGGCATGGAGCTGCCAGTCGGCCTGGAGCTGCCAGTCAGTATGGAGCAGCCAGAGCCGCCAGTCAGCATGGAGCAGCCAGTCAGCATGGAGCAGCCAGAGCTGCCAGTCGGCATGGAGCTGCCAGTCAGCATGGAGCAGCCAGAGCTGCCAGTCTGCAAGGAGCTGCCAGTCTGCAAGGAGCTGCCAGTCTGCAAGGAGCTGCCAGTCTGCAAGGAGCTGCCAGCCTGCATGGAGCTGCCAGCCTGCAAGGAGCTGTCAGTCTGCATGGAGCAGCCAGTCAGCATGGAGCAGCCAGAGCTGCCAGTCGGCATGGAGCTGCCAGTCGGCATGGAGCTGCCAGTCAGTATGGAGCAGCCAGAGCCGCCAGTCAGCATGGAGCAGCCAGTCAGCATGGAGCAGCCAGAGCTGCCAGTCGGCATGGAGCTGCCAGTCAGCATGGAGCAGCCAGAGCTGCCAGTCAGCATTGAGCAGCCAGTCAGCATGGAGCAGCCAGATCTGCCGGTCGACCAGACTCTCCCAGATCTGCCGGTCGACCAGACTCTCCCAGATCTGCCGGTCGACCAGACTCTCCCAGATCTGCCAGTCGTCCAGACTCTTCCAGATCTGCCAGTCGTCCAGACTCTTCCAGATCTGCCAGTCGACCAGACTCTTCCAGATCTGCCCGTCGTCCAGACTCTTCCAGATCTGCCCGTCGTCCAGACTCTTCCAGATCTGCCAGTCGTCCAGACTCTTCCAGATCTGCCAGTCGTCCAGACTCTTCCAGATCTGCCAGTCGTCCAGACTCTTCCAGATCTGCCAGTCGTCCAGACTCTTCCAGATCTGCCAGTCGTCCAGACTCTTCCAGATCTGCCAGTCGTCCAGACTCTTCCAGATCTGCCAGTCGACCAGACTCTTCCAGATCTGCCAGTCGACCAGACTCTTCCAGATCTGCCAGTCGACCAGACTCTTCCAGATCTGCCAGTCGACCAGACTCTTCCAGATCTGCCAGTCGTCCAGACTCTTCCAGATCTGCCAGTCGTCCAGACTCTCTCAGATCTGCCAGTCGTCCAGACTCTCTCAGATCCGCCAGTCGACCAGATTCTCCCAGATCCGCCAGTCGACCAGATTCTACCAGATCCGCCAGTCGACCAGATTCTCCCAGATCCGCCAGTCGACCAGATTCTCCCAGATCCGCCAGTCGACCAGATTCTCCCAGATCCGCCAGTCGACCAGATTCTCCCAGATCCGCCAGTCGACCAGATTCTTCCAGATCTGCTAGTCGACCAGGATCTGCTGAAACCGCCAGCCAGGTTCTGGTAGTTTCTACTACCTGCCTGGGCTTCCTCTCAGTGCTGAGCTTCTTCTCAGTGCTGAGCTTCCTCTCAGTGCTGAGCTACCCATCTGTCCCGAGTTACCTCTGTCCCGAGCTGTCCCTCTGTCCCATGTTATCATTGTGGTGGGTAACCTATTTAGGGACGTTTAGGAGGGGGATTAAAACTGTCATGGAGTGGGGTCCACGTCCAGCGCCAGAGCCGCCACCGCGGACAGATGCCCACCCAGACCCTCCCCTATAGGTTCAGGTTTTGCGGCCGGAGTCCGCACCTTGGGGGGGGGGGGGTACTGTCACGCCCTGACCATAGTTTACTTTGTATTTTCTATGTTTTGATTGGTCAGGGTGTGATCTGAGTGGGTATTCTATGTTTCATGTCTTGTTTGTCTATTTCTATGTTCAGCCTGATATGGTTCTCAGTCAGAGGCAGGTGTTCGTCATTGTCTCTGATTGGGAACCATATTTAGGTAGCCTGGGTTTCACTGTGTGTTTGTGGGTGATTGTTCCTGTCTATGTGTTTTTCACCAGATAGGCTGTTTTAGGTTTTCGTTACGTTCATCACGTTCTTTATTTTGTAGTGTTTGCATTGATTCGTGTTTTACGTTTGTTCATTAAAACATGGATCGCAATCTACACGCTGCATTTTGGTCCGACTCTCCTTCTCACGAAGAAAACCATTACATCTACACAATAAGCAAGTAGATAGTTAGCTAGCTATGTTACTTCAGCTGCATTGCAAGGCAAGCATACACAATTGTACATTCAATTTGCAGGAAATACTTTAGCTAGCTAGATTCATTACATCCTGTTTCACAAGATGACAGCCTGGTTTTATCAGGAGTTCCATTAAACAACACAAAATACACATTCATTCTCCTAACACTAGCTAGCTGGCTAATGTTAGTAAGTCAGATAAATTGCTATTTAGCAAGTTTCATAAATTTACCTTGACAAAAAAAAATGCACAAATGTTTGTCTCTACATTAAAAAACGTATTCCTCTCAATTGTGCATTTTTTGCTTGACTTGTTATGATGTTATAACAACTTACATCTGGATCCACCATAATGTTTTGTCAGCCATGTTTGTTGAAGAACGCCACAAGGCAAGGGTGGCTCGCGTCAAAATTCATCATTGGAACCACTCAATATGATTGGTCATATAAAAACCTTGGGACGCAAATGCATAATGAGTGCTCTAACTCCCCCTTGTGGTGGTCTGGAGCAATGAAGCCGTGACATTGGGTACCTCTAAGTCCCGTGGTGCAAGCTCGCAACTTTTAAATGAGGAACCACTGTACGGACTGATGACAACAGAGCCTAAATAAAGGGGAAGTAGTCAGGGAAGTGATGAAGCCCAGGTGTGTCTAATGATGAGGCGCAGGTGTGCGTAATGAAGAATGCCAGGTGTGTGTAATGATGGGTTGCCAGGATCGGTGTTTAGTAGACCGGCGATATCAAGCGCCAGTAGACGTGACAGAAGATGGCAAAATAAAAATAAAAAAAATGTTAGGCTAAGTGTTTCCTGCTCGGAAATTTTGAGATACTCTGTCCAACTTTCATCACTCAAACTCTCCTATCGAATTAATCTATAGTTATTCAAATTCTCAAAAGAGATTTATTCATGATTATAAACTGGGTTTGAGCCCTGAATGCTGATTGGCTGAAAGTCGTGCTATATATTTTTGCTTAATCATAGCAGTCAAATTAGTTAAATCAACATCCATTGATGGAAAATTATCTGGCGAGTTGAATAAGGGCAAATTATATTTTCTCTTGCAACATATTCAAAATTGTGTATTACTTCATGTCATAGTTTGCAATAATTCTTATTTTTATGAAAACCAAATGTAGCTTCTAATATCATTATAAGTTACATCGATATTCCTTCTTAATTGGTTCAATAAAGTTATGGAAAAAAGGCTATTCTTTTTTCCAAGACCTGGCAACCCTGGACACACACCTACCCAGGCTGTAGGACAGTGCTGGTCAGAAAAATAAGTTAACTAGCTGATGGATGCAAACAATGTTCTCCCCAAAAAACAAATCAAAATTACATCATCTGTTTCACTAGCTAGGCGTCGTCATCTAAAAAAAAACTTAATTTATAAAACAGTTTCCGTATTTGGTTGATGACGGTTGGACCCGGTGCGGTCAAGCCACACTAGCCAGATGACGATAGCTACTGAATGTAGCTGCTTATAAATATTAGCTTGGAGCAAGAGGCCTGGCTAGCTGGCTAGCTTGTTTAGTTTGTTATTTTCTTATTGACATGGATTTCTAAATAATTGCTAAGAATTTGGAAAATGATTGCAGTTTATCTGGTCATTGTTTTCAGGCTGGTTGCATTGGTTCTAGCTACAGTAGCTAAGTACCAAGCTAAAGCTTGCTAGCTAGCTACCCCCAGAAGTTTCTAATAACATCAAAGATATTTGTGATTGACTTTGTCATATTGAAAACCAAAGTCAATGTAATAGGGAGACGGCCTACCTCCAGTTTCTAAACTGTCATCAATGTTGACACAATGCAATATTATTCTGTATTTTGACTAGCTAGGATGAATCAGGTGCAACTGCTTGGGATGTGGCTGGCTGGCAGGCAGAAGCAGCAGGGACTCTCAAAGCAACAGGATCATCATCCTTTCTTCTCTGCCTCTGGGATGGTTGCATGTCAGGAACCTTATGGTCGGAGAGAATGTTGGACTAACTAGCTAACATTTTTTATCCTGATAGTTTTATCCTGATCTTAGGTCAAATGCTCACTCAAACGTTTTCCCATTCAGAGAAACAAATAACTTTGGCTTATTACAAACGTGGTATTGTAAACACATCGTGTCCGGTGTGTGTGCCTGTTTGCAGAGTTTTAATATTATAGGAGAATGTGTCAAATGCACACAAAGAAAAATGTTATGTGCAGTATGTAAACTTGACATGATGAACAGGAATTACATGTACTCACGGGCCAATAAGGTCTGAAAGCCATGACTCTACTAAGCCACGCCTCCTGAAAATAACCTGAGGATTAATTTAAAGGGCCCAGCTGCTAGGTCAACCCGGCATGAGAGTAAATAATACCCAAATGATGGTTTAATGAACCCTTGTTTGGGAAATCCTAACAACCCACCATGTTGGGTTATTCACGCAACCCAACTGGCTGGATCAAAATAACCCAACGTGTGTTCTGTTCGACATTCACCCAGCACTGGGTTACCAAATAATCCAAATTGGGTTGTTTTTAACCCCGCATGCTTTAGAGTGTAGAGAAGACATAGACAAGTCATAAACAAAACATAGACTTGATCACACAGGGACAAGAAATTGTGGCCAACTGAAAAGTATTTATTAATAAGTTTCTGTCCCAATGCTCCATTGCTAGCATCAGCCATGAAATATGATCACACAAACGTTTTCCCATTCGGTCAAACAAATAACTTTGGCTTATTACAAACGCGATATTGTAATCACAATCGTGTCCGGTGTGTGTGCCTGTTTGCAGAGATTTTAATGTTTTTTTATTTTTTTTACAGCTTTGACAGTGCTACTGACCATAGTGGTGGCGCGTGACTTCAATAGATTGCGCATGCAAATTCAGTGCACACAACATTCTATAATAGACTTGTGTTTTTTGATGTGTAAAATAGTGTTATTTGACGTGTATCGTTTGAGTATCTTTGGCAATCTGAAAAAAATTTATTCATACTTTTCTGTTCCACTAATAAAATTGATGTGTACTTTTGTTTTACAGAAACATACACTGGTGCAAATTATACCTCGGTGATAAATATGACAAACTCTGAGCTATGTGTTGCTTATCAGCCATTTCTAGCATCAGCCATTAAAGATGCTCGCACAAATGGTTTCCCATTCGGTCGAACAAATAACTTTGGCTTATCGGGATCTATATGTGGACTAATTTAACTCTCGGACTCAAACATCTTCTTCCTGCCATCCATGCCAGACTTGTCTTCAATGTTCTGACGCCAGTCTCCAACATTACGCAGTTCCTTATCCTGCAATAGCAACATAGTCAAAGGTTCAGGGTTTAGAATTCACTAAATGGTGTCCATGAAACCTTGAGATAGAGTGGTAAAGGCAAATAAGGCGGCTTGTTTGTCACGTCACATAATCGTTCCAGCAGAAGTTGTTTGGCAGCAGTTCTATGGCCAATTTTAAGGCTTGCAGTAGAAGTTGTCCCTAACCACAGATCTACTGTAGATGACCCTTGACCCTTCCCCCAATCCTACTTACAGTAGGGGGATAAAAATATATCTCACTAATATATCTTAGTGGTTTGGGGCAACTCTATATAAATTCAATCAGCCTTCTTAACCTCTGCTTAGCTTATCTATGAACTCATTTCAGTAAGACCAACCTCTTACAATAGAACATAATAACAAGGCCTCAGGTTTGACAATAACAATGTCTCCCAATGGGTCACCTTGACACCCAGAACTAAAATCTTGTGTAATTGCGTCAGATGCTCGATGGGGGGGGGGGGGACGTGTTAGAAAATGTGCTAATGAGACAAGTTAAGTCTCCACCCCTCTAAACGGAATCTCTCAGACAATTTTCGGCAAGTCTATGGTCCAAATGTCCCCTCTCCTTCTGAAATTCGAAAGACTTCCGAAATTGTGATTTGTCTACATGATCAGCAGTGACTCAGAGTAAGTGCACCAGAACAAAGTTAGTCGATGAGACAACTCTACAATATACTGTTGTGTTATTGAACAGTTACACACCTCTTCTTTCACCTCCTTCTTTACTTGTTTCAGGTTGGCTCTCAGATCCATAGACACCTTGTGCTTAGAGCCCAGCAGAGCCTGGAGCATAGCATCAGCAGACATACGCACTTTCCTCAAAGTTGGCTTCTTGAACTTGCCCTTCAAGTCAATAACTTTAATGTTTAAATCTTCAATCTGGTCAATGGAAGAAGAGAACAACAACTGTCAACACATTGTTTCTACTGATGGAATGGATTTCAAGTTTTAGGAGGTGTGAGGGAAAGTGAATTTCGACATACCTCCTTGGTGGATTTGTTCACTTTGTTCTCCAGATCATATCTCTCCTCATCTATCACGTCAATCTTATGGTGTAACTCTTTCAAGAACTCCTGAGGTGATATCAACAAATATCAGACATCAATAATAATAATAATAATCAGCATCATCATCATAATGATAATACAACTACTAATATTATAATTATTTTTATTATCTAATAGTGAAAGCGTTATTCAACACGTTTGAATACAGCAACAAATGTTGTAATTATCTTTATACAAAGGCACATCCATCCACACCCCACTCCAAATATATTCAGGGTTAGACCAAACTTTGATTGTGGAGTGAAATACCACATTAAAGATGCACTCCATATATTTTTTTTTATCTTTCCTGTTGAAAACAATATCCCAAGTATATTTTCTTGACACAACTGCAAACTTCAATGAGTAGGGCATTCAAGGAGTTTGTCTGATGTGATGGCATCGGCCACCCCCCCCCCCCCTTGCTTGAGGAATATAATGTAATTATTAGATTAGTTGTTTGGTTTACCATTAACTGTTGAGTACCCCCTGGTAGGGACAGGGGAGGGCAGTTCTCTTCCATCCATCTTATTCTCTCCTGCTCATTCTCCTTTGCCTCTTCTTCCAGTAAGCCTTTAGCAATGGAGAGCATCAAGCTCTGGAGACAATGAAAAGCATGCAGGTTACACTTATGAAAAGCCTAGCCCGACCGGAATCAGGTAGACTTTTTTGTAAACAGGCTTTCATGTGTTCTCCAGTATAACCCTTGTATTTATGGTTGCTGACATAGCCGAAGGAAGCATGGGTGCTGGAGGTGCTGCATCACTCCCTGATTCATTGAAATAATTTGGGCAAAATTGTATAGTTTTTTAAATTAAAATTTGTATTACTCCTGTCTGTACAGACATAAATAAAATACTACACCACAGAGCATAATTTAGCCACAGAAGATCAAAAGCTTCTAAAAATAACTGTGGATTAAGTTTTATCACAAGCATTTACAGTCGGGAAGGCCGCAATTTGGGCAGCACGCACACAATATGGAACAGATTATTACGTTGTGGCCATAAACATATAATCCATAGAAGGGTTTTGGAACCTCTAACCCTGGAAATTTGATGGTTAAACTCATGGGTGAGATAGCAATGGCTGTCAGTCCTGACTTGAATGGGAACTGCTATCTACGGATTATATTTCTATGGTTGGTTGCCACTGTCAGGCTATAGGCACGAGCGCATCAAACATCACCGGTGAGTAGCCTAGGCTTCATATTTACCATTGGGTGAGTCACTGCCACTGGAAAGTTTGTTTACTAGCCTAGGGTCTCTTCATTGGCCAGAGCTATTGTTTGAATTTAAGACCAGGTCGTTTTTATTACTCTCAGTTTGTCATATTCTGGTAATGTCATGTAAATGACGTAGAATTGCATGGAATTAGTTTATAAAAGGCCTTTTTTTCAGACACAAAAAACGCCTCAACTGTATTTGCAATTTATTATAAATTGCAAATGTAATTTATTGATAAAGGAGTTTTCACTCTCCCCCCCTCCCCCCACCAGCACCCCCAACTCAAAGCATGTTCCCATGGTTGCTACTGCAGTAAAAAAATTATAATAATGAAACAACGATTAACATCAGATATTTGAAAATGTTTACCTTCAGGTAATGCCGCCGACTCGAAGACATCTTTTTCCTGTGGAGGTATAATACATTGTTTGATTTTTTTAAAAAGGTTAAGGGAAAACTTGGACTGGGTCATTTATGTCATAATAAATGTTTGATCATAATCTTTGTTCGTTCTAAGTTACTCACTCTGACATCTTGGCGTTTCTTTAATTGCACACCCTGTGAAAAAAGAGAGGTCAATTATTCATAGTGATGGGCACTGATATGGAAAATTTGTATTGATATACAGTGCCTTTGGAAAGTATTCAGACCCCTTGATTTTCCACATTTTGTTAGGTTACATCCTTATTTTAAAATGTATTATATATATTTTTTCCACTCATCAATCTACACATACCTCATAATGACAAAGCAAAAACAGGTTTTAAGAATATTATGCAAATTCATAAGAAATTTAAACTGAAATATCACATTTACATAAGTATCCAGACCCTTTACTCAGTACTTTGTTCAAGCACCATTACAGCCTTTAAGTCTTCTTGGGTATGATTCTACAAGCTTGGCACACTTGTATTTGGGGACTTCCTCCCATTCATCTCTGCAGAGCCTCTCAAGCTCTGTCAGGTCGGCTGGGGAGCGTCACTGCACAACTATTTTTAGATCTCTCCATAGATGTTCAAACGGGTTCAAGTCCGGGCTGGGCCACTCCCTAAGCCACTTCTGCATAGTCTTGGTTGTTGTCCTGTTGGAAGGTGAACCTTCGCCCCAGTCTGAGGTCCGGAGCACTATGGAGCAAGTTTTCATCAAGGATCTCTCTGTACTTTGCTCCGTTCATCTTTCCCTCGATCCTGACTAGTTCCCAGTCCCTGCTGATGAAAAACATCACCACAGCATGATGCTGCCACCACCATGCTTCACCATAGGGATGGTGTCAGGTTTCCTCCAGACGTGACGCTTGGCATTCAGGCCAAAGAGTTCCATCTTGGTTTCATCAGACCGGAGAATCTTGTTTATCCTGGTCTGAGAGTCCTTTAGGTACCTTTTGGCAAACTCCAAGCGGGCTGTCATGTACCTTTTGCTGAGGAGTGGCTTCCGTCTGACCACTCTACCATAAAGGCCTGATTAGTGGAGTGCTGCAGAAATAGTTGTCCTTCTGGACTGTTCTCCCATCTCCACAGAGGAACTCTGGAGCTCTTTCAAAGTGACCATCGGGTTCGTGGTCACCTCCCTGACCAAGGCCCTTCTCCCACGATTGCTCAGTTTGGCTGGCCGGCCATCTCAGTCTTGGTGGTTCCAAACTTCTTCAATTTAAGAATGATGGAGGCAACTGTGTTCTTGGGGACCTTCACTGCTGCAGACATTTTTTGGTACCCTTCCCCAGATCTGTGCCTCCACACAATCCTGTCACTGAGCTCTACGGACAATTCCTTCGACCTCATGGTTTGGTTTTTGCTCTGACGTGGACTGTCAACTGTGGGACCTTATATAGACAGGTGTGTGCCTTATCAAATAATGTCCATTCAATTGACTTTACCACAGGTGGACTCCAATCAAAGTGTGGAAAAAATCTCAAGGATGATCAATGGAAACAGGATGCACCTGAGATCAATTTTGTGTCTCATAGCAAAGGGTCTGAATACTTATGTAAATAAGGTATATCATTTTTTTTCTTCTAAAAACCGATTTTCGCTTTGTCATTATTCGGTATTGTGTGCAGATTGATTGTGTGTAAAATATTTAATCCATTAGAATAAGGCTGTAACGTGACAAAATGTGTAAATAGTCAAGCGGTCTGAATACTTTCCGAATGTACCGTAAGTTGCAGTTTAAATTATATCATATCAGATTTATAAATAACATTGCAATAGTGGCATGCATTCAGGGTAGGCAGGGCGTACCCATGTGATAATCAAATTCAAAAAGCTGTTATGCTATTTAATGTTTTTTTCCTCAATGATTCTGGTGATTTTATGCTCAAAATCTCAAAATTGTCTAAAACTGCATCAAAACCTGAGTAAAGGCACCAGGGTATTCATGCCATTCTATCCATCCATTCAAATCCATTAGAATCCTCGACGCAAGATCTTATCTGACTCCAGTCACTGTTAATAGACAGGGTCAGCATGGGCATCATTGCTTTGCCTTGCTTGAAGTAGCTTAAATCGAGACGATTATATATTTTGAGATACATATTGCATCAACATGTTGTCTGGGTTTTGTACTGGAGTATGCTGTCCAGAGGCAACCACCATGACACCATCTCCTTCAATGCTAGCTGTTGGCAGGTGAACAGAGTGAGAACTGGACTGTCCATTTGTGTAATGGCTGTCTGTGGTGGAAGAAGGTGAGGACCAAGGTGCAGCGTGGTACGTGTTAATATTTCCTTTAATAAACTGAACAAGCGAATACACGAAAACCGAAACAGTCGTGTATGGTGCAAACACTGAAACGGAAAACAACTACCCACAAACCATAGTGGGAAAACAGGCTGCCTAAGTATGGTTCTCAATCAGAGACAACGATTGACAGCTGCCTCTGATTGGGAACCATACCAGGCCAAACACATAGAAATATAACACACAGAACCAAAACACAGAATGCCCACCACAACTCACGCCCTGACCAAATTAAAATAGAGACATAAAAAAGGAACTAAGGTCAGGACGTGACAATTTGTCTGAAATGTCATTACCATTTAAAACTTGTTACCCAGACATTTACACATCTTTCACATTTACTTTTATTTTGTGGACGTATGGAATGGAAATAACTTTGTGTTAGTGTCAAGAGTGAACCTTGTATTTGCTTTCACAAAGTGGAGAGAGTTTACTTGCTAGCTAGCTAAGGGATTCAATACCGGATGGCTGAAAAGGTAAGAGATAGCTATATTTTGCTAAATAAAGTGATATGTTGTGTTTGCTATGTTGTTAAAAATATGTATGTGAGTGTGATAGCTACTATGGATTACTTGTTTTGATTGTTGTTTTCAAACTACACTAGCAGCCAGCTAGCTCGGGTAGCAAGTGTAGCTAGCTTGTATTTAAAACAATTATGACAAAGTGAAAACATGCTTTTAGAAATGTTTGCAAATGTATTGAAAATGAAATACAGAAATATCTAATTTACATACAGTTCCAGTCAAAAGTATGGACACAACTACTCATTCAAGGGTTTTTGTATGTTTTTACTGTGTTCTACATTGTAGAATACTAATTCAGACACCAAAACTATGACATAACACATATGGAATCATGTAGTTACCAAAAAAGTGTTAAATACATCAAAATATATTTTATATTTGAGAATCTTCAAAGTAGCCACCGCTTGCCTTTGCACACTCTTGCCATTCTCTCAACCAGCTTCATGAGGTAGTCTTTTTTATTTTATTTTTTATTTAACCTTTATTTAAGTCACCTGGAATTCATTTAAATTAACAGGTGTTCATGGCTGAAAGTTAATTTGTGGAATTTCTTTCCTTCTTAACGTGTTTGAGCCAATCAGTTGTGTTGTGACAAGGTTGGTGGTGGTATACAGAAGATAGGCCGATTTGATAAAAGTCCACATTATGGCAAAAACAGCTCAAATAAGCAAAGAGAAACAACAGTCCAACATTACTTTAAGGCATGAAGGTCAGACAATATGGAACATTTCAAGAACTCAGTTTCTTCAACTGGAGGACCACCACAGGAAAGGAAGACCCAGAGGATAAGTTCATTAGAATTACCAGCCTCAGAAATTGCAGCCCAAAAACATTTTTTCACAGAGTTTAAGTAAATAGACACATCTCAACATCAACTGTTCAGAGGAGACTGCGTGAATCAGGCCTTCATGATCGAACTGCTGTAAAGAAACCAATACTAAAGGACACCAATAATAAGATGAGATGAATGGATGATCTCCGCATGTGTGGTTCCCACCCTGAAGCATGGAGGAGGAGGTGTGATGGTATGTGGGTGCTTTGCTGGTGACACTGTCAGTGATTTATTTAGAATTCAAGGCACATTTAAACAGCATGGAATTCTGCTGCGATACGCCATCCCACCTGGTTTGCGCTTGGTGGGACTATTATTTGTTTTTCAACAGGACAATAATGCAAAACACACCTCCAGGCTGTGTAAGGGCTATTTGACCAAGAACAAGAGTGATGGTGCTGCATCAGATGACCTGGCCTCCACAATCACCTGACCTCAAACCAATTGAGATGGTTTGGGATTAGTTGAACCGCAGAGTGAAGGAAAAGCAGCCAACAAGTGCTCAGCATATGTGGGAACTCCTTCAAGACTGTTGGAAAAGCATTCCTCATGAAGCTGGATGAGAGAATGCCAAGAATATGCAAAGCTGTCATCAAGGCAAATGGTGGCTGCTTTGAAGAATCTCAAAGGTAACATATATTTTGATTTGTTTAACACTGTTTTGGTTACTACATGATTCCATGTGTGTTATTTCACAGTGTTGATGTCTTCGCTATTCTTCTACAATGTAGAAAATAGTAAAAAAAAAAATGAAAATCCCTTGAATGAGTAGGTACTGTAAGTATTCACACCCCTGAGTCAATACTTTGTAGAAACACCTTTGGCAGTGATTACAGCTTTGAGTCTTTCTGGGTCAGTCTGTAAGTGCTTTTCACACCTGGATTGTGCAACATTTGCCTATTATTCTTTTCAATATGTTTCAAGCTCTGTCAAATTGGTTGTTGATCATTGCTAGACAACCATTTTCAGGTCTTGCCATAGATTTTCAAGGAGATTTACGTCAAGACTGTAATTTGTCCTGCTGAAAGGTGAATTTATCTCCCAGTGTCTGATGGAAAACACACTGAACCAGGTTTTCCTATAGGATTTTTCCTGTGCTTAGCTCCATTCAGTTGTTTTATTATCCTGAAAACCCCCACAGTCCTTAATGATTACAAGCACATCCATAACATGATGCAGCCACCACTATGCTTGAAAATATGGAGAGTGGTACTCAGTAATGTGTTGTATTGGATTTGCCCCAAACATAACACTTTGTAATCATTATTACTTTAAAGTGCCTTGTTGCAAACATGTTTTGGAATATTTATATTATGTACAGGCTTCCTTCTTTTCACTGCAATGTTGTTGATCTATCATCATGGCCTCATGGTGAAATCCCTAAGTGGTTTCCTTCCTTTCTGATAACTAAACACCTGTATCTTTGTAGTGACTGGGTATACGGACATATATTTTGTTTGCAAATAAATTCATTAAAAAATTCTACAATGTGATTTTCTGGATTTTTTTTCTTATTTTGTCTGTCATAGTTGAAGTGTACCTATGATGAAAATTACAGGCCTCATCTTTTTAAGTGGGAGAACTTGCACAATTGGTGGCTGACTAAATACTTTTTTGCCCCACTGTATTACCTCAATTACCTTGACTAACCTGTGCCCCCGCACATTGACTCTGTACTGGTACCCCTGTATGTAGCCTAGCTAATGTTACTTTATTGTTGCTCTTTAATTGTTGTTTTTCTATTTTCTTCATTCTTATTTGTATTTATTTGTTTACTTCAGTTTGTTTAGTAAATACTTTCTCAACACTTATTTTTCTTAAAACTGCATTGTTGGTTAAGGGCTTGTAAGTAAGCATTTCAATGTAAGGACTACACCTGTTTTATTCAGCGTATGTGACAAATAAGATTTTATTTTATTACGATATACCCATTTCATATCGATACCAATATTATATCGAATTATTGATATTGTTGCCCACCACAAATTATTTTATATACATTTCTAACTAATTTAGTACATTACTTGCCAATGAGAAATTACCAGTTTTTTTTCCCATTGCTGCACTTGAAAGTGGGACATTTCAAATCTTGTCTGTATCATGAATTAGTTTTTGATTTCCTTGGCAACTTTTTGTTATAAACTACCTGGTTTTGTTTTACAGTGTAAAAAAATAAGAATTACAATTCACAATTATGTCAACTTATGTGATGTACCTACAATGGTTAAAGGTCTTAACTTTTCACATATTCTAAAGATTATCAAACTATCAAATTGTTTGTGTTTTCCATTCCTGTTCAGATTAACGTTGATGGAACGTGGGAGGATACCACATCCCAAAAATAATTACACGACTGTGTTCACCTAACCTAAACAGATGTACCAATTAACCTCTCCCGGAATCTCTTAAGGAGGATTGTGCAGTAGTCATGCCAAGTTGAGTCACCTAGGAATGTCCCTATACAGTGGATTCTGCCATAAGTGTTCTGCTAAGGGGAAACACTATAGCCTACCAATGCAAGTGAGGGCCATTTGGCCCTGGAAAAAAACAGCAGGGTCTAAATTAGGCTAAATATATGAGAACCAGCTGTTATCCATGAGAAGTGCCGTAATGGAAGGCTGAGAGATTATCAACAACCTGATACCACCTCTGTTGATGCCCACCTTACCCTCTAGAACATCTCTGGGATGGCAGAGATGTTCCACACCATCTGACATAAAGGTTCCCCTGCCTGCAACAGACCAATGAGACCACTCCAGTGCTTCAAGACTTACAACTACTTTGAGTTGGCGTTTAAACACCTGTGGTCAGAACTGATGTCAAATACCACAATAAAAGCCCCTGGATAAATCTGCTAAACCTAAATATCCTATAAACATGTATTGTGAATTTGATAATCCCAGTGCTTTCGTAAATTATTAGATGTGCCTTTGGCTCTTCTTCTTTGGCAGATGGTGCCATGGACAGTGACTATCCTCAGTAAAAATCAAAGAGGCTTATCAGCTGGGTAAGTTTGAAAAGGAAACTTCTTTCAAAGATGGTCATCATCGGTGACATTGATATCAGTGAAAAACATATCTAATTCCTCAAAATATACATAAAAAGTAGATCTGTGTTCTCCTTGTAATGAACATGAGGGGAGACAGAGTGCTGGTTTCAAGCACAGTGCACAGCAAATGTTTTTTGCAAAGGACCACAGGATGATGCAGGTAGCTGGGTCCAGGAACAGGCAGAATGTCATACACAGGGGGTCCAAAAGGGCAACAGTACAGGCAGGGAAAAGGCTAGTAAGTAGTCCGGGAGATCAGGCAATGGGTAGAGAACAGGATATCCAGCTAAAGCACAGGCAGGGAATAGGCAAAAAGCATCGTTAATCAGGCAGGCAAAACTATCATACACGGGAGGTGTGCATCATGGGCAACCCAGAGCGCTGAACGACATGTGTCACGAAACAAACAATACCTCACAGTGACGGGGTGCAAAGAACTGAACTAAATAGTGTGATACTATTTAGGTGTGTGAACAGGTGATTGAACAGGTGTGTGAACAGGTGATTAGAATTCAGGTGATTGGGATCTGGAGAGTGAGCTGCGTTCAGGGGATCCAGGTATTTGAGAGTGTGAGCTGGAAAGTGAGCTGCGTTCAGGGGATCTACGTGTTTGAGTGTGTGATTTGGAAGCAGGCGTTACACTCCTGACCAAAAGGGAACTCTTCTTGTCGTACTTTGGATATGTACACATCTTTAGAAAAACATTATTTGAGGATATTGCATACTAAAACGTATCAACGCATGTGATAAAAAAAGATTTCTGTGACATGAGTGTTGGTATCATTACATATACATAAAACCATGGAATATCAACATGCAGCCTTCAATGCTTGAAGTTAACTTCACACTTGATTAAACACTGATATACAAATGCAGTGACTTCATTCAGCGCACAAAGACATGTTTAGAAAGCTGACAATCACTGTATCACATTGCAATGGCAGGACAAAAGTCTTAACTGATATCACCTCTGTGATAACATAGTATAATCCTCTATGATCTCCTTTATTATGCGAACCCAATTAATCAACCTGAGGTAGCTGCTTTACCACGGTAACATGGCTTCCCATCCCCACCATCAACATAACCATCCTCAAGTTTGAAATACTCCAGCCCGAGCCTTCATCTTTAAAGTATTAGTTAAATCAAAATAGTTTGTGTTGACACCAAGATAAACACTGGGGGTATTATCCATCAATTATACAGTATGTGTCATGTTTCAGCACTTTGTCGGACCGCATATCAAGGCAGGTGACTGTATGAACATAGCCCACCTATATCTCCGCAATATTGGTTGGATTACCTCTTGTTTACCTCTTTACCTCAGAAATGGACATGGTGTTGATATTAGCAATGTCAAACGGCCCCCATAAACAGCATCTAAGTCGAGAACAACTGAGACACACCTTCCTGTAATGTAGAAAGTGCTGGATCTCTCTTTCACAAATGTTTGCAAGGTACTTCAATAAAAACATGCTGTCATCATAAACATTTGGGCAATAAATCTGCTTGAAACAACAACTCCGACAGAATTCAAGAAAGCAACACTACAAAAGCCTCCAGGTCCAAACAGATGCATTAAGTCCAAAACCCCCAATATAAAGCTAACATAAACCAGCACCAATGGATTTAAAACTAGGAAACAGAAAACGACTAAATGAATAGATCCAACCAATTCACCAGCAGAGCAGGCTGAAAGAATAGCAGTTCTTACCTAAGAGCTAAGTAGGAAGAGGAGAGCGACAGATTTTGGCAGAGGGATAGGTGAGACTGGCAAGTGGCTACAGCAGCAGATGGAATTATAAGATGGTATATATTGCATTCCCCAATGGCCAAGGAAATCCAATCTTTCTGTTTATGGAAGTAAATTCATCCACGGGCCAATAGGCTGGCAAGCAAGAACCCCCTCCTTCACACTTTCCTTTAGACAACAGCCTTATTTAGTACTTCCTTTTTGATTGGTTGTGGGTATCTTGGTTTACTACTGCCAGTTAGATAGGCACCTTCGCTTAGAAAGTGTGAAGAATTGAGAGATCGGTTTAGAGTTGCTAGTGTGTTTGATAGGGAGATTTAGAAAAACATGTCAACAAAGAAGTGGCGGTGTGATATGGAAGTGTACCACCACCAGTTTAAGCAGGGAGAAGAAAAGAGGGAAAGGAGGGAACACTCAGTGATGAACGTTAAGGAGACGGCAGGTGTAAGTGTGACGTGATAAAAGGTCCCAGTGAATTTGTTTTGTCTGCATAGTGAAGGAGACTGTTCAGGAAGCTGTTAATCAAGTGACCATAGACTTATAATGATCAAGAACTGACAACAGTGTGGCCTACAGTGCAAGCTACTGTAGAGAAAGAGTGAGCAGTTAATGGTGACGAAATATATACTGAAGAAAAATATGAACCCAACATGTAAAGGGTTGGTCCCATGTTTCATGAGCTGAAATAAAAGTTCCCAGAAATGTTCCATACATGCAAAAAGCTTATTTTCTCTCATATGTTATGCACAAATTTACATCCCTGTTAGTGAGCATTTCTCCTTCGCCAAGATAATCCAGCCACCTGACAGGTGTGGCATATCAAGAAGCTGATTAAAAGCATGATCACTGCACAGGTGCACCTTGTGCTGAAGACAATAAAAGGCAACTCTAAAATGTGCAGTTTTGTCACACAACACAATGCTACAGATGTCTCACATTTTGGGAGCGTGCAATTGGCATGTTGAATGCAGGAATATCCACCAGAGCTATCGGCAGAAAATGTTATGTTCATTTCTCAACTATAAGCCGCCGCCGTCGTTTTATAGAATTTGTCAGTACGTCCAACCGGCCTCACAACTGCAGACCAACTGTAACCACGCCAGTCCAGGCTTCTTCACCTGTGGGATTGTCTGAGGGAGGTGGGGGAGGGGTGTTGAGGAGTATTTCTGTCTGTAATAAAGCCCTTTTGTGGAGGAAAAAAATAATTCTGATAAGCTGGGCCTGGCTCCCCAGTGGGTGGGCCTGTCCCCCAACTGGGTGGGCCTACAGTATGCCCTCCCAGGTCCACCCATGGCTGTGCCCCTTTCCAGTCATTAGGGCCTAATGAATTAATTTTAATTTACAGATTTTTTTCTATGAGCTGTAAACTCAGTAAAATCTTATGAAAGTGTTTATTTATATTTTTGTTCAGTATATAACAGCATCGTGCTTGGGCTTTTCTTCCAGAACTTATCGGGTTGAGGTGGCGCTGAGCAGTGTTCATCCTAAACAGAGAACAGCACTGAGAAAAAGGGTTCATTCGAACAGAAGAAAGTATTGTATGATTTGATAAAGTGTATGATGTTAGCTAAGGAGCTGTTTATTTTAGACAGCCAGACTACGTTGAATCCAACACTGTGTTGCAATGGGAATATAGCAGTCAATACAAACTGAGTACCATGTGCATACAAAATAATCATGGGTAAAAAATATATATAAAAAAATAAGAATAAATGTAAATCAATCATGTCCTGCAGTCTTAAAGTGATTCATTAATCTATGAGTAGGAATATGGGATTGGTGACCTCATGTACTGTTCAGTTCTAGACTTCGGTATACAAATCCCCGATTGTATGTAAAAAGGGTCTTTTTGCTAATGGGTTGGACAGACAAGTTAGTGAAGACAGCAGCCTCAGCATGCAATCAGGGTATGGGGGAGATAGAAGGGAAGGAAGAGAAGAGAGGAAAACCGTAAGGGAAATGTAGCACCACTGAGCGCCAGAAAGGGAGGACCCCGGGGTGGTGGAATGATGAAAGGGAGAGCTGAAGTCATGCCGGTTATAGAAGTCATGGAGGCTGGTGACAGACAGGCCACAGCAGAGGTTGTGTTTTCCCTGAGTGTGTGGGATAAGGCTAATAATACTGTGATAGGGTCAAGGTTAGGAAGCCCCCCCCCCCCTCTACAGAAATGTGTATTGTCATCAAGATGCAATTTCAAATCAAATCAAATGTATTTGTCACATGCGCCGAAGGTTTAGACCTTACCGTGAAATGCTTCCTTACAAGCCCTTAACCAACAAGGAAGTTTTAAGAAAATAGAGTTAAGAAAAAATATTTACTATATAAACTAAAGAAGAAGAAAAAAAAGTTACATCATAAAATAACAATAATGAGGCTACATTGACTCCGTACCGGTACCGAGTCATTGTGCGGGGATACAGGTTAGTCGAGGTAATTTCTAAATGTAGGTAGGGGTAAAGTGACTATGCATAGCGAGTAAGTGCAGTGTAAAAACAAAGGGGTGGGAATGTCAATGCAAATAGTCCGGAGGCCATTTGATTACTTGTTCAGCAGTCAAATGGCTTGTGGCTAGAAGCTGTTAAGGTGCCTTTTGGACCTAAACTTGGCACTCTGGTACCTCTTGCAGTGCGGTAGCAGAGAGGAAAGTCTATGACTTGGGTGACTGGAGTCTTTGGCTATTTTTTGGGCCTTCCTCTGACACCGCCTAGTATATAGGTCCTGGATAGCAGGAAGCTTGGTTCCAGTGATGTACATGGCTGTACGCACTACCCTCTGTAGTGGCTTACAGTCGGATGCCGAGCATTTGCAATACCAGGAGATAGTGCAACTGGTCAGGATGCTCTAGATGGTGCAGCTACAGAACTTTTGGAGGATCTGGGGACCCCTGCTAAATATTTTAAGTCTCCTGAGGGTTAAAAGGCATTGTCGTACCCGTTTCATTACTTTCTTGGTGTGTTTGGACTATGATAGTTTGTTGTTGATGTGGACATCAAGGAACTTGAAACTTTCGACCTGCTCCACTACAGCCCCGTCGAGGTGAATGGGGTGCGTGTTCAGTCCCTCTTTTCCTGTAGTCCACAATCATCTCCTTTGTCTTGCCTACGTTAAGGGAGAGGTTTTTTTTTTCTTTCTCTGACCTCCTCCCTATAGGCTGTCTCTTCATTGTCGGTAATCAAGCCTACCAGTGTTGTGTCATCTGCAAACTTAATGATGGTGCTGGAGTCGTACTTGGCGACTCCAACAGGGGACTAAGCACACCCCTGAGGGACCCCCGTGTTGAGGATCAGCATGCCAGATGTGTTGTTACCTACCCTTACCATCTGGCGGCGGCCCATCAGGAATTCTAGGATCCAGTTGCAGAAGGAGGTGTTAAATCCCACTGCCCTTAGCTTAGTGATGAGCTTTGAGGGCACTATGGTGTTGAACGATGAGCTTTATTCATAAACAGCATTCTCATGTAAAGTGCCTTGCGAAAGTATTCGGCCCCCTTGAACTTTGTGACCTTTTGCCACATTTCAGGCTTCAAACATAAAGATATAAAACTGTATTTTTTTGTGAAGAATCAACAACAAGTGGGACACAATCATGAAGTGGAACGACATTTACTGGATATTTCAAACTTTTTTAACAAATTAAAAACTGAAAAATTGGGCGTGCAAAATTATTCAGCCCCCTTAAATTAATACTTTGTAGCGTCACCTTTTGCTGCGATTACAGCTGTAAGTCGCTTGGGGTATGTCTCTATCAGTTTTGCACATCGAGAGACTGACATTTTTTCCCATTCCTTCTTGCAAAACAGCTCGAGCTCAGTGAGGTTGGATGGAGAGCATTTGTGAACAGCAGTTTTCAGTTCTTTACACATATTCTCGATTGGATTCAGGTCTGGACTTTGACTTGGCCATTCTAACACCTGGATATGTTTATTTTTGAACCATTCCATTGTAGATTTTGCTTTATGTTTTGGATCATTGTCTTGTTGGAAGATAAAAAAATCCGTCCCAGTCTCAGGTCTTTTGCAGACTCCATCAGGTTTTCTTCCAGAATGGTCCTGTATTTGGCTCCATCCATCTTCCCATCAATTTTAACCATCTTCCCTGTCCCTGCTGAAGAAAAGCAGGCCCAAACCATGATGCTGCCACCACCATGTTTGACAGTGGGGATGGTGTGTTCAGGGTGATGAGCTGTGTTGCTTTTACGCCAAACATAACATTTTGCATTGTTGCCAAAAAGTTCAATTTTGGTTTCATCTGACCAGAGCACCTTCTTCCACATGTTTGGTGTGTCTCCCAGGTGGCTTGTGGCAAACTTTAAACGACACTTTTTATGGATATCTTTAAGAAATGGCTTTCTTCTTGCCACTCTTCCATAAAGGCCAGATTTGTGCAATATACGACTGATTGTTGTCCTATGGACAGAGTCTCCCACCTCAGCTGTAGATCTCTGCAGTTCATCCAGAGTGATCATGGGCCTCTTGGCTGCATCTCTGATCAGTCTTCTCCTTGTATGAGCTGAAAGTTTAGAGGGACGGCCAGGTCTTGGTAGATTTGCAGTGGTCTTATACTCCTTTCATTTCAATATTATCGCTTGCACAGTGCTCCTTGGGATGTTTAAAGCTTGGGAAATCTTTTTGTATCCAAATCCGGCTTTAAACTTCTTCACAACAGTATCTCGGACCTGCCTGGTGTGTTCCTTGTTCTTCATGATGCTCTCTGTGCTTTTAACGGACCTCTGAGACTATCACAGTGCAGGTGCATTTATACGGAGACTTGATTACACACAGGTGGATTGTATTTATCATCATTAGTCATTTAGGTCAACATTGGATCATTCAGAGATCCTCACTGAACTTCTGGAGAGAGTTTGCTGCACTGAAAGTAAAGGGGCTGAATAATTTTACACGCCCAATTTTTCAGTTTTTGATTTGTTAAAAAAGTTTGAAATATCCAATAAATGTCGTTCCACTTCATGATTGTGTCCCACTTGTTGTTGATTCTTCACAAAAAAATACAGTTTTATATCTTTATGTTTGAAGCCTGAAATGTGGCAAAAGGTCGCCGAATACTTTCGCAATGCACTGTAGGTGTACCTTTTGTCCAGATGGGAACAGGTAGTGTGGAGTGTGATTGAGATTGCGTCACCTAAGGATCTGTTGGGGCGGTATGTAAATTGGAGTGGGTCTAGGGTTTCCTGGATGAAATTGTTGATGTGAGCCATGACCAGCCTTTCAAAGCACTATATGACGTGTGTGCTAAGGGGCGGTAGTCATTTAGGCAGGTTACCTTTGCTTCCTTGTGCACATGAACTATGGTGGTCTGCTTGAAACATGCTGGTATTACAGACTCGGTCAGGGAGAGGTTGAAAATGTCAGTGAAGACACTGGTCAGAGCATGCTCTGAATACGCGTCCTGGTAATCCGTCTGGCCCTGCGGCCTTGCGAATGTTGACTTGTTTAAAGGTCTTGCTCACATTGTCTATGGACAGCGTGATCACACAGTTGTCCCGAACAGCTGGTGCTGTCATGCATGCCTCAGTGTTGCTCGCCTCGAGGTGAGCAAGAAAGCATTTAGCCCACCTGCTAGGCTTGCATGACTGGGCAGCTCGTGGACGGGTTTCCCTTTGTAGTCCTTATCCGTTTTCAAGCCCTGCCACATCCAACGAGCATCAGAGCTGGTGTAGTAGGATTCAATCTTAGTCCTTTATTGACGCTTTGCCTGTTTCATGGTTCGTCTGAGGGCTTAGCTGGATTTCTTATAAGCGTCCGGATTAGTGCTCCGCTCTTGTAAGCGGCAGCTCTAGCCTTCAGCTCGGTGCTGATGTTGCCTGTAATCCATGGCTCTGGTTGGAATATGTATGTATGGTCACGGTGGGGACGACGTCATCGATGCACTTATTAATGAAGCCGGACACTGAGGTGGTATACTCCTCAATGCCATTGGATGAATCCCGGAACATATTCCAGTCTGTGCTAGTAAAATAGTTCTGTAGTGTGGAGTCCGCGTCATCTGACCACCTCCGTATTGAGCGAGTCACTTGTACTTCCTGCTTTAGTTTTTGCTTGTAAGTATGAATCAAGAGATAGAATTATGGTCACATTTACCAAATGGAGGAAGAGGGAAAGCCTTGTAAGCGTCTTTGTGTGTGGAGTAAAGGTGGTCTAGAGTTGTTTTTCCTCTGGTTGCACGTGACATGCTTGTAGAAATGAGGTAAAACAGATTTAAGTTTGCCTGCACTAAAGTCCTCGGCCACTAGGAGCGCCGCTTCTGGATGAGCATTTTCTTGTTGGCTTATGGCCTTATACGGCTCGTTGAGTGCGGTTTGTAGTGGTAAATAGACAAAAAATATAGATTCTCTTGATAGATAGTGTGGTCTACAATGTATCATTAGGTACTTTACTTCAGGTGAGCAATAACTCGAGACTACCTTAATATTAGACATCGCGCACGAGCTGTTATTGACAAATAGACACAACCCCACCCCTCTTCTTACCAGACGTAGCTGTCCTGCCGATGCACGGAAAACCCAGTATGTATGTTGTCTGTGTCGTTGTTTAGTCACGACTCGGTGAAACATAAGATATTACAGTTTTTAATGTCCCTTTGATAGAATAGTCTTGAACGGAGCTCAGTTTATTCTCCAGTGAATGCAAGTTGGCCAATAGAACGGATGGTAAAGGCGGGTTACCCACTCGCCGACTAATTCTCACAAGGCACCCTGATATGCACCCCTGTATTTCTTATTTTCTTCATGCGAATGGCAGGGATTTGGGCCTTGTCTGGGAGCAGCATTATATACTTTGCGTCACACTCATTAAAGAAAAAAATCTTTGTCCAGTAATTGCTGTTCTGATATACAGAAGCTCTTTTTGGTCATAAGAGACAATAGCATCACATTATGTACAAAGTAAGTTACAAACAATGCAAAAAAAAACCACAAAATAGCACAATTGGTTTGGAACCCGTAAAACCACAGCCATACCCTCCGGCGCCATTCTTTAAATTTCTTAATGAATGTGGAATTTATAGTTGATTATCGCCACATGATAACTGCTGCCTGGCTCCTTTTTAAGCATTGGGTGTTGTGTGTGATTTTCTCCTCTTCAGAGAGCAGAATAAGAGTTTCCTTATACTGAATCTCAGACCTTGAAGCCCCTATTCTCTTTGTTTCCTAGGATTCCTTTTCCCTGAGTGTGCATTTGTTTGCATCACGACTGATATTGATGGGGGAATCCTAGATGAAATGAGCCTTATGTAAATACTGGGTTGTATTCACTAGACACCAAACAGAAGAAAATGGACTGAAATGGGTAGGAACTACCTTAACCGATAAGAAGCTATCCTTTTTGTTGCATAAACGTTTTGCTATGGAATGCACGAATGAAAACATTCCTGGGAACACTATCAAGCAAAAACCCATTCAGGTTTTTGTTTAAGCCTATACAGAACAATCCAGTCAAACAATATACATAATGGCAACAATGTATCAGGTATTTATTTTATATTTAGACCTACCAATACATTTGACTCTTAAAAACATGACACAGGAAATACATTTCTTCACATATTCTGGTTTTATGTTCAGTTCAGTCAGAACATTCTGGGCCACGATTATACAGTTCACCTAAGAACAAGTTGTAAAACCAAACAAGTTGAGAGACGACCCAAACACTCACCACAAGGGTCAAATTAACCTTCAATAACAGTTTATTTTTCAATATAGCATTTTCCCGTTGAAAATAATAAAACATCTGTCTAGATATAGCATGGCCTAAATTATATGGTGTGCAGAAGTGCACAAAATGTTCAATGACCACATCTAGGGTTGCAAAATTCTGGTAGCTTAAAAAATATGTTAAGGGTCCAAAACAGTTACAGCAATACAGAAATAACCAATTTACATAACTGTTTTATTTCATATTTCATTACGTCATGTATGCCAATAAAAAACATTGATAGCATCAATTAATAGACAGCATTGTATAGCATAAAAAACGTATTGATGCCCAACAACTGCATACAAAGTGTGCAAGTGTCACCGTACAGTACTCTGATAGCTATCATTCCACCCAAACGGGACACAAAGGAACAAAAATGTATTACCACCACTGCCGACGAAAATAAGTAATTCTAATACTACATCTCTGTCAGAGAAAATAGCAGTTGATGATCATTATTATATTTCAAAAGCATTAGATCAGAGGCATTTCACAAATAACGTACATTACTGTAGCAAGCCGCCCGTTTGAGTTTTTTAAACAGTAATGTAACCATTTTTGAAATCATATGAGCCTCTACACAATTTCCTCTGATAAAGTGCTGCTTCCCAATGTGATGTTACTTTGAGTTGATTTTGCAATTCAGACAGTGCTAAACTGGGCAACATTCAACCCTTGGGTTTTGCTTCAGCCTGTGGTGACTGAAGCAAGGTGATGAAACTCTAATCATAGACACAGTCACTACTGGCATATTCCCAGATAATTCAAATGATGGAAATATTACGATTAAACAAACTGCCCCTTCAAGGAGGAAATATTGGGACCAAATGAACTGATTCGAACACTAGAGCACAAGTTAGAGGCTCTGGTGCACAACTGAACAAGTGGACAAGTACATTAGAGTGTATAGTTTGAGAAACAGGCGCCTCACAAGTCCTAAACACCAGTCTCAACGTCATCAGTGAAAAAGCGACTCCGGGACACTGGCGTTCTAACTGGCACGGGCGCAATAAAACCGACCTGACACAGAGCTTCTTCAGATTGAAGACACGTCTAGAAAACATTTTTCCTCCATATTTAACACCTGTATACAGTAAAACATTTAATCTCTTTCCTCTTCTGAGAAACATCACCAAGTCATACATTCAAAGGGTTATAAGTGGGCAAATAAAGAAGAAACGTCCTCTCACTGTCAACTGCGTTTATTTTCAGCAAACTTAGCATGTGTAAATGTTTGTTTGAACAAAACAAGATCAAACAACTGAGACATATACTGAACAAGTTCCACAGACATGTGACTAACAGATATTTAATAATGTTTCCCTGAACAAAGAGGGGGTCAAAATTAGTCTCTGGGGTGGCAGTGCATCTCTTCCTCATGGACTGCACCAGATTTGCCAGTTCTTGCTGTGAGATGTTATCCCACTCTTCCACCAAAGCACCTGCAAGTACCCGGACAATTCTGGGGGGAATGGCCCTAGCCCTCACCCTCCGATCCAACAGGTCCCAGACGTGCTCAATGGGATTGAGATCCGTGCTCTTCGCTGGCCATGGCAGAACACTGATATTCCTGTCTTGCAGGAAATCATGCATACAACGAGCAGTATGGCTAGTGGCATTGTCATGCTGGAGGGTCATGTCAGGATGAGCCTGCAGGAAGGGTACCACATGAGGGAGGAGGATGTCTTCCCTGTAACGCACAGTGTTGAGATTGCTTGCAATGACAACAAGCTCAGTCCGATGATGCTGTGACACACCACCCCAGACCATGACGGACCTTCCACCTCCAAATCGATCCTGCTCCAGAGTACAGACCTCGCTCATTCCTTTGACGATGAACACGAATCCAACCATCACCCCTGGTGAGACAAAACAGCGACTCGTCAGCGAATAGCACTTTTTGCCAGTCCTGTCTGGTCCAGCGACGGTGGGTTTGTGCCCATAGGCGACGATGTTGCCGGTGATGTCTGGTAAGAACCTGCCTTACAACCAGCCTACAAGCCCTCAGTCCAGCCTCTCGCAGCCCATTGCGGACAGTCTGAGCACTGATGCAGGGATTGTGTGTTCCTGGTGTAACTCGGGTTGTTGTTGTTGCCATCCTATACCTGTCCCGCAGGTGTGATGTTCAGATGTACCGTTCCTGTGCCGGTGTTGCTACACGTGGTCTGCCACTGCGAGGACAATCAGCTGTCCGTCCTGTCTCCCTGTAGTGCTGTCTTAGGCGTCTCACAGTACGGACATTGCAATTTATTGCCCTGGCCACATCTGCAGTCCTCATGCCTCCTTGCAGCATGCCTAAGGCACGTTCACGCAGATGAGCAGGGACCCTGGGTATCTTTCTTTTGGTGTTTTCCAGAGTCAGTAAAAAGGCCTCTTAGTGACCTACATTTTCAGAACTGTGACCTTAATTGCCTACCGTCTTTAAGCTGTTAGTGTCTTAACGACTGTTCCACAGGTGCATGTTCATCAATTATTTATGGTTCATTGAACAAGCTTGGGAAAGAGTGTTTAAACCCTTTACAATGAAGATCTGTGAAGTTATTTGGATTTTTACAAATCATCTTTGAAAGACAGGGTCCTGAAAAAGAGATGTTTCTTTTTTTTGCTGAGTTTACATCAACTTGCATGTTCCGCAAGTAGGTGCAACATCAATATACCCAGTTGACAATGACAGAAAGAAATGCTGCCTTTAAAACAAATGTCCATAACAAATGATCCATTGAATGCCACGATTAGATTAGAAAAATAAAGATGGCCGAATTGCAGGGAGAAGAGGGAGTGAAGAGGAGGGGGAGGGAGTCCAGTCAAGTCCAAGCCACTTTCCTTGAGATGGCCTGCTTGAAGCACTCTGGGTGCACGTCTCCTCCAGGACGCAGAGCTCTCTCCAGGGTCACCGGCACATTCTGGTGACACTCCCTAATATTGACAGGATACTTGGCCCTCAGCAGCTCATAGGCAGCGATCAGATGCATATTCTGTTTCACCATGAGGTACTGGATGATACAGGTCGGTGCCAGGGAGTGCCCGTCACGACAGTGGACCAGCACACGTTTCCTTTTTTCCTTGGACGCCTCGATGCATTCGTTGATGTCCTCGAAGCAGCGCTGCTTTAGGGTGGGGCTGCCCTCGCCCAGCTCGTCCGGCACATCGCAGATGTCCACCTTGAGGCGGGACCAGCTGTGGTGGGTGCCCTGGGAGCAGGTGCAGGGGATAAGGCAGAGGCTGGGGCCAGGGTCCCCCGGCAGACTGCTCATGTCGATGATACTGTCAATGTTGTTGCAGCACAGCACGCGCCCATTGTACGCAGTGTTCAGGTTGCCCAAGAAGATGTAGTCCATCACTTTCGATATGACGGGCACAGAGTACTGGAATTGTTCCTGGCCATTCTGTTTGTGCATGTCTGGGGTGTCTGGAGGACCCACCCTGCCCACTGACCCCACGTCTACCCCTGCCGGACCTGTGGCCGCCCTAATGCTGTAGTTACGCAGCTTCTTGGAGCCGGAGCAGGAGGGGGGGTTGGAGTCGGACTCTAAGCTGCTGTTCCAGGGAGGGAAGAATAGGGAGAAGCGGCTGGTGATCTTGGTGAGGTTCTCCACGGAGCTGGAGGCCGTGGTGGAACCAGAGGCACAAAAAAACGAGTCCCTCTCCAGAGAGCCTGTGCTGCCGGCTGCTCCTGCACTGTGGGCCTGCTCCATTTGTAGGAAGATGCAAACGATATCAAACACACACACACACAACACACTAATATAGAGTCCTGCATGGGTTTTTTGGAGCTGCACCCACCCGTGCTGTCCATATCAATTCCGAGCCCCACCCGAGTCCCGTCACTTCCGAGTCCCATCAGGACCTATTTTTCTCTGCAACCCGACCCACCCACATAGAATTGTTCCGAGAACCGAGCTATTACCCACCAAATAATTCGCAACACAATGCAACACAACAAGCTCCTGGGTTCTAAAATCAATTATTATCTTAATTTAAAAAACATTGTTCGACCCACAATATAATTGATCTTAACTGCGAGCCGACCCACTGGCTGAGAGAATGTTTTTTCCACCCAGGTCACTGGAGGGAAACCGTGGAAATCCGACCCAATGCAGGACTCTACATTTAAGTGCGATACGATACCATATGACATGACAATCGTCAGTTTTCAAGGATATTCATTTTGGGAGGTCAGCAATACATTAAAATACTAGATTAACAAAAACAATAGAATGCAGTTAGCATACGTACAGTTACAGCCCTGCTACTCTATAGCCAATCGGGCGTCTGGCATCGCCATCAGCCATTGAGGAAATGCTTCCTTTGAAATCAATGAAAGCTGCTATACTGCCCGTGTTGTGCTCGGTTTTGTCACATCCAATGGTGGCGTCCAAGCTCAAAAATTGCAGAGGTTACATTTTGGATGACTGACACACACATTCATTATATCTTGTGAATTTAAATAATGAGAAATAAAGTTGATTTTTGGTTGCATATGGACTCGCCTATACCACTGGTTATTGTACTAAGATACAGTATATGAAGTCTGGTTGTCCACGCAGTTGGTCCTTTTTGCCGGTAGAAATGTGAGACATTATATCCACAGGAATTAGTGCGTTCAGATTTCAATCACCTGAAGCTTGCATAAAACATGCAAACACGTTCACGAGCTCGGCAAGTATGCATGAGTTTTTATTTTTATCTTGTGAATGCTGAAAATCTGAACACGTAGCACTACCAGTGCTTTGAAAAGTAATTCTACATTCCTGTGGATATAATGTATCACATTCCTACCGCCAAAAGGACCAACCACATGGACAACCAGTCAAGTACATTAAAATATCATTTTATTCAACATTCTGGTTTGAAGAGCTTGTGAGAGGAAACTTAAAAAAAAAAAAAAAGCTCAATATTGGCTGAATTAGACGTGTCCAAATGTAATAAATGATTATTTGATAAAATAAGCAAACATAAAACATTAAACAGCCTAAAGTAATCCAGCTTAACCAGTTGGTTTGGTATAAATCTGCTGGGCTGGGGAAATTAGGCAAACTCAATTTCATAGATGGGGCTGTGGATGCAAGGGACTGGCAGCCCATGAGAATGACATGATATTTGTTTTAAACATATTTTGAAGCTATGTGTGTGTTTTTAAAGACCTCAGATAACAAAAACATGGTATAAAACAACCTTATTTTGTGTTAGGATAGAGTAGGCTCATAGCATGTTTATATTATTCAAGAATCAGATGAGCATATCATTACATTAAATGGCCATTGAACAGCATATTATCACAAATCTGCTCCTTTAATCAGTTGCATGCCTAATTCGCATTCAAAAAAGGTTAAACACTCACCGTGTGTAGTGGTAGCCTATGAATTAGTTGGATTCGCTCTCGTCGTCTCTGAAATGACAACAGATCCTTCTTATCATGCACTGGTTGAAATCTGCAAGAAGCAAACCCTCACTAAGAGCAATCACTCACTTAGGAGGCAATGATTTCAAGGCATGCTTTAATTGGACAGCTTAGCCGCACTCCAGGTATCCTGGAAACGCTAGTCCTACGATGTCACCCTGCTGTATACCGAGGAGCTGAGCACACAGCCCGTAGAAACATAATAGATATAATAGCCTATGGAGGACAGAGGGAACTCAAGCGATAGGGTGTGGGATAGGGAGAGAGTACAGGCCAGATGTTGTAATTACGTCCTTGAAACCAGTGGAGGCTGCTAAGGGGAGGACGGCTCATAATAATGGCTGGAACGGAGTGAATGGAATGGAAACCATGTGTTTGATGTATTTCATACCAATAGGTCAACTCAAAAGGTATTTATAGTATTGACGACAGAAGAGTCCGTGAGCATTGTGTCATACTGCACATTTACTGACAAATATCATGACTGAGGTGTCGTTGTGAAACGTCCAGGGCATTTGCGGTGTCGGTGTGAACGAAGTGTTGGTGCAGTGTTGGACGCTTATGATTGCATGGAGACAGACACACAACATCCACAGGATGGGTGAGCATATTTTACATTTCAAAGAGCCTCCTTAATCTCCTCGGCTCTTCATTTTCAGGTGCATGATGTGCGTCGATAAGAACATCGCCAGACGAACAGGGAAGGCCCCACCTGCCTGTTGTCAAGACACCTGCCCCCCAAAGGCCTTTCTCTCTCCACCCTGCCTATTATTCAACGCCAGTTACGAAAACATTGACAACAGACTTCAAAGACTTTGAGCGTGCAGCGTGGCTTGGGCAGCTAACACCAACATTATGAATTAGATGGAGCCCCATTGACAGATAATCTGCTTGTTTTCTGTCCATTGGCCTCATGTCAAATGGCTCTTGGTGTCATGTGATGTATCTGATACTTTACCAGGGAGTATGCCATCCATGGTTTATTGATTAGGCCCGTAGTCACGATCAGAAAAACAGAGGTTTCATGGTTCTTTGATGTAACTGTGCCCAGGCTTGGGAGGCTTCCCACAGGCCAGGTCACCCAGCGGGAGGCCATGTGTCAAAGGACCGTGAACATGGATGGGCCAGAGCGGATCAGAAAAAGGATCAGAGCTGACTGAATAGACAGCAAAACCTTTGGTTTTGGCTCTGATGCTGGATCACTTAGATACTCAGGTTCTGGGAACACATCTGCAGTTCTGCACTCACACACACACTTGTCATCCATTCATCTCTTTCCAGAAAGTAGCAACAATTCACCAGAATCATTCAGAGGATTCAGAAAAAAAAAATATTTGATTTCCAACGAAACATTTGAAATGGAAACGGGAGAAACTCCATTTGATTTCCAATAAAAAAAAAACGTTTGGAAATTGAGGACATTTTCTTTAAATCCTTATTGAGTTATATTTCCTCTTAAAGTCATAGCTTCTTCTTTGTCTTCGACTGTCCGACCGACTCTGTGAAACCTAGCATGACTACAATCAGGGTCAAATAAAGTACCGTCATTCAAAGTCAAAAACCTTTCTGAGTTACACCCAAGCTTTCATATTTGTTGCAATATTGCAAAATGTGTTGCAATATTATTTGCATTGAGGATATGTCTGACAACATGCCCTCAAATAACTGTATTTACTTCTGTCATACCATATAATGTGTTTACACCAGACCACCGGTGAGAGCTGTAAGCAATATCCCAGTGATGACACTGAGACAAAGCCGGTAGAAACATTATAAACCATCTCTGGCTGAGACTCCAAGCCCTTGATCTGTTGTTTTCATCCCTGTTAATGAGGTATCATAAGGTCCTATAGGCTGACACTGCTGTGGCTCCCTGATTTCCCACTGCCCCAACCCTGTGTCACTTGGGAGAGAGGAGGCTGCTGAACTCAGGTTAATTGAGCCACATGATATTATCACCTGAAATTCAATCAGACACAGTCAATTAGACGGTTGTGGAAATGAGAAGCCATACATGGATTTATTGCATATTTCCATCAATTAAGAGTATACATACAACATGTAAACTATTTGTCCGTTGTTTCATGAGCTGAAATAAAAGATCCCAGAAATGTTCCATATGCACAAAAAGCTTATTTCTCTCAAATTTTGTGCACACATGTGTTTACATCCCTGTTGGTGATAATTTCTCCTTTGCCAAGATAATCCATCTACCTGACAAGTGTGGCATATCAAGAAGCTGATTAAACAGCTGCACCTTGTGCTGGGGACAAGAAAAGGCCATTCTAGAATGTGCAGTTTTGTCACACAACACAATGCCACAAAATTTGAGGGAGCGTGCAATTGGCATGCTGACTGCAGGAATGTCCACCAGAGTTGTTGCCAGAGAATTTTATGTAAATTTCTCTACCATAAGTCGCCTCCAACGTTGTCTTCAAAGATTTGGCGGTACATTCAACTGGCCTCACAACCGCAGACCACGTGTAACGCACCAGCCCAGGACCTCCGTACATTCGGCTTCTTTACCTGCGGGATCATCGGAGACCAGCCACCAGGACAGCTGATGAATAATAAAGCCCTTTTGTTGGGAAAAACAAATCTGATTGGCTGGGCCTGACTTCCCAGTGTGTGTGCCTCGCTCCCAAGTGGGTGGGCCTACAGTATGCTCTCCCAGGCCATGGAGTCTTTTTGTATGCTAGTCATACTGTCTGTGCAGCATTTAGGTTTGACTGTAATGCTATATTCAACTTGAGTATAAAACCAATAAACAATGGGCTACATAGAAAAGAGATTATTTTCCTATTCTTAACTGGACCTATCACGTATGTATTTCATAACATGTCTATAAAAATTGCAACTATTAAAATCTGGATGTCCAGCATGCATATTGGAATATTTTATCAGCGTTTAAAAGTGCTCGAGCCTCCAAGCTGCTATTAGCTAAGTGAAGTAGATGACGTGAAGTTGGTTATTTCTAGCCTCTTCCCACAGTCGCTGGAGTGCCATGAGTCTGGCAAGCAAGTCTAATTTTTCTCAAAAGTTCTTATTAATGAAGGGGATCCTGACTGAGTGTTTGAGTTCGAGAATGGAGTCCACCTGTTCACTGGAAAACAGGTTGTGCCACTGGGCCACAGGTTTACGGGGGTTGGACAGCATGTCTGCCCAGTGCCTCTGCTGGTTCCCTGTAGCATCACAACCCAGGAAGATCTTCCCAATAGCATCGTTCCTGGTAAACTTGTCATGGTCCCACACGGAAATCACCAGCTGAAGCCTCTGGAGGGAGCAATAGCAGACAACAGTCACTGCAAACTGTACTACAGAGGAGGTCCCATCACCTTTGTGTTTAAAGGTGCAATCTGCAGTACAAACCATATTGGTTTTGGTTAACAGCTGAGGAATGGGGTTGAAAATATATAACCACTCTCAAATTTATAGACAGAGCTATGGATGCAAGGACTGACCATCCATTATACCAAAATGATAGTTTAACCATGTTTTGATGCTATACAGTGTTTGTTTCCAATTAAATTGTTTACAAATTGTGGAGTAAAACAAGCTTATACACTGTGTACAAAACATTACCAACACCTGGTCTTTCCGTGACATATACTGACCAGGTGAATCCAGGTTTAAGCGTGTAAAGAAGTAAAATGCTGCTAGGTTTTTTAAAACAGTTTCACATGTGTATCACGAATGGTCCACTACCCAAAGGACATCAAGCCAACTTGACACAAGTGTGGGAAGCATTGGAGTAAACATGGGCCAGCATCCCTATGGAACGCTTTCGACACCTTATAGAGTCCATGCCCCGATGAATTGAGGCTGTTCTGAGGGGAAAAGGGGGTGAAACTCACTCATATTTTGTTTACTCAGTGTATTTTAAGTTATATTCTTTAAAAATGTATTTGTTTATATCGCACTGCAAAGGGGTTGCTGCTAATTTGACAGTAATTTACAGGCAGCTTAGTGGCAAGAAAAATTCTATATATCATACATCGTACACCTACTCTACTATAAATAAATATTCAAACCAAGTACTGTGATAGACATACGGCACAATACTGTAAAGTTGACTATACCTTACTGTAGAAAAAAGTACATGTTATCGTAATCTGAAGGAATGAACAGTATTTCACTGTAATTGTAAGGGATTGATACAAGCAGGTTGGCTGCTAGGTAAAGTGTTAAACATTACAGCATATTAATGCATTTTTGTGTTTTATATCACTTGTACTTCTAGAGGCCTTAAAAGTCCTAACTAGGTTGGAATAATACTGTGAAATCGTGAAAATTATGATGACCTTTTAGTGTAAAAGCTGTTTGAAAAGACCACCTGAAAATTTCCGCTTGTTTTGGTGGGAGGGAGTTTTGTCTTGCATAGTGACATCACCAGGTGGTAAATTAGTTAAGACCAATAAGAAACAAAGTTCCAAACCCCTCCCCACTCAAACCCCAATAACAGCTGGTTTTCAGTTTCACTCCCCACTCAGGCCAGTCCCAGACAGTTCTCGCAAAATTCTTGCTTGAGAAATTGCTATTTGCTAAGAAGCTATTGTTGTGTCTTTTTTTTACCATTTTAATTGTTAACAATCACAGTAAGGTACACAATTTTTACCCAGAAAGGATTTGATATTGACAGAAAAACAGATGGATTGGACCTTTTCTAGGCTTCCAAAATGGCAGTTACTGCAAAACGGACCAAAAGGAAATGGCAAAATGCTCAAACACTTAAAGAGCAACTGAAGGCAATAACAGCCTATGTGGCATCGATATTAGTCCGAAACATTTATTCTACTGTCACAATAGACCACAAAGTGTAAATAGGATAATGTTGGTCATAAAGTCAGTATCGTCTAAAATACAGATGTTTAAGATAATTAGAAAGAAAGTGTATGTCACGGAATGAGGGGTACCTGTCAAACCACGATGTGTTACGACAGGAAAAACTAAATGTCACCTTACGTTATTCAGTGGTGTTTTCCTTGGGTTTAATTTATTTCAATCATGCCCACAGCTGGCAGCACCTAAGTAATCGTCAATTCGTCAAGACGCTTCTCACGAGATATCCACATATCAAAGCACTCCTCCAAGACACACATCTCGTTCTCAGTCGAATTACATAATGAGGAACCGAGGCTCAAACAGGAAGTTCAGCCCCCTTTTAAGGTTTAAGACTTGCTGCAACTCCAATCTGACCCCTATACATTTTAAATTGATGGGGCACCATAACCACATATGAGTTGAATTGGTACAGCATTCTCATTCATGGGTGCAAGAGGTTAGCGTCTTACAAGGCACAACTCAAAATAGAATAATGACAGAAACAGCAATACCATGCACCCACTAGTGGTCAAAAGGTTTTTGACCCTCCAAAGGTCCAGTACAGTACTGTATTCTATGGGGTGGAATGGAATTCCATTCTAAATACAGCAATTATGTCCCAGCCTATAACATTTTCCCACAATGCACCATCATTTACAGTATGCTTCAGTAAAACGTTTGAGTATTTAACTGTTGATAATACCGTAAATTACCGTATAAATGAGAGCCAAAAATGCCTCATCTTAGCCATATTCTGAGATACGATCATACTTACTTGAATTTGTTCAAATGACACCACAAATGTAAAAGATTCGTTGAAGTAGGGATTTTGTGTGCACTTTTTAACAGATGTCTTCTTTCTCTTCCACTTCTTCTTGTCCAGAGCTAGCTGTACTTTTACATAGGGATCTACAGTGTACATGAATGACAGTAGAATGTAGTTTGAGCATCCAGTAATTTGTAATAATCGAAACTAGCCACAATAATCCTGTAGTATTATTTGTAATATTCATAATTTTAGCCTGGAATCCAGACCTGTTTTGTAACAATCCACTCCTTGTTGCTCCATGTTATATGTTTGGCATGTGACGATTAGTACAAGGAGTGGAATTTCAGTACAAAACCGGTCTGGATTCAAGGCTAATCATAACTCTTCACAAAAACAACCATTCAGTCTTCCTCTCAGAGAGCCAGGGCTTGGACCTACCTGATGAGCCCCCTAAATCCATACTCTTTAGGTTCTTGGCTTCCAGGATGACAACAGTCAGTTTGCTGGTGGTTGGGACGTAACGCAATGAGAAGCAGATCTCCCCCAGAATGATATCCTGTAATCACAGAAGGTAACCGACATGAACAACCAGGTGACAGTATGTAAGCCAATATTATCTCAAGGAAAATTAGGTAGAGGTAGACTAAAGAGGTAGACTACAATTACACATCTTGCTTCCTGTTCTTGTATCAGCATTATGACCGGTCCAAAAATCAAGTCACATCCTAACCTCAGACTTGGAGGGGTCACTAAGGTTTTTCCACTCCTCGATCACATGATTCCAGTCGATGGTTCCGAGCTGCAGCCTCAGCTCCCCGATGATGTCATGTTTGGAGAACCTATCGAAGTCGAACACCTTCATGACTAGGGTGGACTCATTGAGCTCAGCTTTGTCAATCTGGACACAAGACAGTCAGATGAGATTGAAGAGTGGGGCAGAGACACAGACTCACTAACATTGTGTATGAAAGAATAGCCTGGCTAAAAAGCTCTTAAACATATAAAACATACAATAGGAATATCAAACTAATACCTCAAATGTGAAGTGTTCATTGAAAATGGGGTTAAGGGTTTTCCTGTAGACCTTAGTCTCGAATGTCTTTGACTTGTTGGGGGTGATGTAGACTTTAACATAGGGGTCAGAGGTGCCTCCCAGGTCCATAGCTGGCAGTGCTGCAGCCTGTTTAATCCCCACTGTCAGCTGCAGGGGATGAGTGATGGCAGGAGAGTCAAAGACAGTAGGGGAAGAAAAAGGGCCACACACACATGCAAGATCACTGTAATTCCAATTGCTGTATGGTATAAACAGACACACTGAAGTCCACCTTTCCAACAAGCCAGTTCATCACATTTCTGCCCTGTTAAGGCTGCCCCGGTCAATTGTAAATACTGTTATTGTAAAGTGGAAACCTCTAGGAGCAACAACGGGACAGCCGTTGAAGTGGTAGGCCACACAAGCTCATAGAACGGGAATGCTGAAGCGCGTAAAAATTGTCAGTCCTTGGTTGCAACACTCACTACCGACTTCCAAACTGCTTCTGGAAGCAATGTTAGCACATTAACTGTTAAATCGGGAGCTTCATGAAATGGGTTTCCATGGCAAAGAAGCCGCACACAAGCCTAAGATCACGATGAGCAATGCCAAGCGTTGATTCTCTGCGAGAACGCGTTCTCTGCAAGCCAGGCCTAATCTCCCAACATCAGTGACTGACCTCACTAATGCACTTGTGGCTGAATGGAAGCAAGTTCCCGCAGCAATGTTCCAACATCTAGTGGAAAGCCTTCCCAGAAGAGCAAAGGCTGTTACAGCAGAAAAGTAGGGACTAAGTCCAAATTATTGCCCATGATTTTGGAATGCGATGTTGGCTTGTGGTGGCTAGGGTGTTTTGATAAAGTTACAAGTTCAAAAGACTAACTAACCTCTTGTGCCTTGTATTCCAGAGAGTAGAGTAGTCTTCCACGGTTTTTAGCTGAGCCGTAGTTTGCATCATCCGAGTCAGGTTGGACCTGCCCATCAAGAACACTGTCATAGCTCGAACCAGCCAATCACATTCATCTGCTACACAATCCCTCAAGCAGTGGCCCATCCTAACATACAGTGCCAGTCAAAAGTTTGGATACACCTACAGTGCCTTGCGAAAGTATTCGGTCCCCTTGAACTTTGCAACCTTTTGCCACATTTCAGGGTTCAAACATAAAGATATAAAACTTCCATAAAGGCCAGATTTGTGCAATATACAACTGATTGTTGTCCTATGGACAGAGTCTCCCACCTCAGTTGTAGATCTCTGCAGTTCATCCAGAGTGATCATGGGCCTCTTGGCTGCATCTCTGATCAGTCTTCTCCTTGTATGAGCTGAAAGTTTAGAGGGACGGCCAGGTCTTGGTAGATTTGCAGTGGTCTGATACTCCTTCCATTTCAATATTATCGCTTGCACAGTGCTCCTTGGGATGGTTAAAGCTTGGGAAATCTTTTTGTATCCAAATCCGGCTTTCAACTTCTTCACAACAGTATCTCGGCCCTGCCTGGTGTGTTCCTTGTTCTTCATGATGCTCTCTGCGCTTTTAACGGACCTCTGAGACTATCACAGTGCAGGTGCATTTATACGGAGACTTGATTACACACAGGTGGATTGTATTTATCATCATTAGTCATTTAGGTCAACATTGGATCATTCAGAGATCCTCACTGAACTTCTGGAGAGAGTTTGCTGCACTGAAAGTAAAGGGGCTGAATAATTTTGCACGCCCAATTTTTCCGTTTTTGATTTGTTAAAAAAGTTTGAAATATCCAATAAATGTCGTTCCACTTCATGATTGTGTCCCACTTGTTGATGATTCTTCACAAAAAAATACAGTTTTATATCTTTATGTTTGAACCCTGAAATGTGGCAAAAGGTTGCAAAGTTCAAGGGGACCGAATACTTTCGCAAGGCACTGTACGCATTCAAGGGTTTTTCTTTATTTGTCCTGTTTCCTACATTGTAGAATAAAAGTGAAGACATATGAAACTATGAAATAACACATAGGGAATAATCTAGTAAGCAAAATCATGTAGTAAGTCTTGAACAAATCAAAATACATTTTATATTTGACCTTCAAAGTAGCCACCCTTTGCCTTGATGACAGCTTAGCACACTATTGGCATTCTCTCAACCAGCTTCATGAGGAAGTTACCTGGAATGCATTTCAATTAACAGGTGTGCCTTTTTAAATGGAATTTGTGGAATTTCTTTCCTTCTTAATGCATCTGAGCCAATCAGTTGTGTTGTGACAAGGTAGGGGTGGTATACAGAAGATTGCCCTATTTGGTAAAATAGGCAAGAGCAGCTCAACTAAGCAAAGAGAAACGACAGTCTATCATTACTTTAAGACATGAAAGTCAGTCGCAAAGACCGTCAAGCACTATGATGAAACTGGCTCTCATGAGGACCGCCACAGGAAAGAAAGACTCAGAGTTACCTCTGCTGCAGAGGATAAGTTAATTAGAGTTAACTTCACCTCAGATTGCAGCCCTTTCTTCACAGAGTTCAAGTAACATTCACATCTCAACGTCAACTGTTCAAAGGAGACTGAGTGAATCAGGACTTCATGATCAAATTGCTGCAAAGGAACCACTACTAAAGGAAACCAATAATAAGAAGAGACTTGCTTAGGCCAATAGGCACGAACAATGGACATTAGTCAGGTTGAAATCTGTCCTTTGGTCTGATAAATCTAAATTTGAGATTTTTGGATAATATCCGCATGTGGTTCCCACCATGAAGCATGGAGGAGGTGTGATGGTGTAGGGGGTGTTTTGTTGGTGACACTGTCTGTGATTTATTTAGAATTCAAGGCACACTTAACCAGCATGCCTACCACAGCATTCTGCAGTGATACACCATCCTATCTGGTTTGCGCTTAGTGGGACTATCGTTTGTTTTCAACAGGACAATGACCTAAAACACACATCCAGGCTGTGTAAGGGCTATTTGACCAAGAAGGAGAGTGATGGTGTAGCATCAGATGACCTGGTCTCCACAGTCACCCAACCTCAACCCAATTGCTTTAGAATGAGTTGGACCGCAGAGTGAAGGAAAAGCATCCAAGAAGTGCTCAGCATATGTGGGAACTCCTTCAAGACTGTTGAAAAAGCATTCCACATGAAGCTGTTTGAGAGAATGCCAAGAGTGTGCAAAGCTGTCATCAAAGCAAAGGGTGGCTACTTTGAAGAATCTAAAATATACAGTATTTTGATTTGTTTGATACTTTTTTGGATACTACATGATTCCATATGTGTTATTTCATAGTTTTGATGTCTTCACTATTATTCTACAATGTAGAAAATAGCGAAAAGAATAAAGAGAAACTCTTGAATGAGTAGAACTTTTGACTGGTGCTGTACATAAGGAGCTAAGGCTACACCTCCACTTCACTCCTCCACAACGGCGACCAATCCAAGCAAGAAGAAATGGATAGAATGGAGCAGACGCTCTGAGTTATCCCACAAAGACCAAGCTAGTACTACTACTACTACCTTTACTTACTAGCGATGTAGTCGTGGAACCAGTCACCCCTTGTAGATTTATCTGATGGTCTGGGTTGTTCTTTCTCTTTTTCTTGCTCTTGCAGCAGTATTTCACAAAGACCCAAATAATACACACCAAAAACAGCAAGACGATGACGGCAAAGATGGTGTAAATGGCCCATCTTGGCACTGCGTGAGATAGAAAAAGACAGCAGTTTGTCTCATTATGACACACTTCTGAAGCATGAGTCAAGAGCACAGCCAGAAAGATTAAGGAGAGATCAACTTGTAACAAGTTGAAATGGAGAGCTTTTTGAAAGCATTTGCCTGCTTTTATTTGACAGCAGCAGCCCCTAGCTGCCAAGTCCTGGGAGTCAGTGTAGTCAAGTAGTCTCACACATCTGAATCATGCAGCAAAGAGCACAGCCAGCAGGAGATATGAACGTATGTAACAAGTGAAAATTGAGAGCTAAAAAATGTGCGCTTGAAGTGGAATTTGGAATTAGATATGTCACATAGAAACAGGTGCCCAGGCAGGCAGACTGCTCTACTCGGCTATGTCTGTTGAAAGTGGGACAGATGGGGGGCAGCGTAGGGGTGCCCACTCATGACAGAGTGTGTGTGGAGGGGGAGTGTCAGAAGAAGAGAGGGGGTGGAAAGATAGATGGAGGGAGAGATGTGGTGGGGGAGTGGTGGAAGAGGTGTGGGCAGTTAGGTGGTTACTTACAGTGAATCTTGTGCAGCAGCGGCGTTAGTGGGGCTGGCAGTAGCTTTGGTATTAAGTCGCGGTAGGGGTTATTTTGCTGTTTGCTAATGGGGTTTAAAGAAACATGGTATATGTATAGGGTGAATAGCTGAGACCTAGAATCAAGAGGAAACAGCAAAAACAGGCTATGAGGAAAAGCAATTTGGGTAATTCATAGCTCAGGTTGTTACTGTGTCTGCTGACAGCAACTGCTACTTTAACACAGCTACTGTACTGTTGCTCCACAGCAGCCTCTTCTGGTTACATAAAGCACTAATCATTTTCATAGCTTTGATGTTGAAACTATTTTCAAACTCAAGTTAAGCCCCCACCCATTCTTTCTTAACATCCATTCTTTAAAAACATTGTGCCTCTGCTTGCAAAAACTTGGTTGCCGTGACAGAGAGCGGATACTTAGCCATAACCATTGTTAAACAACTGCAGAGTTGAGTGCTGACAGCTCCACACAGGCAGTAGCCCATCAAAAGAGGGTGTGCTGCACACCCTGATAACATTATGTGAGACAAAATGGCCATAGCACAGGGAATTACTTTTGGCCAGTATTACCTAGTGTTGATTTTTCAGTGTAACATTTCTAGATTTGATTCAGGAGTTAAATTAACTATGTAAGTTTTAAATTAACACTCATTGGTGTTAACCCCCGTGTTGGTGTTAACAACCAGTGTTGAACCAAAACCACACCCATCAGTATCATATATCCCAGAATTCTCTTTTGTAGGTTGATTTTTCTTTCGAATTGTTTGTTTCAATATCTATGTTTTTGCAGGGACATAGATTGATTGATAAACCAATGTGCTACTTAATTTATTGCACCATTACTAAAATGGTTGTTCCAGTTTAGATGCTTTAGGTAGTCTCATATCTTAGTCTTCCTGACCCTGGCAATCATTCTGAATGCAGGTTGCGGGTGAATAAAAATTCTAAATGTTGGATACCCCACACCGGCCAGCATAATGTGACTTGCAGACCTGATGTGGCCTGTAAACCATGAGTTTGAGGTTAAAAATAGGTTAAAATTAGGCCCTCAAAATAAGGCCTTATGAAATACATATTATATTGTATTAAGGAATTACATTTTAATGATAACATATTCACTTAGGATCTCACTTGAAACTGAATGAATGCAGCAAACATGTCTCCTTCAGTAAGCAATACAGTCATGGGTGGTAACTCTACAATTCATTGAAAAGCACTTTGGGAAATATGCAAATAAGGCTTTAAACTAAGCAGTGTGTTAATTTAACACTGAAAAGTGTGGACCCGTAGAGACACTGGAACAGTGTTAAATGTAAAACTCTCAGTGTTTATTTAACCCTGGAGAATTTGCTGTGCAGTAAATACAGTTCACATTATTTGAGCGTTAGAACAAAAGTGGAAAGACAAAGTACCACAAGAGCTTGTCTCACAAGAGATTGAGTCTTTGTTCCCATGAAGACAACCAACAACCATACAATATCCCAAAAAACACATTATCAATAGATACCTATATTCTGACAGAATCAAGTTTTACAATATAGGAAAAGGAATATGTAAGCACAGAGTTAACACTCACTTTCAGGACCAGTGCAGTTTGTATCCTTATTACCGTAGCCTACTTGTAGACTGTATTACTCTATCCTTCATCCATGCAGTTCTCCAGCAAAAGGGAGTTACAGGATAACAACAAATGAGGGGAAGGAAGTCACTTTGCCCTGAAAGTCTGAAAGTGGCTGGACCAGCCCATAAACGTTCTGTATGAAGTGTTGATCAGTGAGAAGAAGACGTGATCACATGGGGAAGATAAATATTATACCATTATGCATTTTGCATAGTTCATTGCTAAGTAGATAAAGGCCAACTTAATTAGGCTGTAGCCTTTAATATTGTTCCAACTACAGTATCACAGTTTCATTTAGAATATAATTTTTGAGTAGCCAAAGTTACAGGTGTGCGTATTACTAGTATTAAACAACACAATAAGCTGTGTATTCTGGTTTAAACACATCTTTCTGTAGTGTTTAAGTACTCAATCTTCAGCCATACAGTGTTTGCACATTACAAACACACATTTAGGTAATCTATTGACAGAGTTGATGCATGTGTCAGTATACCTAATGAGTAACACAACAAAGACGTTTCCAGAATGAACCACCCATGGTTTTGACTATATTACTCAAAAAATCATGTCTGTTAGACAGTCACGTGATAAGCACATTTTGGAGAGGCTTGAGTGGGTTTCTTTTAAATGTGTAAATATTACACTGGTATATTTCTTGACTTAACTTTTGTGCAATATTAACAGATAAGTTTGTTTCCAGAACTTGTTATTCCAATGATGTGTACTGATCCCAATCATTCCTTTCCTCTATTTTGTTACAACTTGTAAATAGGTACGGTAGGAAACCAGTGGAGGCTGATGGGATGAGCTATAGGAGGACGGGCTCATAGTAATGACTGGAATGGAATCGACGGAACGGTATCAAACACGTCAAACACATCAAAACCAGTGTTCCATTCCGTTCGATTTATTCTACTCCAGCCATTACAATGAGCCGGTCCTCCTGTAGCTCCTCCCACCAGCCTCCACTGTAGGACACTTTGATGTATACCCTAACACATGTAACAGAGGCAGTGGCTACAACAACTCATGGACACACAGTGACACCACACAGTGTGCTTGTGTGTGTGTGTGTGTGTGTGTGTGTGTGTTGCGTACGGGCACGCATGCGGGTGTTTGTGTGTCACACAACATTGGAATGCTTTGCTCCATCTCAGGATTAGAAGAGGAGAGACATTCGATTGACTAATATATATTACAATAGTCTGGAAATGTTTTATACACATGGGGTAATAGTATAGTATCAAATAACATCTTGGAGGGAAAGCAAGAGTAAACAGAAGCATTTTCATTTACATATGAATTAGCATAAACGACGGTTCTGTTACACCACTGGGCAAAGTGACAACCGTCCCTCCATGAGTGAATAGTCACCTCTCCTATCATCTCATTAACTATTTATATTTATCCCATTACGTTCCTGTATTCAAATTACACACATCTGACTACTTTGTATTTATGATGCAAGTTTTTGAGTCCTCTTGGTTTTATAAATATGCAATTTATAAATATGGTTGCCATGACAAATAAACAACATAATCTCAATTTGTGGAGTTCTGCTAGTCCTACTACTCCTGTACAGCGGGTGGCAGTATTGGATAAATATCTGAGATGTTTTTTTTTTACGGAAAAACACTGTAGAAAGGGAGGGCAATTTTACGGTACTCGCTTAGGCACTCGCAGGCACTCTTAGGGTACTGGTTTCAAATGGTTCTTTATTCGGCATAATCTGTTCAACATATGTGGAAGTTTGTCATTATAGCCTATTCAAATAGACCATTTTGCAAGACCAAATGCATTCTAAAGTATTCCTGAAAGTCAATTGGCTTTGTACTTTCGTTTTCATGGTGAAGAAACTTTAGAGTTTGGAGATTGTTTGCGTTATTATTTTTCAAACTATTATCTTTCAAACTGCTTTATCAAGCAAGATGGATTCAATGGTGCGCAACCCGGATGTCAAGCAGGTGAGACATGTCAGATATCCTGCGGCAAAACTGTATTTTCATAATCGTCAACAGAAAAACGACTTGTATACGTCTATGTTCGAGCACTGCTGTTGAATGTTTATGTCTGTCTCTAGAGAGACGCAGCTCAGGCTGTGGTTGTTGCAGTGTCATCAGACGCAATTTTTGACCCAGAAGTTGAGCAAGTCCATGGAGCAACAGAACCTTTGAGAAAGGGAGATGCTTTTTCTTTCATGAAGGTGAATATTCATTGTTTTAAGCACCCATAATGTATGCACAGGTAGCAGTATTACAAAGTGTCATTTAAAAGTGTTATGCACATAGAACTGGAATTACAGTCTTACAGAAATATAGTTGACCTTACTATATTTCTATGGTTTTGCATGCTTTCATCCTCAGTATTATGAAGTGTCATTTAAAAGTGTTATGCACATAGAAATGGAATTACAGTCTTTACAGAAAAATAGTTGGCCTTACTATATTTTTGTGGTTTTGCATGCTTTCATCCTCATCAGGCCATCCAGGTAGTGAATGAAAGACTGCTGACCTTGAACTCTGATGAGACATTGCTGTTCGATGTGATTCTGCTGTCCAATGACAGCGAAGAAAAACACTCACGGATCATTGCCAGTGCAAAACATTATGGTACGGCATACACTCCGAATTAGGCCTACAATAGGGGTATGTACTGTATGTAAGATTAATCACTATTTTGTATTTCTTGTACTCCTCAAAAGGTCTTGATATTGGCAGATTTTGCTTCTGCAACAAGGAGGATTCCATTGAGAGCCTGCAATCAAACAACGTGAAACTGTTCCTGTCAACGGATACTAATGATGTGTGCAAGGCCTTACAAAAAGGTATGGTGTTTCGAAGTCTTACATTAACTCAGAAACTAACCTTCATTTGGTGAGCATTTGTTATCGTAAAGGTTTTAATTAAATACCGCCCTCACTCACTCACTCTCTCACACACACACAATCTTTCCCTCAAACCAACTGTTAAATTCTCCTGTTTCTTTGGACATTGCGTCAGGTGTTCCAGCAGCCCTACTGTACCGTCAGACAGACCCACATCATCAGACAGAGGATCAGCTCAAAGTGGTGTTCTCGGGAGACGTGATTGGATCCTCAGAGGAGATGCTGCATGGCTTAAGAGAACAGGGCTTCACCGAGACCCAGCTGCAGGCCTTCAAAACTGCAAAGGTACAGTAGTTGTCCTATAACAACATACCTGTCCTATCCTTCTAGAAGACATGACTATGTAGAACCAAAACGGGTTCAATGGCTTACTTCATATGGCCTTCAAAAAGGTTCTATTTAGAACTGCGAAGCACTTTTATTTTTAGCAGTGTACATAATACTGTATGGGTTTCCATTGATAATGCACTTACTATATGTGAGTTGGATTAATTACTCGCTTTCACTAAATTAAAGTATTGCTGTTTGTACTCAAGGGTTCCGTGAAAGAGTTTGCCGTATTGATGGGAGAGATGAGGAGGAGGTTTGGGTTGGAGGGCAGCCCCCTCTGCACCGGCCTGATGACAGTATGGAGCTCCAGGGATGTGTGTGCCAGCGCCCTGAAGACTCTACGAGGCTGGGGACTGCTTGTGGATGAGGCCTTTTGCCTGGCCGGAGCCCCTCGTAGCCCCATCCTTAACTTGGTACGGCCGCACATCGTCTGCCTCGATGGCCTGTATCACATGGAGGGGTTCACTGCAATGTCATGATGGATGGCAGACCGATGGGAAGAAGATGTATGTTTGGGTATTTTTCTGTTACATTTTTGGTTCAAGCTTTCTTGTACGCTTTTTGTCTCGAGTTTTATTTTACCTCACCAGCATTTTTATCATTCATACAACAGCTGCCACCTTCAGTATGTCAATGAACCAACTGCTTGAACAGATTGTTGTGTAAATAAATATTTAAATATTCCTTTAATCTTGATTATTTCATTTTTACAAACTACAAAAATTGAATAAACTCCAAGAGCAGCACATAATGCATTCTGACAATTTTCCTCAGGTGGTGCGGTGCATATAGCCTTCGTAAATAAGAATGACCATAACTCCAATATTTGAGCCTGTGAATTAGCCTCAGGTAAGTCATGTGATGCGTGACAGGAATGACAGGTAAATAGCAACAAGTAACCAATGATGTGCAAGAACACCTCTCAGGAGAGACTGTCCAGTGTATGGATCCTTTACAGTCGAACACCACAAAAGTGGTAGAGAAGCCATCAGAACTTGCATAAACAACAAAAAATAAATAAAATAAAGATTTGAAATCTCTGTGTATTAGCAGCTTGATGTCTGAGTCACTCATATACAGTAAGATACAAAGTAGATATGTTTTTAACACTTGCTGCTCCCGAGTGGCGCAGCTGTCGTAAGGCACTGCATCTTAGTGCAAGAGGTGTCACTACAGTCCCTGGTTCGAATCCAGGCTGTATCACATCCGGCCGTGATTGGGAGCCCCATAGGGCGGCACACAATTGGCCCTTGTTATGCCGGTGTAGGCTGTCATTGTAAATAAGAATTTGTTCTTAACTGACTTGTGTAGTTAAATAAAGGTTCAAAATAAAATACTAGTTAATTCATAAAACATCAGTGGAGTGCACTATTAACGAAATTAGTCATGTGTGGTTAGCAACTGGACAGTGCCTATATTATGCAATAATTATATATGAATTACGTAGTGACAAAGATAAGATTTCTGCAGATCATGGTAAAATGATACTGCTTGAACCATTATTAGTAGTCTAAGGACCTTTTTTGTTCGTAAGGCTTGACAGGTCCTAGGGGCACTGAGGAGATCCTTATAGCATCCTGTGTACCATTTCTGTTTGTTTTGCTATCCAGTTATCCCTTCACAAAGTTCAAGACCTTGAGGCAATCTATGTTTGACTCAGAAAGGGATTTCTGTCATCTATTCCTTGATTCCTACAGCAACACCTTTGACGACGATGAAGGTGAGCCCAGCAAAGGAACTATCCTGAACCAAAATATAAATGCAACAGTTTCATAGATTTTTCTGAGTTACAGTTCATATCAGTCAATTTAAATAAATTCATTAGGCCCTAATCTATGGATTTCACATGACTGGCCAGGGGCACAGCCATGGATGGGCTTGGGAGGGCGTATGCCAACCCACTTGGGAGCCAGGCATAGCCAATCAGAATGAGTTTTTCCCCACAACAGCTTTATTACAGGCGGAAATATTCCTCAGTTTCATCAGCTGTCCGGGTGGCTTGGCTTAGACGATAATACGTGAGAACTGGATCCACTGGATCCTGGACTTCCTGACGGGCTACCCCCAGGTGGTAAGGGGTGCGTGCTCAGTCCCCTGCTGCACTCCCTGTTCACTCATGACTGCACGGCCAGGCACGACTCCAACACCATCATTAAGTTTGCAGATGATACAACAGTGGTAGGCCTGATCACCGACAACGATGAGATAGCCTATAAGGAAGAGTTCAGAGACCTGACCATGTGGTGACAGGACAATAACCTCCCCCTCAACGTGATCAAGACAAAGGAGATGATTGTGGACTACAGGAAAAGGAGGACCGAGAACTCCCCCATTCTCATCGACGGGGCTGTAGTGGAGCAGGTTGAGAGCTTCAAGTTCCTTGGCATCCACATCACCAACAAACTAACATGGTCCAAGCACACAACAAAACCTATTCCCCCTCAGGTGACTGATCCTCATAAGGTTTTACAGCTGCACCATCGAGAGCATCCTGACGGATTGCATGACTGCCTGGTATGGCAACCTCTCGAACTCCGACTGCAATGCATTACAGAGGGTAGTGCGTACGGCCCAGTACATCACCGTGGCCTAGCTTCCAGCTATCCAGGACCTCTATACCAGGCAGTGTCAGAGGATGGCCCTAAAAATTGTCAAAGACTCCAGCCACCCTAGTCATAGTTTGTTCTCTCTGCTACCATAGGGGAATCGGTACCAGAGCGCCAAGTCTAGGTCCAAGAGGCTTCTAAACAACTTCTAGCCCCAAGCCATAAGACTCCCGAACAGATAATCAAATGGCTACTCAGACTATTTGCACCCCCCCACCCTCGATGCTGCTGCTACTCTCTGTTGTTGTCTGTGCATAGCCACTTTAATAACTCTACCTGCATGCACATAATTACCTCGACACTGGTGCCATCCGCACATTGACACATTGACTCTGTATCGGTACCCCCTGTATATAGCCCTGCTATTGTTATTTACTGCTGCTCTTTAATTATTTGTTATTCTTATCTCTTTTTTTTTTTAGGAATTTTCTTAAATCCACATTGTTGGTTAAGGGCTTGTAAGTAAGCATTTCACTGTAGGTCTAGACCTGTGCTTTTGACAAATTACATTTCATTTTTTTTTGATCATGCTGTTGACAAAGGAGAAATGGTCACTAACAGGTATTTAAACAAATGTGTGCACAAAATTTGAGAGAAGTATGATTTTTGATCTTATGGACAGTTAAGGTCACAGTAACTGCCTCATGCACAGTAACTCAAGTCATACTTGACCCATTATGCATTGGTTTTGATATCTCTTGTTCATCCTGAATATGATTGTGTTTCCAGGCTCAGTTTTATGGAGAGTCTGGAAAACCCACCTCAAATGTTCAGGGTGACCTTTGATACTGGATCAAACCCTCCATCGTTGATGTCAGGTGCTGTCTCTCATCATATACTGTACACGTGTAGCATTTTCTCAGACTATAGAAATCTTACATAGCCATGATATTTGGAGTAAATTGATATAAGGTTCAGAGAAAGAGAGAGTTAAAAGAGTTGAAACTCAAGGCCGATTTCTTGTCTGAGTGACATAATTCATGCCAATACTTCACTATTAGAAAAAAAAATATTCCAAAAGGGTTCTTTGCAGAGGGATAGGGTTCTACCAAGAACAGTTTTTATCTGAAGAACCCTTTTTTGGGAGATGATGGATCTTTGTAAGGCAAAAATCCGGTTCTACATAGAACCCTTCTGAATCTGAATAAGCTTTTTTTATCATATTTCTTTCCTTTATTTGAAATAGTGACCGAGCATTAGTGTTTACCTCAGTTTTTGAACTTTAACATCAGGAGTGAGTAATCTGATAGTGTAAAAAATATAGGTTTGATAATGTTTTAAACTCTACCTGTATGGGAATATGTGTGCATGTATCTGGTATTCCATTGATCATTTTACATAAACAGTAGACATAGTGGATATTTTTGACAGGATTTCTGTCTTTCAAATGATTATTTTCTGTGATTTTATTCAACTGAGAGTAGGAGAACAAAAGGGAATAAGTGAACCATCTGTGTATAGTATGTTACACAGCGAATTGGCCAGTTTTACCAAGTGTTGATTTTTCACTGTAACATGTATAGTGTTAATTCAGGAGTTAAATTAACTTGACACTCACAGGTGTAAAAGAACCACAGTGTTAGTGTTCATAACCAGAGTTGAGTGTGCTTTTGTCATATTTACTCTGTGTAAAGTAAAACACAGAACCACACCCGTCATTATTATATTTCCCAGCATACTCTAGTGCTGGTTGATTTTCAGAATTGTTTGTTTCAATATCTTTCTTATTGCATGTACATTCATGTATTGTTTAATATGAATCTACACACAAAGATAAATAACATACATTTTTCTAAAATAATCCAATCTGTTAGTAGTTGGATTTATTGCACCCGTTACTGAGATGTTTAGATGATTTAGGTAGTGTCCTTACTCAATCTTCCTTTCACTGGTAGTCATTCTGAATGCAGGTTGAGGGTGATTAATTCCAATTGTTGGATGTCCTCACTCTGGCTGGATTCCAATAGGAAATACACATCACTTTGCAAGCCAGCATAATGTGACATGCAGGTCTGATGTAGCCTGGAAACCTGGAGTTTCCTAACATCACTGTGTTAGGGTATATCTAGGACCTCAAATATATGTATTATGATATTTGTAATGTATTGTCATAAAAAGTATCATTATAAAGGCTAATAAGGCTGGTGGAACCGTTCATAGAGGGTTCTACGAAGAACCCTTCAAAGATAAAAATGTTCTCAGGGGAACCATTTATAGGGGGTTCTAGGCAGAACCATTCATAGAGGGTTCTATATAGAATAATTTACAGGGGGTTCTATGAAGAAACCAAAATTGAGGATTCTCGGTAGAACCCTCTGCAAAGGGTTCTACATACCACCAAAATGGGTTCCCCTATGACACGTGTCAAACCCATGGAATGAGTTTGACACCCCTGCCCTATGGGGACAAACCAAAGAATCCTATATAGTTCTACTTTGCACCTATTTTTCTAAGATGTGAATAAACATGGGAATTGTAGCTTCATGTCTTAGCTAGTTTGTTCAGAAAACACCATATCAAACGGATGAGACGTTTAGTGTTGTATTGCAGGGATTCATCGGAAATACAATGAAACCAAGTCCAGCACATATGTCAAGGATGGAAGAGACTATTCAATGTATTATGGACTGGAAGTGTAACTAGGTATCTCAGCCAGGATACATACACAGTAAGTTTGAAATGGAGGAGAAATACATTTTTTGCCACTGACAGATGATATAGTTTTAAAACATCTTCCTTGCTGATCCCTTTTGCTCTACCCTATATAACAATATGATCTCTCTTCTGTTCCATTGACGTCAGAATACCTCTTTCCCAATGGAGACCTCAGTATCTGTGGCCCACAAAGTGCAATTTGTCTCTCTAGTTTCCTTTATATAAAGACTAAAGGCTTCTGTTTTTACCCTCATCCCACACCCACTTGAGAGATCAACTTTATGTGCATGATCAAACTTCTTAAAAACAACTGCTCTACTATATTCTGTTTCCCTAACTAAATAGTTGAGTGTCATTGGCAGAATTAGTGTTGGGGACGTACACTGTGTAAAGGTGAGGTCGTGGTGGGCACTGGCACCTCCCTGATCCTCAGCCGCTATGTTGAGATCAACGCTCTGCAGAAGGCTGTTGGATCTGTGTCCTGGAACCATGGAAAAAGTAGGACAGAACAGATGACATATTACATTTCTAGAATCACCCAATAATCCTTTATTTTTTTACATTCTGATGTCCACATCCTTGTATCTCCCAAATTCAAGAAGGTAAAAATGATTTTGCGTTTAGGTAGATCCTTAAAGAGGTCCTTGAATACCCATTTCACAACCCTCTAGAGATTCTAATGCCATTCAAGCATGTAAACTGTGAGAGGGAGTTAGCTGGTTACTGTTGTTAAACGCTAGCTGTCATTTCCCTGTTGTTTCACAGTACACGGTTGACTGTGAGAAACTGCCTCCCCACTGTCTCTTTCAAGATCAGTTGAAGGGTCTAACCTCTGACTGGAGAACAACAGTAGATTACAAGTCCCTTCATGAACAGGCAGTTTGTAGAATAAACTCAATGTACTACTCACTTTGACCAGTTGAGGGCAGCCTTCCATCACTATACAACCTTGTTAGTAGATCAAGAGAGGAAGGGGAAGAGAGAGTCCCAACTCAGCAGAAAATCTGTCTCCCTCCAGCAGGTGGCGTTTTTTCATTGTTTTGCCCACCAATCAATTAGTTTTTGTATGGAGGTCAATGAGAGAGTGTTGAATTTGTTCTACGAAAAAATGTATGGTTTATTTGCTACATGAGGTTTATTTGATTGAATAGAAGTTTTGTAATGCTTAATTTGTTACAAGTGTACTGATATAAGTAGGGCATGTGACATCCCAGCAGCTTTGAGAACAAACACTTTCTATTGAAATTGTCTCGAGAAGGCTATGCATATTCATGGTATGAGGCTAGTAGCGTAGCAGCTCTCTCCATTGACTACAGGCGGTTGACGTTAGCAATTTCATTGAATATTCAAAAAAGGATTACAATAATGAGATGTATCCACCAATCCAAAGAAAGGATAGGCAGCCCGCAGTGCCGCTTTGTGGACAATGACTTTCATTTTTTGGTTTATCTGTAGATGTCACTGATGCTCTTTCTTACCTTCTTAACTGTGAGTGTGTGTGCGTGCCTGTACACATCTCATTATACTGTCAATTATCTGCTGAGATTAATTGCACTGTGCTTTCATAGGTTTAGAAGTATTATTTTATAATAACAAACTATGTAAAATTATATTTGGCCTGAAAATGAGGCAAGGAGACAATGAACTTCTCTCATGCTGGTATAATTTATTATAAATGATTTTATCACAGTATTCAAAGTTTAGTTTTTTAAATTGTGTGTCAGTTGAATCTATGACTAGTTTAGTGCATTTTTTTGTGTTCATTGCCCTGGTGAATCTCCCTATTTAAACATTACCTATTTTTTATGTTTTTGTATGTGAAGATATGAATGAATCAAATAAAGACGTAACACCCAGTTATTTGGCCTTTCCTGTGTACATTGTGTTCTTTTAGAGTAGTTGCAGCTGATTGGGTGTAGCTGCGATGTTGCACCAACAGCAATGTTTATCAGGGTGTGTTATGGTTGGCTGTTGCCATGAGGAAATGAATGTGATTTCCTTTGACCCTTCCACTTCAGTCCCATCTACAGTATATGGACTGTCATTAGCCCAGATGCCCTCTACATGCTTTTCTTCCTGGGTACATGCATACTGTACATGTGCATTATTCAATGTCATGAGGATAATAGGCTACTTTATGTTCCGATTTGAACAAGGAATTTGACATTAGGTAACAGTGATATTACCAGTGTTATGTTCAAGACTACCTAAAGCGAGACGGATTTAAGACCAGGACCGGAGCAAATTGAGACCAAGTCAAGACCGAGATCAGAAAAATGCGAGGTCAATTCAAGACGATGATTGCAATTTTGTCAAATCACCACCATAATAAGAGTTCAAAATGTCCCGTATTTCTGTGTTCATATTTCAGAACAACACATGGATTCTTTAGACCAGGTCTGCTCAACCCTCTTCCTGGCGATCTACTGTCCTGTAGGTTTTCAGTCCAACCCTAATTTAGCGTATCTGATTCAGCTAGTGAAGGTCTTGTTGAGCAGCTAATTAGTAGAATCAGGTGTGTTAAACTAGGGTTGGACTGAACCCACAGAACGGAAGATCTCCAGGAAGAGGGTTGGGCAGCCCTGCTTTAGACATTCAGAATAGTGAAAAAAGCATATTGAGGGAAAATAGAGCCACTCTACAAATGATTAATAACCAAAACACAGTGGGGAACAATGAGCCTTCTACACCTTCAGAAAAGGCCTAAGGATTTATAAAAAATAATGATTACAGTAATATAACAAGAACAATAATTATATTATTATTTTCAATGACCTACTGATCTCTTCAGTTTTTGTTGGAAAGGAAAGGGTTTTAAAACTGAAGAGAAAAAAAGATCCAATCAGGATTTTTCTTTGCTGTTCTCCGGGGAGATACATCTAGCTAGCTACATCAGAAGCTAGATAAAGGCTAGATAAAGGTATCTGCCATTCAACTGTATTTGGACAATTTTTTGTAGTGACAGTGGAATCAACCAATTACATTTTGACTTAATGGGTGGGACCATTTTTACAAAAACGTATGGAAACTTCTGCCTTCTTAAAGGCAACAGGTCACAATAGCAATAGAGAGCAATAGTTTTCCCATGGTCTAGCTAGCTAGCTTTTGTTGTTGGCTAGTTTGCAGCGGCTTCAGCGGGTGTTATCAAAGAGGATGTTGTTGCTAATTTGTTAGCGTCTCCATTTTCAAGAATAACTTTCAACAAGAAGGTCATCATCATCTGGTGAGTGGAACTGTGTTTTTTATTGCAGCTTGCTTGCTGTTGTTAGCCATCTCTTTGAAATATGTGTGTGAAACATTGCTGCATTTAAAGTGGAACTGAAAGCATTTTAGCAACATGAAATCTTATTAAAAATCTATTTATATACAGCCCCAGGAAGAATTACACTTTTACATTTTTTTATTCTTAAATTCTTAGAATGTTTGGGAATTAGGTATACTAAGGCATTTGTGACACCTCTATAGTAATATAGAGTGGGAAAGAGTTTGTGCGTTTGGACAATTAATAGACACTGCAATAAATAAAATGGAATAAAAACATCTGTCTTGTCCAGGACCGGAGTCTACACAGACATGTGCACTATAGCCAATCAGAGCTACAGTAGGCCTTTATACAAATAAGCCATATGCCACAAGGGCCTGCCATTATTCACTTTGAACTGGACTGTGTGTTTACAGGCAGTTGCAACAGCGCACCTTTAGATCATTAGAATGCGCTCACCAAAAGCCACAAAATGCACCTGGATGAATTTCTGCAAATATGTCAACACCATAGGTGTCCTCTCACATTTGGGAACTTTACAGTCCTATTGAAAAGGTAGGCTCTCTCTCCTTCAGTTATGCACATCAACAACAAGATCAACAACTAATGCTAGCCAGAGCGAAATGAGCTAAAAATCTAACGAAGGAACATTAGATATACCCTCTAGAACTTTTTCAGCTAGTTGGCTGTCAAAATTGCACTGATAAACAATGGGGAATTATAGCCTCATTGTCCTTCTGCAGCTTGCCTGCCAATGCATGCTTGTCCCAACCAAGCACCTGAGCTAACTGGCTAAAGTTGGCTAGCTTGCTAGCTAGGTACTTCCAGACACAAATGAGAGAACACCTCACTTGGACCATTTTACTCACCATAGCAAAGCTGGTTAGGCTGTTTACATGTTATCTAGAGTGTTCTTCACTAACTATTCATTTTTTTGCCTAAGTTTACTGACGCCAGTCATATTCATAAGGTGTTGTGCGTTAATAAATTCATCAGTTGTTCTGTTCTCTGGCACACTCAGACAAGAGTGCTTTGAAATCGGAGTAGATAGCCAGAGTGAATTTGCTACCGCAAGAGATATGCTAACTGCATAACAGTCATTCAAGTTCTTGCGAGCTAACCAAATAACACCTGCATCTCTAGCTGTGTAGCCACCGAAAAACGATATGAGGGGGAAAAGTCAGTCATACACCCACTCCTCATATGGCATGACATGACATTCATCTATCTAGCTAACATTAGGCTCCATTTTTTTAGCATGCTACATAATTAGATATTCTAGCCTATTAGCCAAGTTTTGACTGACTTGTGATCATTGCCCTCGCTAGTTTGATTGTATTGACAATCCCAGCCTTAGTTACATTTGTCTGTTTGTGCCCAGAATATTGAGTCATTGAAACTGAAACAGTGCATCCCGAATGGAGGCAGAAAAATGTACCAGGCCGGCTGTGATTTACAACCTGATAGCAATATTTTTTTGGACTACCAAGAAATGTATTGGTGAATTACATTAATCATGCATTGAACTGCATCCATCTAATCTGCCAACAATACCTTAGTGTACATCATGGAACTTTGAGTTGAAACCTAGTTTGCATACCCATTGTTGTCTTAGTTAGCATTTACTGGTAGATATCTTAAGTTGATACCTCTTGCCTACCCTACCGGCTAACGATGTCATTTTTCTGTGAGCTGCTCCATGCCAAAACCAGTTGACAGCTGCACACTCTTGCTACCTGCAGATGATATTCCGTTGTGTGTGGCACGCATGTGAATATATTTCACGTGCTTTGAAATCGTGTAAACTACTTTGTGCATGATTTCTCTATTGTACTGCATAATACCTCCACTACACAACATTGATACCCATCAGTAGGGATTAAGAAGTGAGTATACGCAATGCCCACTGAAAAGAAAGTGGGTATGGGGCTTATACCTGCATAGGCATACCCTTCACTACACCACTAGCCCTTTGGTTTTACAGAAAGTGCGCTCTCCTACATGAGTGTGCTGGTATTATGGTTGCTGTCCTTTCAGTATCACAAACCTGTCACACACTCAAGTCCTATAGGTTTGCCATTGCGCACACATGTCTATAATAGATATAAAGCCTTCTAAGACCTTAGTGTTTAAAGAAAATACTTAATATATTTGCCCTGACTGAATGGAAGCTGAAAATTGAGTCCTCACTGTCCAAGACCGAGTACACAAATGTACAAAATATGTTTTATTGTCACATAAACCAGATGTGTGATGTTTTACAGGCCCCTGGGGCAAATTAGGGTTAAGTGCCTTGCTAAGATTTTTCACCTTGTCAGCTCGGGTATTCGAACCAGCAACCTTAATCGCTAGGCTACCTGCAATTACAATTCGATGACAATTTGACACAAACACTGTAGTGATAAATAACAGCAACAAATGTAATTAAGTCTGTGCTATTGACTGGCTCGAGAAGTAGACTTTTTGACCCCATGGTATGTCATGGGCAGTGGTGGAATAAGCACTAAAATTGTCATACTTGAGTGAAAGTAAAAATACCTGACTAGAAAATGACTCAAGTAAAAGTCCCCCAGTAAAATACTACTTGATTAAAAGTATTTGTTTTTAAATATACTTAAGCATTAAAAGTATAAATCATTTCTTATTCCTTATCTCAAGCCAACCAGACGGCATGATTTTCTTGTTTGTTTTTTCATTTATGGATTGCCAGGGGCACACTTATAAATAAAACATTTGTCTTTAGTGAGTCAGCCAGATCAAAGGCAGTGGGGATGACCAGGGATGTTCTCTTGATAAGTGTGCTAATTGGACCGTTTCTCTGTGCTGTTAAGCGTTCAAAATGTAATGAGTACTTTTTTGGTGTCAGGGAAACAGTAAAGTACAGATACTCAAAAAACTTTAAAATATTTTTACTTAAGTACTTTACACCACTGGTCATGGGTACCTCTTGAGCTGACAAAAAATCCTAGTCCTCAAAAACAGGTTCTAGGCTGTTTAAATAAATAAAATAAAATGTATTGAGTAAAACTGAAAAGTCAAACATAAACATGACATGGTTGGTTTTCAGCTCTCCGCTGTGCTCCCAATGGTGTGCATCATACTGCCATACAGTGGATGTAAGTGGTACTACATGACCTATTTTTGTAACAGTCCCTGCTAAATGTTCATTGGCTCAGAGAGACTCATGTGAGGCTGTAGATATGCTTGTGAAAAGAAGACAGCTGATAGAAGTCCTAGTGGAACCATGGGCCTCCAATCTTGGCGGAAGTGAATGCCAAGTTTGAAACGAGAAGCGTGTCGAGTGGAGTTGGAGAAGATGAACAGACAACAGTAGTGTCGAAGAATGGAATGAAATAGAATTGTCTTTAATTGAAGGGGATGTCAAGTGTATTTCGAACAAGGATTTGTTTCTTGATGGGGTGCGACTATTATAATTGTTTTATTTATTGTAATTATTTTTCGCTGAGGATGTTTACCTGGGAGATCCGTTTGGGGTCTCAAAGATGGTGAATCGTATGTTGGGAAAGTCCAGCAGTGGGCTTATCCTGATAAATGGTGTGTCTGAGGAACAAAGGAAGATGGCAGTGGGCCTCACAAGGGTGTCGGTGGAAGTCAAGGAAGAAAACCTCCTGACGATAATCCCAGGTGTGGTTTGCAAAGTATTTGGCCATGTTTCAAGGGTGTGCTGACAGGTGGAGTATACACAAGATTGGAATGAAGAACGGCCATGTTGCAATTGTGGTGGGGATCATGACTCAGAGTTTGTCGAGTGCCCTGTAAGAGTGAAGGAGGTCGAGGTGGCAAAAGTTAAGGTGGTCCATCGGCTCTCCAATCGGGAAACAATCAAAGAAATTGAGAGAGCAAGTGAAGTTGAAGAAATAGTAGTGGATGGGGCACAGCCCATAGTGATAGGCCAATTTGTCAACCAAGATAACCAGACATACTGTACGTGAAGAAAGTGGATTCTGTGGCGTTCATTGCAACTGTGATAAACTCCATGGCTCACGTAGCATGGAAATCAAAGAAATTGGACATCATTGTGGCTGCAGGTCGCGTCAGGGGAGAGTAGGGTTGACAGAGGTTTGGTTTGCAGTGTTGTACGCAGAGAACTTGAATTCAAGGTGTTGGTGAAGGGTGTAGTCACGGCAGTGAGTCCGATCGAATTGACTAGTGATTTGAAGAGTACATTTTTCGTAATGGAAGTTTGGTGGCATTGTGTGCCGATGCCAAACAGCGTGAGAAGGCGCTCAAACTCAAGCAGGTGTGTAAAGGTGTGGTTGATAGAGTGCCGGATAAAACCGCGTGGCAGTGAGTTATTACAGGAGTTCCAGAAAGTGTTAACAGGGAAAATAAATAAAGGAACACTTGAAGGGAGGCTCTCTTATTGATGATAAGAGGCTCCAGATGACACGATATAGGAAGAAAGTGGATAACCTTTCAGTACTACTAAACTTTGAGGATCTGGTACTGCCAGAAAAAGTTAGGATTGGGTACATGATTTAATATGTGCGAGCTTATGTTCCCGAAAACCAGTGCGTTGCTATAACCGTCAAACGTTTGGGCATGTGGCGGCAGTGTGTAAAGGCAAAAGGAGATGTGTGTGTGTGTGTGTGTGTGAAGTGTGGGGGAGAACAGGCATACGGGGAATGTGGAGAAGTGGTCTGCATACCTTTATAAAGCAGAGGATCCCATATAGGCTTGTGGGAAAGGGAGTTGTGCAGGAGTTTGTAGTGGTAGAAGTGTGGTTGGGAGGGGGGAATCTGGTAATGGTGAACTTCTACATCCCGTTTTAAGACTATAGTTGGTGGCCCGTGGGAATGTAGAAGGTCAAGATAGGAGACGGGTAAATTGGTGTGGGGATTTTAATGCCCACAATATGCTCTGGGGAGGGTCATAGACTGATGTATATGGACAAATGTTGGAGGAACTCCCGGATGAGAAAGGGCTTGTGAGTCTTAATGACGGCCCCGGGGAAACAGGTTTGACCCAGTAACTGGCAATTAATCTGCTCTGGATCTTACTCTGATCTCAAGTTCAACGGCAGGAACATGTAGTTGGCAAGTATGGGAGGAACCTACAGTGGATAGCGATCACTATCCAGTCATGTGTATGGTAGGAAGAAGGGTGGAAGATACAGGGGGAGATAGATATCTGGGAAAGCGGAATGGGGTTAGTTTCAGGAGTTTAGTGAACAGGGGATGTTGCAGGTGGATCTCAGTGACAAGTAAATGACAAGTAATTGACCAATCCTGGCACTAGGAATTGAAAACAGAAGAGAGCTGGCTTTAACAGTTCGTAAATTGCCAATTAGCGCGAGTTTGACAATTGCACTGGCATAATGCCAGCAGAAAATAGAGCCTAAAAAACAGATCCCTAAGTGTTTCTGAAATTAGTATAAAGTGATATAAAGTAACACATTATAGAGAGAAAATACATGTGGGCTATAGCCTTTCTTTAATTGGTAATGAAAGGATTGATGAAAAATGCTGTATTTTTCCATGAATATGGGGTTTCTATGGGTAAAATTACAGTTTTGAGTGTATATATACATCACACAACAAAAAAACATAACATATTAATATATGCCCATGTCATCCATGAGTAACAAAAGTAATTGGACAACCAACCTGAAACATATTTCAAAAGCTGTAGACCCTGAAGCTGTGTCCCTGTCAATGTCCAATAATAATCTGTTTTTTAATACTTACCCTGTTGAGCTTGAGTTGATCTGTGATGCAAAAATACAAGCAGAAAACTCAACACGGTCCTCAAAGATACACTATATACACAAAAGTATGTGGACACCCGTTCAAATCAGTGGATTCTGTTATTTCAGCCACGCGTGTTGCTGACGGGTGTATAAAATTGAGCACACCAGTGTCAGTAGTGTCAACAGTGTCAGTAGAATGGCCTTACTGAAGAGCTCAGTGACTTTCAATGTGGCACCGTCATAGGATGCCTTTACAAGAAGTCAGTTTGTCAAATTTCTGTCCTGCTACAGCTGCCCCGGTCAACTGTAAGGGCTGTTATTGTGAAGTGAAAATGTCTAGTGGGCCCGCTGAAGCACGTAAAAATTGTCTGTCTTTGGTTGCAATACTCACTACAGAGTTCCAAACTGAATCTGGAAGCAACGTCAGCACGAGCTGCTCGTTGGGAGCTTCATTAAATGGGTTTCCATGGCTGAGCAGTTTCACACAAGCCTAAGATCACCATGCGCAATGTCAAGCGTCGGCTGGAGTGGTTAAAGATGCCACCATTGGACTCTGGAGCAGTGGCAACGTGTTCTCCTGAGTGATGAATCACACTTCGCCATCTGGCGGTCTGATGGACGAATCTGGGTTTGGCGGATGCCAGGAGAACGCTACCTGCCCGATTGCATAGTGGCCACTGTAAAGTTTGGTGGATGAGGAATAATGGTCTGGGGCTGTTTTTCATGGTTCGGGCTAGGCCCCTTAGTTCCAGTGAAGGGAAATTTTAATGCTACAGCGTACAATGACAATCTAGACGATTCTGTGCATCCAACTTTGTGGCAACAGTTTGGGAAAGGCCCTTTCCTGTTACAGCATGACAATGCATCCATGCACAATGCAAGGTCCATACAGAAATAGTTTGTCGAGATCGGTGTGGAACAACTTGACTGGCCTGCACAGAGCCCTGATCTCCACCCCATCAAACAACTTTGGGATGAATTGGAACGCAGACTGGAGCCAGACCTAGTCGGCCAACATCAGTGCCCGACCTCACTAATGCTCTTGTGGCAGTAATGTCCCCACAGTAATGTTCCAACATCTAGTGGAAAGCCTTCTCAGAAGAGTGGAGTCTGTTACAGCAGCAAAGGGGGGACCAACTCCATATTAATGCCCATGGTTTTGGAATGAGATGTTTGACGAGCAGGTGTACACATACTGTACTTTTGGTCAAGGTGTACACATACTGTACTTTTGGTCAAATATCCAAACTTCTCTTTGAGGACCATGTTGAGCTTTCTGCTTGTGTTTTTGCTTCACAGATCAACTCAAAGCTCAACAGAGTAAGTATTACTAAACTGAGTAATACTACATCCAAGATTAAAACATGCCCTGCTCCGTTGCCCTGTTCAACTGTACTATCAATCCTAATGAAAATGGGTAGGACTAGTGTGGCCTTTGTACTTGTCTGCAGTGTCAGTCTGGCCTGAGGAGAGAGAACTGACTTCAGTCCCAATCTTTGTAACTATAGGGCTTATCTGTTCTTTTACGATCAGAAGAGAGGAGCATGTCTATGGTGGACTTTTCCACTCATAAAACACCCACATTTGTTCTGGAGACGTCAGACAATAATGCGAGCCGCATGACTCCCGTTTCCTTTGCAAAGAAGTTAATGAAAGCAGATCTGTTTTTGAAATTGAGATGAGATCTATTTGTCTGATCATTATATGAGAAATGTGCACGTTTTGAGGGCAGTATGGGAGCATACTGTATCCAGTCCAATAGGCTATAGCATACGGAGAATTAAACCAAAATGTGTTAAAGTAGAGTGAATAACCTGTATGAAGAAATGATGTAAGGCATGACCTTCCTAAAATACGAGGAATAAGGCCATATATGGTTCTATTATGGAACGACTAGGACACAAGTTCTGAAGGATAATGAAAACAGGAATGTGTGGAGGCACTTTTAGTCAGTGGCTATAGATGTCATGCCTGTGTGCTGTAAATCTACAACAACCATCCCCATGAGCCAGACAACAAATAACAGAAGTTACAAGAGATCGTCCGTTTTTTTTGTTGTTGCTTTAACTTTGTGAAAAGGGACAGCATGACGAATGATTGCGCAATATGATTTTACTGTTGCACCGCACACAAACCAAGCACACAGAGAACAGGAAACCGTTGGCCAGTGGGAGTCTGCCTCGTATAAGGAGGGAACAAAGCAGGAGACAGACAGGCCTATATTACTGACTATGTAAGCATCACTGTTAACTACACCGTAACACATTTCCTGTTGTTTTTATGGTAACTTACTGTACATGCAGTGAGTTGTCTGTAAGTTAGAGTAAAAAAAAATGTACAGTATGTTACCATACTGTTACTGTATTATGTTTTACCGTTGCTTTTACATTATCTGGCTGCTTGTAATTTACCATAAAACAGTACAGTGCGTTACTGTAATCTTTTTACAATAATTGTAATTAATTAAATTAATTGAGGGGAAATGGGGTTTGTATTTTACAGTATTTTACCATAATTGCATGGGATTGGTGCAAGCAGGTTGGCTGCTAAGTAATGTGTTGAAATTACAAAATTTCAATATATATAATATATATATTTTTTAAGATCAGTAGCACTTCTAGAGGCCTTAACAAAGGTGTCAACTGGCTGCTACTCCAATCTGTCTCCAATACACATTTTTTGAGTATTACAGTGGCTTGCGAAAGTATTCCCCCCTCCCCTTGGCATTTTTCCTCTTTTGTTGCCTTACAACCTGGAATTAAAATATATTTTTGAGGGGTTTGTATCATTTGCAAAACTATTCACCACCCCAAAGTCAATACTTTGTAGAGCCAAAATTATTTTTTTCTGGGCACTCTTAGGTAAAGCCCAGCTCTGTGGAGTGTATGGCTTAAAGTGGTCCTATGGACAGATACTCCAATCTCCACTGTGGAGCTTCGCAGCTCCTTCAGGGTTATCTGTGGTCTCTTTGTTGCCTGGTCTGTGAGTTTTGGTGGGCAGCCCTCTCTTGGCAGGTTTGTTGTGGTGCCACATTCTTTCAATTTTTTTGTAATGGATTTAATGGTGCTCCGTGGGATGTTCAGAGTTCCGGATATTTTTTATAACCCAACCCTGATCTGTACTTCTCCACAACTTTGTCCCTGACCTGTTTGGAGAGCTCCTTGGTCTTAATGTTGCTGCTTGCATGATGGTGCTGACTCTGGGGCCTTTCAGAACAGGTGTATGTATATATATATACTGAGATCATGTGACAGATCATATGACACTTAGATTGCACACCTTTGGACTTTCTTTAACTAGTTATGTGACTTGTGAAGGTAATTGGTTGCACCAGATCTTATTTAGGGGCTTCATAGCATATGCACGCACCACTTTTCCGGTATTTTTTTTTTTCAATTTTTTTTTCAATTTCATCTTCACCAATTTGGACTATATTGTGTATGTCCATTACATGAAAACCAAATAAAAATCCACTTTAAATTACAGGTTGTAATGCAACAAAACAGGAAAAATGTCAAGGGGGATGATTACTTTTGCAAGACATTGTACTACCACATATCTGTTAAATTGGTACAGCACTCACATTAACGGATACCACAAATTTAGCCTCTTTCAAGGCATGCCTCAGAAACAACAATACCATTTACCCACTAGTGGTCAGAAGGTTTTGGGGGCTCCAAAAATACGGTACGGAACTGTATTCTGTGGAGTGGAATTACAGTACCATTTTAAACGCAGCAATTCTCTCCCCGCCCTCAACAATATCCCACAATGCACCATAATTTGCAGTATACTGCTGTATAATGCTTCACAGTATTTTACTGGTGATGAATGTAAACATTTATCATATAAATCAGTGTTCCATTACAGTGTAATATTCGGTATGATAATTTTTTTTTACGTATGTTGTATGCACTTTGCTTGGTTGGTTCACTTCAGACCTTGATGTCTCTCAATCCAGTCAGAGTTGTTTGAAAAAGTTGCTAGTTACCAATCCAACAATACTGTGCGGTTACGGTAATGTGCTGTTAAACCAACAGTTCTTTGGAAATAACAATATTATTATTATTATTATTATTATTATTATTATTATTATTATTAAACATTTTTATTTGACCTTTATTTATACAGGTTTTCCTCATTGAGATAACATCTCTTTTCTAAGAGAGACCTGATCCAATATTGACCTTTTATGCCTAAAACCACCCAGAATGCATAGCCATTTACAACATCTTGCTGTAAATAATGCATACAGTACTTTAGTGTTAGTTTTTACAGCATTATACAACTTTTAAAATATTTTTTTATACAGTGTATAGCAGACACTACAAATGATTTGGGATAAATTACATCCATATAACATCCATAAATGGATTTAAATGCAAGTAAAACTAAGTGCATGCTCTTTAACTGATTGCTGCCTGCACCCTCCCGCACAACTAGCATCACTTCTCTGGACTGTTCTGACTTAGAATATGTGGACAACTACAAATACCTAGGTGTCTGGTTAGACTAGAATTGGCTTCCTATTTCGCAACAAAGCCTCCTTCACTCATGCTGCCAAACACCCTTGTAAAACTGAATATCCTACCGATCGTTGACTTCGGCGATGTCATTTACAAAATAGCCTCCAACACTCTACTCAGCAAATTGGATGTAGTCTATCACAGTGCCATCCGTTTTGTCACCAAAGCCCCATATACTACCCACCACTGCGACCTGTATGCTCTCGTTGGCTTGCCCTCAATACATATTCGTCGCCAAACTCACTGGCTCCAGGTAATCTATAAGTCTATGCTAGGTAAATCCCTGCCTTATCTCAGCTCACTGGTCACCATAGCAACACCCACCCATAGCACTCGCTCCAGCAGGTGTATTTTACTGGTCACCCCCAAAGCCAACACTTCCTTTGGCTGCCTTTCCTTCCAGTTCTCTGCTGCCAATGACTGGAAATAATTGCAAAAATCACTGAAGCTGGAGTCCTATATCTCAGTCAATCAAATGTATTTATAAAGCCCTTCTTACATCAGCTGATGTCACAAAGTGCTGTACAGAAACCAAGCCTAAAACCCCAAACAGCAAGCAATGCAGGTGTATCTCCCTCTCTAATTTAAAGCATCAGCTGTCAGAGCACCTTACCGATCACTGTACCTGTACACAGCCAATCTGTAAATAGCATACCCAACTATCTCATCCCCATATTGTTACTTAACCTTTTGCTTTTTTGCACCCCAGTATCTCTACTTGCACATCATCATCTGCACATCTATCACTCCAGTGTTAATGCTAAATTGTATTTTTTTTGCCTCCATGGCCTGTTTATTGCCTTTACCTCCCTACTCTTCTACATTTGCACACACTGTACATAGATTTTTATATTGTGTTATTGACTGTACATTTGTTTGTGTAACTTACAACTCTGTGCTGTTGTTTTTGTCGCACTGCTTTGCTTCATCTTGGCCAGGTCGCAGTTGTAAATGAGAACTTGTCTCAACTGGCCTACCTGGTTAAATAAAGGTGAAATAAAAATAAAATGGTGCAAATTAGTTGACAAGGGTCTCTTGGCTTGAGGAAAACTAGTTTGTGCTTTCAGTGTTGTCACCGAACACATGGACATAAACAACATACAACTAGTCAAGTACTCTTTATTCACAACAATGACAATAAAGGAAGGAACATCATGTGACATTTCAGAATTGTTATCAGGTACATTTACAAAGAAAAGGGTAAGTCCATGACAGTCTTTATATACACTCTTAGAAAAAAAGGTGCCATCTAAAACCGAAAAGGTCCCCATAGGAGAACCCTTTTGAAGAACCCTTTTTGGTTCCAGGTAGAAGAACACTTTTGTGTTCCATGTAGAACCATTTCCACAGAGGTTTTCTCCATGGAACCCAAAAGAGTTCTGCCTGTAACCAAAAAGGGTTCTCATATGTGGATAGCCAAAGAACCCTTTTGGAACCCTTTTTTCTAAGAGTGTAGTATCAGGTTCAGGTATCATTTTACCTACCCAGTCTATAGATTCTTGGGTAAAGTTTTTTTTAATAACTTTCATAAATTAGCCATTACTTTTAAAAGTGTTATAAATACTCATAAATAATCATGCTTATAAATGTTTTCATATGTTTACAGATAATGAAGTACATATTTATGAATAGTTTGTTAATGCTTAATCATGAACGTCATTATTTGTAAAGTGGTACTGACACTGGTGGTACAGGTAGGAGATAGATAGATATGGCTTTCTGAGACATTTACAAAGAGTGCACATGTAAGAGGGGTAAAGAAATAGTTTGGGATCTTACACATCCACTGAACAGCCAATATACGGTACTGCCATCAGGGCACAGACTCAGGTTCTTAGCCACTACAGTTTTTAAGTGAACATTTTATTTGTGTGACTTGTGTTTGTCTTGTAGAGCACAGCTCTTTAATTAAATAGAGTTGTGTAACTTACATTTACCTTGCATATACCTTGTAAGCGTTTATATCTGTCATGTGTGAATGTTGCTGTTTATATGTTCACTATATATCGTTAGATTTATCTTATCCAACTTGCCACAACTGAAGTTCCTTCTGGAAGAATAAAGTCATTCAAATAACTACAGATTAGTCGAATTAATAAACCATATTTATTACCCTCTGAGACCTCCAAATGTCATAACCTTCCATGACTGATTAAACATAATCTAATAGAATAGTATCTTAAAATGTTCAAACAGCCCACTGGTTACTACTGTAACATTAGGCAGTCAGACTTCCATAGTAGTCCAGGTTGGAGACTTCAGTCGTTTCCCACATTTCCAGCCCTGTTGTCCTCCAGTTATAACTCAGCCGCCCAGTGGTAGACATTGGGACACATGTACTGCTTCAACAGCAGGTTGACCTTCTCTGTATCTCCTCCTAACCCACTGTGGACAAGCATACAGAGTGATATATTATGATATATTAAATCAGGAATGGGGAACTTTTGATGCGGGTGGGGGCCACAAAAAAAGAAATCAACTCATCATGAGGAGCCACAGTGGCTCACGGCCTGGTCTGCTTGCCCGGTCTTACCCACATCCGCACCCACACATGCAGTCAGAGCCAGACCTAGCCATTTGGGGGCCCTAAGTGAAATTTTGATATCTGAGTGGGAGTGACAAACTCAATATGAACCCCCGGTCAGTAATTCGACTATGATTTCTACAAGTTTAGATAGCTGACTAGACTTACCCTACCAATTCAAAAGATTGGTTAAGAACCATGATGCGTTGGTGTTTCCTGTTGTACGTATCAAAACTCATAACAGTTTAACACAGGGATGGGCAACTTGTAGGCCCATGGGGGGGAAAAAATCAGCGGGCCTACAAAAAGGGCATGTTGCCCATCCCTGTGTTAAACTATTATGAGTTGTGATACGTACAGCAGGAAACACCAACGCATCATGGTCATGAAGATGTCTGTTACTTAGTTCATGTTCTGTTACAGAGAGATAGAGACACTATGATGACCCTGGCGACGTCATCAGAACTAGAACCTATACAACTGACATCCACACTCCAGTCAACATTCTGTGATAGTAGTTATATTTCTATGGGTGACACTGACGTTACCTTTTCTTAGCACTCTGCATGCGTCGGAGGAACGCGCAGATTGAGCTGTGCTTAGCTTTGGACCTCAAGTACTCAGCGTATCGGTTGGAAAACTCAATGTCCCCCAACTGTCTCGTCTGTGGGCCCGATCTGGATTGAGTGGAACAACAGGGGGATAATTGAAATGGTGAAAACGTGAGTACTCTTGCTTATATTGCCAATATGGTCTTATTAGGATACTTAACTAATGCCGTTATGTCACACATGAAGCCCCCATAGTAAGAGAGACTGGTTGATATGAGGAGCATGTGCTCTGTAACTTACCTCAGTCTGGCTTCAACCAGGGCATTCACATAGTTCCTGGCGAACAGGGACTGGGTGTTTAAACGACTAATCTCACTCCCAATGATCCCCTCCAGATCCCCTTGGTTACTGTGGTGATGAGATGATATGATATTATGTTGTCGGATAACATACACCAGCTACGTACACCCATTACACATGGTCCTCTATAGGTTAGTTGCTAGAACATGGCACTTGCATCGCCAGGATAGTGGGTTTGATTCCCGGAACCACCAAGTTAAGTGTCTGCTAAATCAAATCAATTATTATATTACCTATGTATGATCCCAGCGGGCAAAACTGGTTGAAATTATGTAGTTGCAGAGGACCAAATGGAGTGAAGGTGATCTCTAAATTAGTGGAAAAGAGAATCTTACCTCTCCCACAGAGGAAGGGATCCTGTGTGGTGGAAGATAACTGTTGTGAGCAGTAGCATCTGTCCCAAGGTGATGAGAAAGGCCATGGTTTTACCTTGGAAAAATACAATCCTTCAATAGTTTGGGACTAACAAGAGAATCACCTGTGTCCTACAGTATATCTAGTCTTCAAGTCCCATAATCTGACCAAAGATGTTGTCCAAGTCTAATGAATCATACTGTAGGCCTACATGAGACCTTTTTCACCAGATTTGAGCAGAAACACAACAGTGAAACACTAACAATCCCAGATGCGATTCACCCGGTTCCTAGCGGCTAGAGTCGCCAGACTAGCACTAAGAGTCTCAATGCCTTAGAAGTACCTTGAGTTGCTCCATTCAGCTGAAGTGGTGGTGGCGGCTCTCCAGATCTAACAGAGAGGAATGAGGGCAGTAAGCTACTCACCCTGGGCTGGAGCGGCGTGGAGCAGAAGAGTGACCTTCACCTCAGAGAGAATGCAGGGTCCCTTTGAGCGGGCGCCTTATGTAGCCCTGGACAATATTGACCCCCTTCACGGAACCGATGAGCTATGATGTCAGCGGCAACCTTCACAATCAAACGAACCCTCTTTGCCTCTGTCATATACTTTTATTGTCATTCCTATTTGCTAAAGTCATTAAATCTCTGTGTAGTTGGTGTTCTAATCAGGGCACGATGTTCGTGTTTACTTTATTTCATAGAGATCAATCACATTACCGGTCTTCACTTCCTTAATTGGTTTGAACTGCTGCAGATTGCTACTGTTTGGCATGTCATATGGGTGTTTTCACATGATGAAATCTGAGAAAAAATAAATGTCAGAGAACTGATTGCTTGACATACATTAAAATGTAGGAGTTCATCCTAGATTATCAAGTACTTGCCCACTGGGAACAGATGTCAGTTCAATGTCTAGTTTTGATTTACATTTGTTTGAGTTGTCAATTAACGTGAATTCAACATGAAATCAACAAAAACAATTTCACTGGATTTAGGTTAAAAGACTAAATGCCCTGACGTTGATGACTTTTAGCAAATCCAATCAGTTTTCCATGTTGATTTAAAGTCTTCACATAGGTTTTTGGGGTTGAAATTATGTGGAACAACGTTGATTCAACCAGTTTTAACCCAGTGGGTATTTTGCATCATTGGCACTGAAAACAGACACGTTAATGTGGCAGATGTATCAATTACAAGTACTGTAAGAATCTCTGACCAGTCAGGTCAGTTTTGACCGTGTAAGGTTCAACAACAAATGTCTCTATGAGTGTGATATTGTGTGATTGGTTAAATGTTTCTGGAAATGTCCTTCAGTCCACAATCTGTCCATGCTGGATCTGCTACAGTATTTGACAATAATAAATATAGTTGGGGACAAAAACAACTGTAGATGGCAGCACGGAGCCAGCATAGCCAGAATCATCAATGCGGGCTGAACATGTGGCCGATCTAGATGTTATTGCCTCCATAACCATTCAGGACAGAGAGAGTAATTATAAGGCATATAGAGCTTCTTCTAGTAGCAGTTTTCTTCCTCTCTCCCTGTGTGTGTGTGTGTGTGTGTGTGTGTGTGTGTGTGTGTGTGTGTGTGTGTGTTCTAAACAGTTAGCAAATGTCAGCCTCCATCATTTTCAATGGGAATTCAAATGTTATTCTAATTAGGCCATATTCAAAGTCTAATCCTCAAGGACATACAATTGATAAGAAAAAAAAATATCCTCAGGAAAATAAAGCCTTAAATAAACTTCTGTGAACTTGAATAAACTTGAATGAACTTCACTGCAACGGAAACCTGTCATCGTTATAGTAATTTGGGGTATTATCGACAGTAACATTTTGAATGGTACTGTCATTCCATCCTTCAGAATACAGTGCCATGCTATATTTTTGGAAGTGCCAAAAACTTTGGATCACTACCGTGGGCATGGTATTGTTTTTCCTGCATCATTATCAGGTGCGCCTTGTTGGAGATTATATTTGGTGCCCCCTTTGGTGAGAGTGCTATACCAACTTAGCTGTTATGTGGTAGTAGTGCCCCATCCACTTTAAATGTGTAGGGGACAGATTGGAGTGGAAGCAAGTCTTATTAACCCTTTGATGGTTGATCATTTTGCTAAGTAGGACACTGTCAGTTTGGAAGCCTTCGTTAAGGCCTCTAGAAGTGCAAGTGATATTAAACACTGTGATGTGTAAGCACAATACCTCGCAGTCAACATGCATTCACCAATCCCATGTAATTGAAGTAAAATACTGTGAAATACAAACACCATTTCCCCTCAATGAATTCCATTAATTAATGAATTCATTCATTACAAGTACAGTAGCATTTACAGTACTTTTTTGTACAGTATAATGAATTAAATTTTATGATACTGTACTGTGTCATTACACAGTACTTGCTTTGATACTGTATTTAGATTACAGTAGCTGTACTGCATTATGAAATATAATACCTCACTAGCTGCCTGTAAGTGACTGTCAAATTGACGGCAACCCCTTTACAGTGTTGAATAACTTTGTACAAATATTTAAATAACTTTGATTAAGTTATGACATCTTCAATTAAGTTATTAAGTAGGACGGGACCATATTTTCTATCCTCAAGTACATCTATATTCCATCGCCCCCTTCATTGCATACACACAACAAACCCAGGTGCAAGGCAACGAAAGACCCCAAGGTAAGTACTCAATTTATTTCAGCATTGAGACAACAGGAACAGACGAGATAACGTCAAGCATTTAGAATGAGACTCGTCTGCCACAGTTCAGTGGTTTTCTGCTTCTAAGAATACACATTGGTCTCAAGTGGAGTTGCTTATTCTTCAGCTAATCTTAAAAAAAAAAAAAAATGAAATACATGGGTGCTGAACTTAAAGTTTTATGGATGAGACTTTGTGTTTGCAGTATATTGATAAATTCTCAAACACAGAAGCTTACTGTGAGCTGCTTGAAGTTCCCCCCAAAATAATGGTTTCAGGCAACTCACACTCTCCCCTCAAGTCAGGTTCTTGGGAAGTGCAGTATACCATTGAATACTTTTCATAATATTCTGGTTGTGTAACTCACTCCATCCCACAAAGTCAAATTCCTTATTATGATTTGACCTGTGGAGATCTCAGAGACAATAACAGGGAGATGTATTCAGGATTTTTTTTTCAATTTACAAATAACATTCATAGCTGAGATTTTACTCTATCCCTCTCTTTTCACTCTCAAAGGATCCTCTGAAATGTAGATCATCACTGCAGTTTTAATTTTCCCTCTCTGTCTTTTAAGCACTTAGCCTGGCTGGCGTGATCCACGTTTAATATCACCAGACTAAGAAGCACCGGATTACAAATCGTTAATAAAGTATCATCATCAACATGATACTGTGGCTGTGAATAAGGAGAATAGGAGATTGTCGCTATCTAATTTGATGGTTTAATCAGTTGCATCTTCATATGTGTTGGAGTTTTATTAAAAGCATTTACATACTGCTGCACACAGTTATGAGCTAGGAGACAACGTGGCCTTGACTGTATGGCAACTCCTCGGCCTCTGACCACAAGGCACTACAGAGGGTAGTGCATACAGTGCAGGACATCACTGGGGCCAAGCTTCCTGCCATCCAGAACCTTTATACCAGGCGGTGTCAGAGGAAGGCCCTAAAAATAGTCAGACTCCAGCCACCCTAGTGATAGTGTTCTCTCTGCTACCGCATGGCAAGTGGTACCGGAGCGCCAAGTCTAGGTCCAAAAGGCTTCTTAACAGCTTCTAGCTCCAAGCCATAAGACTCCTAAATAGCTAATCAAATGGCTACCCAGACTATTTGCAATGATCCCCCCCCCCCCCCCCCCTTTTACACTGCTGCTACTCTATTATCTATGCATAGTCACTTTAACTCTACCTACATGTACATATTACCTCGACTAACCGGTGACCCCGCACATTGATTGACTCTGTACCGGTATCCCCTGTATATAGCCTCACTACTGTTATTTTACTGCTGCTCTTTAATTGTGTTACTTTTATTTGTAATTTTTTTATTTAAATGTACAGTTGGTGAGCTCCATTTCAGACCGGCTGATCAGATACAATAGCAGCCTCAGAGGCTGATAAATCAGGATGCTGCCTTGTAAGGCTGTTCCATATGTAAGGTTCCTTGCAGACAGCCTACAAGGCAGCATCCTGACTTGTTAGCCTCTGATGTTGCTATTGAATCTGAAAAAGCTCTGAGGCTGAAATTGAATCTGATCAGCTTGTCAGGAATGGAGCTCACGGCACTCTGTAGATTTGTCCCTTACAATTATACACATATCAGTTGTGCAAGCTAACAATCAACATAGATAACTAGCTAGCTATCTAGCTAACAAGACTACTTAGCTAACAAGACCAGCAAAGTTATCTGTGTTGCTGCTTGCGTGCGATTGGCTCTGGTCTTGGGGGTGGAACACAGCCTTGGAGACAGGGCTGCCTGTCAGGCTAGTTCAGAACTTAAGGGAACATTTCGGCATTTCGTGTATGATCAGTGAGAAAGTCCATATTGCAAATGTACGGTCCCTTACCCGACGTCCGAAATCGTTTGTAAAATTCGCGGTCGGCGTCGGGACGTGCGGTAGGGCCGGACCTACCGGGAAGTCGTCGAATGAACTTTGTCGGACTTTCGGTTCCCGTTTAAAAAAAAAAAACAAGTTTCGGACCGTTTTTCCGCCGTCCCGGACACTCCCACCAGATGGCATACGGAATCATATGGCAATTTGGCAAAACATCACGAATCGCGACGGGGCCTTATCTCAAAAACTGAAAATATTTCGAAGCCGAAACTTGGCGAGCGTAGGGTTGGCGTAACGGGCAGTTGGCCCCGAACGGGATGGCGTCTAGGCCTCGACGGTTTTTGAGCTACGGCCATTTTTCTGGGATTAAAGGCTTAAAATGGAAGTAGAGAAATTATTTTTCCACTTCGGGTCAAAGCCAAGGAGCCTCCGGTGTCAATAAAAAAAAAACCAGCCATTTATCTATCGTCATTTAAGAGAAACGGAACAATGGCAAATTGGTGATGGTCACAAATAGGCGTTTTTTTTTTTCAACGGTTACAGATCCAGTTGCAGGGTGTTCATACGAATCTTTTTAAAGTGTGCTGCGGAGCTCTGCGACATTTCTGTGATTTTCTATGATTTTCTGAAATAACACAATAACCGACCATTAGAATAGTAGGCCCAAAATGAAGCCTGCCCCACAATGTCATTTGCTTTTGAGTGACAGTGAGAGAACCGTTAGGGTGAGAAGAAAAATTCCACCACATGAATGTTCCTAAGGTCCTCCCGATCTGAACAAGCCTAACCTTGACCGTGTGGCATTAACCCTTCACAGTAAAACAGTGTTTTTTGATCTCACAGATTACAGTGTCATCTCTCCCCATAGGAATACATTGCCTGCACCCCTAATTTCAACCTGAGGCCTATGTGGGTTATGAATGCCGTATGAACCTGTCTTCGGTACCAGTCCATCAGGCCACTATGAGGTCTACCTGTGTCGATTCTAAGCTTCCTGGACCAACCGGAAGTGGTTGAAATGCCCCTAAAAGTGTTTACCCATACACTGCATGCAGTTTGATAGACATAGTGCATTCAACCCTGTGTAGATCAGTCAATTCTTAACGTAAGGACTTAAAACTCAGGATTCTGTAACAGCATACCCCAATGAGGATATGTGGTGACTTATAGCTTCCTGTGCCAACCGGAAGTGCCATAATTGGTGTCTCAGGGGCTGTTTCGAAGGGTTAAAAAATTCAGATCTGTCCAAAACTTCATATATGTGATTAGGCAACCCCCATGAACTGTAAATCAGTCATTTTTCCCAAAAAAAATCAAAGGAAAAAAAAATTGCACTAAAACACAACTTGGATGGAGGGACGTATTGGGGTGCGTAGAGACAGACAGTGGCCGCAATAGTTAGCTTTGTTGGAGCTAAAAAAGAACGGTCGGACCTAGAGTTCCGAAACTTTAGAAACCTGTTCTAGACCTCCGGGCCATGGTGCGTGGCGAGTTACGTGGCTCTAGATGGTTCTCGGACCGAGAAACAGCCTCGTACATTCGCAATAACTTCAATTCATTTTTGCATCACGAAAATGACGACGTTTAGAAAAGTCTCAGAGACGCAAGGCTAGGTGCGTTGAAACCGGCTCGGCCCATAGAGACGGACCCCAAAGTTTCTGTCCGATAGCTCGTTCAAGGACCCCGTAGCAAGGCATGGAAATAAGTGGATTTTCAGCACCAATTAGGGTTTTTCTCGGACACCAAATGACCTATCGAGCCGAAACTCGGGATTCGGGGTCGCCTCACATAGGACTTCACATAATGTCCGAACTGGACCCGCAGCTAGAACGTAACTATGTGTTTTACCTTTTTATTATGTTTTAAACTAGAGGCGCTGTGAATTATGGGACTGCTCTGACATATATGATAGTTGGCATCTAAATGAGTAGGAAACAGTGGGTTTGGTGTCATAATGACATCTAATTGACTGATGGACACTGACTTGCTAGTTGACTTTTGTACATTTGCAATATGTTTAAACAGAGAGGGACCATCACCAAAATGGCATTCTGAAATCAACACAAAAAATGGCATCACCATAGTCTCCAGACTGTGCTGAGTTCAACGAGCTATCCCACTTGACCGTAGCTCGCTCGGTCTAGGCGCAGCAACCATTAGAATATTAGGCCCAAAATGAAGCCTGCCCCACAATGTCATTTGCTTTTGAGTGACAGTGAGAGAACCGTTAGGGTGAGAAGAAAAATTCCACCATAGGAATGTTCCTAAGGTCCTCCCGATCTGAACAAGCCTAACCTTGACCGTGTGGCATTAACCCTTAACAGTAAAACAGTGTTTTTTGATCTCACAGATTACAGTGTCATCTCTCCCCATAGGAATACATAGCCTGCACCACAAAATTCAACCTGAGGCCTATGTGGGTTATGAATGCCGTATGAACCTGTCTTCGGTACCAGTCCATCAGGCCACTATGAGGTCTACCTGTGTTGATTCTAAGCTTCCTGGACCAACCGGAAGTGGTTCAAATCACCCTAAAAGTGTTTACCCATACATTGCATGCAGTTTGATAGACATAGTGCATTCAACCCTGTGTAGATCAGTCAATTCTTAACGTAAAGACTTAAAACTCGGGATTCTGTAAGTGGCCATGTCAATCAAGACATGTGGTGATTTATAGCTTCCTGTGCCAACCGGAAGTGCCATAATTGGTGTCTCATGGGCTGTTTCGAAGGGTTAAAAAAGTCAGATCTGTCCAAAACTTCATATATGTGATTAGGCAACCCCCATGAACTGTAAATCAGTCATTTTTCCCCAAAAAAATCAAAGGAAAAAAAAATTGCACTAAAACACAACTTGGATGGAGGGACGTATTGGGGTGCGTAGAGACAGACAGTGGCCGCAATAGTTAGCTTTGTTGGAGCTAAAAAAGAACGGTTGGACCTAGAGTTCCGAAACTTTAGAAACCTGTTCTAGACCTCCGGGCCATGGTGCGTGGCGAGTTACGTGGCTCTAGATGGTTCTCGGACCGAGAAACAGCCTCGTACATTCGCAATAACTTCAATTCATTTTTGCATCACGAAAATGACGACGTTTAGAAAAGTCTCAGAGACGCAAGGCTAGGTGCGTTGAAACCGGCTCGGCCCATAGAGACGGACCCCAAAGTTTCTGTCCGATAGCTCGTTCAAGGACCCCGTAGCAAGGCATGGAAATACGTGGATTTTCAGCACCAATTAGGGTTTTTCTCGGACACCAAATGACCTATCGAGCCGAAACTCGGGATTCGGGGTCGCCTCACATAGGACTTCACATAATGTCCGAACTGGACCCGCAGCTAGAACGTAACTATGTGTTTTACCTTTTTATTATGTTTTCAACTAGAGGCGCTGTGAATTATGGGCCTGCTCTGACATATGTGATAGTTGGCTACTAAATGAGTAGGAAAAAGTGGGTTTGGTGTCAATTGATATCCATTTGGTGTCATAATGACATCTAATTGACTGATGGACACTGACTTGCTAGTTGACTTTTGTACATTTGCAATATGTTTAAACGGAGAGGGACCATCACCAAAATGGCATTCTGAAATCAACACAAAAAATGGCATCACCATAGTCTCCAGACTGTTCTGAGTTCAACGAGCTATCCCGCTTGACCGTAGCTCGCTCGGTCTAGGCGCAGCGACCATTACAATAGTAGGCCCAAAATGAAGCCTGCACCACAATGTCATTTGCTTTTGGGTGACAGTGAGAGAACCGTTAGAGTGAGAAGAAAAATTCCACCACATGAATGTTCCTAAGGTCCTCCCGATCTGAACAAGCCTAACCTTGACCGTGTGGCATTAACCCTTCACAGTAAAACAGTGTTTTTTGATCTCACAGATTACAGTGTCATCTCTCCCCATAGGAATACATTGCCTGCACCCCTAATTTCAACCTGAGGCCTATGTGGGTTATGAATGCCGTATGAACCTGTCTTCGGTACCAGTCCATCAGGCCACTATGAGGTCTACCTGTGTTGATTCTAAGCTTCCTGGACCAACCGGAAGTGGTTAAAATGGCCCTAAAAGTGTTTGCCCATACATTGCATGCAGTTTGATAGACATAGTGCATTCAACCCTGTGTAGATCAGTCAATTCTTAACGTAAGGACTTAAAACTCAGGATTCTGTAACAGCATACCCCAATGAGAATATGTGTTGATTTATAACTTCCTGTGCCAACCGGAAGTGCCATAATTGGTGTCTCAGGGGCTGTTTCGAAGGGTTAAAAAAGTCTGATCTGTCCAAAACTTCATATGTGTGATTAGGCAACCCCCATGAACTGTAAATCAGTCATTTTTCCCCAAAAAAATCAAAGGAAAAAAAATTGCACTAAAACACAACTTGGATGGAGGGACGTATTGGGGTGCGTAGAGACAGACAGTGGCTCCAATAGTTAGCTTTGCTGGAGCTAAAAAAGAACCGTCGGACCTAGAGTTCCGAAACTTTAGAAACCTGTTCTAGACCTCCCGTAGATGGTGCGTGGTGAGTTACGTGGCTCTAGAAGGTTCTCGGACCGAGAAACAGCCTCGTACATTTGAAATAACTTCAATTCATTTTTGCATCACGAAAATGACGACATTTAGAAATGTCCCAGAGTCGCAAGACTAGGTGCATTGCGAACGTCTCGGCCCATATAGACAGACCCCAACGTTTCTGTCCGATATCTCATTCAAGGACCCCGTAGCAAGTCATGGAAAATAGTGGATTTTCAGCACCAATTAGGGTTTTTCTCGGACACCAAATGACCTATCGAGCCGAAACTTGGGATTCGGGGTCGCCTCAGCTAGGCCAACACATAACATAAGAAATGGACCCGCAGCTAGAACGTAACTACGTGTTTTATGGTTTTTTTATGGTTTGTACCGAAGGCGTTGTGAATTTTGGGCCAGCTCTGAAGTATGTAATAGTTGGCTACTAAACGAGTTGGAAAAAGTGGGTTTGGTGTCAGTTTGTATCAGTTTGGTGGTCAGAATGATATCTAATTGACTGATGGACTCTTGTCCACTTGACTCTTGTACATTTGCAATATGATTCTATAGTGAAAAAACATCACCAAAAGCGACATTCTGAAATCAACCCAAACGAGCGATTGAGATGACCCAGAATCACTGCAAAGCCATCCCGAGTTCATCGGGCCAGTCAATTTCACATTCCTGCAGGATTTTTTATAGCATGACAAATTCGTGATGGTACCTGCCCATTAAAACATATTGCAAATGCACAGTGACTTTGAAAAAGTAAGAAACAAAAAAAAATACATCTAAAATTTTTTGAGCATGACAAATTCGTGATGGTACCTGCCCATTGAAACATATTCCAAATGCACAGTGACTTTGAAAAAGTAAGGAAACAAAAAAAAATACATCTAAAAAATTTTGAGCATGACAAATTCGTGATGGTACCTGCCCATTGAAACATATTGCAAATGCACAGTGACTTTGAAAAAGTAAGGAAACATAAACAAATTCGATAAACAAATTCGTGATGGTACCTGCCCATTAAAACATATTCCAAATGCACAGTGACTTTGAAAAAGTAAGGAAACATAAACAAATTCGATAAACAAATTCGTGATGGTACCTGCCCATTAAAACATATTCCAAATGCACAGTGACTTTGAAAAAGTAAGAAACAAAAAAAAATACATCTAAAAATTTTTGAGCATGACAAATTCGTGATGGTACTTGCCCATTGAAACATATTGCAAATGCACAGTGACTTTGAAAAAGTAAGGAAACATAAACAAATTCGATAAACAAATTCGTGATGGTACCTGCCCATTAAAACATATTCCAAATGCACAGTGACTTTGAAAAAGTAAGAAACCAAAAAAAATACATCTAAAATTTTTTGAGCATGACAAATTCGTGATGGTACCTGCCCATTGAAACATATTGCAAATGCACAGTGACTTTGAAAAAGTAAGGAAACATAAACAAATTCGATAAACAAATTCGTGATGGTACCTGCCCATTAAAACATATTCCAAATGCACAGTGACTTTGAAAAAGTAAGAAACAAAAAAAAATACATCTAAAATTTTTTGAGCAAGACAAATTCGTGATGGTACCTGCCCATTGAAACATATTGCAAATGCACAGTGACTTTGAAAAAGTAAGGAAACATAAACAAATTCGATAAACAAATTCGTGATGGTACCTGCCCATTAAAACATATTCCAAATGCACAGTGACTTTGAAAAAGTAAGAAACAAAAAAAAATACATCTAAAATTTTTTGAGCATGACAAATTCGTGATGGTACCTGCCCATTGAAACATATTGCAAATGCACAGTGACTTTGAAAAAGTAAGGAAACATAAACAAATTCGATAAACACATTTGTGATGGTACCTGCCCATTAAAACATATTCCAAATGCACAGTGACTTTGAAAAAGTAAGAAACAAAAAAAAATACATCTAAAAAATTTTGAGCATGACAAATTCGTGATGGTACCTGCCCATTGAAACATATTGCAAATGCACAGTGACTTTGAAAAAGTAAGGAAACATAAACAAATTCGATAAACAAATTCGTGATGGTACCTGCCCATTAAAACATATTCCAAATGCACAGTGACTTTGAAAAAGTAAGGAAACAAAAAAAAATACATCTAAAAAATTTTGAGCATGACAAATTCGTGATGGTACCTGCCCATTGAAACATATTGCAAATGCACAGTGACTTTGAAAAAGTAAGGAAACATAAACAAATTCGATAAACAAATTCGTGATGGTACCTGCCCATTAAAACATATTCCAAATGCACAGTGACTTTGAAAAAGTAAGAAACAAAAAAAAATACATCTAAAATTTTTTGAGCATGACAAATTCGTGATGGTACCTGCCCATTGAAACATATTGCAAATGCACAGTGACTTTGAAAAAGTAAGGAAACATAAACAAATTCGATAAACACATTTGTGATGGTACCTGCCCATTAAAACATATTCCAAATGCACAGTGACTTTGAAAAAGTAAGAAACAAAAAAAAATACATCTAAAAAATTTTGAGCATGACAAATTCGTGATGGTACCTGCCCATTGAAACATATTGCAAATGCACAGTGACTTTGAAAAAGTAAGGAAACATAAACAAATTCGATAAACAAATTCGTGATGGTACCTGCCCATTAAAACATATTCCAAATGCACAGTGACTTTGAAAAAGTAAGGAAACAAAAAAAAATACATCTAAAAAATTTTGAGCATGACAAATTCGTGATGGTACCTGCCCATTGAAACATATTGCAAATGCACAGTGACTTTGAAAAAGTAAGGAAACATAAACAAATTCGATAAACAAATTCGTGATGGTACCTGCCCATTAAAACATATTCCAAATGCACAGTGACTTTGAAAAAGTAAGAAACAAAAAAAAATACATCTAAAAAATTTTGAGCATGACAAATTCGTGATGGTACCTGCCCATTGAAACATATTGCAAATGCACAGTGACTTTGAAAAAGTAAGGAAACATAAACAAATTCGATAAACAAATTCGTGATGGTACCTGCCCATTAAAACATATTCCAAATGCACAGTGACTTTGAAAAAGTAAGAAACAAAAAAAAATACATCTAAAAAATTTTGAGCATGACAAATTCGTGATGGTACCTGCCCATTGAAACATATTGCAAATGCACAGTGACTTTGAAAAAGTAAGGAAACATAAACAAATTCGATAAACAAATTCGTGATGGTACCTGCCCATTAAAACATATTCCAAATGCACAGTGACTTTGAAAAAGTAAGAAACAAAAAAAAATACATCTAAAAAATTTTGAGCATGACAAATTCGTGATGGTACCTGCCCATTGAAACATATTGCAAATGCACAGTGACTTTGAAAAAGTAAGGAAACATAAACAAATTCGATAAACAAATTCGTGATGGTACCTGCCCATTAAAACATATTCCAAATGCACAGTGACTTTGAAAAAGTAAGAAACAAAAAAAAATACATCTAAAAAATTTTGAGCATGACAAATTCGTGATGGTACCTGCCCATTGAAACATATTGCAAATGCACAGTGACTTTGAAAAAGTAAGGAAACATAAACAAATTCGATAAACAAATTCGTGATGGTACCTGCCCATTAAAACATATTCCAAATGCACAGTGACTTTGAAAAAGTAAGAAACAAAAAAAAAAACATCTAAAAAATTTTGAGCATGACAAATTCGTGATGGTACCTGCCCATTGAAACATATTGCAAATGCACAGTGACTTTGAAAAAGTAAGGAAACATAAACAAATTCGATAAACAAATTCGTGATGGTACCTGCCCATTAAAACATATTCCAAATGCACAGTGACTTTGAAAAAGTAAGAAACAAAAAAAAATACATCTAAAAAATTTTGAGCATGACAAATTCGTGATGGTACCTGCCCATTGAAACATATTGCAAATGCACAGTGACTTTGAAAAAGTAAGGAAACATAAACAAATTCGATAAACAAATTCGTGATGGTACCTGCCCATTAAAACATATTCCAAATGCACAGTGACTTTGAAAAAGTAAGAAACAAAAAAAAATACATCTAAAAAATTTTGAGCATGACAAATTCGTGATGGTACCTGCCCATTGAAACATATTGCAAATGCACAGTGACTTTGAAAAAGTAAGGAAACATAAACAAATTCGATAAACAAATTCGTGATGGTACCTGCCCATTAAAACATATTCCAAATGCACAGTGACTTTGAAAAAGTAAGAAACAAAAAAAATACATCTAAAAAATTTTGAGCATGACAAATTCGTGATGGTACCTGCCCATTGAAACATATTGCAAATGCACAGTGACTTTGAAAAAGTAAGGAAACATAAACAAATTCGATAAACAAATTCGTGATGGTACCTGCCCATTAAAACATATTCCAAATGCACAGTGACTTTGAAAAAGTAAGAAACAAAAAAAAATACATCTAAAATATTTTGAGCATGACAAATTCGTGATGGTACCTGCCCATTAAAACATATTCCAAATGCACAGTGACTTTGAAAAAGTAAGGAAACATAAACAAAAAAACATCCCAAAAAATGTTGGGTAACCAGCTGCATATTTTAGATCACAAGCTTGAATTTTGAGCATGACAAATTCGTGATGGTACCTGCCCATTAAAACATATTGCAAATGGACAGTGACTTTGAAAAAGTAAGGAAACATAAACAAAAAAACATCCCAAAATTTTTTTTTTGGGTTACCAGTTGCATATTTTAGATCACCAGGTGCACATTTCAGGTCACCAGGTGCACATTTCAGATCACCAGGTGCACGGAGGAAAATATTTACTTTTGACTTTGACTTTTGACTTCCTATGACATCATATTGCAAATGGAGAAAACATATGCCTTATGCACAAGTAAAACAAAAAGAAATATGTAATACAAGTTGATCAAGGTATAGTTTGAGCAAAGTAAAGTTTGAATTTTGAGCATGACACATTCGTGATGGTACCTGCCCATTAAAACATATTGCAAATGCACAGTGACTTTGAAAAAGTAAGGAAACATAAACAAAAAAACATCCCAAAAAATTTTTTTTGGGTTACCAGTTGCATATTTTAGATCACCAGGTGCACATTTCAGGTCACCAGGTGCACATTTCAGATCACCAGGTGCACGGAGGAAAATATTTACTTTTGACTTTGACTTTTGACTTCCTATGACATCATATTGCAAATGGAGAAAACATATGCCTTATGCACAAGTAAAACAAAAAGAAATATGTAATACAAGTTGACCAAGGTATAGTTTGAGCAAAGTAAAGTTTGAATTTTGAGCATGACAAATTCGTGATGGTACCTGCCCATTAAAACATATTGCAAATGGACAGTGACTTTGAAAAAGTAAGGAAACATAAACAAAAAAACATCCCAAAAATTTTTTTTTGGGTTACCAGTTGCATATTTTAGATCACCAGGTGCACATTTCAGGTCACCAGGTGCACATTTCAGATCACCAGGTGCACGGAGGAAAATATTTACTTTTGACTTTGACTTTTGACTTCCTATGACATCATATTGCAAATGGAGAAAACATATGCCTTATGCACAAGTAAAACAAAAAGAAATATGTAATACAAGTTGACCAAGGTATAGTTTGAGCAAAGTAAAGTTTGAATTTTGAGCATGACAAATTCGTGATGGTATCTGCCCATTAAAACATATTGCAAATGCACAGTGACTTTGAAAAAGTAAGGAAACATAAACAAAAAAAATCAAAAACATTTTGTTGCACATTTTAGATCATCAGTTGCACGGAGGAAAATCGTTACTTTTGACTTTGACTTTTGACTTCCTATGACATCATATTGCAAATGGAGAAAACATATGCCTTATGCACAAGTAAAAAAAATATGATAATAAAGCATGACTAAAGTATGTTGATAAAGTTCTTATACATGTGTTATTGACACAAAAATCGAAAGAATTTTGAAAAAAGGTCAAGAAAGCACTTTTTTAAGGATGTATGAAGTTTTTTACCAAATTTTGACATTTTTGACTTTTGACTTTTGACTTCCTATGAAATCATATTGCAAATGGACAAAACATATGCCTTATGCGCATGTACTTAAAAAATATATATATATGATGACAAAAGTATACTCATACAGTTCTTACACATGTGTAATTGACAAAAAACTCGAAAGAATTTCGAAAAAAGGTCCAGAAAGCACTTTTTTAAGGGGTTTTAAGTTTTTTTTTTTTTTATTTCATTTTTCAAAATTTGGCTTTTGGATGTTGACTTGGGTGCCATTTGCAATATGAAATGCCCCGGTGGAACGCACACGCCCCCTATTGGAATTTTGAAGTGTTACAATTGGCAATTGCCATATGGCATTTGCAATATACTTTGCATGAATCAACGCCAAATTGGGTGGTATTGACCATCGTGTATATGGTTTGTCCAATGCCAATATACCGCCATTTGTTTTTGTCCAAATCAGGGGGGTATTCCCTTACAGAACTTAAATGCCCCATGAGGGCTTAGCTCCCCCATGAGCTCTTAGCCCAAGGTAAGAGAGATGTTGCTTTTAATATTCTAATTTATAAACTGATAATGAGCTCCAAACACGAATAAAATCATGGTATTAGCATGAAATGTACCATCCCTAAGTGTAGAAAGCACATACGTTGCAGCGCCAGCTGTGCCACCAGAGACTCTGGGTTCACGCCCAGGCTCTGTTGTAACCGGCCGCGACCAGGTGGTCTGTGGGGCGACGCACAATTGGCCTAGCGCTGTCCGGGTTAGGGAGGGTTTGGCCGGTAGGGATATCCTTGTCTCATCGCGCACCAGCGACTCCTGTGGCGGGTCGGGAGATAGTAGCTACTAACAATTGGATACCATGAAATTGGGGAGAAAAAGGGGGTACATTTTTTTGTTTGTTGAAATAACGTATGTGCTAATCCACTGTGGTCTCTGCCGCTTCAGCCATACTATCAATGGGCAGTTTTTGCTGGCTACGACCGAAAACATTCCGTGCCATCATGATCTACTATTATGTATTAGATACAAATTTGAACTCTGTAATATATTTTTTTATTTTACATTTATTTAACCAGGTAGGCAGGTTGAGAACAAGATCTCAGAGATTTTTGTAGTTCGTTCCAGTCATTGGCAGCAGAGAACTGGAAGGAAAGGCGGCCAAATTAGGAATTGGCTTTGGGGGTGACAAGTGAGATATACCTGCTGGAACGCGTGCTACGGGTGGGTGTTGCTATGGTGACCAGGGAGCAGAGATAAGGCGGGACTTTACCTAGCAGGGTCTTGTAGATGACCTGGAGCCAGTGGGTTTGGCGACGAGTATGAAGTGAGGGCCAGCCAACGAGAGCGTACAGGTCGCAGTGGTGGTTAGTATACGGGGCTTTGGTGACAAAACGGATGGCACTGTGATAGACTGCATCCAATTTGTTGAGTAGGGTGTTGGAGACTATTTTGTAAATGACATCGCCAAAGTCAAGGATCGGTAAGATGGTATGTTTGGCAGCATGAGTGAAGGATGCTTTGTTGAGAAATAGGAAGCCAATTCTAGATTTCATTTTGGATTGGAGATGTTTAACGTGAGTCTGGAAGGAGAGTTTACAGTCTAACCAGACACCTAGGTATTTATTTCTTATCGATGTCGGTTAAGATATCGTTTAGAACCTTGAGCGTGGCTGAGGTGCACCCATGACCAGCTCTGAAACCAGATTGCATAGCGGAGAAGGTACGGTGGGATTCGAAACGTTCTGGTCGGTGATCTGTTTTTTAGCTTGGCTTTCCAAGACCTTAGAAAGGCAGGGTAGGATAGATGTAGGTCTGTAGCAGTTTGGGTCAAGAGTGTCCCCCCCTTTGAAGAGGCGGATGACCGCAGCTGCTTTCCAATCTTTGGGAATCTCAGACAACACAAAAGAGAGGTTGAACAGGCTAGTAATAGGGGTTGCAACAATTTCAGCAGATAATTATAGAAAGAAAGGGTCCAGATTGTCTAGCCTTGCTGATTTGTGGGGGTCCAGATTTACCAGCTCTTTCAGAACACCAGCTGACTGGATTTGGGAGAAGGAGAAATGGGGAAGGCTTGGGTGAGTTGCTGTGGGGGCTGCAGTGCTGTTGACCGGGGTAGGCGTGGCCAGGTGGAAAGCATGGCCAGCCGTAGAAAAATGCTTATTGAAATTCTCAATTATAGTGGATTTATCAGTGGTGACAGAGTTTCCTATCCTCAGTGTAGTGGGCAGCTGGGGGGAGGTGCTCTTATTCTCCATGGACTTTACAATGTCCCAGAACTTTTTTGAGTTTGTGTTGCAGGAAGAAAATTTCTGCTTGAAAAAACTAGCCTTCGCTTTTCTAACTGCCTGTGTATACCGGTTTCTAACTTCCCTAAAAAGTTGCATTTCACGGGGGCTGTTCGATGCTAATGCAGAACGCCACAGGAAGTTTTTGTGTTGGTTAAGGGCAGTCAGGTCTGGAGAGAACCAAGGGGTTTATCTGTTCCTGGTTCTAAATTTCTTGAATGGGGCATGCTTATTTAATTAAGATGGTGAGGAAGGCATTTTCTTTTAAATAACCAGGCATCCTCTACTGACGGGATGAGGTCGATATCCTTCCAGGATTCCCGGGCCAGGTCGATTAGAAAGGCCTGCTCGCTGAAGTGTTTCAGGGAGCGTTTGATAGTGATGAGTGGAGGTCGTTTGTCCGCTGACCCATTACGGATGCAGGCAATGAGGCAGTGATCGCTGAGATCTTGGTTGAAAACAGCAGAGGTGTATTTAGAGGGCAAATTGGTTAGGATGATATCTATGAAGGTGCCCGTGTTTATGGCATTGGGGTTGTACCTGGTAGGTTCATTGATAATTTGTGTGAGATTGAGGGCATCAAGCTTAGATTGTAGGATGGCCGGGGTGTAAAGCATGTCACAGTTTAGGTCACCTAGCAGCACAAGCTCTGAAGATAGATAGGGGGCAATCAGTTCACATATGATATCCAGAGCACAGCTGGGGGCAGAGGGTGGTCTATAGCAGGCAGCAACGGAGACTTGTTTTTAGAGAGGTGAATTTTTAAAAGTAGAAGTTCAAATTGTTTGGGAGCAGACCTGGATAGTAGGACAGACCTCTGCAGGCTATCTCTGCAGTAGATTGCAACACCTCCCCCTTTGGCCATTCTATCTTGTCTAAAAATGTTGTAGTTAGGGATGAGATTTCAGAGTTATTGGAGGTCTTCCTAAGCCAGGATCCAGACCCGGCTAAGACATCCGGGTTGGCAGAGTGTGCTAAAGCAGTGAATAATACAAAGTTAGGGAGGAGGCTTCTAATGTTAACATGCATGAAACCAAGGCTTTTACGGTTACAGTAGTCATCAAAAGAGAGCGCCTGTGGAATAGGAGTGGAGCTAGGCACTGCAGGGCCTAGCTCCACTAGGATGTATGAGTAGGATGGCTTTAAAAGGTAGCAATACTTAATTCAAAACATATACTATTTAAACATAACTATGTGGAAACCCCTCAAAATAGTGGATTCGGCTACTTCAGTCACAACCATTTCTGACAGGTGTATAAAATCGAGCACACTGCCATGCAATCTCCATAGACAAATGTTGGCAGTAGAATGGCCTTACTAAAGAGCTCAGTGACTTTCAATCTGGTACTGTCATAGGATGCCACCTTTCCAACAAATCAGTTCGTCACATTTCTGCCCTGATAGAGTTTCCCCGGTCAAGTGTAAGTGCTATTATTCTGAAGTGGAAACATCTAGGAGCAACAATGGCTCAGCCTCAAAATGGTAGGCCACACAAGCTCACAGAATGGGATCACTGAGTGCTGAAGCGCATAGCGTGTAAAACTTGTCTGTTCTTAGTTGCAGCACTCACTACCTTGTTCCAAACTGCCTCTGGAAGCAACATCAGCACAATAACTGTTAGTCGTGAGCTTCATGAAACAGGTTTCCATGGCCGAGCACTCAAGCCTAAGATCACCATGGACAATGCCAAGCGTCAGCTGGAGCGGTGTAAAGCTCGCCATCACTGGACTGGAAAAGTGGAAATGCACTCTCTGGAGTGATGAATCACGCTTCATATTCTGGCAGTCCGACGGACCAATCTGGGTTTGGAGGATGCCAAGAGAATGCAACCTGCTGAATGCAAAGTGGCAACTGTAAAGTTTGGTGGAGGAGGAAAAATCATCTGTGGCTGTTTTTCATGATTCGGGCTAGGCCCCTTACTTCCAACAGCAGAGCTTTCAGCACCATGGAGTGAATCCTTATCACCGCTACACCTGGCTATCAGCGGAGCCTTGTTTGGCAGCGAAACAGCTAATTCAGCCTCATTTACTGTCTTTAAAAAAAACTGTGGATATGGGTGACTTGCTGAAACAAATTTGGTTTCTTCTGAGATGTACAAACAATGGCATAAGGGAACGATGAGCGGATAAGAGGCAATCTGAGCTAGGACGGACGTAGTCAATATAACAATGTGTTCAGCACTTTTGAAATGTACAGCGACAGAATTCAGAACACTGCCGTACTTACAGTGTTCTCCCTGTACACCAAGTTATAGCCATAGGATAAATAAAGGGGGCATATAAGCAGACAATGAAAGCTCTCACAATGTTCAATGATTACATTTCTTTAAAACAGGCTATATGTGCACCACCAAGTCAGAACAGTAGGCTAAGTTCTGAGGGGGAAAGGGACCAAATTATTAGCTTGAGGCACATGGGCTACTAACAGCTTACTACACAACATACACTTAGTATTACTTTCTTGGCTACTGTATACTGTACATATCTCCCTGGCATATTACATAATTTATGTAGCAGCATACAAAAAATGTTTGGACTCACCTTGTTGTGCTGTGCTCACTTGAACAAGAAGGTGGTGCGGCGGTCCATCTTGTGCGCTCTAGAAAGTGGTCAGAGTTCCCGACTTGGAATTCCGAGTTGGATGACCTTTCAAAATAATTTTCTGTATTTTCCCCAGCAGGCGCTAGCTTTTTTCAGAGTTCCCAGTCGTCTTGAGCTCACTGAAGTCTGAGATACCCGGGTTTCCAGTTGCATTAGATATATTTACCATATCATATTGAGGAAGAAACATAAACCTTTTACCTTATTATAAGTAGACATAATTGCAAATGATTAAATCCTTACAATAGAAAAAAAACAATTGTTACGAATTGAACTTTAACTAAAAGAGTTGACTCTTCACATGGGGTGATTTCACTGAACAACAAAATAATGGGAATATTGAATGATCCCCAATGAGCCATCGTATCTCAAAAAACGTTTTCAACATACAGCTGAAGTCGAAAGTTTACATACACCTTAGCCAAATACATTTAAACTCTGTTTTTCACAATTACTGACATTTAATCCAGTAAAGATTCCCGGTCTTAGGTCAGTTATGATCACCACTTTATTTTAAGAATGTGAAATGTCAGAATAATAGTAGAGAGAATGATTTATTTCAGCTTTTATTTCTTTCATCACATTCCCAGTGGGTCAGAAGTTTACATACACTCAATTAGTATTTGGCAGCATTGCCTTTAAATTGTTTAACTTGGGTCAAATGTTTTCGGGTAGTCTTCCCACAATAATTTGGGTGAATTTTGGACCATTCCTCCTGACAGAGCTGGTGTAACTGAGTCAGGTTTGTAGGCCTCCTTGCTCGCACACGCTTTTTCAGTTCTGCCCACAAAGTTTTTATAGGATTGAGGTCAGGGATTTGTGATGGACACTCCAATACATTGACTTTGTTGTCCTTAAGCCATTTTTCCTCAACTTTGGAAGTATGCTTGGGGTCAAAAAAAAACATTTCTAAATCAGTTGTACGCCCTTGACATTTAAGCATTAATCCAAAAATAAAGCAAGAAAGATTTGACTTCTTTTACATAGGAACATAATGTACTCTATGGGGTTTATCAGTCAGTTAAATTGAGTAGTCTTTCAGCTACACTATCAAACCTTGCAAATGGAAGACCCATTTGCAACGAAGCTTTAACTTCCTGACTGATGTCTTGAGATGTTGCTTCAATATATCCACATAATTTTCCTCCTCATGATGCCCTCTATTTTGTGGAGTTCACCAGTCCTTCCTGCAGCAAAGCACCCCCACAACATGATGCTCTCACCCCCTTGCTTCACAGTTGGGATGGTGTTCTTCGGCTTGCAAGCCTCCCCCTTTTTCCTCCAAACATAACGATGGTCATTATGGCCAAACAGTTATATTTTTGTTTCATCAGACCAGAGGACATTTCTCCAAAAAGTACAATCTTTGTCCCCATGTGCAGTTGCAAACCGTAGACTGGCTTTTTTTATGGCGGTTTTGGAGTAGTGGCTTCTTCCATGCTGAGCGGCCTTTCAGGCTATGTCGATAAAGGACTCGTTTTACTGTGGATATAGATCCTTTTGTACCTGTTTCCTGCCAGCATCTTCACAAGGTCCTTTGTTGTTGTTCTGGGATTGATTTGCACTTTTCGCACCAAAGTACGTTTATCTCTATGAGACAGAACGCATCTCCTTGCTGAGCGGTATGACGGCTGCGTGGTCCCATGGAGTTTATACTTGCGTAATATTGTTTGTACAGATGAAGGTGGTACCTTCGGGCATTTGTAAATTGCTACCAAGGATGGACCAGACTTGTGGAGGTCTACAATTTTTCTTCTAAGGTCTTAGCTGATTTCTTTTGATTTTCCCATGATGTCAAGCAAAGAGGCACTGACTTTGAAGGTAGGCTTTGAAATACATCCACAGGTACACCTCCAATTCAATTATGTCAATTAGCCTATCAGATGCTTCTAAAGCCATGACATTATTTTCTGGAATTTTCCAAGGTGTTTAAAGGCACAGTCAACTTAGTGTGTGTAAACTTCTGACCCACTGGAATTGTGATACAGTGAATTATAAGTGAAATAATCTGTCTGTAAACAATTGTTGGAAAAATTACTTGTGTCATGCACAAAGTAGATGTCCTAATCCACTTGCTAAAAACTATAGTTTGTTAATAACAATAAATTTGTGGAGTGGTTGAAAAACAAGTTGTTTCCTGCATTAGCCTTAAGGAAGAGTTCCAATAAGGAAAGAAATAACATTTTGTTTAAATGTCAGCACTAACATCTAAATCACGCTAATAATATACTCTATATGCAAATGTTACACCACAAGAACAAAGCAGACACAATAGATTGCACTGGAGACAAAGAAGTTCAATGGACAAGAAAAGTATACTGTTGGTGATAGTAACCAGTTGCCGTAGCAACAGATTCACCACTATTTGGGAAGCCTTTTTAACTTGTGGTAAATTAACTTTTCTTTAAAGTGGCACTCAAATCTCCTTTCCACCTCATTTAAATCCTGATTTACATAACAAAAGGCACATCTCAATAGGTGGTCCAGGTAAGTCATGAAATAACATAGACGATGGAGTGGTTTTACCTCTTTGTTTCTCGATTGCTCCTCTATTGTTTATCAAGCAAGGAGGAGGCCGACGACATCATGGATGCCCTTCTCCATAAAGTTTGCAGTTGTCTGAAAACCAATACTTTGGTCCCCCAAAAAATGGACCAAACCTGGCCCGCAACAACATTATTCGGTTTGGCCCTACAGAAGGAACTTAGTCATGGTCTCAATTTACTGTTAAGTTACAGATTTAGAATACATAAGGTGCAATTTCGAAATGTGGTAGTGCATCAGCAGTTTTTCACATATGTCAGTCACTGACAACCACTCAATTAGTCCATGTGAGCTGAATGTTTTTAGATTGCTAGGTAAGGTAGTCTAGACAGCTATCTAAACCTTCTGGTAGGCTAATCATCACCACATTACCAACCTGGCATGCAGGGGATGTGCCCAGGTGCTCTGACCTCCAAGGGGCCCCCATTTGATTTTGTTAGTTGCTCTCACTCATATGAACATGGACGTTGCATCATGGAAATTAGCTAAAGTTTCTGTACACTCCATGTGAAAATGGGTCGAATTGCAGAAAAATCTCGCTTCGGGCCCCAAAAAGGTTAGAAGCGCTTCTACCTGATGTGCTTCCCTAATGTTTTCCTGAACTTTTCAATACCTTTTTTTCAATACCTTTTCTCAATAGCTATTGTTTAAAGACCCTAAAAACCAATTGTTTACCTTTTATGTTTCTAAATACATAATGTATATTTGTTCGGCCTGCGGCCCCCCCAAGCCCAAACGTTTGTTTGTATCACATGCAGGATCCTCCCTTGATGTCTAACCCTGTGTAGATGTGTATTCTCTGTTTTAATATATGAGCTATATGAATGTCAACACCGTAGAGCCCAGCTGGGGTTCCATGAAAGGGTCTCCTCCATGTCATAAACTAAACTGAAAAATATATTTAAAAAATACTTAATATAAAGCAACCGTGATAAACATCAGCTGTAAACTATGACATTACTTTGTTTTCATGATGAGATGCTTCTTCTAAACCTGGAAGAGGAGGTGGGGGCAGAACCCATAGAGGATGGATAACCAATTGTATTTGACGGTCCCACCTCTAACCTCCCACTGAGCCCACACTGATTGAATCAACGTTGTTTCCATGTCACTTCAACTAAATTGTGTTGAACCAATGTAGAATAGACGTTGAACTGATGTCTGTGCCCAATGGGCTCTGTCTACCCATTTAACCAAATCATTTTTACTGCACTGTCTGTCCTTGGCACTGAATAGCACTAACTATACTGACAGTTAGCAGGGTGCCAGTGCCATCCATGTGACAAGTTGACCCATCACAGCAGCCGGTGCCCAGCTCCATATGGCGCTTCCCAAATCCTCCTGGCACCCATATGCAGACACTACGTTGCATTGGAAGGCGGTGATGGCTGAACTGATGTTAGCCTGGGCGCGAGTCGGTTTCTGCTGTCTTATAGTTGGCAAGAGTACAAACAGATCTGGGAGCAGGTTGCATTGACGTGACCTCAGCATGCAGAACCAATCTCAGTAATAGAAGGCATGGCAGCACAGGCCAAATGGAGCATCTGAACCTGTGGAATGAGCCATCTGTGCTGGCCTGCCATGCAGAGTCCCACAACGCTCCGAAGACACTCGCATTTCTCTGTGTATCAATGCCCATCAATGAACCTTAGTCCTTTTGGCACTTATTTATCATACCTGCTTACCTCAATCTTTTTCACATTTTACCATCAAGGTGAGAGGGACGAGATTCTCTTGGAGAAATGTTGGTGTTTAATGATGTTTACAGATTTTGTTCGGCAGAGAAACTCAAGCCCACTTTCTTCCTGTATACCTCTGATAGTGCTTGTAATGGAACACTCATAATCCATCCGAGGGCTGCAGGAGGTAGAGTGTGGCTCAGTTGGTGGTGCATCCAAGCCAGGGCTGTGGGTTCAATTCCCACGGTGGGCCAGCATGAAACAGCATGTATGCAGTTGCTCTGGATAAGAGCTTCTTTTAAATTGCTACAATGTAAATATAAAATTAGGACAGGGAAGCCAAGGTGAGCCGTTCTCTGGCGTCACGCCCAAAGCTGCAATGTTTTCTAATCACTGTCTCTCTCTCTCTCTCTCTCTCTTCCTAACTCCAGCAATCTGTCTACAGATTACCTCATTGAGCAGGTAGACATGAGGACCTTCTCTGGAGAGACAGATATGATGAATCACTCCAACATCTGATCGGAGGGCGGATGGTTGGGATGGATTCCCCTGATGCTGTCTACCAACCTCATATCAGCAGTTCATGCCTCATTGTTGAATCTTGATGATGTCATTGATCTTCAGGTCATAGCTCTAGAAAGAGGCCAGATTTGCAATTTCAAGTTGGATGATCATTCAAAATGTATTTTCCCAGTCGGCTCTGCCCCACCTGCCCTGAATGACGGGTCGCCACTGATGCAGACAGTTCCCAATTACTTCTACTGTATGAAGGGATCTTATTAAACCAAAAAGGATTTATTGAGCCAAAAAGACACCACACCAAACATCAAGGCTGTCTTGTTTTTAATCCCTAACCTTCCAGGATGAAGCTTGCCTCATCAGTTCATGTAGAAAAGCCTCTGTTACATAACCACAACTAAAAGTGTGGCAGCAGAGGTCTTGATGCTATCCACAAAAACACCCTCATTAGTTTTGAGAAAGAAAAACACCACCCAGGAAAATGTATTAAGTTGTCTGCCGCCCTATAAAAAAAGTGACATTTTGATTGGTGGCGAATTATTAAAACAAATGATTAAATATTTGAATGGTTTTACACTATTTAATTATGTATTATTTCATGTTTTTTTTAAACCATTATTGAATTATGTATTGCATTTACATTTTTGATCAGTATTGAATTATTTATTATTTCATTAACATTTTCTATGATTTATTTAATTTACATTTTCTGGTTGAACATTTCTGGTTGAAAACGGCCTATGTGGCTTTGGTAGAAGTAATAAACATATGTTCTAGACCCCAACTTTAGTAAAATAGCTTTGGTTATGTGGGAGACTTACACTGAACAAAAATATAAACTTAACATGTAAAGTGTTGGTTCCATGTTCCATGTTTCATGAGCTGAAATAAAAGATAAAAGCTTATTTATCCGTTTTGGGCACAAACAAACATTTGTGAGCATTCCTCCTTTGTCAAGATAATCCATCCACCTGAAAGGTGTGGCATATCAAGAAGCTGATTAAAGATAAATACACAGGTGCACTTTGTGCCATCCCCTGAAACATGACCCGCCAAACCGCGCTTCTTAACACCCGCCTGCTTAACCCGGAAGCCAGCCGCACCAATGTGACGGAGGAAACATCGTTCAATTGACGACCTAGGGTCAGCCTGCAGGCGCCCGGTCCGCCAAAAGGAGTTGTTAGAGCGCAATGAGCCAAGTAAAGCCCCCTGGCCAAACCCTCTCCTAACCCGGACGACGATTGTGCGCCGCCCTACGGGACTCGTGATATGGCCGGTTGTGATACAGCCCAGGATCGAACTCGGGTCTGTAGTGATGCCTCTAGCACTGTGACGCAAATCATATCACATTTAATTTGTCAAATGCGCTGAATACAACAGGTGTTGTGAAATGCTTACTTACAAGCCCATAACCAACAATGCAGTTCAAGAAATAGAGTTAAGAAAATATTTACTAAATTAACTAAAGTGAGAAAAAAAATGAAATAAAAGAAATAACTAAAAAATTACATTACAATAACGAGGCTATATTCAGGGCTACAAGTACTGAGTGCGGTGCTACAGGTTAGTCAAGGTAATTTGTAAAGTGATTATGGGAGGGTGGGTCAATGTAAATAATCTGGGTGGCCGTTCGATTAATTGTTCAGCAGTCTTATGGCTTGGGGGTAGAAACTGTTAAGGAGCCTTTTGGTCCTAGACTTGGTGCTCCGGTACTGCTTGCCGTGCGGTAGCAGAGAGAAGAGTCTATGACTTGGGTGGCTGGAGTCTGACAATTTTTTTGGTCCTTCCTATGACAGCGCCTGGTATATAAGTCCTGGATGTCAGGAAGCTTGGCTTCAGTGATGTACTGGCCCGAATGCACTACCCTCTGTAGCTCCTTATGGTCAGATGCTGAGCAGTTGCCAGTGGTGCAGCTGTAGAACTTTTTGAGGATCTGGGGACCCATGCCAAATCTTTTCAGTCTCCTGATGGGGAAAAGCTGTTGTCATGCCCGCTTTACGACTGTCTTGGTGTGTTTGGACCATGATAGTTCGTTGGTGATGTGGACACCAAAGCACTTGAAACTCTCGACCCGCTCTACTTCAGCCCCGTCTGTAAATGTTAATGGGGGCCTATTCGGCCCGCCTTTTCCTGTAGTCCACGGTCAGCTTTGTCTTGCTCACATTGAGGGAGAGGTTGTTGTCCTGGCACCACACTGACAGGTCTCTGACCTCCTTCCTATAGGCTGTCTCGTCGTGATCGTATTGGAGTCGTGCTAGGCCACGCAGTTGTGGGTGAACAGGGAGTACAGGAGGGGACTAAGCACCAACCCCTTAGACCGCAGCCACACTTTAAGATTTGGTGATGTAACAAAGGCTTTTCTACATGAACTGAGGGAGGCGCTCTCCATCCTGGAGGGTTAGGGTATAAATATCAAGGAAGCCTTGGTGGATTGTGAGTCTTTTTGGCTCAATAACCCCAGTTTGGCTCAATAAGAACCCTTCATAAAAGTAATGGGAAACTGTCTGTGTATCATGTTAGAGAGAATAGCCACATTTTTTATTTATTTTGAGAGATCTTACAGCTCTTATGAAACAAAGTGTTGAAAATAAAATGGGCGATACCTCGCTCTATACATCCAAAAATAATGTTAATGCTAAAAGTGTGTTTAAAAATTGAAAAATCATGAGTCTTGTAAGAAAAACGGGGAAAACTCTACACTGGTCATAAAGTGTGTTCAGGAAGTATACACACCCCTTGACTTTTTCCACACTTTCTTCTGTTACAGCCTGGATTTAAATAGATTACATTGAGATGTTGTGTCACTGGCCTACACACATTACCCCATGATGTTTACAAATTAATACAAAATGAAAAGCCTAAAATGTAAAGTCAATAAGTATTCAACCCCTTTGTTATGGCAAGCCTAAATATGTTCAGGAGTAAAAATGTGCCAAACAAGTCAGATACTGTAAGTTGCATGGCCTCACTCTGTGTGCAATAATAGTGTTTAACATGATTTTTGAATGACATCCTCATCTTTGTACCCCACACATCTGTAAAGTCCCTTAGTCCAGCCGGTGAACTTTAAACTCAGATTCAACTACAAAGACCAGGGAGGTTTTCCAATGACTTGCAAAGAAGAGCACCTATTGGTAGATTGCTAATAAACATGTTTAAAAAGCAGACATTGATTATCCCTTTGAGCGTGGTGAAGTTATTAATTACACATTGGATGGTGTATCAATACACCCAGTCACTACAAAGACACAGGCGTCCTTCCTAACTTAGTTGCCAGAAAGGAAGGAAACCACTCAGATTTCACCTTAAGGCCAATGGTAACTTGAACAGTTAGAGTTTAATGGCTGTGAAAGGAGAAAACTGAGGATGGATCAACAACATTGTAGTTAGTGCCTTTGTAAGAATTCGCTGACGAGTAGGTAAACCACAATTACACTTCATATAGTTGGCCAACGTGCAATCATTGGAAAACAAACTGGACGATATACAATTTAAGACTATCCTACCAAAGGGACATTAAAAACTGTAATATCACATGTTTCACAGAGACTTGGCTGAATGACAACATGACGACATATAGAGCTGGCTGGCTTCTCCGTGCATCAGCAGGACAGAGCAGCTACGCCTGGTAAGACGAGGGGCTGGGGTGTGTGTCTATTTGTATCACGTTTGAAGGTAAGACCCAGGTGCAGACAATGTCGAAGTAACAAAAGTTTATTAATTCAAACAAAGGTACAGGACAACAGGCAGGCTCAGAGTCAGGTAAGACAGAAGGGACAAAACCGGGAAAACTAGAAAACAGGAAAATGACAAGGCAGGAGCAAGGGAAAAAAATGCTGTTAGGTTTGAGGAACAAACCGAACTCGCAACAGAAACAGAGAACACGGGTATAAATACATAGGTGACGTTGGGCGAAACCTGGAGAGGGGTGGAGACAAGCACTAAGACAGGTGAAACAGATCAGGGCGTGACAGTACCCCCACCCCTCTAGGGATGACACCTGGCACATACCTGGTTGAGAGGGGTGTCGGCGCTGGAACTCAGAGATGAGGCCTGGGTCAAGGATGTCCCTAGCGGAGACCAAGTACCTCTCCTCCGGCCCATAACCCTCCTAGTCAACCAGGTACTGGAATCCCCTGCTCCGAGGTCGAACATTCAGGAGACGTCTCACCATGTATGCCGGTCGGCCTTCGATGAGACGGGATAGGTGTGGGCCTGGAAACAGGAGACAAGGGGCAGTCAGAACGTTGTCTAACTCTAGACACAGAAAAGGAAAAATACAGAGGGTATGGGGCAACAGAGTACGAACAGCAGAGGGGCTAATGATTTTGGAGTGGGGGGAAAGGTCTCGACCTCCAGGGGTGTAGCAGCGGCACTATAATGGCGTGCCAGCGTCTCAGGCTTGACCTTCTTCGATACTGGTCGGTGCTGTAGAAACGAAGTGGCCCGGGCCTTACTGAACCCCCTCCCAGAAGCCCTGGTACTCTGCAGAGCTAGCGGAGAGGTCCGGGCAATTTCCAAGCCCCCAGGAAGACATCCCGGGGCAGGCAGATCTGACTTCAGGAAATGAGTGTGGCAGGATGGGCTCCAGCCCACGATGGCACCAGTAGCCCAGTCAATGGAGGGATTGTGTCACTGGAGCCAAGATAATCCCAATACCACAGGGACCTGCAGAGACTCAACCAGCAGGAATTGGATCGTCTCCCTGTGGTTCCCTGACACTCGTAGAGTGACGGGAGCCAACGTATGACGCAATATATGTTCTTATTTATTGGAAAATGTAAAACCAAATGTCTGATCTGAGAGGAAATATATTTTGTCCAGAATGTACATTGAATGTCCCTATCACTGCAAATTTTCTAAATTGTATTGATGTTTTATCAGTATGTAAAGTTTCTCATATTGAGATGTACTGTATGCTGATGGAAAAGCAGATAGGGAAAGTCCAGATCTTACTATCTATGGCAAAGTATGGCAAACTAGACTCTATTAAACTTGTTCTTCAGGGCTGAGATTTGTGAGATACCAAGTTATTTTGGTATCTAACTAGACATCAACTATGTTTAGATACTTGGTAGTTTAGATACTTCCTCCGCAGGCTTGAATATTATATACAGGAAAATTCTTTAAGGAGGTTGCTTCTGGGATTGGGTTAGCTGACAAGACTCGGGTTAGTTGTGAGTTTAACTACTCTGTCGGAGTATTGTGGAGTGACACGGCTGTGTCTTGTAAGTTTGGATTGCATCTCGAAAGTTCTTCCCTTTGCCGAGTGTGTATACATTTTCCCCTGTTTGTGTGCTTTAATGTTAGTGTTTTACCCCTTAGATTCCGCTGGTGTGATGAACACTTGGGCTTTGAAGTCTCTTCAAGTGCCTGACAGTCAAAGTAGGATGAAATCAGATACTTTATTTTTTAAATCTAAATTGCTATTCATCAATATGAACATGCTATATATGATTTTCTTCAATTACAGTTCAACTGGATTAGGTGAATAATTACTGATAATGATCTCCATATGTGACCTGATTCAGGAAACTAGGTGTATGTCGCAATAATTTAGATTTAGGAATACTATGAACATCTGCGGCAGATTTAAAATGGCAAAATATTGTAAAGAAAATAAACTAAAATCCCCTGGAAAAGTTCAAATCCACCTCAAGGCATGTGAAAGAACCGTATATCAAATATGTATCAAAAAAGTAAGATTACTAGCAGTTAGATAACGCACCTGTTCATGAAAGGATTTTGGAAGAGATTCTGGCTCGTATGAGAAACAAAAAGGAAATAAAATACACAAACTCATTGAACATTGAAGCAGTTGACACACTCATTGAACGTTGAAGCAGTTGACACACTCATTGAACATTGAAGCAGTTGACACACTCATTGAACGTTGAAGCAGTTGACACACTCATTGAACATTGAAGCAGTTGACACACTCATTGAACATTGAAGCAGTTGACACACTCATTGAACGTTGAAGCAGTTGACACACTCATTGAACGTTGAAGCAGTTGACACACTCATTGAACATTGAAGCAGTTGACACACTCATTGAACGTTGAAGCAGTTGACACACTCATTGAACGTTGAAGCAGTTGACACACTCATTGAACGTTGAAGCAGTTGACACACTCATTGAACGTTGAAGCAGTTGACACACTCATTGAACGTTGAAGCAGTTGACACACTCATTGAACGTTGAAGCAGTTGACACACTCATTGAACGTTGAAGCAGTTGACACACTCATTGAACGTTGAAGCAGTTGACACACTCATTGAACGTTGAAGCAGTTGACACACTCATTGAACGTTGAAGCAGATGAAGTGGAATAATACAATGTCGCAATAATAAAATAACATGTACCCACTATAACTATTCCACAGGTCGTTGCTGTAAATGAGAATGTGTTCTCAGTCATCTTACCTGGTAAAATAAGTGTTCAATCTAATATAAAAGCTCGACAAGGATATTCATATATTTAAGAAGAATAGCTTATTATTATATTATTTCTGCTAAGCCTAGTCAGGGAGACCGTATCAAAAACATTGAATTATACAGGCTTCAGTTTATTTATGTAGCCGTTTTATCAGATATTAGTGCCTGACTAGGACATTAGATTTGATTAGGTCTAAGACGAGACAATCTGAATCTTGTATGTCAGGACATGGCTTTTACAGATATGCCAGTGAAGAGAATGACTTAGACACAAGATTTGGGAGAGAGTGCGGTTAATCACCAAAAAGAACTGACAGGACAGAGAGTAAATGGGACAGGTGGTTTCAGAGTGTTTTTGAACACCGTTAATTTTCAAAGTTACTTGAGTGTTGAACTACTCTCCCTATCATGTACATACACCGTACACTTGTATCTACATTCATCATCATGAGGATACACCCACATTCCTAAGTGAACAAAATCAGTCCGACCATGCCTACCGGATCGAAGTAATTTTTTTTGTAACAGAATAACATAATTTTTTTGTACGGACCTGGGACAGGTAGACTAAAGTCAGCCCCGGTGAAAGTTCATCCAACTTACTAGAGACAAACTTATTAAGGGGAACTCACTGGTAAGTTTTTCAGTTAACTTTCCCAGTTTCTCCAACTCATACACTCAGCCACTCTCTGAGACTCCACCTCTCTATCTCTCTCCTTCTCACACATGACCTTTTATTTTGGAAAGCTCTCCCCTCTCTCACACTATCACTATGTGCCTCTTTGGCCACATAGGCCTGCTCCACTCTTAGGATCCTATAGGTTTTTTGGCGCAGTCTAGCCCATGGAGGACTGACTGGAGCCATGTAGGAAAATGGCCAGTCACACAGTTGAAGTCGTCTGCCCTCCCAGCTCTGAAAAAAAAACATCTCAACCTCTAAAAGTGTCTGGAACCCCCATTCCACCTCCCCAGTCCCCACTTCCCCTTGGTGACAACCTATTTTAAAAACTATGCCAGATATGTGTCTGAAGTGAAGTGTGTGTCATGACCATATAAGGCGAACAGTACAGCTTACAGTACGGAGTATGGACACAACGGAGGCATCTTCTTAATGGCGTTGAACAGCTTGTGACGGATGTAGTTGGCCGGGTCAATTAAAGAGCTGTTTGTTCCACTGGGGCTGACCAAACTAATCAGATGGGATGCATCCCAAATGGCACCCTATTCCCTTTATAGTGCACTTATTTTGACCAGAGCACTATGGGGTCAGTTGAGAAGGAACCAGGGTTATTTTGTGCCACAGGAAGCTATGCAGGTGCTGGGTAATGACATGACACTCATTTGAAAAGTGGTTATTGGAACCCGAACAAAGGCTTTAGGACTGTCCACTGGTTAAATGTCATTTTTTAAAATTGTTCTAAGAAAAGTGGAAACCCTTTAAATAGATCACTACATCATTTGTCTTTGTTCTCCCTCTGTCTTATTTTAATAAATAGTTATTTATTTTTCCGCAAAGATGAAATAGCTCCCGCTAAGTAATTATACATCGACACCCTTTACCTTTGCGTTTTGCATAATGTGCTATGCTAGATCTATCTACAAACGTAATGTCCTGTTTAGTGAATTAATGCATAATACTTATATCATTGCATTGCGCACATTGCTCCTTTTTGAGTGGGCAGGAAAATCATGTCTTAATTTAAAAGACAAAAACACAATTATGCGGTTAATAACATTGAGCAAGTTTCGTAATGGTTCCCAGGATGAGGTGGCTTGATGAGAGTAGCTACCACTAGTACAGTAAACAAATGTACTTAAACAAGGGAGAAGGTTGGATATGGTCTGGCCTCATTGTTGTCTACACAGCAATCCATCTATCTTTGACTTTGTCCTAATACATTTACCCAGCAGATAAGAGGTTACATGCAGATACAGTGCAATTAAACATTTACCAATGTCACCATTGAGAGATTGTAGTGAAGTAATATTTATCATATACTGTATGTATATTATATATACACACCTCACATCCAACCCACGATAAGAGTAAGCAATTAATATTAACAAAGTCTATTATTAAACCATGATATCTGACTCCATAAAGATGATGTAGCAATGCGCAACCAGGACTGTTGATGAGTTACAAGAATTGTCTATCAAGAAAGGCCTGAGAAGTGTCTATTAAATGATGTAAATATATCACTAGCCACTTTAAACAATGCTACCTTATATAATGTTACTTACCCTACATTATTCATCTCATATGCATACGTATATACTGTACTCTATATCATCGACTGTATCCTTATGTAATACATGTATCACTAGCCACTTTAACTATGCCACTTTGTTTACATACTCATCTCATATGTATATACTGTACTCAATACCATCTACTGTATCTTGCCTATGCTGCTCTGTACCATCACTCATTCATATATCCTTATGTACATATTCTTTATCCCCTTACACTGTGTACAAGACTGTAGTTTTGGAATTGTTAGTTAGATTACTTGTTGGTTATTACTGCATTGTCGGAACTAGAAGCACAAGCATTTCGCTACACTCGCATTAACATCTGCTAACCATGTGTATGTGACAAATAACATTTGATTTGATTTGATTTAAAGGCAAACAGATGTAGTTACATTGTAAAGTGAATGATCCACATCCAAGGCATAAGTAACCAATAGTATTACTGTTGAGTGAACTTCCAATCAGATATCAGACCTACAGGATATAAAGACAACAGCACCACTTGATTCACAGAGATGTGCCTAGAGAGGGTTACTGAGATAATGAGGCATTGCTATGACAACACAAAGGAATCCTTGCATTCAGTGTTGATAAGAGTTAATCGGCCCACAGCATAATGAAGTCATGTAACTTTTCCAAATGTTATTGTGTTTCAAATGGGGATTAACATTTATTTGTCATTTTTGTCAACAATCATCACAAAATACTCATGTCAAAGTGGAAGAAAAATTTGAACGAGTCGATTTAAGTCAAAACTGTAACTCAGGCCGCTCAAGAACATTCAATGTTGTCTTGGTAAGCAACTCTAGTGTATATTTGTCCTTGTCTTTTAGGTTATTGTCCTGCTGAACGGTGAATTTGTCTCCCAGAATCTGTTGGAAAGCAGACTGGACCAGACTGGACTCCCTAGTCCTTATCGATGACAAGCTTACCCATAATATGATACAGCCAGTACAACGCATGAAAATATGAAAAGTGGTACTCAGTGGCGTGTTGGATTTGCCCCAAACATAACACTTTGTATTCAGTACATCAAGTTCATTTCTTTGCCATATGTTTTGCCATTTCACTTTAGTGCCTTATTGGAAAAAGGGTGCATGTTTTGGTATATTTGTATTCTGTACAGACTTCCATATTTTCACTCTGTCTTTTCGGCAGTGGTGGAAAAAGTACCCAATTGTCATACTTGAGTAAAAGTAAAGATACTTTAATAGAATAGTAAAAAAGTATAAGTGAAAGTCACCCAGTAAAATACTACTTGAGTAAAAGCCTAAAAGTATTTGGTTTTAAATATAGTTAAGTATCAAAAGTAAATGTCATTGCTAAAAACTTAAATATCAAAAGTAAAAGTATAAATATCAAATTCCTTGTATTAAGCAAACCAGACGGCATCATTTTCATGTTATTGTTTTTTTCATTTACGGATAGCCAGGGGCATGCTCCAACACTCAGACATAATTTACAAACAAAGCATGTGTTTAGTGAGTCCTTCACATCAGAAGCTCAATTTTCCTGTTCTGCTAAGCGTTGAAAATGTAACAAGTACTTTTGGGTCAACAAAAATGTATGAGGTAAAAAGTACATAATTTTCATTAGGAATGTAGTACAATTAAAAGTTGCCAAAAATATAAATAGTATATATAATAATATTATAGTATAATAATACTTATTGACTCAAGACATTTCAGCTTTCCACTTTTAACTAATTTGTAAACATTTCTAAAAACATCCCCTTTGACATTATGGGGTATTGTGTGTAGGCCAGTGACACAAAATCAAAATGTAATCAATTTTAGATTCAGCCTGTAACACCCAAAACATTTTTTGGAAAAGGTTAAGGGGTGTGAATACTTTCTGAAGGCATTGCATAAACAACTACAGATCAATTCAGGGTGGCAGATGTAGTGCCTCAGGCCATTCAACACACACCACTCTGACAATGCATAATATGTGCTCTAGGGTGGACTGAATTGAACTGATAACACCTTCACAATGCTGTGGCGGTGCTGTGCTGTACTCTGACCTGGCCTCACCTTCATGGACAGCGACCTGTAGACCTTCAGCACCTCAGCCAGTTAGCTTGCATCAAACGCCATAGCAAAGACAATCCGTTATAGACAGCATAACATCTTCTGGTATTGCCAAATGAAGGCCAGACCAGGGTCAACAATTCCCGCAACCACTTGAAAACACACATGTAATACACCTGGGACAACACACATGACTGAGCTTCTTGTCAAGCAATCTAACATTAGACAACAATGTTGCTCCAGGTTATAAAAAAAAGTTAACCCTAAGACACCCACAATGCATGCCAATATCAGGAGATACAGACATCATAGGCCAATAACAGTTTGACCAGGAGAACACAAATGCAGCCTCTCTGACATCCAGCACAGTCGGTGAACCATAAATAATCATCAAATCAAATGTATTTTTGTAAAACTTCGTACGTCGGCTGATGTCTCAAAGTGCTGTACAGAAACCCAGCCTAAAACCCCAAACAGCAAGCAATGCAGGTGTAGAAGCGCGGTGGCTAGGAAAAACTCCCTAGAAAGGCCAAAACCTAGGAAGAAATCTAGAGAGGAACCAGGCTATGAGGGGTGGCCAGTCCTCTTCTGGCTGTGCCGAGTGGAGATTATAACAGAACATGGCCAAGATGTTCAAATGTTCATAAATGACCAGCATGGTCAAGTAATAATAATCACAGAAGTTGTCGAGGGTGCAGCAAGTCAGCACCTCAGGAGTAAATGTCAATTGGCTTTTCATAGTCGATCATTAAGAGTATCTCTACCACTGTCTCTAGAGAGTTGAAAACAGCAGGTCTGGGACAGGTAGCACGTCCGGTGAACAGGTCAGGGTTCCATAGCCGCAGGCAGAACAGTTGAAAAGAGAAGAGAATTAGAGAGAGCATACTTAAATTCATACAGGACACTGGATAAGACAGGAGAAGTACTCCAGATATAACAAACTGACCCTAGCCCCCCGACACATAAACTACTGCAGCATAAATACTGGAGACTGAGACAGGAGGAGTCAGGAGACACTGTGGCCCCATCCGATGGTACCCCCGGACAGGGCCAAACAGGAAGGATATAACCCCACCCAATTTGCCAAAGCACAGCCCCCACACCACTAGAGGGATATCTTCAACCACCAACTTACTATCCTGAGACAAGGCAGAGTATAGCCCACAAAGATCTCTGCCACGGCACAACCCAAGGTGGGGTGCCAACCCAGACAGGAAGATCACGCCAGTGACTCAACCCACTCAAGTGACGCACCCCTCCCAGGGACGGCATAGAAGATTACCAGTAAGGTGTCAACAGTCTTCAGACATAGTTTCAGGCTTTTATTTTGAAAAATGAGCCAGAACGATAACATCGCATCAAGTAGTCACATGAGTTTTGCTCACGCAACAAAGTTTGAATAGGTATTGCTTTTCCCTCTCCTACTGTGAAAGACATTTGCGGTTGATATATTATCGATTATATATTTTAAAAACAACCTGAGGATTGATTATAAAAAACGTTTGACATGTTTCTGTGGACATTATGGAAACTATTTGGAATTTGTCTGCGTTGTCGTGACCGCTCTTTCTTGTGGATTTCTGAACATAACGTGACAAACAAACGGAGGTATTTTGGATCTAAAACTAATCTTTATGGAACAAAAGGAACATTTGTTGTGTAACTGGGAGTCTCGTGAGTGAAAACATCCGAAGATCATCAAAGGTAAACGACTAATTTGATTGCTTTTCTGATTTTCGTGACCTGATGCTAAGTGCACTTAATGTTTATCTTGAGATGGATAAATTTACACAAATGTTTGGATTGCTTTCGCTGTAAAGCATAATTTCAAAATCTGACACGACAGGTGGATTAACAAAAGGCTAAGCTGTGTTTTCCTATATTCCATTTGTGATTTCATGAATAAAAATATTTATAGTAATATTTATTGTATGTAGTGCTATGCTATTCAGCGGTTGTTGATGACACTTATCCTGATATCGGGATTGCAGCCATAACAAGTTAAGCCATTTTGCCACAACTTTGGAAGTATGCATGGAGTCATTGTTAATTTGGAAAACCCATTTGCAACCAAGCTTTAACTTCCTGACTGATGTCTTGAGATATTGCTTCAATATATCCACATACTTTTCCTCCTCATGATCATCTATTTTGTGAAGTGCACCAGTCCCTCCTGCAGCAAAGCACCCCCACAACATGATGCTGCCACCCCCTTGCTTCACGATTGGGCTGGTGTTCTTCGGCTTGCAAGCCTCCCTCCCCCTTTTTCCTCCAAACATAACGATGGTCATTATGGCCAAACAGTTCTATTTTTGTTTCATCAGACCAGAGGACATTTCTCCAAAAAGCACGATCTTTATCCCAATGTGCAGTTGCAAACCGTAGTCTGGCTTTTTTATGGAGGTTTTGGAGTAGTGGCTTCTTCCTTGCTGAGTGGACTTTCAGGTTATGTCGATATAGGACTTGTTTTACTGTGGATAAAGATACTTTTGTACCTGTTTCCTCCAGCATCTTCACAAGGTCACATCTGTCTAGTTGTTCCTGAGGGTCGCTAACAATACATGATCACATTAGGCTAAAGTTGTGCAATTATTTGGGACTTGTAGCCTGTTTGAATCATTATGGAACTCAGACCACACAGTTTAAACCTGAAGCCTGGGGCACTGGGGCATGACGAATGGACCGTTGTTATACAGTTCCATCAGGATTAGGGTAGATTTATATGACTATTATTCAACCCCTATTGTAAACTTTTTTTTCCATTGATCCCTATATTCTGAACCCCTTCTCTCTATTTATTCTAATGAGTCTGTCAACAAAATTGTAATTGAAGGTACACTGTATTTAAAGGGTTGGCTTAAGATAAATGTCATGAAAACCCTACTGAATGCAAACTCAAACATAAGAAAATATTTGAGCCAGCAAATGGGAGCGTTGAATTACATTTATTCAGCGGCCAAGGGAACCATGCATGCAAAGCCCGTTATGCACCTGCATAAGGTAAGTCTGAATACCAACTACTAAGAAGTGCGTAGGAAAGCTTGCGTAGAAAAGGTGTACATTTCTTAAGCCTGAATCGGGCCCTAAGAACCACCAATAGAATCAGTGAAATAATAGTCTCTCAGCTCATATTAAATTATTACAACTTATACTAGATGTGATTTTATGAAGACTTACTGTTTTGATTACGTTCATCCTTTTGAGGGTCGCCTTCTGTTTAAGATTTAGATACAACCAGACAAAGTTATGATGTTGGAGTAATGGCCAAAGCTATAAAGACAGCACATAATAGGCCTATTGAGTTTTAGAGCTCTCACCCCCAAGGTATTGATTTGATTAAAACAAGGAAGTGGCAACATCATACTGTATTTCCCTTTGGTCTCGCTCGATCAATACCAAATTGCAGGAATAGAGAAATCAATGGGTTTGTTTACTGACTCATTTCATATCACACAACCCAGCGGCTTCCATCCAAAAAACAAGCTGAACCTGGATGCTTTCCAGAAGCTTCCTGCTTAGTAAAAAATGTGTCCTGGAAGTTTTGAGGAATACCCTCCACCTCATTTTCCCCCAGATGATCCTCCTCAAAAAGTCACACTGAAAGGAATGTAATTACCCGTGAATGATGTCAACCACTTTTATTGAAATTAGATTAAAATATCATTTAAGTAAAATATTTCTAATCAGTGAATTTCCTATCTGAAATGCCAGAGCCAGATGTCCTTTTGTTCTTTCCGCTAAAATAATTTTATTCAAGCACTAATAAATAAACTGTCACACTACTGTAATACTTAACCATACTCTGTCGAAGAACACAGACAGAGCCTCATTGCTTATCTGCTACAGTCAGAGACACCGAACGAACTGAGACAGATTGATATGGTACATTATTAGTACAACAGTCTTCAAGGGCATCTGTAGAGCAACAGAGGTGGCCTAGATGATATGACTACTATGTGTAACTCTTTATGAGAAAGTGGTGGAACTAATGCACCTTCTTCGGGATCGGTGTCCCTTCCACGGGACGGTTGAGCTAACGTAGGCTAATGTGATTAGCATGAGGTTGTAAATAACAGGAACATTTCCCAGGACATAGACAAATCTGATATTGGCAGAAAGCTTAAATTCTTGTTAATCTAACTGCACTGCTCAATTTACAGTAGCTATTGCAGTGAAATAATATCATGCTATTGTTTGCAGAGAGTACACAATTTTGAACATGAAAAGTTATTAATAAACAAATTAGGCACATTTGGTCAGACTTGATAAAACATTTTGAACAGAATTACAATGTTTCAATGGCTCAGTCTAAAACTTTGCACATACACTGATGCCATCTAGTGGCCAAAATCTAAATTACACCTGGGCTGGAATAATACTTTATGGCCGTTCTCTTGCATTTCAAAGATGATGGTACAAAATAAATACAAAATAACATTTGATTTTTTATCTTTGTATTATCTTTTACCAGATCTATTGTATTATATTCTACTACATTCCTTTCACATTTCCATAAACTTAAAAATGGTTTCCTTTCAAATGGTACCAATAATATGCATATCCTTGTTTCAGGCCTTTAGCTACAGGCAGTTAGATTTGGGAATGTAATTTTAGGCAAAAATGGAAAAAAAAGGGTCTAATCCTTAAGAGTTTTTAAATCAAACCGTAGAGAATGATAAAGGCCTCTAGTGGCCAAAAGGCTGTATTAGCATAGGCGGCGTCATTTAGGGCTTCCACCATTTTAATGTAGTCAACTGGGGGAGACTTCCAACTTCATTGGCTGATCCTTCCTGGTGACCCTGTTGGAGTCATGTCCAACCGGGTCATCAGGGGGATCAGCCAATCGTGAAGAAGAAAGTTGACTACTTCAAAATGGAGATTGCCTCAATGGCGCTGCCGTGCGCTTACAAACACCATAGGGATGCTTTCTCTATCATTCTCTATGAGTCCAACCAATGTGCCTGTAAATTATTGTGGGAGTTAATTCTGATCTTTTCCTACTAATTTGTCTTTTGGATGTCTTTCAGAACACATTTTAAAACCCCACTGTTTCATTTTGGTTGTCAGTGGTTAATTCGTAAGTTAATTTTTTCTGTTGAGCTTCTTGTTGGCTTCTTATTGAGGAAAATAACATTTATGTTCCAAGCCACAGGCAAAGGGTGCTGGGGGTTGGGGATGATTTAGGGTTGCAATCTGCCAGATCTTGAAGTCAACTTCAAAAGCCTTCAAAGTCAGAGTCAGTGCAGATGTTCAGGCAATTAGATTTCTCAAGAAAATAGTTCCAACCGACAAAATGACATAACAACCGCAGTAGAATAAATGTGCCAGCTACACTGTATGACAGATATTCCATCTGACCTCGCCCCAAAAATAGTCCTTCTAAAGCAAATGACAATCAGTCAGGGAGATGAGTGTGCTTATGCTGTAGTGGAAATTGGCTAGGCAGATTGAGATTCTCCTAATTGAATGTGCAGCAGTGCCAGGCCGCATGATGAAGAGGCAACTAGAATCGTTGAAAAAGTTTGTCAACGGGACCATCTCTGCGTTCCAAATTGCACTAGTCCCTATATAGTGCACTACTTTTGACTACTTAGGGCTCTGTTCATAGGGCTCTGGTCAAAAGTAGTGCACTACTGCATTTAGGGAATAGTGTGCCATTTAACCCTTCTCTAATGACCCTCCACTGTTGGAATGCTTGTGTCTGGCTCGGAAGGAGCTGTGGAGTGAGTGGAGCCCTGATCTGTTTTGACTGAATGTTTATCTGGCCACTTTAACGCTGCCAGAACACCAGTACACTCCATTGTTGTCATTCTGAACCTGGGCTGTAGAGCGGTCACATATTGTCTGCTTCTGAAGTGGTGCACTATTCCATATGTAGTGCACGACTTTTGACCAGAGGGTTGTTCCACCTCCCAAAAAGAACAAGAAGGAGGATTTCCACACCACCCATATAGGATTGTTCCGAAGTTGTTTCTGTAGTTAGGAACAGATCAAATTAGCATTCCTGCATTATTTTGTTGAAATATAGTTGTGGTCCTTTGTTGCTCAGTTGGTACAGTATGGCACGTGTAACTCCAGGGTTTGGGTTTGAATTACAATTATGTCAACAATTCATGCCCCCTTTTGCCTATTATCATGTGGTGGCAAAGTGTTTTCTGGGAAAAGACTGGGCGAGTTCGCTTTGCATGGGCCCAGTGCCCCGAGCGGCCAGAGACCTCTCCTTAGGACGACTAATGTAATGATAAAAAATAAGCAAACACCGCCCACCCAGGGCACCTTGTCACGGAAAACGAACTCAACCACTGGAATGTCTTCCCCAGACAGTGGTGAGTACTTGTCCTTGCTCCGGAAATTGCTACTATTGTGTGAAATGGGCTTCCATAAATTTGTTAAACAATCTTAGGCAGATGGCCAGGATATGAATTACATCTGACTAGCTTCTAATGTGGTGTGTTGTTGGTAAGTAGCTACATTTTTTTTAAAGTCATTATTTGATAGGCTATGCCATGACACTAGACTATGATGCTGTGATGTAACTAGCTAAATGCATAGCCTCTCTCTGTGTAATGTGAGAGGAATATTTGCATAGCTAACATTGCACCTGAAGACATGTTTGGTCCATAGACATTAAAACCAGTAGATAGTGATAGTGCTGATGTCATCCACATATTCTTATGGAAAACTCCTGATGGCATATGAAGCATTTTAATTTGAAGCGAGCCATACAGTATTTCTGAATGGGGCTGAATGGCACCAAAAAAACAGTGGCAGTAACTAGCGAAGAATCATGGTTGATGTAGTCGTTATCATCCTGGATTTCACAGGACTGGGAATACAGATATCCTTTGGTCCTTTGTTGTTCAGTTGGTACAGTATGGCACGTGTAACTCCAGGGTTGGTCATATATACCTTAAAAAGAAAGAGGGGAGTGGATCAGAAAACCAGTCAGTATTTGGTGTGACCACCATTTGCCTCATGCAGCACAAAGCATCTCCTTCGCATAGAGTTGATCAGGCTGTTGATTGTGGCCTGTGGAATGTTGTCCCACTCCTCTTCAATTGCTGTTCAAAGTTGCTGGATTTTGGCGGGAACTGGAACACGCTGTAATACACGTGGATCCAGAGCATCCCAAACATGCTCAGGGGGTGACATGTCTGGTGAGTATGCAGGCCATGGAAGAACTGGGCCATTTTCAGCTTCCAAGAATTGTGTACAGATCCTTGCGACATTGGGTCGTGCATTATCATGCTAAAATATGAGGTGATGGCGGCAGATGAATGGCACAAAAATCAGCCTCAGGATCTCTTCACGGTATCTCTGTGCATTCAAATTGCCATACATAAAATGCCATTGTGTTTGTTGTCAGTAACTTATGCCTGCTCATACCATAACCCCACGCCACCATGGGGCACTCTGTTCACAACGCTGACTTCAGAAAACCGCTCGCCCACACAACGCCATACACATGGTCTGCATTTGTGAGGCCGGTTGGAGGAACTGCCAATTTCTCTAAAAAAGACATTGGATGCGGCTTATGTTAGAGAAAGCTCTGTGGGACATTCCTGCAGTCAGCATGCCAATTGCACGCTCCATGCCACAGACATCTGTGGCATTGTGTGGTGTGACAAAAATGTGGCCTTTGATTGTCCTCTGCACAAGGTGCGCCTGTGTAATAAACAGGCTGTTTAATCAGCTTCTTGATATGCCACATCTGTTAGATGGAGAGATTATTTTGGCAACAAAGAAATGCTCACTAATAGGGATGTAAACAAAATTTTTTTGCACACAATTTGAGAGAAGTAAACTTTTTGTGCTTTTATTTCAGCTCATGAAACATGGGACCAACACTTTTACATGTTGCGTGTATATTTTTTCAGTGTGTATTTAATGAATGTCTGAATCTTATACAGTGCCTTGCGAAAGTATTCGGCCCCCTTGAACTTTGCGACCTTTTGCCACATTTCAGACTTCAAACATAAAGATATAAAACTGTATTTTTTTGTGAAGAATCAACAACAAGTGGGACACAATCATGAAGTGGAAGGACATTTATTGGATATTTCAAACTTTTTTAACGAATCAAAAACTGAAAAATTGGGCGTGCAAAATTATTCAGCCCCCTTTAGTTAATACTTTATAGCGCCACCTTTTGCTGCGATTACAGCTGTAAGTCGCTTGGGGTATGTCTCTATCAGTTTTGCACATCGAGAGACTGACATTTTTTCCCATTCCTCCTTGCAAAACAGCTCGAGCTCAGTGAGGTTGGATGGAGAGCATTTGTGAACAGCAGTTTTCAGTTCTTTCCACAGATTCTCGATTGGATTCAGGTCTGGACTTTGACTTGGCCATTCTAACACCTGGATATGTTTATTTTTGAACCATTCCATTGTAGATTTTGCTTTATGTTTTGGATCATTGTCTTGTTGGAAGACAAATCTCCGTCCCAGTCTCAGGTCTTTTGCAGACTCCATCAGGTTTTCTTCCAGAATGGTCCTGTATTTGTCTCCATCCATCTTCCCATCAATTGTAACCATCTTCCCTGTCCCTGCTGAAGAAAAGCAGGCCCAAACCATGATGCTGCCACCACCATGTTTGACAGTGGGGATGGTGTGTTCAGCTGTGTTGCTTTTATGCCAAACATAACGTTTTGCATTGTTGCCAAAAAGTTCAATTTTGGTTTCATCTGACCAGAGCACCTTCTTCCACATGTTTGGTGTGTCTCCCAGGTGGCTTGTGGCAAACTTTAAACAACACTTTTTATGGATATCTTTAAGAAATGGCTTTCTTCTTGCCACTCTTCCATAAAGGCCAGATGTGTGCAATATACGACTGATTGTTGTCCTATGGACAGAGTCTCCCACCTCTGCTGTAGATCTCTGCAGTTCATCCAGAGTGATCATGGGCCTCTTGGCTGCATCTCTGATCAGTCTTCTCCTTGTATGAGCTGAAAGTTTAGAGGGACGGCCAGGTCTTGGTAGATTTGCAGTGGTCTGATACTCCTTCCATTTCAATATTATCGCTTGCACAGTGCTCCTTGGGATGTTTAAAGCTTGGGAAATCTTTTTGTATCCAAATCCGGCTTTAAACTTCTTCACAACAGTATCTCGGACCTGCCTGGTGTGTTCCTTGTTCTTCATGATGCTCTCTGCGCTTTTGACGGACCTCTGAGACTATCACAGTGCAGGTGCATTTATACGGAGACTTGATTACACACAGGTGGATTGTATTTATCATCATTAGTCATTTAGGTCAACGTTGGATCATTCAGAGATCCTCACTGAAATTCTGGAGAGAGTTTGCTGCACTGAAAGTAAAGGGGCTGAATAATTTTGCACGCCCAATTTTTCAGTTTTTGATTTGTTAAAAAAGTTTGAAATATCCAATAAATGTTGTTCCACTTCATGATTGTGTCCCACTTGTTGTTGATTCTTCACAAAAAAATACAGTTTTATATCTTTATGTTTGAAGCCTGAAATGTGGCAAAAGGTCGCAAAGTTCAAGGGGGCCGAATACTTTCGCAAGGCACTGTAAATGAAAATGGCCAATTTCGTTGCAATCAATTAGCTTAATTTTCATGGATTTCAACAACATAATGTTGCAGGACTGCTTATCTTATCGGAGATGATACCATGATATGATGCTATACAGTATGAACTGATTTCTAAGGGAACACGCCTAGGATTCATAGCTTCCATTACTGTACATGACAGTAGCTCATCGTAAAATGCATCCCAATGACCACCACAGAATGCTGAGTGGATAATGTTAAGAACATTCAGCATTATTAAGGTCATTTGTAAGGCACACTTACAAGTCTCCATGGGCTAAAACGGCAGAGGGTAGAACTCCTGATTATGTTGATAGACTCCTCATCAAATCATCAAGTCTCAAATGTAAATGAGCATGGGGTGCATTCGAAATGGAACCCTATTCCCTATAGAGTGCTCTTCTTATGACCAGGGATAGGGCTCTGGTCTAATGTAGTGCACTATATAGGGAATAGGGAGCCGTTTCAGACAGAACCATGCTTTTTTTTCTATTATAAATGACACACGCCCATCTAGATGCTTGAAACTGAGGATGTAATTGGATGACAGCAAAGTGAAAATAGTGAAAGAAGGCGCTTGACTGAGCACTAAGAGTCAAAGTGTGAAACCGAGGAGGAAACAACGTTAATAGCACTTACACCATTTATGGAAGATATCATAATGTTATTTTCACACCATTTCCAAGCAAGGGTGGAATAAGTTGACGTAAAATAGCAACACAATGTCAAATATTTCCTCTTGGTAAAGGATAATGAAATTGATTAAATTGAAAATGAAATTTAATTAGCCTGAAAGTAGAATTGATGTCATTGCTGACGTCAAAACAACTCTCTTGTGGATATTGAAATTGAAACCTATTTGATTAGTAGGCTTAGGCTATAGATCATGAATGTCATAGTGCACTTGCTATTGATCTTAATCAATAATGTTGCCTTTTAGGCTATGTTCCATTCAATTTAGTCAATCAAGGTTCTTGAAAAAGGTCATAAGATATTCAGTCACATTATTATGATGGTTGCATGACCACTTTTAAGATCTATTCTGTTCATGCTAATTCCCCAGATTGGGCGACATTGAATGGTTGCTGGGTGACCTGAAAGGTTGCTGGATTGAATCCCTGAGCTGACAAGGTAAAACATCTGTCTTTCTGCCCCTGAACAAGGCATTTCCCTGGTAGGCAGACATTGTAAACAAGAATTTGTTCTTAACTGACTTTCATAGTTAGGTAAAAAAAAAGAAGAAGATGGAGAGCAAGGATAAGAATAGGGTATTGTACTGAATTACAGATATCATGTCAGCAACAACTCAGTCAGTTGCTATAATAAATCCAAACACATTTTTGTAACTTCAAGCCCTCCTCCAGGAGCTTGGCAGCTAAATAGTAATAGGTAGGTGGTACCCTACTGAAATGTCAGACGCCATGGTCGATATGACTGCTTGCATGAGCTCATGGACCAGATAGACTCTGCGATTATACTAACTAACCAAGTGAAAACGTGCAGCTCGGACTGGGTCATGCACATTGACATGCAGCTTATAAAGCCTTTATAAGCTGCATGTCAAAGTCATGCTTTTCTGATGTATCTAGTACTTATGTCATGCAATAAAATGCAAAATAATTACTTAAACATCATACAATGTGATTTTCTGGATTTTTGTTTTAGATTCCTTCTCTCATAGTTGAAGTGTACCTATGATAAAAAGTACAGACCTCTACATACTTTGTAAGTAGGAAAACCTGCAAAATCGGCAGTGTATCAAATACTTGTTCTCCCCACTGTATAAGCCTGGGATATCAACCATTCAAAATTGGACTAAGTGGGAGTGACTATAGAATTCTATGGGAGTGACCTTACTGAGTAAAGTTTTTGTCATCAGGCTTTGTCCGTTGCTAGTAATACGTTTTTTCTTTCTCCCTGGTTGTCACTAGTTAACACAGACACAAAGTCATAATTATGGCTAAACCCTGCCCATTTACACAATTTATCTTCTTAAAATTTGACCTAACTAATGAAGGCGAATTTTGATGTTGTTGGTCCACCAGACCTTCCGTGCATTTGGACGGAAGTTTCTGGGAAACTTCTTAACTTCTTCAAGGTAGGGGGCAGTATTCTGAAGTTTGGATGACTGAGGTGCCCAAAGTAAACTGCCTGTTAGTCAGGCCCAGAAGCTAGGATATGCATATAATTGAACACAGTATATTCCGTATTGAATTTGATTATTTACATATTAGGGTACCTGAGATTGGATTAGAAATGTTGTTTGAATTGTTTGGTCAAAGTTTACAGGTAACTTTTTAGATTCTTTCCTATACCTGTTGGGCGAGTTGGAACAGGTGGATTTCTGAATCAAATGCGCCAAATAAACTGACATTTTTGGGATATAAAGAAGGACTTTATCGAACAAAACGACCATTAATTGTGAAACTGGGACCCTTTGGATTACAAAAAGATGAAGATCTTTAAGATCCAAGATTCTAAGCTACAGAATGGTGGAAACACTTGTATTTTTATGAATGAATACTACTTTTGTATTTTGAATTTCGCGCATCTTCACCGGATGCTACTGTCCTACCTAGCGCGTGAAATTCAAAATACAAAAATCATAATATTAAACATTCAAATACAAGTGTCTTACATCATTTAAAAGCTTAACTTCTTGTTAATCGAACCGCTTTGTCAGATTTCAAAAAGGCTTTACGGCAAAAGCATACCATGCGATTATCTGAGGACAGCGTCCCGCATACACCAGCATTAAAAACATTTTCCAAACCAGCGGAGGCGTCACAAAAATCTGAAATAGCGATAAAATAAATAATACAACTTTGAAGATCTTCCTCTGTTTGCAATCCCAAGGGTCCCAGCTACACAACAAATGGTTGTTTTGTTCGATAAAGTCCTTCTTTATATCCCAAAAAAGTATGTTTAGTTGGCCCGTTTGATTCAGTAATCCACCCGTTCCACTCGTTCAACATGCAGACAAAGGAATCCCAAAAGATACCAATAAACTTCGTCCAAACAAGTCAAACGACGTTTCTAATCAATCATCAGGTACAACTTCTTAAGGCTACGGGGCACTATTTTCACGTCCGGATAAAAAGTGTGCCCAAAGTAAACTGCCTGCTACTCAGGCCCAGAAGCTAGGATATGCATATAATAGGTAGACTTGGATAGAGAACACTCTAAAGTTTCTAAAATTGTTAAAATTATGTCTGTGAGTATAACATAACTTATTTGGCAGGCGAAACCTCGAGGACAAACCATCCAGAATGTATTTTTTTGAGGTCACTCTCTTTTCAATGGGTTTCTATGTGGATCTAGATTTCTAAGGCACTTGCTTGCAGTTCCTATCGCTTCCACTAGATGTCAGCAGTCTTTAGAAATTGGTTGATGTTTTTCCTTTGAGAAATTAAGAAGTTGCCATTTCCTATCTGGGTGGATAGCCAAGTGTACTGTTGTGGTTGGGGCGCGCGACCTGAAAGCTCGTCCACATTGTTTTCGTCCGGTATTGAACACACTTTATTCCGTCTTAAATTTGATCGATTATTTACGTTTAAAAATACCTAGAGTTGGATTAGGAAAATTATTTGAAATGTTTGGATCAAGTTTACAGGTAACTTATTAGATACTTTGTCATGCATTTTCTGAATCAAACGCGCCAAATAAATGGACAATTTGGAGATATAACGACGGAATTAACTTCTCTAGGGTAGGGGGCAGCATTCAGAATTTTGGATGAAAAGCATGCCCAAATTAAATGGCCTGCTACTCAGGCCCAGAAGATATGATATGCATATATGGCAGGCGAAAACCTGAGAAAAATCCATTCAGGAAGTAGTTTTCTTTTTGGTTTTGTAGTTTTCTATTCAATGCCATTACAGTATCCATTGACTTAGGACTCAAATTGCAGTTCCCATGCCTTCCACTAGATGTCAACAGTCTTTAGAAATTGTTTCAGGCTTCTATTCTGATGAATGAAGGAGTAAGACCAGTCTGAACGAGTGGACCCTACCGTGTCACAGAGCTTTTTCATGCGCAATCCCGAGAGAGTGCCTTTCTTGTTTACCTTTTATATTGACAAAGTTATTGTCCGGTTTAAATATTATAGATCATTTAGGCTAAAAACAACCTGAGGATTGAATATAAACATCGTTTGACATGTTTCTATGAACTTTACGGATACAATTTGGATTTTTTTGACTGCCTGTTTTGACTGCGTTTGAGCCTGTGGATTACTGAAGAAAACACGCGAACAAAACTGAGGTTTCTGGATATAAAGAGACTTTATCGAACAAAAATAACATTTCTTGAGTAAATTAATGTCTTCTGAGTGCCACCAAATGAAGATCATCAAAGGTAAGGGTTTCATTTTATCTCTATTTCTGACTTGTGTAACTCTTCTATATGGCTGGTTACTGATGATTATTCTGTGCTAAGGTATGCTTTCGCCGTAAAGCATTTTTTAAATCTGACACCGTGGTTGGATTCACAAGAAGTTCATCTTTAAAACTATGTAAAATATGTTTTGTATTCTGATTTTTTTCATGAGTATTTCTGTATTTGAATTGGGCGCTCTGCAATCTCACTGGATGTTGGCCAGGTGGGATGCTAGCATCCCACATACCCTAGAGAGGTTAATCGAACAAAAGGAGTATTTGTGATGTTTAATGGACATATTGGAGTGGCAACAGAGAAGATCTTCAAAGGTAAGGCATGAATTATATCGTTATTTCTGAATTCTGTGTCGTGCCTGGCGGGTTGAAATATGAAATATGTTTTTCATGTGTTTGTTTGATGGGGTGCTGTCCTCAGATAATAGCATGTTTTGCTTTTTTTCCTTTTTGAAATCTGACACTGTGGCTGGATTAATAAGAAGTTAATCTTTAAACCAATGTATAACACTTGTATGATTTATGAATTATTATTATAAGTGTTTCTGTTTTTGAATTTGGCGCACTGCTATTTCACTGAGTGTTGTCAAGTCAATCCCGTTAACAGGATTGGCGTGCGAAGGGATCACTAAGAAGTTAATATGTAATAAAATAAAAAATTTAAGACGGAATGTAGTATGTTCAATACCGGAGATAAATAACGAAGTGCACGCCCTCACAAGACGACAGTCCAAATGGGAGCCACCCTGAAAAACTATAACTACTAACTCATTTTTCAAAAAACAAGACTGAAACCATTTCTAAAGACTGTTGACATCTAGTGGAAGCCATAGGAACTGCAATCTGGGAGGAATTCCTTTGAATATCCCATAGACAAGAATTTGAATGGCCTGCCATATACGTTCTGTTATACCCACAGACATTATTTTAACAGGTTTTAGAAATTTCAGAGTGTTTTCTATCCAATGCTAATTTCTATACAACGCTAATTATATGCATATCCTAGCTTCTGGGCCTGTCACGGTCATTATAATGAGGAGACCAAGGCACAGCTTGATAGGGCGTACATAACTCTTTTAATGAAAAGAACGAACACTGAACAAAACTATACAAAACCACAAAACAAACCGTGAAGCTATATGACTAGTGCAAACAGGCAACTAAACATAGAATAACAACCCACAAACTATCCAAGGAATATGGCTACCTAAATATGGTCCCCAATCAGAGACAACGATAAACAGCTGCCTCTGATTGAGAACCAATCTAGGCAACCATAGACATAAAAACACCTAGACTAGAAAAACCCCATTAACATACAAAAGCCCCTAGACAATACAAAAACTACACAAACCACCCTTGTCACACCATGACCTAACTAAATAATAAAGAAAACAAAGATAACTAAGGTCAGGGCGTGACAGGGCCTGAGTAACAGGCAGTTTACTTTGGGCACGTCAGTCATCCGAACTTCTGAAAACTACCCCCTAGCCTTAAGATGGCGCCAAAGAACATGGCTGATGTATTAGATTCTCCCAACCAGTTGTGCTATTTTGTCTTTTTTTTTTGCGTTTTGTCTAACTTATTTTATTACTTATTGTGTACATAATGTTGCTGCTACCATCTCTTATGACTGAAAATATCTTCTGGACATCAGAAAAGCAATTACTCACCGCGGACTGGAAGAAACTTTTTCCTTTAACGAGTTCTCCGAGTTCTCACCTCTTGGGTGAAGAAAATACGCCGGAAAAAGGTCCGCAGATTGGGAATCCTTCTGAAAATCCGGAGGCAAGCGAGTAAACTCCCACTGCCTTCCATTCTTCTTGCTTACGTGCAATCATTGAAAAATAAAATGGATGACCTACGATTAAGATTATCCTACCAACGGGACATTAAAAATTGTAACATCTTATGTTTCACAGAGACGTGGCTGAACGAAGATACGGACAATATAGAGCTAGCGGGATTTTCCATGCACCGGCAGAACAGAGACGCTACCTCTGGTAAGACGAGTGGTGGGAGGTGTGTATTTTTGTCAATAACAGCTGCTGCGCGTTGTCTAATATTAAATAACTCTCGAGGTATTGCTCGCCTGAGGTAGAGTACCTTATCTGTATTATTCATAGCCGTCTATTTACCACCACAAAATTAAGCTGGCACTAAGACTGCTCTCATCCAACTCTATAAGGCCATAAGCAAATAAGAAAATGCTCACCCAGAAGCGACACTCCTAGTAGCCGGGGACTTTAATGCAGGCAAACTTAAATCCGTTTTACCACATTTTTAACAGCAAGTCACATGTGCAACCAGGGGGGAAAACAACCTGGACCACCTTTACTCCACAAACAGAGATGCATACAAAGCTCTCCCCCACTCTCCATTTGGCAAATCTGACAATTATTGTATTCCTGCATACAAGCAAAAACTAAGCAGGAAGTACCAGTGACTCGCTCAATACGGAAGTGGTCAGATGACGCGGATGCTACACTACAGGACTGTTTTGCTAGCACAGACTGGAATGTTCTAGGATTCATCCAATGGCAATGAGGAATACACCACCTCAGTCATCGGCTTCATCAATAAGCGCATCGTTGACGTCATCCCTACAGTGACTGTACATACATATTCCAACCAGAAGCCATGGATTACAGGCAACATCCGCATAGAGCTAAAGGCTAGAGCTGCCGCTTTCAAGGAGCGGAACACTAATCCGGACGCTTATAAGAAATCCTACCAAGACCTCAGACGAACAATCAAACAAGCAAAGTGTGAATACAGGATTAAGATTGAATCCTACTACACTGGCTCTAACGCCGTTGGATGTGGCAGGGCTTGAAAAATATTACAAACTGCAAAGGGAAACCCAGACGCAAGCTGCCCAGTGACGCAAGCCTACCAGACGAGCTAAATGCCTTTTAAGCTCACTACGAGGCAAGCAACACTGAAGCATGCATGAGAGCACCAGCTGTTCTGGATGACGATAGCCGATGTGAACAAAACCTTTATTAAACAGGTTAACATTCACAAAGCCTCAGGGCCAGACAGATTACCAGGATGTGTACTCAAGGTATGTGATGAACAAACTGTCAAGAGTTTTCACTGGCATTTTCAACCTCTCCCTGACTGTGTCTGTAATACCTACATGTTTCAAGCAGACCACCATAGTCCCTGTGCCCAAGGAAGCAAAGGTAACCTGCCTAAATTATTACTGCCCCGTGGCACTCACGTCACTAGCCATGAAGTGCTTTGAAATGCTGGTCATGGCTCACATCAACAGCATCCTCCCCGACACCCTAGACCCACTCCAATTCGCATACCGCCCCAACAGATCCACAGATGACGGAATGTCAATCGCACTCCACAGCTGCACCAACAAAGCATCCTGACCGGCTGCATCACCGCCTGGCAACTGCTCGGCATCTGACCATAAGGCGCTACAGAGGGTAACGCAAATGGCCTAGTACATCCCTGGGGCCAAGCTTTCTGCCATCCAGGACCTATATAATAGGCGGTGTCAATGGAAAACGCATAAAATTGTCAGTGGCTCCAGTCACCCAAGTCATAGACTGTTTTCTCTGCTACCGCACGGCAAGCGGTACAGAGCGCCAAGTGTAGGACCAAAAAGCTCCTCAACAGCTTCTACCCCCAAGCCAAAAGACTGCTGAACAATTCATAAAATCGCCACCGGACAATTTACATTGACCCCCCTTCCCTTTTGTACACTCACTGTTTGTTACCTATGCATAGTCACTTCCCCCCCACCTACATGTACAGATTGCCTCAACTACCCTGTACCCCGGCACACTGACTCGGTACCCCCTGTATATAGCCTTGTTATTGTTATTCTTATTGTGTTACTTTTAGTATTACTTTTTATTTTAGTCTACTTGGTAAACATTTTCTCTTTCTTGAACTGCAGTTGGTTAAGGGCTTGTAAGTAAGCATTTCACTGTAAAGTCTACACTTGTTGTATTCGGGACATGTGAAATATAAAGTTTGATTTGATTTAGATGTTGTGTAATGTGACTAACATGACTTCAATTTAGAGCGTGTGCCATCCTTCAGCACAAAATGTCATCCTTGTCACGTTCGTCATAAAGATGAGACCAAGGCGCAGCGTGAGTAGAGTTCCACATGTTTTTTAATAAAACCGAAACTCAGCAAAACAAAACAAACAAGCACAAACGAAACGTGAAGCCATACGAATAGTCAGAAAGGCAACTAAACATAGAACAAGATCCCACAAACACCAAAGGGAAATGGCTACCTAAATATGATCCCCAATCAGAAACAACGATAAACAGCTGCCTCTGATTGGGAACCATATCAGGCCACCATAGACATACAAATCACCTAGACCTACAAAAACCCCAGACATACAAAAAACCCTAGACAGTACAAAAACTAGCGTACCCACCCTAGTCACACCCTGACCTAACCAAAATATAAAGAAAACCGAGATATCTCAGGTCAGGGTGTGACAATCCTTTATAAAGCACACATTTATATAATATTCGACATGTTGAGTTATGTGACATTTGAAATTGGTGATTGTCACAGCTGTGCCACTTATTGAACCCTTTATAAAGCATGACGTACGGTGATACATGCTTTGTAACACTGTAACAGCATTCAGAAGGCTTTATGAAGCCTTTATTACCTGAACGTCTTTTAAAGTGGGACCTTATAGTATAGGTCGTGCTTTAATAAGCAATTTTGTGGTCATAGTGTATTAAGGGACAAAACGTGGTGTAGATATTGAGGGGACTGAACAGTAGACGAGGCTCCGGTGGGGTCCTCCCCCGGAAATTCTTCTGACATTTGAAAACGCAATTTCCTACAATTCTACACAGTTTGACATGACTTATTATGCCTCTCTTGAGTGGTATATGGAAGAATTTTTCTGAAAACAGTATGTGGAAGGATAAGTGGAAAAATGTGTAGTTTTATAATGCAATTCTACACGTCGTCATGAGTCTGAGAGAATATTTTGCCGTTTTAAAGCAAAATTCCTGCTACACATTTTGCCATTGTAATTCATTCTAGGTCATATTTCATAGAAATCTAGAAACACTGGACAGTTACTTTAAAGGTTGACTCAGTTATAGGGCTTTAAAACTTCTTAAGAATCAGTGTCCCTTTCATGGGACGGTTGAGCTAACACAGGCTAATGCTATTAGCATGAATCACAAGAATATTTCCCAGGAATAGACATATCTAATATTGGCAGAAAGCTTCAATTCTTGTTAAACCTTATAAGTGATCACTGCATCATTATACAATGCACCATCATGCCAGGTCATTTAACGCTTAAAACAATGGATGAATAAGATATTTGGCTACAGAAGTGCTTTATGCATTCTGTATAATCTCATTGAAGTGTGTCAGAGAGAGTTTTAATTGGCAATTGCATGACATTTCACACTCAGAATGTCTACTGAAATTAGCTTTCCATGGTGCCATCGGTCACACAAAAACTCCCACTCCAATAGTCACTTTCCCTGTGACTGATAGGAAACAAATGCATGCTCAGAAATATTAAATTGCTTCTTGGACTAGGATTCAAGGGCAGACCATGAAAACAACCAGTACAGGTAATCGGTTTTAAGCCCCTGGATTCGGAACGGCACACTTGATAAACTTGATAAATCAGTTCAACTGGAAATAACTGGGCTTGGGGAGAAACACACTAGTGTTGTGCCAAAGTGACTGGATTTTAAATAGATACATTAAAGGGAATGAATCCAATGGGTCAGGGTCGACTGGCAGTAATTTTGCTGCCTGTTATTGTCAGCAGGAACCCCGCGTAGAGAGCGCGCATGAAGAGCAAGCTTGTTGCTGGAAAGCATGACGCTCTGTGGCTCTGTCCAGCGTGCACAGTGCTGAAAATATAATAAAGGACAACAACAAGGCGTCTCAACAGAGTTTTCAGTGATGAAGACTTCGAGATGGCAAAAGAAACCCATCCTGTATACCTATTTGAAGAGATGCCTACATGAAAATCCCTTTCAAGACTGCTGCTTTCTCTCGGACCTGCTGTGATTGAACTTCATCTTCTTCTATTAGGAGAAAGGGAGAGTGGATCTTTTTAGGTGCAAGAGCGGCTGTCTGCAGAAATGCCAGCCAACCTCACCGTCTCAAACAACACCGTGCTAGTTCTGGGTGCCGAAATTAACACCGCACAAACCCGGGACACCGACTATAACTTCCCTGCTCTGATATTCGGAATATTGCTAATTGTGGTCATCATTTGTGGAAATTTGCTTGTGTGCCTTAGCGTGTACAGGGAAAAAGCTTTGAAAACTACAACCAACTACTTCATAGTCAGTCTGGCTGTGGCTGATTTGATGTTGGCAGTTTTGGTTTTGCCACTGTTTATATATGTTGAGGTGAGTAATATGTCTCAAAATGGTATGGTGCCTCAGTCAAAGCCATGCATTTTATTAAGATTAAAACAATGTGACTTTATGATGATGATTCATATTAATAATATTAGTAGTAGTGATAGTATTAATCATTATAATCATTTATGATATTCATTCAAAAGGGCCAATTAATTGTGATAGGAAGCTATTTCAAATTAGAGCACATAATGTAACATTGTTTATAATGTAATATAACATCTATCAATCCAAATCACAGATTATGACAGAAAAGACCACATGTTATTAACCAATAATATCAATTGTCATTGATATTATGCATATATGTATGTATGCCATATTTACACAATTGGTTATTGTCTAACAACCTATCATCTATTGGGGCCAGGTTAATTTACATGTGTTGCAGCTGATGCAAGGTGAACACTGCACAGACTGGATGATGTGAATGCTGGAGAAACACAGTTAGCTCATTAATCCAATGGTTTGCTAAGGCATGTGTGCCTAGATTGCTGCTGTTGTCAAAGCTATTCTGTCAAAACTTCTCATTTGGCTTGCAAACACCACTGAGTATTTGAGACATGACTTCACCAGATCATACTGAATTTTCAACTTCACAAATATTTATACTATTTCTAAGTATTTCAGATACGCTTAGATCTACTGTCTATAAGTCATTACTTATAGGGGCGGCAGGGTAGCCTAGTGGTTAGAGTGTTGAACTAGTTATCGGGAAGGTTGCAAGTTCAAAAACCCTGAGCTGCCAGGGTACAAATCTGTCGTTCTGCCCCTGAACAGGCAGTTAACCCACTGTTCCTAGGCTTCATTGAAAATAAGAATTTGTTCTTAACTGACTTGCCTAGTTAAATAAAGGTAAAATAAAAAAAATGACTGTGGATTGGCAGAATTTCCCAAACCTGTAACTCAATCTAACGCCAACAACTACACAGCTGTAACTACACTGTAGGCATGAACTGTATTTGACCCCTCGGGGGATGCGTGGGTTGCCTCTCCACTGATGGGACCAAAACCCCCTGCAGCGAGTCATTGCACGGCTGCATCCCCATCCGTTCTGCCACAGCACATGCCTCAACAATCGCAGCACAATACACACATTTGTCCCAGCAGGCAGTCAACACTGGGCCGGGGAAATGAGGCTGACTAGCGCGTCCTCTCAGCCCCCCCCCCCCCTCCCTCAGCCAGACAGCCACTAGTAGCCAAGAGACCCAGCATAGGAACAATGGTTTTTCACTGACAGAACATTCCATTCCCAGGGTCACTGTCCCAAGCATCACACTGGACACCACTATGGCCCCTTCAAGAGTGCTTGATATAGCAACCAACTGGCCAGTCGGAAAGAGACCATGGATGAATCGATGGATGAAATTGGGGGGTCCTGTTCTAATTCTTTGAGAATGCATCCATCATGCCTCGCATCCCTCCTTTCCTCCTTTCCTTGGGGGGGAATGCTGATTTAACATGACTGGTGTAAAATACGATTTATGCTTGATCCGGAAATGTGGTCCGGAGACTCCGTACGTTGGGTGTGAAGCAATTGCGGAGCCTCCGAAGTCCAAGTCAAGCTCCATACCGCATCGCAGTGCACGACCCAAATTTTGTAACAATGTGGAGGGCTCCATATAACTCTGCATTGACATGATTGGTTGACGGTAGGTGGGGGCGGTACGTCCTGTATAAACACAAACTCACTTCCTTGACAACTTCCTTCACAACAGCTCTGCTCTGCTCAACGATGAGCAAGACTTTGAATGCCCTGATTTCTGCAGAGGCCACATCGCTGTAAATGCTGTTTGACTAATACAGAAACCAGATTGACCATAAATCGGCTTTATGATGGAATCTTCGCTTTCAGTGATTACTTCAAGGACTTAAAGAAGGAAACTTACAGAAAAACCACATAAATTTTGTGATCACGTGAAAACGTGACAACATGTTAAAAGCAACATGCAATAACATAAAACTACACATGTGAAAACATGATCTCGTGAAATAAGTGTGACAACATGGGGATGCAATCTTTCAACATGTGATATCATGAAACTTTCACGAGATCATGTCTTCACATGTGCTCAAATGTTGTCGCGTGTAAAGATCTGATAACATGGGGATGCAAAATTATAACATGATAAAATTAAACTACACATGACAACATTTGAACATGTGAAAGCCCAGGTATCAAATTCAATCTAGAAAGAATGTTTTATTTTAAAAAGCATAATTTACATTAATTCAATTTAAACAGTCATGGTCCCCTGGAGGTTTTGCCTAGTTCCAGGTTTGTTCCAGGGCCGTCCCCAAGGATGTTTTTAGGACTTCTCTGAACGTTGTGTCATGGTCCCCTGGAGGAGGGGAGGAGACCATGACACAACATCCCAAGAATGTCCTAAAAACATCCCTGGGTGTTGTTTTTGTTTAGTTCCCGAACTAAACAAAAACCTCCATCGGACCATGACACAAGATCCCAATAACATCCTTGGGGACACCCCTGGAACTACACAAAATCTCCAGGGAACCATGACACAACGTTTCGAGAAGGTAGTAGAAACGTCTTTGGGAATGTTACTGGAACAAAACGGAAACTTGACAAAAAGCTCCAGGGGACCATGACACATCAACCCAAGAACGTAACTGGATGAGCATGTTAGGACATTTGTAAGATGTTTTCAAGACATTTGTTTTACCAGTCGGCAGGACATCATGTGATGGTCCCAGATGGTCCTAAACCATGATAAGTAATGAAATGGTATGGGGAGGTTTAAAGTAAGTGCATGCTGTTCAGCAGAAATAATGTACAAATCTTTAATCAATCAGAATATGATTACGTTTGACATGATCACTTAGTACTGACTTGTCAATATGACCCCACCTGGGATTTTAACTCACAGCCTCTGCGTTTGGGGTACTCTGATTTTCCTGCTTCCCCACAAAGTCCCTTACACATTCATTAACAACAGTGCCTTCAGAAAGTATTCATACCCCGTGACTTCAAAATGCCTGAAAATTCTATTTTTTTATCACCCATTTACAACAGCCCATAATGACAGAGTGAAAACATGTTTTTAGATTTACAGAAATATCTCATTTACATAAGTATTCACACCCCTGCGTCAATACATGTTACAATCACTATGGCAGCGAATACAGATTTGAATCTTTCTGGGTAAGTCTCAAAGAGCTTTGCACAACTGCATTGTACAATATTTGCACATTAGTCTTCAAACAATTATTTAAGCTCTGTCAAGTTGGTTGTTGGTCATTGCTAGAAAGTAATTTTCAAGTCTTAACATAGATTTTTAAGACAATTTAAGTCAAAACTGTAACTAGGCCACTCAGAAACATTCAATGTGGTCTTGGTAAGCAACACCAGTGTATATTTGGCCTTATGTTTTAGGTTATTGTCCTGCTGAAAAGTGAATTTCAGTGTCTCCCAGTGTCTGTTGAAAAGCAGACAACCAGGTTTTCCTCTAGGATGTTGCCTGTGCTTAGCTCTATTCTGTTTCTTTTTATCCTACAAAAATCCATAGTCCTTGCCAATGACAAGCATACACATAACATGATGCAGACACTACCGTGCTTGAAAATATGAAGAGTGTCACTCAGTGATTTATTTTGTTGGATTTGGCCCAAACATAACGCTTTGTATTCAGGACATGAAGTACATTTATTTTCCACATTTATTGCAGTTTTACTTTAGTGCCTATTTGTGACGTAACTACACTGTTGTTGATCCATCCTGTTTTCTCTTATTACAGCCATTAAACTGTGTAACTTTTTTAAAGTCACCATTGGCCTCATGGTGAAATCCCTGAGTGGTTTCCTTCCTCTCCGGAAACCAAGTTAGGAAGGACACCTTTGTCTTTGTAGTAACTGGGTGTATTGATACACCATCCAAAATGGAATTAAAAGCTTCAGCATGCTCAAAGGAATATTCAATGTCTACTTCTTGTATTTTTACCCATCTACCAATAGGTACCCTTCTTTGTGAGGCATTGAAAAACCTCCCTGGTCTTTGGTTGAATCTGTGTTTGAAATTCACTGCTCAACTAACCTTACGTATAATTGTATGTGTGGGAGATGAGGTAGTCAATCAAAAATCATGTTAAATACTATTATTGCACATAGAGTGTGTCTATGCAACTTATTAGGTGACTTGTTGAGACAAGTTTTACTCCTGGATTTACAGTATTTATTCGCTTGCCACATCAGAGGGTTTGAACACTTAATGACTCAAGACCTTTTAGCATTTCATTTTTAATTCATTCGTAGAAAATTTGAAAAACATAATTCCACATTGACATTAATGGGGTATTGTGTTCATGCCAGTGGCAAAATCTCAATTCAATATATTTTTTATTCCAGACTGTAACACTACAAAATGTGGAAAAAGTCAAGGGGTTTGAATACTTTCTGAAGGCACTGTATAATACATCTCTGCACTTAGCAAAAGAGTTCCATCTGCATTGCTATTTTAGTTAATCAGTTAATAGTCAGTTAGTCTGACTAGTCTTTCATCATTGATATAATTGACTTATTTGTAGCAATTTGAGGGTTTTCTGTATTTTTAACAAAGCTAAGATTTAGTTTTAAGTCCAAAGTGTCGGAATACAGGTGAATTGTATTCAGTCATTGTCACAGACATGGTGGCGTAGCAGGAAGATCGGAATGCCGTAAACCAAGAGATTCAAATCCCAGGTGAGGACATGTTCAATAATAATTGCTGTATAAATTATGGCTGGGCAGTAAACTGTATTTTACTACATAGCAGTAGGCCTATTGATGCAGATAGGACTGTACTGTGCAGCAGGGCACGAGCAAAGAGCTCAGCTTCAAAATGTTAGTGATCCAATTAGAGATAGGCTACCTGAGCCCTGCTCATACCCTAGTTATTGATGAAAAAAGGTCATCTACCTAGAAATCGGCACAATGCCCCGTGTGGCGAAACTAAAGACTGCCATTGAATCTATTGAAAATAAACTGAACAAAAACATAAACTCAAAATGCAATAACTTCAAATATTTTACTGAGTTGAAGTTCATATAAGGAAATGAGTCAATTGAAATAAATGCATTAGTCCCTAATCCATGGATGTTACATGACTGGGAATACAGATATGCATCTGCTGGTCACAGATACCTAAAAAGGGTAGGGGTACACACTGTCGTACATGTCGATACAGAGCATCCCAAACATGCTCAATGGGTGACATGTCTGGTGAGTATGCAGGCCATGGAAGAACTGGAAAACGTTCAGCTTCCAGAAATTGTGTACAGATCCTTGCAACATGGGGTTGTGCATTATGTTGAAACCTGAGGTGATGTCAGCGGATGAATGGCACAACAATGGGCCTCATGACTTGGTCATGCTATCTCGGTGCATTCAAATTGCCATTGATAAAATGCAATTGTGTTCATTGTCCGTAGCATATGCCTGCCCATACCATAACCCCACCGCCACCATGGGGCACTCTGTTCACAATGTTGCCATCAGCAAACTTCCCGCCCACAAGACGCTTTGCACGCTGTCTGCCATCTGCCCGGTACAGTTGAAACCAGGATTCATCCTCGAAGAGCACATTTCTCCAACATGCCAGTGGCCATTGAAGGTGAGCATTTGCCCACTAAAGTCGATTATGACGTTGACGAGCACGCAGATGAGCTTCTATGAGACTGTATCTGACAGTTTGTGCAGAAATTCTTCTATTGTGCCAATCCAGTTTCATCATCTGTCCAGGTGGCTGGTCTCAGACGATTCCGCTGGTGAAGAAACTTGAGACATCTGTGGCATTGTGTTGTGTGACAAAACTGAACATTTTACAGTGGCCTTTTATTTTCCCCAGTACAAGGTGTACCCTTGTAATAGTCATGCTGTTTAATCAGCTTTTTGATATGCCAACCCTGTTAGGTGGATTAATTATCTTGATAAAGGAGAAATGCTCACTAACAGGGACGTTAACACATTTTTGCACAACGTTTTAGAGAAATAAGCTTTTTGTGCATATGGAAGATTTCTGGGATCTTTTATTTCAGCTCATGAACGTTGTGACCAACACTTTACGTGTTGCGTTTATATTTGTGTTAAGTATACGTCATGGTCATAAAATATAATCATTTTTCTGATAAAGGAAAATTGACTTTTTCACAAAATGGAGGCATTCATAGACAAAAACGTGTGGAACAGTGTGGGAATGATAATGAGTGAAGAAAATACAGAAATAGATGAAAATGCAGAGAAAGATTTTTGGTTGAAGTTTGATTGATAAAACAATCCGAAGAGAGAGAGACCCATTAAAACAACTTAGAATGTATTTGTTGCCACCCTATGGTCATGCACTACTCATATAAATAGCTGTTATTATTCAAAAACATAAAATAACATCATACTGTCAAAAATTAGAACAATATTGTGATATATTTTGGCCATATCGTCCAGCCCTAGTATAAATAATAATACACAATGTAATCATGTATGTCAAAGTGAGTCATATATGCAATTTGAAAACACTCTAAATTAAACACTTGTTTGTGTGTTTTCTAACGACTCGTTTTTGTTTGCAGGGCATCACAAAAATGTGCACGTGAAAATTTGAATCCACATGTGAAAGGTTGGGTTCATAAACATGTGAAAATCCACGTGAAGTTTCATGTGAATTATCATCACCTGAGAAATATTCAAAAAACGCATGCCTTTAAATGATATGACATGAGAATTCATGTAATTTTTCACGTGAAATTCATGTGGTTTTTCCGTAATGGGAATGATGGAAGGAGAAATGTGTTTTTACATGTTATTGGAACAGAGCCACATGTTACACGTTACATGACAGTGAACACATGTCCCCAACCTGGCAGCCAAATCAGAGAGAAAGAAGTTATTAATAACAAGCCAATTAAAATATGTGATTAGAATACCGTTAAAATCATCTAAATTGTGTCAAGGCCAAAACTTGTCATAACTGACATATGCTCCACGCCTGCAATTTCCAATCAGCCAGAGGGGCTTCACTCTGCTCAGCTCTATGATAGAGCTGCAGCAGCGCTAATGAGGAAATTGATTTCACACACAGCCAATCTGGTGGGTGCAGAACGCTAGCCAAGGGCGAGACCTTGTGGAAGTCATCAGAGGGCAGGGAGGGGCAAAGGGTAGTCAGCAGACCTTGGCTTTATCTCAATTAATCTTTCCACGATTCCTTGCATCCTATGTCCTTGCCTCCTTCTCAACCATACCGAAGGAGCATATCGAAGGTCATTACCCTATCACATTCTTTCATGTGTTTTGAGAAAGAGATGAGGAGAAAGGCAGCTTGGAATCAAGGAAAGATTGAGAAAGAGACAAAGTTATTTTTAAGTTCAGTGATGTTGCCTGTCTGACCGTGTGTGTTTGCTGCTCTGTTTCAGTTCCAGGGTGGTCTGTGGTCACTGAACATGCATGTCTGCGACGGCCTGATGACAATGGACGTGATGCTGTGTACGGCCTCCATATTCAACCTCTGCGCCATCAGCATCGACAGGTTATCGACCTTTAACTCTCTGTTAACATTCGGTCCGACCTCTCAGGTGGTGGTCAAAGCGCTGACATCAAGTGTGACTTATGACAGAAACAGCCCTGCAATACAAGCATGAGTCGATTCATTGATATCCCCCCCATGATGTTTGAGCTAGGTCAAGTTCACTAAAATAATCTATGGATTCCAATTAACTTTCCTACCCTGTGTCCGAATGTTTGAGCCATTGAATACCAATACTAACATGTTCTCTCCCAAAGCACTTTGCTGGGAGTTGTGCTGGCAGCGTTAGCAGCACAAGGGAGGAGACCCCTGCTGCTTTTGCTATCAGCCCAAGTCATAGGTTATAGTGTCTCCTCCACTAGATAGGATTAGGAAAATAACCATATCTCCAGCAATGACCTGTCATCTCTCTCTTCCCCCTTTCTTCCTGAAACCACTCAGTGTTAACGGAAAGCACAAATGAAGCAGAGAGAGAAAAACTTACAAGAAATAAAACCTCAGGATAAAATATGTTTCCATTTGATAAACTGGTAGCATTTGCATGGGAACATTAGCTGATAAATTTATCCTTTTCATTGCTCACTGTTACAACGCCTATCATTGACTTTAAGATATATAGGGCCTGTTGAGGTATTTGTTGCCTCTGTGTTGCCTGTAGCCAAGAAAACCTCATTAGCATTCACACAAATGGGAATAATATAATTTTTTAAATAAATTAAAGCCTACCAAAGGATCCAAACACATGCCCCTTTCCATAAAAGACTGCCCAGGTGAATTCAGGTGAAGGCTATGATCCCTTATTGATGTCCACTTCAATCAGTGTAGATGAAGAGGAGGAGACAGGCTAAAGAAGGATTTTTAAGCCTTGAGACCAATGACACATTGGTTTTGTATGTGTGCTATTAGGAGGGTGAATGGGCAAGACAAATTATTTAAGTGCCTTTGAACGGGGAATGGTAGTAGGTGCCAGGCGCACCAGTTTGAGTGTGTCAAGAACTGCAACGCTGCTGGGTTTTTCACGCTCAACAGTGTCCCGTGTGCATCAATAATGGTCCACCACCCAAAGGACATCAAGCCAACTTGACACAAATGTGGGAAGCATTGGAGTCAACATGGGCCAGCATCCCTGTGGAACACTTTTGACACCTTGTAGAGTCCATGTCCCGAAGAATTGAGGCTGTTCTGAAGGTGTTCCTAATGTTTTTTTGCACTCAGTGTACATAATATATTTGTGTCAAAGGTAATGTACTAGAACAAGTATCAAATTCATTCCACGGAAGGACGAGTGTCTGTTTTCGGTCCTCCCTTGTTTGATGAGTTAAGGTTGCTGATTAGTTAAACTCCCCTCACCTGGTTGTACAGGTCTTAATTGGACACAAATTGAAAGGGAAAAACAGCAGACACCCTGCCCTCAATGGAATGAGTTTGACACCCCTGTACTATAATAAACAAAAATATAAACGCACCATGGAAAGTGTTGGTCCCATGTTTCATGAACTGAAATAAAAGATTCCAGAAATGTTCCATATGCACCAAAAATATTATTTATCTCAAATTGTGTGCACACATTAGTTTTCATCCCTGTTAGTGAGCATTTCTCCTTTGCCAAACAGCATGATCATTACACAGGTACACCTTGTGCTGGGGACAATAAAAGGCCACTCTAAAATGTTCAGTTTTGTCACACAACACAGTGCCACAGATGTTCTGAGGGAGTGTGTCATTGACATGCTGACTGTAGGAATGTCCACCAGAGCTGTTGCCAGAGAATGCCATGTTCATTTATCTATCCGTAAGCCATCTCCGTAGTTTTCGAGAATTTAGCAGTAGCTCCAACCGGCCTCACAACCGCAGACCATGTGTAACCACGCCGGCCCAGGCCCTTCACATCCTGCTTCTTCAGCTGCGGGATCGTCTGAGACCAGCCAACCAGACAGCTCATGAAACTGAGGAGTACTTCTGTCTGTAATAGAGACCAGCCCTAAAAACTAATTCTGATTGGCTGGTCCTCCCAGGCCTCCTCATGGCTGTGCCCCTGCTCAGTTGTGTCAAATCCATAGATTAGGGCCTAATGAATTCATTTTAGTTGACTGATTTCCTTCTATGAAATGAAACTCAGTAAAATCTTTGAAATTGTTGCTTGGTGCGTTTATATTTTTGTTTAGTATATAATGATAGATCAAAGGAAATCATTAATGAATGTCTCTCTTCTACAAAGAGAAAACATAGTGAATACAGCTCCTCTCAATCTTTTCTCTGGTATATATTTTAATTCAGGTTCATCGCTGTCTCCATTCCACTCAACTACAACCTTAAGCATGTTGATCAGAGACAGATCTTCCTGCTCTCCGCCACGTGGATCCTGGCCTTGGCAGTGGCCTCACCCGTCATGTTTGGCATCCAAAACGTCCCGCAGCGGGACTCTACAGAGTGTAAACTGGAGGACGACAACTTTGTGGTCTACTCCTCTGTCTGCTCTTTCTTCATTCCCTGTCCCATCATGCTCCTCCTCTACTGCGGCATGTTCCGGGGATTGAGGAGGTGGGAGGAGGCACGCAAGGCCAAGCTGAGGAGCAGCATCCTGGTCTGTAGGAAGTTCCAGGACGCAACTGCCTCACTGCCCCCGCTGGACTCCCTGCCTCCTCCTCTACCCCCAATTATCAAGAGGAAGGAGCTAACAGACATGAAGCCAGAGCTAAAGGATATTAATCTGGAAGAGCTGGACCCTTACCCCCTAGATTCTCCAGACGGCCCCTATAATAACTCCTCACCAGACACACCAGACCGCCCCTATAACAACTCGTTAACAACTACAGAGTACAAGGACGGCCCTGTGCCCACCGTGGTGGCCTACTCTAACATTGGGTACAACCTCCACCCCCAAACCGACCCTCACCAGAAGAAGAGGGCCAAGATTAATTGTCGAGAGAGGAAGGCCATGAAGGTGCTTCCTGTCGTTGTGGGTGAGTTGGATCATTTTTGTTTTCTTATCTGTTTGGTTGGCACTTTGCACTTTTTCTATTATGGTAACACTGTTGGTTGGGCACTGATGCAACTGTTAATGTAACTGTTGTAATAACTAAATGTACTCTGAACAAACAAAGCCACACAACAACCGCAAAATATTAATTGTAAATATATTCATGGTCAATCTTCTGTGCATTGTGCGGTCTGAGTCATCACCAAGAGAACTAGCCAGATGATTCCGACCCTACTGTTACGCTTGTTTACACTGAGCTGCACTGGGATCGGAACGCCATTATGGTTATATTAAGATACCACGAAGCAGGTGCGAGATATGGGTCGAGAGAAGTACACTACATGACCAAAAGTATGTGGACACCTTCTTGTCGAACACCAAAATCATGGTCATTAATATGGAGTTGGTCTGCCTTTGCTGCTGTAACAGCCTACACTCTTCTGGGTAGGCTTTCCACTAGATGTTTGAACATTGCTGCAGTGACTTGCTTCCATTCAGCCACAAGAGTATTAGTGAAGTCGGGCACTGATGTTGGACGATTATGTCTGGCTCACAGACAGCATTCCAATTACTCCCAAAGGTGTATGATTGAGTTAAGGTCAGAGCTCTGTGCAGGCCAGTCAAGTTCATCCACACTGATCTCGACAAACCATTTCTGTATGGACCTCGCTTTGTGCATTGTCATACTGAAACAGGAAAGGGCCTTCCCCAAACTTTTGCCACAAAGTTGGAAGCAGAGAATTGTCTAGAATGTCATTGTATGCTGTAGCATTAAGATTTCCCTTCATTGGAACTAAGGGGCCTAGCCCAAACCATAAAAAAACAGTCCCAGACCATTATACCTCCTCCACCAAACGTTACAGTCGGCACTATGCATTTGGGCAGGTAGCGTTCTCCTGGCATCCTCCGAACCCAGATTAGTCCGTTGGACTGCCAGATGGTGAAGCGTGATTCATCACTCCAGAGAATGCGTTCCACTGAAAGTCCAATGGCTGTGAGCTTTACGACACTCCAGCCAATGCTTGGCATTGTGTATGGTGATCTTAAGCTTCTGTGCGGCTGTTCGGCCATGGAAAACAATTTCATGAAGCTACCGGCGAACAGTTCTTGTGCTGACGTTGCTTCCAGATGCAGTTTGGAACTCAGTAGTGAGTGTTGCAACGAAGGACTGATGATTTTAACATGCGCTACAAGCTTCAGCACTCAATGGTCCCAGTGAAAAGGGTATATTTCCAGAATTTTGTTTTGTATTTCTGCGTGAGGTACAGTGGCATATCCCATCCCGGCATTGAGGTACAGTTGAAATCGGAAGTTTACATACACCTTAGCCAAATACATTTAAACTCAGTTTTTCACCATTCCTGACATTTCATCCTAGTAAGAATTCCCTGTTTTAGGTCTGTAAGGATCACCACTTTATTTTAAGAATGTGAAATGTCAGAATAATAGTAAAAATAATGATTTATTTCAGTTTTTATTTATTTCATCACATTCTCAGTGGGTCAGAAGTTTACATACACTCAATTAGTATTTGGAGCATTGCCATTAAATTGTTTAACTTAGGTCAAACATTTCAGGTAGCCTTCCACAAGCTTCCCACAATAAGTTGGGTGAATTTTGGCCCATTCCTCCTGACAGAGCTGGTGTAACTGAGTCAGGTTTGTAGGCCTCCTTGCTCGCACACACTTTCTCAGTTCTGCCCACACATTTTCTATGGGATTGAGGTCAGGGCTTTGTGATGGCCACTCCAATACCTTGACTTTGTTGTCCTTAAGCCATCTCGCCACAACTTTGGAAGTATGCTTGGGGTCGTTGTCCATTTGGAAGACCCATTTCCACATAATTTTCCTGACACATGATGCAATCTATTTTGCACCAGTCGCTCCTGCAGCAAAGCACCCCCACAACATGATGCTGCCACCCCCGTGCTTCACGGTTGGGATGGTGTTCTTCGGCTTGCAAGCCTCCCCGTTTTTCCTCCAAACATAACGATGGTCATTATGGCCAAACAGTTCTATGTTTGTTTCATCAGACCAGAGGACATTTCTCCAAAAAGTACGATCTTTGTCCCCATGTATATTTGCAAACCGTAGTCTGGCTTTTTTTATGGTGGTTTTGGAGCAGTGGCTTCTTCCTTGCTGAGCGGCCTTTCAGGTTATGTTGATATAGGACTCGTTTTACTGTGGATATAGATAATTTAGTACCTGTTTCCTCCAGCATCTTCACAGGGTCCTTTGCTGTTGTTCTGGGATTGATTTGCACTTTTCGCACCAACGTATGTTCATCTCTAGGAGCCAGAATGCGTCTCTTCCTGAGCGGTATGACAGCTGCATGGTCCCATGGTGTTCATACTTGTGTACTATTGTTTGTACAGATGAACATGGTACCTTCAGGCGGTTGGAAATTTCCCCCAAGGATGAACCAGACATGTGGAGGTCTTACATTTTTTTCTTCTGAGGTCTTGGCTAATTTCTTTTGATTTTCCCATGATGTCAAGCAAAGAGGCACTGAGTTTGAAGGTAGGCCTTGGAAAACATCCACAGGTACACCTCCAATTGACTAAAATGATGTCAATTAGCCTATCAGAAGTTTCTAAAGCCATGACAGTTACATATTTCTTACGTCTAAATAAACAGGGTCATTATTGGGCCTAACAAGTTATTATAATACCATTTAGCGAATACTGGCTAATTAACTTAAACGTAATCCTTTATCCAATCATCATGTAAGGTTTACCTGTGCCCTTAAGACCTAGAAATGATGTTATCCCTACAGCATCACCATTTTGTTGGTAGAGTGTTCAGCCTTCTGACTGGAAGTATGGAACCAGAAATACACCTGAGCAAAGATACTTGTACAGGATAATGTATTATCAAAATTGAATGACAATTATCCGGGGCATGGCCATTTCTAGCATTTCACATATTCTTCATGCAGTTTCCTTGCCTGTGAGAACTTGTGCAACTGCTTTAAGCCAGAGAGCCAATCCTGTAGTCTGTTCCAGTAGACAAACACACACACACACACACACACACACACAACCCCACAGGGTACAGGCAGAGGGCATGACAGGAAATTATTCTGGATGATCCTTCCCTTCCCCATGCCAAAATCATCCATACTGCAAAGTCGTACACTAAAGGAACAGCACACACACACACACAAATAAATACTGAGCAAAATGTCTTATAGGGCAGATGGAGAACAAGGGAAAAGGGGGAGAAAGATAAGGGGGGAGGAGAGAGGAGAAAGAGAGAGAAACACTCAATGACCTCGATCAGCCTTGTTTCCTTGTGCCATCTTTGAGTCCATCTGTCCAGGGATGGTGTGTATTAATGGTGTGTATTAATGGAGTTGGTGTATTTATTGAAAAGGCAGAACTGAAGCATGGCCTATATACTATGGCATTTGAGGATAAAACCCGGTGTCAATTAAATAGATTTGACATACAGGTTGATCAAATCTAAATCATGCGACAAACAGAAGAAGTCGTCTAGACCAAGGTATTCTCAAAGTGGGATCAGTGGCGGTACTGCATTTCATTTCATATTTTTTATGAATATTACTAACAGATGAAATTACTTTCAACCAAGGGATCCATGAAATACGTTTCAAGTGTGTCATACAATACAGTGTAACATTATTCATCTACAATTTTGATGGGAGACTGTTACGGAGGAGCGTAAATGTTTTTTTAGGCTGGATCATGTTGTTGAATTGTATTTAATTGTTGTACGTTTTAATTCTGTAAGGTACTGATTGTTGCTGCCTTCTTGAAAAAGAGATTCTGGATCTCATTGGGCTTTTCCTGGTTAAATAAATGTTAAATAAAAATGTCTAAATGATGTTCTTAACCCTGGGCCTGGTTGGCTCACAGGGATATTGGTATCCACACTACTCAATTATCAGCTTTTCAACTCAAACTAATACCCCAAAATGTTATATATATATATATATACAGTACCAGTCAAAAATTTGGACACACCTACTCATTCATGTTTTTTCTTTATTTTTTACTATTTTCTACATTGAAGAATATTAGTGAAGACATCAAAACTATGAAATAATGCATATGGAATCATGTAGTATTCAAACAAAAAAGTGTTAAAAACAAATTTGAGTTTCTTCAAAGTACCCACCCTTTGCCTTGATGACAGCTTTGCACACTTTTGGCATTCTCTCAACCAGCTGAACTACTCACCTGGAATGCATTTCAATTAACAGATATGCCTTGTTAAACGTTAATTTGTGGAATTTCTTTCCTTCCTAATGCATTTGAGCCAATCAGTTTTTTTTGTGACAAGGTAGAGGTGGTATACAGAAGATTGTCCTATTTGGTAAAATACCAAGTCCATGTTATATGAAACTGGCTCTCATGAGGACCGCCACAGGAAAGGAAAACCCAGAGTTACCTCTGCTGTAAAGGATTAGTTCCTTGGAGTTAACTGCACCTCAGATTGCAGCCCAAATAAATGCTTCACAGAGTTCAAGTAGCAGACACATCTCAACATCAACTGTTCAGAGGAGACTGTGTGAATCAGGATTTCAGGGTCGATTTGCTGCAAAGAAAACACTACGAAAGGACACCAATAAGAAGAAGAGACTTGCTTGAGCCAAGACACACGAGCAATAGACATTAGATGGGTGGAAATCTGTCCTTTGGTCTGATGAGTCCAAATTTGAGATTTTTGGTTCCAACTGCCATGTCTTTGTGAGACGCAGAGTATGTGAACGGATGATCTCCACATGTGTGGTTCCCACCGTGAAGCATGGAGGAGGAGGTGTGATGTGTGGAGGTGCTTTGTCTGTGACACTGTCAGTGATTTATTTGGAATTCAAGGCACAATAACCAGCATGGCTACCACAGAATTCTGCAGCGATACGCAATCCCATCTGGTTTGCGCTTAGGGGACTATCATTTTGTTTTTTTAACAGGACAATTATCCAAAACACACCTCTAGGCTGTGTAAGGGCTCTTTGACCAATAAGGAGAGTGATGGATTTCTGCATCAGATGACCTGACCTTCGCAATCACTTGACCTCAACCCAATTGAGATGGTTTTGGATGCGTGTGACCGCAGAGTGTAGGAAAAGCAGCCAAGAAGTGCTCAGCATAAGTGGGAATTCCTTCAAGACTGTTGGAAAAGCATTCCAGGTTTTTTATTTAATTTATTTAACTAGGCAAGTCAGTTAAGAACAAATTCTTATGTACCCGGACAATTATTTACAATAACCCGGACGACGCTGGGCCAATTGTGCGCCGCCCTATGGCACTCCCAATCACGGCCGGTTGTGATACAGCCTGGATTCGAACCTATCTTAGTGCCTCCAGCACTGAGATAGAGTGTCATTTACCTCTGCGCCACAGGTGAAGCTGGTTGAGAGAATGCCAAGAGTGTGAAAAACTGTCAACAAGGCAAAGGGTGGCTACTTTCAAGAATCTCAAATTTAAAATATATTTTGAATTGTGTGTGTAGCACTTTTTTGGTTACTACATGATTCAATATGTGTTATTTCATAGTTTTGATGTCTTTACTACCATTCTACAATGTAGAAAATATTAAAAGAAAGAAAGATTGAGTAGGTGCGTCCAAACTTTGGACTGCTACTGTATATATACATAAACGCGCTGTAATTTAAGCTTTAAAACTGCAAAGTTTTCTCTCTGCCTCACAGAAAAATGTGTATAATTGCAGGATATTAGCTTTAAAGCTGCAACAACAAAACATCTCTTTGCCCAGTGACAAAATGTGTACAATTGCAGGATATCAGCTTGAAAATGGCAACATTTTCTCTCCAATGCCAAGAGGCGGGCCTTTTACATGTTCTCTCCCAGGGCCTGAGATTTGGTTCGTCCAGTCTTGCACTGTAGACGTCATAGTAAAACTCCTTGTAGACTATTTGTATTACACTCAAGTTGTTTTCTGACTATGAGGGGGTCCCTGATGAATTTGCAATCACAAAAGGGGTCCCCGGACCCAAACAGTTTGAGAACCCCTGATGTAGACTGCAAAGAGTTATGTGGGTAAAATACATAGACATGCCTCAAAGTCAGGGGGTGTCTGACAATAAGGGACTCTCCTTTGAGAGACAACACCATTCCAACTAGCCTCACTCAACCTCATATCCCTCCCTTTATTTAATAGTCAAATCAAATTGTATGTCACATGCGCCGAATACAACAGATGTAGATCTTACAGTGAAATGCTTACTTACAAGCCCTTAATTAACCAACAATGCTGTTTTGAGAAAAATGAGTGTTGATAATTGATAAGTACATTTTTATTAATTTTTTATAATTAAAGAGCAGCAGTAAGATTACAGTAGCCTCACTACTGTATATACAAGGGGTACGGGCACAGAGTCAATGTGCGGGGGCACAGGTTAGTCGAGGTAATTGAGTTAAGGTAATTCGAGGTAATTGTATAGCTGTTAAGAAGTCTTTTGGACCTAGACTAGGTGCCCCGGTACCCTTTGACGTGTGGTATTAGAGAGAACAGTCTATGACTAGGGTGGCTGGAGCCTTTGTCATTTTGTAGGGCCTTCCTCTGACAGCGCCTGGTATAGAGGTCCTGGATGGCAGGAAACTTGGCCCCAGTGATGTACTGGACCATACGCACTACCCTCTGTAGTGCCTTGCGGTCAGAGGCTGAACAGTTGCCATACCAGGCAGTGATGCAACCATCTCGATGGCGCAGTAGGAGGTGATGATGGCAGGATTGGCAGGAGTGATGGCAGGAGTGATGGAGCTGTCTGGTAGGAATGAACTCAGAAACACATTATTACATTAGATAAGGCGTTCTTAATACTGGTCCTGGGGGACCCACAAGGGGACCAGGTTTTAATAAGACACCCTACATTAGATGACTTGGACACTTTATCCATAGCTTGAGTTCCTTTGAGATAGCTGCATTTTTGGGGGGATAAAATCTAATCAGATTTCTGCCTCACATTATGTTGTTCAGCCAAAGGCCTCCCTCCACAGTAAGTGAATGAGTTGGAGAAAGGAAAGCCCAGCTTCCAAAGGGAGTTGACGCTCAGAGCAGGGATATGTCAAAAATGACACCTTTATTCCCTATATAGTGCAATACTTTTGACCGGACCTCTATGGGACATGGTCAAAAGTAGTGCACTATAAGGAATAGGGTGACATCTGGGACCCAACCCAGACCTACCCAGCATGCAACAGTTAGTGTCTATCTATCTATCACTCATCCTAATGTTCATTCTAGATATTAATAGAAATCCCATCAGCATTTCTGAATTATTCAGCCAAGCAGGTGGCTAGGCAGGGAAGCTGCCTGGCAGGTGTACTTCTTTACATACAAACATAATTCGATCTGGGGCAGTTCTATCAAGCTTAACTGATGGATCCGTATCTGAAGTATTCCTCGTGCGTTTTGCTCATGTTTGAGCAATTGGTTCATGTATGGGCAAGCGTATGATCTTAAATGCCGTTTGTCAATTTACAATACAGAATGGGGCTGACTTCCCCCTACTGTATATCCACCATTAGCATAGTTCTAACAACCCTTGCTATCCCTCTGATATGGAAATGACCTGTTGTAAGTATTTCTGTAAATAGCAGTTTTACCTACAGTATATCATTAGGATATGATCACACTTCATGATGCAGGTGTAATTTAGGCTCAGTGGAAGAAGAAAAAAACGTAATCCTATCAGCAGGGTCTCTTCAGACTACTTCAATCTGAAATACAGCCATCTGAATGGAGCCCTAAGAGGGTAAACTGTATTTATAGGGCCCAATCTTTGATTTTGATTGCGTTTGACTTATTGCTAGCTAGATCTATTCCCACTCGCCACTCAATGATGTCCTCAAAGTAAGACTCATGATATATTTAGCAATTCCTGTGTTATTAAATTGGTTTTGAGTCCCAAATGGCACCCCATTTACTATAAATTGCACTACTTTTTTACCATGGGCCCTGGTCAAAAGTGGTGCACTGTAAAGGGAATAGGGTGCCATTTGAGTCCGAGTATGATCTTATTTTGAGCCAATTTGCTACAGCAGGAGAATAATCTGGCAGCAACAGGAAATGTTAATTGTTATGTGGATTATAATATTACTGGACATTTTTGTAGGGGAAAATCAAGTTTGAAATTTCTAAGTGGAAATTACACATTTCAGAAGCATTTTTAAACCTCAAATGCACTACACATTTAAAATGTTCTGCATTGCAGGAAAGTTAAGATCCTACATATGTAGTAATAAAGAGTTTCAAGCCTGTGTCAGCCTGACATATAATCGTTTCATAAATGAGGGAAGTCTATAGGTGTCATTTTACTGCTATCCCTGTGGTTTACGATTTCTTAAGCAGAAATCTAAAGAGCCTCAGTATAAACCTCCCACTTTGTGGTGTGTGTGTGTGTGTGTGTGTGTGTGTGTGTGTGTGTGTGTGTGTGTGTGTGTGTGTGTGTGTGTGTGTGTGTGTGCGTGCCTGCGTGCGTACCGTGTACCTATGTTCCTACGTTTGTGAGTACCGCGTACCTGTTTTCCTACGTGTGCGTGCACCTTGTGTGTCTGCTTGTGTATGTGCCTGACTGCCTGTATGTGTGTGTCTATTCCATCCCAGGTGCCTTCCTGTTCTGCTGGACCCCGTTCTTCGTGGTCCACACCATGCGGGCCCTGTGTGCCACCTGTTACATCCCCCCATGGCTGATGAGCATCGTCACCTGGCTGGGCTACGTCAACAGCGCCCTCAACCCCATCATCTACACAGTTTTCAACACAGAGTTCAGGAACTACTTCAATAAATTCCTCCACAGCTGCTGTATATACCGATAGACAAGATGAGCACAACTAGCCTGGTCCCAGATTTGTCATCATGACAAGGAACTCCTATGGTCATTGTCATTTCTATTGTCGTTGTAACTCATATGGTCATTGACAACACAGCAAAAACAGATCTGGGACCAGGCTGAGGCACCACCGCTGATGAATGGACAAAAAAAGCACAATGAACAATACCATTGTAAGATGTTACGATATCAAATGTGTGCTTTGCTGTACAGAAAATCTTGCGATTGCATATTTTTCTCCCACTTGGGATTTTATTTTTTTCTGTTGATAAATGCTTGTGATTTATCCTATTGTGACAGCAATGTTGTTTGTCAGCTTACCATATGTTGTTTCCATGTTTTATGTGGAAAGCTTTGTGGTAAGGAATTGCATTGAATCCCTCCAACTAAAAAAGGTGCTAAGAAATACCAGCAAGGCATCAATTTCTTAGATTATTAGTGGTAATTAAATTGTATCTTTAAGATTACTTATTTTTCTCACTTAAATTAGGACTTCTGTCCCTAAACTGTGTGGACATTAAGGACCGGGGTTAGAACACTGCGTCATTGACAAAAATAAAAATAAAACACTTCTCCACACAACCATGATTATACTGCAAATCCTAATCCAACTCCTGACTGAGTCTGACAAAGATCCCCACAACAAAATTAAACCTCATCCAAAAATATCCCTCTCGCCCATACGGAAATTGAGGCTTTTGACAAACGGACAAAGTGATTAAAAAAAAGGGCTAAATAACAAATACAGTTTCCTCTCTGTTGCCTAGCAGCACAAATCATGTATCCAATACAAGAAAAAAAAACAACAACAAGAGTTTCATGGTTCAAATCCAAGGAGAAAGCTTTAAGAGGGAGGATGAAATATGATGGAGCAATTTCAGACACCATCTGCTTGCAATGTGACAAGTATTGACAGAGTAATTTACATTCGCAAACTTCTCCCCCAGGATGATTGGTCCATCAGCCACATGTGGGGGACAGAGGTTAGCCTAGCAACAACAACAGGTGGAGAAAGAATTAAAAACATTAGACCTATTTCAAATCAGGGCAGTGAAAACTAGCTCTGCAGCATTTATGAGCTAACATAAATGTCAAATGCAATTCAGGGCATTTAGAGGAGTGACTGGAAATGGTAATCACCCTGTGTATCTATGACTCAGATTACATCATGGGTGTGTGAGTTGGAAGATTTAATGTCAGTCCTTCCATAAACGTTGTTTTTCCACAAACCCCCTTATGACAAGTCTCCCTTACACTATGACCCAAATGAGTTAAGATATTCTCCTTCAGTCTCCTCCAAGACATCAGACGCAAATTATATTCAAAGATATTCAAGTCTATCTCAACTAGGAGAATGGAGATGGCCGTTCTAGAGTTGTTTCAAGGACAGGAGAGACAGCCGAGTGGAAACGTACTTTGGGTCCACTTTGGATAGGACTGCTGTAAAATGTGATTATGGAGGTGAAATTGTGAAGGTGGATGGACAGACAAGAAAGAGGGATGCATGTCTCTCCCAAGCCAATGCCTTTATGTAGATCTGAGAGTGTCATCTCTCATTACAGTCAGAAACCCACAAAGTATTGGACTGTCTGTCAATAGATGGCCCTTGACAACTCCTCTAACTCCCTCCCCGTGATCCAAAGTAACTACTGGAGTGGGGGTGATTGTTTATGTCAGCAATGTAGAGGGAAGCTTCTCTCAAAATAAACAAGGCAACAGTAAACATGTAGTCCCCCATGAATGATGCAGCGCAAGGGCTTGACATTAAGGTAAATTTGCCAGTGGCACACTTCGCCAGTAACAAGTGAAAATTACTGGCCCGAATGAGACATTTCTGTCCCAGGCCAAGATCACAGGAAAGCAAGTTAAGCTAGCAGAGTTTCAATTGTAGGTGATTTCATGTTTCATTTGCAGTCTGGGCAAGTACCTTATAGCCAACCATAAAATCTGATATTTACACTGATTGTTTGGAAAACAAATATAAAACCATCCCCCTTTCAATGATGACATATAGCCTATATTAAATCTTTAAAATGAAATATTCCCCTTCAGAAATTTGTCCAATAACATATTGATGAAAAGCAATATTATCAGACAAGTGTGTTATTTTAGCAAAAAGCATTATCACCCTTCTGATGCAGCATCGTGACTACATGGCTGAAGCATGGGGTTGCTTCTCTGTATTGTCTACCACAATGGGTTAATCATTAGCTAGATCACAGACTCTAAATATGATCTTGTTGCTTGTTAAATGTCCTAAAAAAAGAACTTGCGCAGGCACTAATAAAATCATGTGATTTTTACAGTGTTTATAACTACAGTGTAATTGTGTGAATTTTACAGTGAATATAGGCCTACCGTTTATGCATTCAAATGACTGGTGCGCTTCCCGCCGCTACTTTTATGTTGTCATGCCAGACAATCAAGATTGTAAAACGCTGCCAATTGCTCAAAAAATGTAAGTTGAGAAATAAATAATTCAGCACATAAAAACTGGGGTTCCGCCATTGTATTTTCCCGAGATTGCATTTGGGAATATTGCGCAGTGACTGGGTTTATTAGAACACATTTCTTTCTGCAATCAGCTGTGTGAGAAGTTGTGTGCTCTTGGCACCCTACAGTTGATATTCAGATGATAGTGTAAGTAAACATCATAGTGTTAAGAGTCAATGTGCAGCAGGCGGGACGGAGTCAGGTGCAGGACACAGAGAATGAGTAATAATGGACTTTACTCAGCAAAACAACAAAATATTCCACGCAGGGAAAATATACCAGCTCACAAATATAGGCGACCGCTTAACACAGAACAAACATGCACAAACCCATGGGGGGAACCAGAGGGTAAAATAAGGAACATAATTATGGGAATGGAAACTAGGTGTGTACCATGAAGACAAATGGAAAATTAAAAGTGGATCGGTGGTGGCTACAAAACCGGTGACGTCGACTGCCAAATGCCGCCCGAACAAGGAGAGAAACCAACTTCGGCAGAAGTCGTGAGAGTCCAATTTTGTGAAGAAGCGCGCCCCGTGCATTGACTCAATGTCACTGGCTATGAGAGGCAGCGGGTAACATTACCTCACAGTGATCTGATTGATACCTCAATAGTCAATACACTGGCGTAAACCATCGTCCTTCTTCTTCACAAAAAAGAAACTCGAGGAGGCAGGTGATGTGGAGGGCCGTATCCCTGCCCCAGAGATTCAGAGACATATGTTTCCATAGCCACCGTCTCCTCCTGTGACAGAGGATACACGTGACTCCTGGGAAGTGCTGCGTCTACCAGGAGATTTATCGCACTATCCCCCCGTCAATGGGGTGGTAGTTGAGTCGCCTTCTTCTTACAGAAGGCGAGAGCCAAATCGGCATATTCAGAGGGGATGTGCACGGTGGAGACCTGGTCTGGACTCTCCACCATAGTAGCACCGATGGAAACACCTACACACCTCCCTAAGCACTTACGTGACCATCCCTTGAGAGCCCTCTGTTGCCACGAAATAGTGGGGTCATGATAGGCCAACCAGGCAAGGCACAACACCACGGGAAACCCAGGAGAATCAGTCAGAAAGAGACTAATTCTCTCCTCATGACCCTCTTGCATTATCATTCATAGTGGAGCAGTGGCCTCCCTAATCAGCCCCGACCCTAAAGGACAACTATCTAAGGCATGTACAGGGAAGGGCACATTACAGCAACAATAGGGATCCCTAATCTAAGTGCAAATGAATGGTCAATATTCAGCTGCGCCTGAATCTCAACTGTACCTGAATCCAGCCTTATGCTGGGAATGCGGGGAAAACTCAGGAAATTCTATACACACACACATGTGCGCAACAGGGAGCTCTGGGTAAGTCGGGTGCCTACTCACCTGGGATGATCCACCAGTGCCCTGCCTGCTGCCTCGACTTCCTGGGAAACCTCCCCAGCACCAACCAGCAGTGTGCCCTCTGCGGCCACATGTGGTGCAGGAGATGGCCCCCGCCTCCGGTCACCCTCAGAGCAGCACCTCCGAGCTCCATAGGTGTAGGATCGGAGGTGCTGGAGGATGGAATGGAAGGGCCCCGATCCGGACGTCCGCAGGTGGCCCACAGGTTATCCTGCCTGATGAATAAGTCCACCAGCTGGTCGAGGGTAAGGGTGGTGTCCCTGCATGCCAGCTCCTGATGAACGTCCTCCCGTAGACTGCACCGGTAATGGTCAATATTGGCCCTTCCATTCCATCCCGCGCTGGCGGCCAGGGTCCTGAAGTCCAGTGCAAAGTCTTGTGTGCTCCTCATCCCCTGTCGAAGGTGGAACAAGCGTTCCCCCGCCGCTCTCCCCTCAGGTGGATGATCGAAGACCGCCCGAAAGCGGCGGGTGAACTCCTCATAGTGGACCAACCCTGCGCCTTCTCTTCCCCATACGGTGTTGGCCCACTCAAGTGCTTTCCCCGACAGACAGGAGATGAGGGAGCCGGGTGGACGGTCACCAGGTAGAGCTCCAACTGGAGTAGGAACCCCTGGCACACGGCAGCCGTCCCATCATATGCCCTCGGGGGGGAGAGCCGAATCACACTGGGTCCAGGTGACGGAGGGGTGGAACGCGATGTGGGTTGGGGTGACGTTGATGGGGATGTAGGAAAACCCCCTCTCTCCCATCGCTCCATGGTGTGCAGCACGCGATCCATGGCTGTGCCTGCGCTCCTCCACAGGTAACGGAGGACTGGGTGCACCTGCTGACTCCATAATTCAGGTGCGTGTTTCTGTTAAAAGTCAATGTGCAGCAGGTGGGACGGAGTCAGGCACAGGACACAGAGAATGAGCAAAACTGACTTTACTCAACAAAACAACAAAATATTCCACGCAGGGAAAATATACCAGCTCACAAATATAAGCGACCGCTTAACACAGAACAAACATGCACAAACCCATGGGGGGAACCAGAGGGTAAAATAAGGAACATAATTATGGGAATGGAAACCAGGTGTGTACAATGAAGACAAAACAAATGGAAAATGACAAGTAGATCGGTGGCGGATAGAAAACCGGTGACGTCGACCACCGAACGCCGCCCGAACAAGGAGAGGGACCAACTTCGGCGGAAGTCGTGACGTGACACATAGCTTCTGGAAATATGTTTTCTAAGCAATTATAGAGGTCTAGACTACTGAATAGCATTACTAAAATATTAATTTTGTACTTAACCAATAAGTGATTTGTGTAAATAATGTTCATGTCTTGACAAGCAAGCAGCTCCATAGTGTAGGCCTCTATAAAACCTTATTTTCTAGTAATGACATTTCTGTGTCTGATATGAAAAAAGACTGGAAAGCAGGTGGAGGACTTTTGAATGCGCTTGCCGATGTTCAGTTCTGAGACGGGTCTGGGGCAAGTAGACCTATCCAGGACTTAGCCAACTGAGGCTGTGCTAAATCGAGATGGAGAGGGAAGGGTTTGATATGCTTGCCTCTGCTTGGTACCCGAATGCTGGTTGATAACAGGTGTGAAGCATCAGACGTTGGGAAGAATGTGAAGGATTAAATACACTCACACACATACTGTATATACAATGCATTCGGAAAGTATTCAGACTCCATCCTTTTTCCCACATTTTGTTATGTTACAGCCTTATTTGTCAGGTGCGTGAATGAGGACCCAAAAGCGAATTAACAAACAGAGTTTCTTTAATGATGAACACACGTGGGCTCAGATGGACAGGTAGATTCCGACAGGACAGGACAAGGTTGCAGCAAACACGATGATAGTCTGGTTCAGGCATGAGACACACAAACAAGAATCCGACAAAGACAGGAGCAGAAACAGAGAGAGATATAGGGACCTAATCAGAGGGAAAAAGGGAACAGGTGGGAAAAGGGGTGAAATGAGGTAGTCAGAGAAGACAAGGAACAGCTGGGGGAAAGAGGGACAGAAACGGTAACCTAGTACGACCAGCAGAGGGAGACAGGGTGAAAGGAAAGGACAGAAACAAGACACAACATGACAGTACCCCCCCACTCACCGAGCGCCTCCTGGCGCACTCGAGGAGGAAACCTGGCGGCAACGGAGGAAATCCTCGATCAGCGCACGGTCCAGCACGTCCCGAGAGGGAACCCAACTCCTCTCCTCAGGAACGTACCCCTCCCAATCTACGAGGTACTGGTGACCACGGCCCCGAGGACGCATGTCCAAAATCCTACGGACCCTGTAGATGGGTGCGCCCTCGACAAGGATGGGGGGGGGGGGGAAAGACGAGCGGGGGCGCGAAGAACGGGCTTGATACAGGAGACATGGAAGACCGGGTGGACGCGACGAAGGTATCGCGGAAGAAGAAGTCGAACTGCGACAGGATTAATGACCCGAGAAATACGGAACGGACCAATGAACCGCGGGGTCAACTTGCGAGAAGCCGTCTTAAGGGGAAGGTTCTGAGTGGAGAGCCAAACTCTCTGACCGCGACAATATCTAGGACTCTTAGTTCTACGCTTATTAGCAGCCCTCACAGTCTGCGTCCTATAACGGCAAAGTGCAGACCTGACCCTCTTCCAGGTGCGCTCGCAACGTTGGACAAAAGCCTGAGCGGAGGGGACGATGGACTCGGCGAACTGAGATGAGAACAGCGGAGGCTGGTACCCGAGGCTACTCTGAAAAGGAGATAGCCCGGTCGCAGACGAAGGAAGCGAGTTGTGGGCGTATTCTGCCCAGGGGAGCTGTTCTGACCAAGACGCAGGGTTTCGAAAAGAAAGACTGCGTAAGATGCGACCAATAGTCTGATTGGCCCGTTCTGCTTGACCGTTAGACTGGGGGTGAAAGCCGGAAGAGAGACTGACGGAAGCCCCAATCAAACGGCAAAACTCCCTCCAAAATTGAGACGTGAATTGCGGACCTCTGTCCGAAACGACGTCTGACGGAAGGCCATGAATTCTGAAAACATTCTCGATGATGATTTGTGCCGTCTCTTTAGCAGAAGGAAGCTTAGCAAGGGGAATGAAATGAGCCGCCTTAGAGAACCTATCGACAACCGTAAGAATAACAGTCTTCCCTGCTGACGAAGGCAGTCCGGTGACAAAATCTAAGGCGATGTGAGACCACGGTCGAGAGGGAATGGGAAGCGGCCTGAGACGGCCGGCAGGAGGGGAGTTACCGGACTTAGTCTGCGCGCAGACCGAACAAGCAGCCACGAAACGACGCGTGTCATGCTCCCGGGTGGGCCACCAAAAACGCTGGCGAATGGAAGCAAGCGTACCCCGAACGCCAGGGTGGCCGGCTAACTTGGCAGAGTGAGCCCACTGAAGAACGGCCAGACGAGTAGGAACGGGAACGAAAAGAAGGTTCCTAGGACAAGCGCGCGGCGACGGAGTGTGAGTGAGCGCTTGCTTTACCTGCCTCTCAATTCCCCAGACAGTCAACCCGACAACACGCCCCTCAGGGAGAATCCCCTCGGGGTCAGTGGAGGCTACTGAAGAACTGAAGAGACGAGATAAAGCATCAGGCTTGGTGTTCTTAGAGCCCGGACGATAAGAAATCACGAACTCGAAACGAGCGAAAAACAGCGCCCAACGCGCCTGACGCGCATTAAGTCGTTTGGCAGAACGGATGTACTCAAGGTTCCTATGGTCAGTCCAAACGACAAAAGGAACGGTCGCCCCCTCCAACCACTGTCGCCATTCGCCTAGGGCTAACCGGATGGCGAGCAGTTCGTGGTTTCCCACATCATAGTTACGTTCCGACGGCGACAAGCAATGAGAAAAATACGCGCATGGGTGGACCTTGTCGTCAGAGAGGGAGCGCTGAGAAAGAATGGCTCCCACGCCCACCTCTGACGCGTCAACCTCGACAACGAACTGTCTAGAGACGTCAGGTGTAACAAGGATAGGAGCGGATGTAAAACGATTCTTGAGGAGATCAAAAGCTCCCTGGGCGGAAACGGACCACTTAAAGCACGTCTTGACAGAAGTAAGGGCTGTGAGAGGAGCTGCCACCTGACCGAAATTACGGATGAAACGACGATAGAAGTTCGCGAAGCCGAGAAAGCGCTGCAGCTCGACGCGTGACTTAGGGACGGGCCAATCAATGACAGCTTGGACCTTAGCGGGATCCATCTTAATGCCTTCAGCGGAAATAACAGAACCGAGAAATGTGACGGAGGAGGCATGAAAAGTGCACTTCTCAGCCTTCACAAAAAGACAATTCTCTAAAAGGCGCTGGAGGACACGTCGAACGTGCTGAACATGAATCTGGAGTGACGGTGAAAAAATCAGGATATCGTCAAGGTAAACGAAAACAAAGATGTTCAGCATGTCTCTCAGGACATCATTGACTAATGCCTGAAAGACAGCTGGAGCGTTAGCGAGGCCGAAAGGAAGAACCCGGTATTCAAAGTGCCCTAACGGAGTGTTAAACGCCGTCTTCCACTCGTCCCCCTCCCTGATGCGCACGAGATGGTAAGCGTTACGAAGGTCCAACTTAGTGAAAAACCTGGCTCCCTGCAGGATCTCGAAGGCTGAAGACATAAGAGGAAGCGGATAACGATTCTTCACTGTTATGTCATTCAGCCCTCGATAATCTATGCAGGGGCGCAGGGACCCGTCCTTCTTCTTAACAAAAAAAAACCCGCTCCGGCGGGAGAGGAGGAGGGGACTATGGTACCGGCGGCAAGAGCTACAGACAAATAATCTTCGAGAGCCTTACGTTCGGGAGCCGACAGAGAGTATAGTCTACCCCGGGGGGGAGTGGTTCCCGGAAGGAGATCAATACTACAATCATACGACCGGTGTGGAGGAAGAGAGGTGGCCCTGGACCGACTGAACACCGTGCGCAGATCGTGATATTCCTCCGGCACCCCTGTCAAATCACCAGGCTCCTCCTGTGAAGAAGAGACAGAGGAAACAGGAGGGATAGCAGACATTAAACATTTCACATGACAAGAGACGTTCCAGGAGAGGATAGAATTACTAGACCAATTAATGGAAGGATTATGACAAACTAGCCAGGGATGGCCCAAAACAACAGGTGTAAAAGGTGAACGAAAAATTAAAAAAGAAATGGTTTCGCTATGATTACCAGAAACAGTGAGGGTTAAAGGTAGCGTCTCACGCTGAATCCTGGGGAGAGGACTACCATCCAGGGCGAACAAGGCCGTGGACTCCCTTAACTGTCTGAGAGGAATGTCATGTTCCCGAGCCCAGGTCTCGTCCATAAAACAGCCCTCCGCCCCAGAGTCTATTAAGGCACTGCAGGAAGCTGACGAACCGGTCCAGCGTAGATGGACCGACAAGGTAGTGCAGGATCTTGAAGGAGAGACAGGAGTAGTAGCGCTCACCAGTAGCCCTCCGCTTACTGATGAGCTCTGGCTTTTACTGGACATGAAGTGACAAAATGACCAGCAGAACCGCAATAGAGACAGAGGCGGTTGGTGATTCTCCGTTCCCTCTCCTTAGTCGAGATGCGGATACCTCCCAGCTGCATAGGCTCAGCACCCGAGCCGGCAGAGGAAGATGGTAGTGATGCGGAGAGGGGGGCAACGGAGAACGCGAGCTCCTTTCCACGAGCTCGGTGACGAAGATCAACCCGTCGCTCAATGCGAATAGCGAGTTCAATCAAGGAATCCACGCTGGAAGGAACCTCCCGGGAGAGAATCTCATCCTTTACCTCTGCGCGGAGACCCTCCAGAAAACGAGCGAGCAAAGCCGGCTCGTTCCAGCCACTGGAGGCAGCAAGAGTGCGAAACTCAATAGAGTAGTCTGTTATGGATCGATTACCTTGACATAGGGAAGACAGGGCCCTGGAAGCCTCCTCCCCAAAAACAGATCGATCAAAAACCCGTATCATCTCCTCCTTAAAGTCCTGATGCTGGTTAGTACACTCAGCCCTTGCCTCCCAGATTGCCGTGCCCCACTCACGAGCCCGTCCAGTAAGGAGAGATATGACGTAGGCGACACGAGCAGTGCTCCTGGAGTAAGTGTTGGGCTGGAGAGAAAACACAATATCACACTGGGTGAGGAACGAGCGGCATTCAGTGGGCTCCCCAGAGTAACACGGCGGGTTATTGATTCTGGGCTCCGGAGATTCGAAAGCCCTGGAAGTGGCCGGTGGATCGAGGCGGAGATGGTGAACCTGTTCTGTGAAGTTGGAGACTTGGGTGGCCAGGGTCTCAACGGCATGTCGAGCAGCAGACAATTCCTGCTCGTGTCTGCCTAGCATCGCTCCCTGGATCTCGACGGCTGAGTGGAGAGGATCCGAAGTCGCTGGGTCCATTCTTGGTCGGATTCTTCTGTCAGGTGCGTGAATGAGGACCCAAAAGCGAATTAACAAACAGAGTTTCTTTAATGATGAACACACGTGGGCTCAGATGGACAGGTAGATTCCGACAGGACAGGACAAGGTTGCAGCAAACACGATGATAGTCTGGTTCAGGCATGAGACACACAAACAAGAATCCGACAAAGACAGGAGCAGAAACAGAGAGAGATATAGGGACCTAATCAGAGGGAAAAAGGGAACAGGTGGGAAAAGGGGTGAAATGAGGTAGTCAGAGAAGACAAGGAACAGCTGGGGGAAAGAGGGACAGAAACGGTAACCTAGTACGACCAGCAGAGGGAGACAGGGTGAAAGGAAAGGACAGAAACAAGACACAACATGACATTATTCTAAAATTGATTAAATAAATAAAAATAATCATCAATCGTCACACACAATACCCCATAATGACAAACCAAAAATGGGTTTTTAGAATATGTTTGCAAATGTATTAAAAATAAAAAACAGAAATACCTTATTTACATCAGTATTCAGACCCTTTGCTATGAGACTCGAAATTGAGCTCAGGTGCATCCTGTTTTCATTGATCATCCTTGAGATGTTTCTACAACTTGATTAGAGTCTACCTGTGGTAAATTCAATTGATTGGACATGACTTGGAAAGGCACATACCTGTCTATATATGGTGTTTTGTCTGGACTATCATTAAATGTGAAGACTGTTATTTTATCAAATCAACATGTAGCACCAGCTCCATATTTTCTGGTCTAATGGTCTATGGAATTGTAGCCATTCCAACATGGGGACTCCATCCTGGCGCTCTATGACTTCATGTACATTTTGTAGGAAGTGAAAAAGGGTCGATTCCATGACGCCTGATGTAATGTCTGGCCTCACTGGGGCGTGGCCACTGACTAGTTAAAACTTTACATCTTAACAATTATCTTGCTTAGAAGGCCAACATCACATTACATCTTCTCACAAATAGTTTCATATTTACTCATTCATTTTATCCAACATCTAAATGTAAATATGATAATTGAAAAGTGTACACAAACAAAGACACAGTACTGAGTGTTTCCTGTCCTTCATGAGATCACCAAATGAACCACACTTGTCATGATTGTTCTTTAAATACCCACAGACCATTACCACATTCTCAAAAATATAAATATTGTTTAATTATTCAAACTTTTGATTGCTCAAGTGTCACTCTGTGTTCCACAGTTTACATTCCAATCTCGAACACTACAGAGCATAGAGGCAGCGTATTTTACGACCGCCATAAAACAGCCGACTTCCCACTCTCCCCCTCTACGAGAGAGAGCACGCTGTAGAGTGGACCCACTGTAACCTGATCCTTCAGATCGTCACAGGACAGTTATGACAGTCCCCCTCTGGTGGATTAAACTCGGAAGGACTCTTCAATTTGCAAACCAACAATAACTACCACGTGAGGTCCTGGTTGTGGATCCTCATTGCTGTCCCCCTCTGGTGGTGGACCTTGGTAGGATTTCTGAAAGCGGAGCAATCCATCACAAGAATGGGCAGTGGATGTCCGGTTGGTGATCGCCGTTGGAGTCCTCCTTTGGTGGTTTTACCTTGGTATGTTTATCTAATTGGACTGTATTCTGTTCACGTCAAAGGTCCTGGCAAAATGACCCTATTATGGCATTGTCTAATGCCATATCTAGGGCGTTCCTAATTTGCGATGTGTTGCTTAGGGCACTATCCGAAGTTGATAACTACATGATAAGTCTACAGATGTAAGGCACATGCCAAGGGAAATAACCAAGTATCCTCGTAGGTTTGGGAATGAGTCTAAAGTCATCAGATCATTTCCAGGTCAGTGCCTGGAGGTCAGCAAGAATTGATGTTGACCTCAAGACGTGTTAAGGGGACATGTAGTAGTTTTACTACACGTCAATGAGTCTTACACCATTGGAGTGGTGATAGGTATGAAGGAGTCTATTTCATGTCTATGTCATCCACGGAGGAGCTAACCTCACGTCGGAAGTACTCTCTAAGCACTGAACCAGTCATTCGCGGTGTGATCATGGTTCATGACTTCTAATAACGTTCCTCTTGAATGGAGGGTTCTATTTATTAGTGGCATGTGTGTTGACCATCAGAAGAGTGTTCTGGGGATTCCCTTACATGTCAAATCAAATCAAATCAAATTTATTTGTCACATACACATGGTTAGCAGATGTTAGTGCGAGTGTAGCGAAATGCTTGTGCTTCTAGTTCCGACAATGCAGTAATAACAAGTAATCTAACTAACAATTCCAAAACTACTGTCTTGTACACAGTGTAAGGGGATAAAGAATATGTACATAAGGATATATGAATGAGTGATGGTACAGAGCAGCATAGGCAAGATACAGTAGATGGTATCGAGTACAGTATGTACAAATGAGATGAGTATGTAAACAAAGTGGCATAGTATAGTATAAAGTGGCTAGTGATACATGTATTACATAAGGATACCGTCGATGATATAGAGTACAGTATATACGTATGCATATGAGATGAATAATGTAGGGTAAGTAACATTTATATAAGGTAGCATTGTTTAAAGTGGCTAGTGATATATTTACGTCATTTCCCATCAATTCCCATTATTAAAGTGGCTGGAGTTGAGTCAGTGTCAGTGTTAGTGGTGGCTGTTTAACAGTCTGATGGCCTTGAGATAGAAGCTGTTTTTCAGTCTCTCGGTCCCAGCTTTGATGCACCTGTACTGACCTCGCCTTCTGGATGATAGCGGGGTGAACAGGCAGTGGCTCGGGTGGTTGATGTCCTTGATGATCTTTATGGCCTTCCTGTGACATCAGGTGGTGTAGGTGTCCTGGAGGGCAGGTAGTTTGCCCCCGGTGATGCGTTGTGCAGACCTCACTACCCTCTGGAGAGCCTTACGGTTGAGGGCGGTGCAGTTGCCATACCAGGCGGTGATACAGCCCGCCAGGATGCTCTCGATTGTGCATCTGTAGAAGTTTGTGAGTGCTTTTGGTGACAAGCCGAATTTCTTCAGCCTCCTGAGGTTGAAGAGGCGCTGCTGCGCCTTCTTCACGATGCTGTCTGTGTGAGTGGACCAATTCAGTTTGTCTGTGATGTGTATGCCGAGGAACTTAAAACTTGCTACCCTCTCCACTACTGTTCCATCGATGTGGATAGGGGGGTGTTCCCTCTGCTGTTTCCTGAAGTCCACAATCATCTCCTTAGTTTTGTTGACGTTGAGTGTGAGGTTATTTTCCTGACACCACACTCCGAGGGCCCTCACCTCCTCCCTGTAGGCCGTCTCATCGTTGTTGGTAATCAAGCCTACCACTGTTGTGTCGTCCGCAAACTTGATGATTGAGTTGGAGGCGTGCGTGGCCACGCAGTCGTGGGTGAACAGGGAGTACAGGAGAGGGCTCAGAACGCACCCTTGTGGGGCCCCAGTGTTGAGGATCAGCGGGGAGGAGATGTTGTTGCCTACCCTCACCACCTGGGGGCGGCCCGTCAGGAAGTCCAGTACCCAGTTGCACAGGGCGGGGTCGAGACCCAGGGTCTCGAGCTTGATGACGAGCTTGGAGGGTACTATGGTGTTGAATGCCGAGCTGTAGTCGATGAACAGCATTCTCACATAGGTATTCCTCTTGTCCAGATGGGTTAGGGCAGTGTGCAGTGTGGTTGAGATTGCATCGTCTGTGGACCTATTTGGGCGGTAAGCAAATTGGAGTGGGTCTAGGGTGTCAGGTAGGGTGGAGGTGATATGGTCCTTGACTAGTCTCTCAAAGCACTTCATGATGACGGATGTGAGTGCTACGGGGCGGTAGTCGTTTAGCTCAGTTACCTTAGGTGTTGTGTTGCAATCTGAGTGACTACTAACTCCTCTGTCGCTGTTATCAATGTGCTGGCAATATGCTGACTGTGCTGGCATTGGTACTGGTACTCAAGGGGACCAGTTGTCCTACCGATTTATTCTGAAATGTTATCCTACCAGAACACATGATTAGAGCACTTTACTAGTTGTATTGTAGTTGAAGCTACACATGGCAAGGCATGACTATTTTTGCCATTTGTTTTGGAGACGGAAGTCCACTGGACTTCTTTCACGACGAGTGTGGGACCCCTCAGTAATATCCTAGATATGTTCTAAGATTAACCCCATCTAGGGGCCTGTCTGCTCCTCACTGTTCTCATAGGGGAGTATCCAACTAGATTTGTTTTCTGCTCTGGCGGCCTCGTATGGTGTTGCACGCAGTCTCGACCTCCCACCGGCCTCGATGAGGCTCATCATGGGTCTGGGCTACTATCCCCCCCCCTTAGTGTCTAGGGACCCCCCTACCAGCGGTTGGTATTGGTATCCGAGTCACAAACAAAAAGGTCAGACCCTATGTACGAGTTGTCAGCAGCCGCATTGCTATGAGAATAGCTGTAACCTTTCAACCAAATCTCCAGGTTTTTGTACTTCAAAACGCTCAGTGGCTGTCGAGGCCTGTAAGTCACCACAGTGTCCACGTGTAGCAACAACTTCAGTACCTGCGAACTGAGACGAGGATATCTGTCTATGATATCGCAAAGTATTTCACCAGTGGGAGTCATCGGTCAGTTGCGGGACTGACACCCAATAGTGTCAATGGCAGGGGTGACAGTCCCCCACAAAGCGGAAGATGTATCATCGGAAACAGAGTTCACTCTGCTCGTCAATGTTTTTCTTGCTGAGACGGCCACAGTGCTTGCGGAAGTGTCCGAAGGGCAAGGTAAGTTCTTCTCAACTACAGCATTGCAAGACTTCAAGGAGGAGGGAAGTTGCTCATTCACAGAGACAGCTGGCTTGAAATTATGAAAAGAATGGTCAATCAGGTTTGCCGATGGAATGTGTTGAGATATCATAATATCTCCTTGGATTGGATCCTGCACCAAGAAGTTTCGAAACGTCTTTTTCCCAAGGGGTGCTTTCGACAGATACCCCTTGTGGATGACTGCGTTGCAGCTAGCGTCATGGGCAGACAGTATGGTCAGTGGAGAAGGCACTGTGACCTATGCCCATACATGGTTGGTTTTCCAATCCATCAGTGGGAGTAACCGATCCATCAAGTCTGCGCCGAGTAGCAGCGGTTCAGATTAGAGGCTGGTAACATACACATGGTGAACGAGCGATACGTCCTGGAAGTGTAGTTTCAGCATGACCCTCAATGTGAGAGGCGAGGTAGTCTGAGTGACCCCTCGAAGTGTAGTTTCGCATCGTTCCACTTTTAACCAACGTTTAGTTGGCTTCAAAGCCCTTTTGAGATCATTGAACAATGTTTGAGAGATGAGTGATAATGTCATGCCCGAATCAATTAGTGCATGACAAGTTAAGCAGTCTTCCTGGACTGTTTCCAGGTAGGGCCGTTTAGAGTTGCGTTTAGTGGACATATTCCCCACAAAGTGGAGTGGTCGTTCACAATGACGTTATGTGCCATTTATGTTCAAGTTGAAGGAAGATCAACTTTTTGGATTTTGAGTGGGCTGGGCTTTAACAAAGCTTTTGACTTTTTTCTTTGCATCCTTTGTATCAGAGTCTATAGACAAAGCCAGTGGGCTTGTTTCTTGATTGAGCGGGCTGTGGATAGGGTCTCGAGTGAGAGTGGGAGAAATTAGATTAACTTCCTTGCTAAGGGTGTTAATTCCTGCGGACCTGGTGTCCGGCCATTCCTCGTCTAGTCCTTGTGAATTATCTTTTATCCTTTTCTCAAGGCGCTATATTACTCAGTGCCCGAATGATTAAGAGGAGAAGACTGAGGGACACATGAGGGAAGCAAAGTCTGAAACCTTCTATCGTCTTTACTCCTTTGAGTACCGGGCTCCGGTTGCTCAGGTTGCTTGGTTGGGTAGTCATGCGTGTGACCGTTATGGAATTCCACCAGATTGTACCTAAGGGTGGTATTCTGATGCATTGCCGAGTTCACTAGAGCGCTTAGAGTACTGATTTTGGACACGTGAGTGTCGCACTTGCTCCTTTCGGTCTCATACTTATCTGCCATGGTTGCAGATAGAGGTCTAGTGTACAGAGCAAGAGATTCAGTGATGAGATTTCCTCCACTTGCTGAGGCATCAATATTTCCATCTTCATCACCTGAGTCCTCTCATCATTCATTAGGTTAGTGACTTCAATGAGTTCTGCTGATTTGTCATTCAAATTAGTCATTGTGTTCATTAATTGATCGTCTTTGGTCTGCAGCATTTGGAGAAGAACATTGTTACTTTGAGTGACGTTCAACCAAACTGCATGCATGTTATCAAATTGTGCGCTCGTGTTTGTAGATAAATCGTCAGATTTATCTAGTTTGGCGTAGACATTGTCATATTTAGTTTTGGCTAAATCAAGTTGTTCCTGTAGAAGACGATTTTGTTTCCGTAGAAGACGATTTTGTTGAAGAATTTGTGCTCGTTCTTCATCATAAGTTTTTGCAATTACATGAAATTGTTCAGTTTTCAAACTCAGTTCTATAGCTAGCAGAATTGTTTTTCTTTTCTGCTTTTGTCATTGGTTTCCCGGTTCTCTCCACCTGTCCCTTTATGTCTACCGTTTCCTGCTCGTGCTTTAGCTGTGCACTGCAGTATTGGACCAATGCCAATCTTGGATGGCAAGACATCAGGGCTAAACTGGAGAGAACCTTTACAAGGCCTGCGCCCGTAGGTTGATTTTGGAGAGCGTTTGTCGTGATTTCTACTGTTTTCCGCTAATGGCGGATACCAACCAACCAATCCCTTATAATTTGGGATCAAATATGCTCTGAAAGCAAACATGTTGACATGAGTACCCTGATATCGGGGAATTTGTGCCATTCTGATTGGTACCAATTGGTACCATTGGTTGGTATCGCTGCTGAGGTTGGAGATCAATCATTTTATGGGTGAGGGTTCACTAATTAGCGGGGGAGTGGGGACCACTCCCTCTGATAGTTTGCACATTATTAGAACATTTGAGAGGATTTTTTTTTTAAGTTTGGGTTTGGATTCGTTGGAAGCTGCAAAAACTATTTTAATATATTTATAGATGTTAATTAACCATCAATACTGTATCAGCAATGTGGGAGTTGAACATGAATTCATTTGTAAAAGCAAATTTACTTGATTACTCAATGAAAATGATTAATCATACCTGTATAGGCTATTTGTGAATTAAACTTGAATTAACCAGAGAGTGTTTCTTCATCTAGGTTAATATGGAAAAGTTGAATAATGTCTCATTTAATTGGAAGAACCTGAAAAGGTATGTTCGGCAATTTAACGTATTCTATTGAATGAATTACCATAAGTGTAACTAGCAGTTCAAATGTAAGGGTACATTCACTTATCCCTAAAGCCGTAGCCAAATGGGATTTCCACAAAGGCGGGACTTCCGTCAGTACTGGGGGTTTCTACGGAATGAGCTTTGCAAAAGCAAATTTTACTGATAAATCAATGTCAATGATAAATCAAACCTGTATAGGCTATTTGGGAATTCAACTTGAATTAACCTGACAGCCTTGTTGATCTTGGTTAATGTGGGAAATTGTCTCATTTGTAGAAAACCAATCAATTTGGATATTATTTAAAAGATCCACCTGAAAAGGTAAGTCTGGCAAGTTTAACTTTAGTTAAAATTGAATGAGACTGATATCCAATCAGTTTAAATTGGTCGATGTCACAGAACAAATATACACTTCTGTTCAAAAGTTTGGGGTCACTTAGAAATGTCCTTATTTTTTAAAGAAGATCACATTTTTTGTCCATTAAAATAACATCAAATTGATCAGAAATACAGTGTAGACATTGTTAATGTTGTAAATTACTATTGTAGCTATAAATGGCAGATTTTTTTAATGGAATATATACATAGGCCTACAGAGGCCCATTATCAGAAACCATCACTCATGTGTTCCAATGGCACGTTGTGGCACGTTGTGTTAGCTAATCCAAGTTTATCATTTTAAAAGGCCAATTTATCATTAGAAAACCCTTTTGCAATTATGTTAGCACAGCTGAAAACTGTTGTTCTGATTAAAGAAGCAATAAAACTAGACTTCTTTACACTAGTTGAGTATCTGGAGCATCAGCATTTGTGGGTTCATTTACAGGCTCAAAATGGCCAAACATCAACAGTGAATGGTCAACATCAACAGTGAAGAGGCGACTCCGTGATGCTGGCCTTCTAGGCAGAGTTGCAAAGAAAAAGCCATATCTCAGACTGACCAATAAAAAGAAAAGATTAAGATGGGCAAAAGAACACAGACACTGGACAGAGGAACTAGAATGCCAGCATCCCGGAGTCACCTCTTCACTGTTGACACTTTTTTGGTTGCTACATGATACCATATGTGTTATTTCATCATTTTGATGTCTTCACTATTATTCTAAAATGTCTGGAACTGTATGTATATGTATGTTTTCTGTTTTGGAGATACCGGCCATGTGATTAACTGGCCCGGTGAGCCCGGCAGATGTTGGCAGGCCAATGGGCAAGCCCTGAATGTCAAGCTCTGCAGTCTCTTTAGCTAATCCAGTCCCAGTACTCCGTATCATGTGTCAAAGAAAAAACACCACCTGCTGAGGAAGACAGATTTTGGGCCCAGTTATCCCTCTCGCTTTGCCTCTCCTCTGGTGTGACTCAAATTTCACTTAATTAATAGCTCTCGCCTTGGGCACATCAGTGTAATTTTTTTAATGCTCTATGGCAAGACACATCATTCATCAAAGTTTCTTCAAAATTGGGCTTGTGCTGTCTGAGATATCATGTGTGACTAATGGACAGACTGACGGAGAACCTCAGTCTCCTCCCGGATTTCATCGTGGGGGACAATGATGAACATCAAATGACAGCTGGGATACTCCACACTGCGTAGCCAACACAGACAAGGTGAGGTCCAAGTCCAAAGCTCTCCTTCAAAACCCTGGCTCCCGAAGACCAACGTTTAGAGGAAAGTTCCTGTCTCTATTTTAAAAATTAACAGTGTCACTCATTTTGTAAACCAGATAGGTTTCCAGCTGGGTTTATCCAGACTACATTCACTGAGAACTGGGATAAATGCTCAGACACATTCTGAAAAAAAAGCCTAAGGCACTTTTCCTGAGTAGCAAATTCACACAGTGTCCAAACCCATAAAAACATACCTAGTCTCAGAAGAGTTAGAAGTGAGGCATCAAACTTTAATGAGAGCAGTGAAGGGTGCATCCTCCTACACACAGGGCTCTCTCCACTAAAAACAATTTTCATGAAACTCTGTCACTGAACGAGCAAAGAAACTGTAGCGTCAGCAGCAGCACAGTTTGGGCTGCCTCACACTGGTAGAAGTGACCTTCTTCTCCTGGGATCAAATCTTGCCCGCGGCCTGGACCACTAATAGACCACAAATCTTGCCACAGGTGCCCCTGGCCGGGACCACAAATAGACCACAAATCTTACCACAGGTGCCAGCCCAAAACATAAATCTCAAATTGCAGTTGTAAAGATAGTGTGATTGACTCACTGCAATGTTGTTGTTTTTAACCTGGTGTTCTGAATAGGTGTTCATCATCAGAGGCAGTGGTGGAAAAAGTACCGAAAAGTCATACTTGAGTAAAAGTAAAGATACCTTTATAGAAAATGACTCAAGTAAAAGTGAAAGTCATCTAGTAAAATACTACTTGAGTAAAAGTCTAAAAGTATTTATTTTTAAATATACTTTATCAAAATTAAATGTAATAGCTAAAATATATTTAAGTATGAAAAGTAAAAGTATAAATCATTTCAAATTCATTATATTAAGCAAAACAGATGGCACCATTTTCTTTTTTTTCCGGATAGCCCGGGGCACATTCCAACACTCAGACCACATTTACAAACGAAGCATGTGTTTAGTGAGTCCGCCAGATCAGAGGCAGTAGGGATACCCAGGGTTGTTCTCCTGATAAGTGTGTGAATTAGAAAATGTCCTGTCCTACTAAGCATTCAAAATGTAACAAGTACTTTTTGGTGTCATTGGAAATGTATGGAGTAAAAAGTATATTATTTTCTTTAGAAATATAGTGAAGTAAAAGTAAAAGTAAAAAAGTACAAATATAAATATTAGAGTAAGGTACAGAGTAAGGTACAGATACCCGAAAAAAATACTTTCAAAGTACTTTCAAGTATTTTTTACTTAAGCACTTTACACCACTGATCAGAGGCATACAAAGAGCATCATGACATGACAACGGGAATTCATAGGCGCTCCCAGAGCCAGACAATGGGCAGATAACCCCAACCAGAGCCTTATATTGAAAGACTGACACACGGCTCTGATCCTAACCATTATATTTGGAATGGCTGCCCAATCTCACATCCATCTATTGAAGGAGCAAAATGGCCAAACAACCCTGTAATAGTGGCTTGTATTTCAGGGCAATTTTCTATGGTCAGGTTTCTTATTAGCCATTTCGATTTATACTCCTGGCTTGGACCTTTTTTTGAGATGTGCAACATTCCACAGACAGAAAATCAACCTTGAGAAAAGGATTAGAGGGTTAGAGGGGAAGGACAGGTGAAAGTAAAACATTGCAGAGGGCTTACACATCATCCAGAGGTGAGACTGACTAGACAGACTAGGAGAGCTCTGGAGACACAAGGACGGATGGACGGACAGACCAAGCCTTTGGGTGTAGATCTTCAATAAGAAACGCATGCAAATATAAGGGGATTGCTTAGTTCATCTTTCCCCATTTCTGTTTTGTTAACAATTAAATGATGGTACACCCTCAATAACAGTATCATCCATTCTGAGCTTAGACCAGGTATTTTGACTTTTAATTTAACTAGATAGATCAGAGACAAACTAGGGGATCTATTCAATCAGGTCCGCTTTAGCTGACATCCACATAGCGTCTGTTTTGGCGGTGTCAGAGGTGGAACCGAGCTGTCAAATCCACAAGTGGCATTATACCTAAAGCGGACATTGCCATTGGCTGCACAAAGTCGCATTAAGAGAAATCCCAAGCAGCCTTGTTTACAAGTTCGAACACTGGAATGTGAGATGCAATCTACACCTCGATTAGGCTGATAGAAATCCTAATTATTTTGTTGAATGATTTTCAATTTGAGCGTCATTATTTCTATATAGCCTACACTTTGTCTTTCTGAACTTCTAACTCAGGTAGAAGGGGTGGGGCTTCGTGACAATGATCAAGAGCAGCTGCTGGCCGATTTGACAGCTCCAACACAGTTACTCCTCTGACTGTCACACCTTGATCTGTTTCACCTGTCTTTGTGCTTGTCTCCACCCCTCCAGGTGTCGCCCATCTTCCCCATTATCCCCAGTGCATTTATACCTGTGTTCTCTGTTTGTCTGTTGGCAGTTTTATTTGTGAACGTCAAGCCTACCAGCGATTTCCCATATGCCTATATTTTTTTTCTTTCTTTCTTTGCTAGTTTTCCTGGTTTTGACAATTCTGCCTGCCCTGAGCCTGCCTGCCTGCCCAGAGCCTGCCTGCCTGCTGACGTTCTATACCTTGTGACACTGGCCTGAATTACTGACCTCTGATCCCGAGCCTGCCTGCTGTTCTGTACCTTTTGATGTACCTTGATCTGTCGTTTGCCTGCCACCTGTTTTTGTAAAAGTTTTGTTTCTTCGAAATGCCTGCACCTGGGTCTTCTTCTGAGCCGTGATACTGACACCGGCAAAACGTCAGCTATGCAAGTGTCGGCTATCACCCATTAATGCTTGATCTGAATCGCATTAAGTAGCAGGGATTGAGCATGCTCCTCTGATAGACCTACACCTGCATTTCTGAGAGAAGTGCCAATCAGCCAGCCACCTCTCTAGGACTCGATAGTCTACACTAAAGAATCAATTAGAATGAAATTATGTTCAGGAAGAGAGAGGGCTCGAAGACAGAGCAGAAAATTAGTAGTGGTTGGTGTAGAGAGAGGCAGGGAATTGTAGTGGCAGATGGGAAACTCTTCATCTGCTAAATGGGCTCTGAGAGTTCTCACAGCTAGAAGGGTAGAGGGGGTGGAAAGGGTGGTGGGGTGGAATTTTCTCGCCACATGGACACCTGCAATTTCCTCAGAATTTCTCCTCTTCGTCCACTTTTCCCTTCACCCTCTACTCATCTTCTCTGCAGCTGAAGCCCTTGTCAAATATGTAAAATTGGACACATGCGATGGAGGGGTTCTCCACTCCAGGGCATCAGATAAGAGCCGCTGTTCATTTCCTCCCTCTCTTCATTCATGAGCCCTCGATTCAGGCTCAGCCCAGAAGTGGTGGTGGTAGCATTGTCCGCTACGGCAGCGACATTACATGCCTGACACAGAGAGTGACGCATGAGGTTTGACAGATGCACGGGATTATGACGCTTGAGAGGACAAGGCTGTCTGCTCAGTGTTGGAAAGCTGAGGTCATCGTGCAGTGCTCTCTTATATACAGAACGATGTCATTATATTGAGTACCACAGTATTAGTCATAAAGCCCATTAAACCAAGCAGTAAAAAACGGAAATGGTTCTACTAATTTTTTCACCATAACATTTTTCGTATGGGATTTTAGAACTACTTCATATAAGGTCTGTGTTTTGTGTAGGCTTACCCTGGCGTGATGTTTTGATAACTGTGCAAATCTCTCTCAGACAGGGTAACTTTTATCAATATATTTGCCTGTAATTACTCCCCAAAACTGTGCTAATTAGCAGAATTACACATCCTGTCGCAAGCTTTGACGTCATCCCTCAAGTCACATTTCTCCATGCAAACTCTCATCGACAAGTAGCAAGTAACATAGCAAATAAATATGATAGCCTTTTTAGTTTTTCATGTAAATTATTTATATTGTGTTTTTCTCATGTGTATTATTGTTTAGCATTTTTCAAAATACCTAGATAGCTACCTTAGTATTTTGAAATTACTATAATTGTTTTAATTACCCTCTGGCCTTCGTAGCGAACTTGATAACCTTAGGTCTCTCTGTCGATCAGAAGCAAGGACAGTTATGTGCTATGATTGTAACCACTACTCCAATAAGCATTTTGTTGTTTTCCGACCTCTGTAATTTAAGAGGCATAGCTGGAGCCATGTGATAAGGTAAGCCCTGTTTGCTAGCTGCTAACACCTATTTTGGTTAGGTCAAAGATCTGTGGTTAGCCAGGTGCTTATGAAAATGAGCTAGACAACAACCGTCTGTAGTTATGTGTACAACGCATGTTACCTTCTTTACAAACCAGCATAGGCTAACATGACTATTGTGACATTTGTATTGACAAGTCTTTAGTGATTTAGCCAGCTATTTAACATTAGCTCACGGTTTGTGTAGTCATACTTTTTCACGCGGTGACATGCTAGCTAATGTTAGTCCACCAGGGAAGGGATATTTAGCTAGCTAGTTAATGTTAACTCACGGTTCATGTAGGCAGACTTGCTGGCTAACGCTAGGCCGACACCATGGCAAGGTTAGTTGGTTAGCTAGCATGACTAAACAAACGGTGAGTTAATGTTAACTAGATAGCTAGCTAAATATTGCCTGTGAGCTAGCTAGTTAGGCACCTTGGTTGGCTAGTTAGCTACATTAGTTACAGTTGGCTAACTAGCTCACAAAGGACTTTTGGGCTCAATGTTATCCCCACACAAAAACACAGAAATAATTGTGTTCCACAAGTCCATCTGTTGTACATGACTAATCAAATGACCTGTGAAATCAGCCCGAGTGGCGCAGCGGTCTAAGGCACTGAATCTCAGTGCAAAAGGCATCACTACAGTCCTTGGTTTGATTCCAGGCTGTATCACATCCAGCCATGTTTGGGAGTCCCATAGGGTGGTGCACAATTGGCCCAGCGTCGCCGGGGTAGGCCATCATTGTAAATAAGAATTTGTTCTTAACTGACTTTCCTAGTTAAATAAAGGTAAAAAAATAAATAAATTAAGCTAGCCCGAGGGCTAGTACTTTTCACACTGGGCTAGTAGACTTGACACAGCAGTGAAATGGCTAGTAGAAAATGTGCCAAACTAGCCTGACACAGCAGTGAAATTTTGCCTTTACAAACATCGCATGCCACAGATTTAGGACCTGAATGTTACCTGGGCTATTAGAAATTGTGGTCTGTTGGCCAGTGCCCAGAATCCTTATGTTCCATCCCTGCATGTCAGTCTTTTTCAGACAACCCTCCTACCGCTGTTGGTCCTCCTCAGTGACCTCACGGCTGACGGTTTTAACTTTTCACTTGAGAATTAAAATCACAAGCACAGTCTTATAGGTAATCACAATACTTCCCCCTCTTCGGGCAAATAGTACCCTAGTCTGTATCTGATCATCTAGTTGAGCATTCCAGATAATTCCTCCATCCCAGCAGAGATCTCCCATCCACATAGAAGGATTTTAGATGTGCAGATAGACCAAAGCAGTCTATTTTACCGTTACTATAGTCAAGTCTGTGGGTTATGTGGGTTATGGTATTGAAATATAGATGTTACCATTTTAGTAATCTAGCTAGCTAGTAAGTTACTTTTTTGTCTTTCAGATGGGCAGAAAGGAAACCCAGGGACAACAGTCGGGTCTGTAGCTGCCGTTTTCCGTTGGGAAAGAGAAATGGCCCTGTATTTACCAGAAAATGTAGCTCATCCAACACGGCGGAAGAGGAAGATTCAGACTGATGATTGGGAAACAAGAACAAACAATAAGGCATGAGGATTGGGTGTTGAGGGACCACTTTGTCCAAGGTGGGTTTGTGTTATGAAACAATGCATTTTCTGTCCAGATAAAGATGTTGATACAGCATTAAAAAGGACCTAAGACTGACCAAATGTCTGTTTTCCAGTCCAACAGCAGTGCATGCCTCAGACCATCCTGTGCATGGACATCCTGTGCCAGTGTGATCCAAGTGCAAGCGTCCAGTTGTAGAGACTACAGCAGATCGAGCCTGTGGATGGACAGGTCAGTAACTCACCAAATGGTATAAAACAATTCATTTGTAGATACTGTGTATCTGCACAGTATGTTCGTGTATGTTTCTCATGACTTAAGATTGGGTGTTGAGGGACCTGTCAAAATGTCCATGGTGGGTTTGTGCTACGATAAACAATGTGTTTTCTGTCCAGGTAAAATTGGTGATACAGCATCGAAAATGACCTACCACTGAGCAAATGTCTTTTTGTTTTCCAGTCCAACAGGACTGCATCCTTCAGGACATCTGTTGGAAGTTATGTACTCTCTCACTCTCTCATTCTGGGGGTAAGACATAATTTAAACATCACAGATATAAATTCCCACTGTGCGCATGATAAAATGCAATGTGAATTGTGTTGTATTACTGAATGAAAATGAGGAGATTAACTACATGACTTTAGTTGGCTGCTTTGAGCAAAACGTGAATGTAATAGGTACAGGCAGGGATGACAGGGTCCTTCAGCAAGTAAGACACAGGGGGTAAGAAATAATTTGAACATCACAGATCGACATTCCCACTCTGCCCATGATAAAGTTAACTACACTGCTCAAAAAAATAAAGGGAACACTAAAATAACACATCCTAGATCTGAATGAATAAAATATTCTTATTAAATACTTTTTTCTTTACATAGTTGAATGTGCTGACAACAAAATCACACAAAAATTATCAATGGAAATCAAATGTATCAACCCATGGAGGTCTGGTTTTGGAGTCACACTCAAAATTAAAGTGGAAAACCACACTACAGGCTGATCCAACTTTGATGTAATGTCCTTAAAACAAGTCAAAATGAGGCTCAGTAGTGTGGCCTCCACGTGCCTGTATCACCTCCCTACAATGCCTGGGCTTGCTCCTGATGTGGTGGTGGATGGTCTCCTGAGGGATCTCCTCCCAGACCTGGACTAAAGCATCCGCCAACTCCTGGACAGTCTGTGGTGCAACGTGGCGTTGGTGGATGGAGCGAGACATGATGTCCCAGATGTGCTCAACTGGATTCAGGTCTGGGGAACGGGCGGGCCAGTCCATAGCATCAATGCCTTCCTCTTGCAGGAACTGCTGACACACTCCAGCCACATGAGGTCTAGCATTGTCTTGCATTAGGAGGAACCCAGGGCCAACCGCACCAGCATATGTTCTCACAAGGAGTCTGAGGATCTCATCTCGGTACCTAATGGCAGTCAGGCTACCTCTGGCGAGCACATGGAGGGCTGTGTGGCCTCCCAAAGAAATGCCACCCCACACCATGACTGCCCACCGCCAAACCGGTCATGCTGGAGGATGTTGCAGGCAGCAGAACGTTCTCCACGGCGTCTCCAGACTGTCACGTCTGTCACATGTGCTCAGTGTGAACCTGCTTTCATTTGTGAAGAGCACAGGGCGCCAGTGGCGAATTTGCCAATCTTGGTGTTCTCTGGCAAATGCCAAACGTCCTGCACGGTGTTGGGCTGTAAGCACAAACCCCACCTGTGGACGTCGGGCCCTCATACCACCCTCATGGAGTCTGTTTCTGACCGTTTGAGCAGACACATGCACATTTGTGGCCTGCTGGAGGTCATTTTGCAGGGCTCTGGCAGTGCTCCTCCTGCTCCTCCTCGCACAAAGGCAGAGGTAGCGGTCCTGCTGCTGGGTTGTTGCCCTCCTACGGCCTCCTCCACGTCTCCTGATGTACTGGCCTGTCTCCTGGTAGCGCCTCCATGCTCTGGACACTACGCTGACAGACACAGCAAACCTTCTTGCCACAGCTCGCATTGATGTGCCATCCTGGATGAGCTGCACTACCTGAGCCACTTGTGTGGGTTGTAGACTCCGTCTCATGCTACCACTAGAGTGAAAGCACCGCCAGCATTCAAAAGTGACCAAAACATCAGCCAGGAAGCATAGGAACTGAGAAGTGGTCTGTGGTCCCCACCTGCAGAACCACTCCTTTATTGCGGGTGTCTTGCTAATTGCCTATAATTTCCACCTGTTGTCTATTCCATTTGCACAACAGCATGTGAAATCTATTGTCAATCAGTGTTGCTTCCTAAGTGGACAGCCAATGGTCCAAAAATATTCCACATAGTTCGTACACACACTAGGCTCCCAGAATAGGTTATATTATAGTACATATAAGTTTTGCTCAAAGCAGCCAACTGAAGTAATGTACACTGCTCACAAAAATAAAGGGAACACTTAAACAACACAACTCCAAGTCAATCACACTTCTGTGAAATCAATGTAGCATCAGGATATGTGGTTTCCAGTTTATGTACTGATAGGAGGAGCAATATGAGTCTGTCAGAGGTCGTCAAGCTGGATGGGGATGCTGATGGAGGCTTTGGTGGTCCACACAACAAAGAAGCAGGTGTCCCTTCCAGTGATACTGGCTACTTCCGGCGCCGACAGAGATGGCCGCCTCGCTTTGCGTTCCTAGGACACTATGCAGTATTTATTTTTTTGTAATGTTATTTCTTACATTGTTACCGCAGGAAATCTTCGGTTTTATTACATACAGTCGGGAGGAACTATTGGATATAAGAGCAACGTCAACTCACCAACATTATGACCAGGAATACGACTTTCCCGAAGCGCATCCTCTGTTTGGCTCACCAACCAGGACAATGGATCGGATCCTAGCCGGCGACCCAAAACAACGACGCCGTAGAAGGGGCAGACAGAGCGGTCTTCCAGTCAGGCTCCGTAGACGGGCACATCGCGCACCGCTCCTGAGCTACTACTCGCCAATGTCCAGTCTCTTGACAACAAGATAGACGAAATCCGGGCAAGGGTAGCCTTCCAGAGAGACATCTGAGACTGTAACGTTCTTTGTTTCACGGAAACATGGCTCACTCGAGACACACTATCGGAGTCAGTACAGCCAGCTGGTTTCTTCACGCATCGCGCTGACAGAAACAAGCATCTTTCTGGTAAGAAGAAGGGGGGGGGGGGTTATGTCTTATGATTAACGAGACGTGGTGTGATCATAACAACACATTCCTCACAATCAAATGCTCACCGCATTATCTACCTAGAGAATTTTCTTCGATTATAATCACAGCCGCATATATCGCCTCCAAGCAGACATATCGATGGCCCTGAACGAACTTCATTTGACTCTATGTAAACTGGAAACCGCATATCCTGAGGCTACATTTATTGTAGCTGAGGATTTTAACAAGGCTAATCTGAAAACAAGGCTCCCTAAATTCTATCAGCATATCGATTGTGCAACCAGGGCTGGCAAAACCCTAGATCACGGCGCATATAAGGCCCTCCCCGCGACGCATATAAGGCCCTCCCCTGTCCTCCTTTTGGAAAAGCTGACCACGACTCCATTTTGTTGCTCCCAGCCTATAGACAGACACTAAAACAGGAAGCTCCCGCACTCAGGTCTGACCAATCGGATTCCACGCTTTCAAGACTGCTTCAATCACGTGGACTGGGATATGTTACGCATTGAGGCGAACAACAACATTGATGTATACGCTGATTCGGTGAGCGGGATTATTAGCAAGTGCATTGGTGATGTCGTACCCACAGCGTTTATTGAAACATTCCCAAACCAGAAACCATGGATTGATGGCAGCATTTGCGCAAAACTGAAAGCGGAAACCATTGCTTTTAATCAGGGCAAGGTGACCGGAAACATGAACGAATACAAACAGTGTAGCTATTCCCTCAGCAAGGCAATCAAACAAGCTAAGCGTCAGTATAGAGACAAAGTAGAGTCGCAATTCAACGGCTCAGACACGAGAGGTATGTGGCAGGGTCTACAGCCAATCACGGACTAGAAAAGTAAAACCAGCCCTGTCGCGGACCAGGATGTCTTGCTCCCAGACAGACTAAACAACTTCTTTGCTCGCTTTGGGGACACTACAGTGCCACTGACATGGCCCGCTACCAAAACCTGCGAGCTTTCCTTCACTGCAGCCAACGTGAGCAAAATATTTAAATGTATCAACCCACGCAAGGCTGCATCCCAGACGGCATCCCCAGCCGCGTCCTGGCTGGCTGGTGTGTTTACGGACATATTCAATCAATCCTTATCCCAGTCTGCTGTCCTAACATGCTTCAAGAGGGCCACCATTGTTCCTGTTCCCAAGAAAGCTAAGGTAACTGAGCTAAATTATTACCGCCCCGTAGCACTCACTTCCGTCATCATGAAGTGCTTTGAGAGACTAGTCAAGGACAATGTTACCTCCACCCTACCTGACACCCTAGACCCACTCTAATTTTCTTACCGCCGCAACCGGTCCATGGATGACACAATCGCAATCACACTGCACACTGCCCTATTACCAACAACAACGAGATGGCCTACAGAGAGGAGGTGAGGGTCCTCGGAGTGTGGTGTCAGGAAAATAACCTCACACTCAACGTCAACAAAACAAAGGATATAATCGTGGACTTCAGGAAACAGCAGAGGGAGCACCCCCCTATCCACATCGACTGGACAGTAGTGGAGAGGGTAGAAAGATTTAAGTTCCTCGGTGTACACATCACAGACAAACTGAAATGGTCCACCCACACAGACAGCGTGGTGAACAAGGCGCAGCAGCGCCTCTTCAACCTCAGGAGGCTGAAGAAATTCAGCTTGTCACCAAAAACAAACAAACAAACTTTTACAGATGCACATTCGAGAGCATCCTATCGGGCTGTATCACCTGGTACAGCAACTGCTCCGCCCATAACCGTAATGCTCTCCAGAGGGTAGTGAGGTCTGCACAACGCATCACCGGGGGCAAACTATCTGCCCTCCAGGACACCTACACCACCCGATGTCACAGGAAGGCCAAAAAGATCATCAAGGACAACAACCACCCAAGCCACTGCCTGTTCACCCCGCTATCATCCAGAAGGCAAGGTTAGTACAGGTGCATCAAAGCAGGGACCGAGAGACTGAAAAACAGCTTCTATCTCAAGGCCATCAGACTGTTATTAAACAGCCATCACTAACATTGAGTGGCTGCTGCCAACATACTGACTCAACTCCAGTCACTTTAATAATGGAAAAATTGATGTCATAAATATATCACTAGCCACTTTAAACAATGCCACTTCATATAATGTTTACATACCCTACATTACTCATCTCATATGTATATACTGTACTCTATACCATCTACTGCATCTTGCCATCTTGATGTAATGTATCACTAGCCACTTTAAACAATGCCACTTTTATATATTTACATACCCTACATTACTCATCTCATATGTATATACGGTACTCTATACCATCCACTGCATCTTGCCTATGCCGTTCTGTACCATCACTCATTCTTATTCATTCCTTTACACTTGTGTGTATACGGTAGTTGTTGTGAAATTGTTAGATTACTTGTTGGATTTTACTGCATTGTTGGAACTAGAAGCACAAGCATTTGATATGGAGCTGACCTTGGACATGGTGCCAGTAAGGATGGTCTTCACAGAAGCTGTAAGACCCTCCCTCATTGACATAGAAATCCTTCGACTTCACTGCCTCGATGCCCTCCTATTCGTTATCTGTGCCCCACTTTACATATAACACACCATCCAATGACTGTGATCTGAGGACCCTTTTTAGCAGTGATAGAGTAATGCACTTGGCCCTAACCACTGCTACATAATTGCTGGCCGTCAACTTCCCTCTCCTCATGGTTGGCCAGTTGCGGTTGGTGCGCTGCCCAATTGTTGTCTGGCTTACAGCCTCCTGCTGCTCCACTGACAGCGCCATGCCAGCCATGAGGCCTGCATGCCCCAGGTGCCCTTGTTTTTTAACATTGTCCGGTATAGACAGGGATGATAGGGAGGGTAGCCTTTGTTCTGGCTCAGGTTCAAGGACACATGTCATGTTGGTTCCTTAACCACTGAAGATCCTCCTCTGTGAGCTCCCGGGACAGAGGGTTGTAGTCTTCGGCCGGGTACAGGTCCTCCACTGACTGCACCTGGTTGAGCACAGCTGACTTCCACACCACAATAGCAACCAAAGCCCATATAAACTGACTTACAACAGCATTGTTTACTCAGAGTTCTGCGTATTGACATTAGCTATGGTGCTAACCTTGGAAAAGTAATTCCAATTTCTCCTTCCTCTATTACTAATAGGGATAGACCAAATGGTGCAGTTCTATTCAATCTTATAGCCATACCAACTATATCAATATCAACCTTCAGACAGGGCCTGCAACTGCCTATTGGACATAGCTTGTTTGAGTTGGAGACTCCATGTGAAATCGTAAAGATTACATCTTAAACTGGATTACATCAAGATCTCTGCTATGGAGAAGAATCTGGACATTGTGGTATTGACTGAAACTTGGATCTCTGGGGACATTCTAGACTCTGATATTAATATTGAGAGTAGAAGTGGTATAGTGGCCATTCTTATAAAAACATTTTTATCTTTGCTGAAATCCATTTCACTTGCCCAGAAATGTTAGCTAAAAAAATGGAAGCCTTTGTCTGGGGAGAAATGTATCCATAACTCTACCGTCCTCCCTTGGCTAACTTTTGTGTACTCAAGGAATTCACCTGTTTGTTGTCTTCTTTTACTAAATCAGAAGTTAATATCCTGGGTGACCTAAATTATGATTGGGAAATACAGGCTTCAGACAATCTAAAAGACATGTAATGATCTAAACCTAACCCAGCTGGTGACTAAGCCTACACGTCCCAACCCTTATGATCTTTCAAAGTCAGCTCTTATTGATGTTATTTTAACGAATACAGCAGAGAAATATGTGACCCATTTCAAGAAACTAGGTGTACGTCACACATCACTACTTCACAGATGAGGCATTTTAATTCCTTTTTATTTAAATTATTTTTTGGCAGAAATGTCTTCTGGGACATGTGAACTTTCCTGCGCCTTATTAACAAACTTGTATTCCATCTGTAAATACAAATAAAATGGTTAAATTACGAGCCTGGTTGGTTTAGCCACGAACAAAGACAGGAACCTTGCCCCTAGATAATTGGTTGGTTGGACATGCCTGGAGATGGGTATGGATTGGTCTGCCATGTAGCATGCTTTGGTCTATAACATGAGCTTGCTCAGTGGGTGTTGATATTCCTTTCTACAGCAGCATTTTTGAAAGATATAACGTTAGTCATCAAGAACTGCAAAGGTTTTGCAGGTGCTATCGACAGATCAGTTGGAAAAAGCTGTGATGGGCTACTTTCTGCACACGCCATGGTCAGTGTGAACTGGAGTGACTTGACACAACGCTGGCCAAACAAGATGTAGCTACAAAAAAAGTGAAATGGTTCCCGTCTGCCATGAAGCGTTCATCCGTGTACATGGGTAAGAGTCTAGCTGCATTTTCAAATATTCTAAGTCTCTAATTTTGTCAGAAAGTATTTTTAATTGCAAGTTTAAGCGTTTTGTTAGGTAGCTAGTGAACATTAGCTTGCTGGCTTGCTAGCTAACATTGCATGTAGTATCTGTATAGTAGTATTATCAGAAACCATTTGCATCGCTAGTTAAAGCATAATGTTAGCTAGCTAACATTGGACATAGTTGGTTATCTTTAGCTACCTGCAGATTCATAGTACAGCTATGACAATACTTGTATTGGTAGAAGTATGAGTTGGGATTATGCCAGTAGCTAATAGCTACAGTAGCTACATGTCTAAACAAATGACTCCACTTTTCCAGATTACATGACCCATCAAGTTAGCCAGGTGTGTCTACGGCCATCTATTGTACTTCATGAACATGTGCACGTCTAGAGAATAGTGACCCATCCACTTAGCTATATGTGGCTGGGGGGTGGTTACAGCATTTCTTTCACATGACCCATCAATTTAGACAAGTGTGTCTGGTAAGCGTCATCTAATAATTAAATAATATTTATAAAACATTTTTATCTGGACACTTTCTGTTTTTGATATTGCTACTATACAAGTAAACATTTCACTCTACTGTGCACACCTTTTGTATCCTGTGGCATGTGACAAATAAACTTTTATTTGATATAGTGTGTGTTTACCAGAGACGGTAATGTAAAGAACATGACCTGCACCAAAGTCAGATTAGGATATAGGCCAAGGACTAGATAAAGTGTATTTTTACCTGTAGTTTTTCCCTATTGTAGGCTACTACTTTTAGCACTTTCAGTCTTGAAATCTTAGGTTGTTTACTACACTATTCTCTCCGTTTAGCAAATGGCCTCACATGTGAATCCTTAAAGAGATTGGTGGGGCTAAGGCTTATCAGGGTGTGAACAATGCTGAAATAGTGTAGACAGAGAGCTCTCCAGTAGGTGTACCAAAGTATTCAATGGTCATTTACAAGTTTATCAACTTTCAAAGCAGAATTACTTTCCCATTGTTCCTCAACTGCAGTGTATGCTATATAATTTATATAGCATACAGTCTACTTTTATTCAATGTGAACATCACCATTTCAAATGTTGCTACATAAGACCGAATCCAGATGGTGGATAACATACAGAAGCATTCAGAAGTATTCATATCCCTTCACTTTTTTCAAATTTTGTTACGTAACAGCCTTACTCTAAAATTGATTAAATAGTTTTTGTGTGTAGATTGATTTAAAAAATATATATATTTTATATTTTAGAATAAGGCTTTCCTGAATGCACTGTGTGTTTCTACTGGTGTCTTTGCCCAAGACATTAGTGACCATTGCCCAAATATCTCAGCCTTTGACACTAACTTTAATTTAGTAACCTTGATAGTATTTCAGCTATCCCTGAGCGTGATTTAGCTTTGAGCCTATTTGATGTTGTATTCAATACTATTGTGGATAATCATGCTCCATTAAAAGCATTAAGGGTTAAAGGAAGATTGAATGCCTTGTACACTCCAAAATTATCCACAGTTATTTCATAAAAGAAACAACGCTTGGGTCAAGGCCAGGATCACATGTTTAAGCCCAGACTGGCAAGCTTTTAAGCAACTGAGGAATCATTGTTTAAGACAAATCAGATTGGCTAAATCGGATTATTATCTAACCGCTCTTTCAGATTGTAATGGGAACCCGGATAAATTCTAGCTACATGTCAAATCCCTGAAGGGAAATCAAAACTGTCAAATCCCTGAAGGGTTCTATTTCCTCCTGTCTGCCATAACACATTCATTCAGACACTGGCCTCATTACGGAAAGAAAGTTCCATCATTGATGCATTTAATGCATTTATTTCAGCGGCCTATCTCTTTGAAAGAACTTCTCAGCCTATTCACAATGATATTGGGCTGGATGCTGATAGGGGAAACTTGCTGAGGGATGATAGTCAAAGCTTTTCTTAGAGGTTATTTACAGAAAAATAAGTCATTGATGCTTTCCTAGCAATAGACAATAAGAAATCAACAGGATCTGACCAATTGGATCCTAGTCTGCTTAAGTGTGCCGTGCCCATCAATGTTGGCTCAATAACCCACATTTTTTATTAAACATTGTTATCGGGAAATATTCCAAAAGTATGGAAATCAACTCTTGCGCTTCCACTCCTTGAGGGCGGGGATGGTAGTGATCTTCATCATTATCACCCCATTTCAAGGCTTCTTTGTCTAGCTAAGATTATTGAATCCTTGGTAAATGTACAACTTAGCTTTTTTTAGCAGAGAAATTTACTTAGAATGTAAACCAATCAGGTGTTATGCGTGGGCATAGTACTATTACAGCAACCACTTTAGTTGTTAATGATCTTCTCATGGCGTTAGACACTACAATGAAATGTGCTGCTTTGTTTGTGGACCTGCAAAAAGCTTTTGATACTTTTGATCATGCTATTTTACTGAATATCCTCGATAGGCCGGAGCTCTGACACCTGTTCATGGTTTCCTGATCTTCTTAGTGACAGAACTCAGGCCATCAAGATTGATCGGATTCGGTCTGGATTTCTTGAAGTACATAGAAGTGCACCACGGGTCGATTTTTGAATTTGAAACTTAATCTACAGTACCAGTTGTAAGAATATTTTAAGATAATACACAACGCGGAGGACTAGAGGTCAATAGGGAATTAACGATCAATGGAAATAGTTGTTTTTATGTTCAACGTCTGGTTCGAATCTGTGTAGGGATTTCAGTCCTGGACTCATAGCTACAGGTGGCAAAATCTCATTGGACTGAATCGTCTATACGTTGAGCCTGAAACAGGATGCTTGCTATTTGGCCATTGGCACAATTTTACTGCAAGGAATGCTAATTGGTCAACCACAGGCTAGAGATGGGGGTTATAAATTACATCCTGTCACTTTGTTCCGTGGAGAAAACTGAGGACAGGGAATAATGAATATCTACTTCTCAGCATAACATCTATGATTTGTTATTTTAGAATAAACCTATTTTTATCCCCCTGATTTGCTTTGGGGTCTGTGTTATTGAAGAATAACATCAACTGCTAACAGTCAAAAGTTTGGACACACCTACTCATTCAAGGGTTTTCTTTATTTGTATTTTTTTCTACAACAAAACTATGAAATAACACAAATTGAATCATGTAGTAACCAAAAAAAGTGTTAAACAAATCCAAATATATTTGAGATTCGTCAAAGTAGCCACCCTTTGCCTTGATGACCGCTTTGCACACACTTGACATTATCCCAACCAGCAACATGCAACTGGAATGCATTTAATTTAACAGGTGTGTGTTGTTAAAAGGAATTTATTTCCTTAATGTGTTTGAACCAATCAGTTGTGTTGTGACGAGGTAGGGGAGGTATACAGTAGATTGCCCTATTTGGTAAAAGATCAAGTCAATATTTTGACAAGAACAGCTCAAAAAAGCAAAGAGAAACCCCAGTCCATCATTACTTTAAGACATGATGGTCAGTCAATCTGGAACATTTCAAGAACTTTGAACGTTTCTTCAAGTGCAGTCGCAAAAAACATCACACGCTATGATGAAACTGACTCTCATGAGGATGCCATAGGAAAGGAAGACCCAGAGTTACCTCTGCTGCAGAGGATAAGTTAAATAGTTACCAGCCTCAGAAATTGCAGCCCAAATAAATGCTTCACAGGGTTCAAGTAACAGACACAACTCAACATAAACTGTTCAGAGACTGCGTGAATCAGGCCTTCATGGTCAAATTGCTGCAAAGAAACCACTTCTAAAGGACACCAATAATAAGAAGATACTTGCTTAGGCCAAGAAACACAAGCAATGGACATGAGACCGGTGGAAATAGTCCAAATTTGAGATTTTTGGTTCCAACCACCATGTCTTTGTGAGATGCAGAGTATGTGAACAAATGATCTCTGCATGTGCGGTTCCAAACATGAAGCAAGTAAGAGGAGGTGTGATGATGTGGGGGTGCTCTGCTGGTGACACGGTCAGTGATTTATTTAGAATTCAAGGCACACTTAACCAGCATGGCTACTACAGTATTCTGTAGCGATATGCCATCTCACCTGGTCTGCGCTTAATGGGACTATCATTTGTTTTTCAACAGGACAATGACCCAACACACCTCCAGGCTGTGTAAGGGCTATTTGACCAAGAAGGAGAGGGATGGAGTGCTGGATCAGATGACATGGCCTCCACAATCACCCAATCTCAACCAAATTGAGATGAATGAAGGAAAAGCATCCAACAAGTGCTCAGCATACGTGGGAATTCCTTCAAGACTGTTGTAAAAGAATTCCTGGTGAAGCTGGTTGAGAGAATGCAAAGAGTGTGCAAAGCTGTCATCAAGGCAAAGGGTAGCCACAATAATTTTGCACGCCCAATTTTCCATGTTTTGATTTGTTAAAAAAGTTTGAAATATCCAATAAATGTCGTTCCACTTCATGATTGTGTCCCACTTGTTGTTGATTCTTCACAAAAAAATACAGTTTTATATCTTTATGTTTGAAGCCTGAAATGTGACAAAAGGTCGCAAAGTTCAAGGGGGCCGAATACTTTCGCAAGGCACTGTATATGAGCTGGTTAAACCTGTTGGGGCTAGGGGACACAAGGAGTTCCCTAAAGAGAACACCCCCTCCCATTCAGCTGAAAAAAATATTATTTAGAAATATTTAACTTTCACACATTAACAAGTCCAATACAGCAAATTAAAGATAAACATCTTGTTAATCTACCCATCGTGTCTGATTTTTTAAAAATGGTTTACAGCGAAAACACAACATATATTTATGTTAGATGACCACCAAATTCAAAAACACACACACCGCGATTTTTCACAGTCACAAAAGCATAAATGTAGATAAAATGAATCACTAACCTTTGATTATCTCCATCAGATGACACTCATAGGACATCATGTTATACATATATTGTGTGTTTTGTTCGATAATGTGCATATATATATATATAAAATCTCAGTTTACATTGGCGCATTACGTGCAGTAATGTTTTGATTCCAAAACATCCAGTGATTTTGCAGAAATACTCACAATAAACATTGATAAAAGATGCAAGTGTGATTCACAGAATTAAAGATAGACGTATCCTCTATGCAACCGCTGTGTCAGATTTTTTTTTTTTTTACTTTACGGAAAAAGAATAATCTGAGAACAGCGCTCAGAACCCAAAGAAATAGCCGCCATTTTGGCGTCAACAGAAAAAACACTAAATATTTCACTTACCTTTGAATATCTTCATCAGAAGGCAGTTCCAGGAATCCCAGTTCGACAATAAATGACTGATTTGTTCCATAAAGTTCCAAAAAGCCCATCATTTAGCCACTTGTTGTTAGCTTGTTCAACCCAGCATTCAGTCCTCAAAAAGCACAAGCAATTCCTCCAGACAAAAACTCAAAAGGTTCCGTTACAGGTCGTAGAAACAAGTCAAATGATGTATGCAATCCATATTTAGGATGTTTTAAACATTAATCAGCAATAAGTTTCCAACCGGAGAATTTCATTGTCTGAAGAAACGCATTGGAACGCAAGAACACTCTCGTGACCACGCGCAATGAGACTGAGGCTTTCTGCCAGACCACCTACTCAAAGAGCTATTATGAGCCCCTCCTTTATAGTAGAATCATACAACCACATTCTAAAGACGGTGACATCTTGTGGAAGCCCTAGGTAGTGCATGCTCATCCATATCTAAGATGGACATCAAATGGCACTGTTTTCAAAATTGAGTTCTCACTTCCTGTTTGGATTTCTTCTCAGGCTTTTGTCTGCCATATGAGTTCTGTTATACTCACAGACATAATTCAAACAGTTTTAGAAACTTCAGAGTGTTTTCTATCCACCAGTAATAATAATATGCATACATATACATCTGGGAAAGAGTAGGAGGCAGTTTACTCTGTTTACTCAGTTTATTCACGCCTTTCATCCAAAAGTGAAAATGCTGCCCCCTAGCCCCAACAGGTTTAAGAAGCTAAGATTTCAAGTTGGCTTTTTCTACAGAAACAGATTGTGCCTTTCTCTAAGCAGTAGGAAGAAGATAATTCAGTCAACCTTTCTCTCCTCTTGAGATGGTGATATTATTTATCAAAGTGCAGCTGCTACTACTCTTAAACGTTTGGATGTCATCGATCATAGTGCACTTAATGGCAACAGTTTTGATACTCATCACTGCATCCTGTATCAAAAGGTTGGCTGAACTTCGTTAAAGACTTCTGTCTTATCTAACTTTGCTGTTGAAGTATAGACACCTGAGTTGCCTAACCCACTTAAGTGGCACCTTGGGAGCGGCGACCCTCGCCTCGGACTGGGGACCCTTGCCGCGGGTCCCGAATGGACGGGAGATTCCGGCAGCGCCGGAGTGAAGGGCGGCTCCGGCAGCTCCTGACTGACGGGCGGCTCCGGCAGCTCCTGATTGACGGGCGGCTCCGGCAGCTCCTGACTGACGGGCGGCTCCGGCAGCTCCTGACTGACGGGCGGCTCCGGCAGCTCCTGACTGACGGGCGGCTCCGGCAGCTCCTGACTGACGGGCGGCTCCGGCAGCTCCGGACAGGAGGGAGAACCTGGAGGAAGGAGACCTTGGAGGAGGCACAGGATAGACCGTGCCGTGGAGGCGTCGTGGAGGCGCACTGGAGTTCTCGAACTAAGGGCCTGCACAACCCGTCCTGGCTGGATGGTGATTTTAGCCCGGCACGTGCAGGACGCAGGCACAGGATGCACTGGGCTGTGCAGACACACGGGAGACCCAGTGCGGGGGACCCAGTGCGCAGAGCCGACACAGGATATCTGGAGAGCAGGGCTCTGGCAGCTCAGGACAGGAGGGAGACTCTGGCAGCGCTAGACAGGAGGGAGACTCTGGCAGCGCTAGACAGGAGGGAGACTCTGGCAGCGCTAGACAGGAGGGAGACTCTGGCAGCGCTAGACAGGAGGGAGACTCTGGCAGCGCTAGACATGAGGTAGGAGACGGAGAGACAGCCTGGTGCATGGGGCTTCCACCGGAGGACTGTTGCGTGGAGGAGGCAACGGATGGACCGGACCGTGGAGACGCACTGGAGGTCTCGAGCACCGAGCCTGCACAACCTGTCCTGGCTGGATACTCCCCGTAGCCCGGCCAGTGCGGCGGGGTGGAACCGACTGCACTGGGCTGTGCTGGCGAACCGGGGACACCGTGCGTAGGGCTGGTGCCATATACCCCAGGCCGAGGAGACACACTGGAGACCAGATGCGCTGAGCCGGCTGCGATGTAGCGCACCGGGTTATGACTGCGCACTGGGGACACCATGCACCTCACGGCATAACAAGGTGCCGGCCCGGTCCACCTCTTTCCACGGTAAGCACGGGGAGTTGGCTCAGGTCTCCTACCTGACTTAGCCACACTCCCTGTGTGCCCCCCTACCCCAATAAATTTTGGGGGCTGCCTCTTGTCCCTGTTGCGCTGCCGTGCTAGCTCCTCATAATGCCGCCTCTCGGCTTTGGCTGCCTCCAGCTCTTCCCCAGCCTGTGCCCAGGGTCCCTTTCCGTCCAAAATCTCCTCCCATGTCCAGGAGTCCAGAACCCTCTGCTCCTGGTGACCATGCTGCTTGGTCCGGTTGTGGTGGATGATTCTGTAACGGTTGTCTTCAGTGGAAGGAGAGGAGGACCAAGGCGCAGCCTGGTAAGTGTTCATGATCATATTTATTTAAACTCAGAACACTAAACACAATAACAAAGAGAATAAAACGAAACCGAAACAGTTCTGTAAGGTGAAGAAAAAAACTAAACAGAAAATAATCACCCACAACTAAAATGGGGGAAAACAGGCTACCTAAGTATTATTCTCAATCAGAGACAACGGACGACACCTGTCTCTGATTGAGAACCATACCAGGCCAAACACATAAACACAACAGACTACCCACCCCAACTCACACCCTGACCAAACTAAAACAAAGACATAACAAAGGAACTAAGGTCAGAACGTGACATTATTGCTGGAACAAAATTCAAAATACATTTCATCTTTATGTTCTGTTGCCATTCGGACAGTTTAAAGTATTGATTGGGGACTTATAAAATGTAACTGATTTGTGATGTTTTATTTGTGCTTACCATATACCGTATCATCGTAGCATTTGGAAAAGAGACTGTCGTGGAAATTAACACCTAAGGACTCCAAGTCAAAGTTAAATGAACAGATCTTTATTGATATCGGCCGGAGAGGTTACAACAATCTCTGTCAGAAGCTCTGAATGGGTGCTTCCCCTTCAGCACTCTTTATACTCGTGCACAAACTAGGCGTCTCTGCTCTCAGGGTGCAATAAGCTGATAATGACCTTGCACGCGTAGTTTCTAGACGTTGTGCCAAAGTAGCAATGTGTTCCCTTCTTTCTGCTCTTCTTCTAGCAGTCCCCTCCCTGAGAGCAAAGTCCCAGAACACAATAATCAGGAAACAACACGCTACATGTAGAGACAGAGGACACAAAATGTTTCACTCCAAGACCTAGGTCTCAATACGTTTTCCCTATTAAAATAAAGGTTAAACCAAAAAATAAAATAACATACTGGATGATGTCATTTCATAGCCTGTTTTGTAGGGCTTGCTGTGAATTACTTCATAAGGAGGTCTTTGTGGGTCTCAAAGCTCTTCCAATCTCTCAACAGGCAATCCATTAAATCAATGTAATGGACCCACTTTTGGACGGGTAGCTGTTGGTCAAATTGACCCTCATTTTTCACACCAGTTCTCCGGTGAATAGTGGTGGTGTGTACCAGTTGGTCTTCACAGAAAGATAGCATGTTGTACTGAACAACATTACACAACAACTTCCCCTCTATAACGCAGAGTTGACCACTTTATTCCAGGGTTTAATCCACACCAGTGCAGCTGTGTGGCAGTTGACAGCTATCACTGAGAAAAGCTCAGCTAATCTCACTAATGTGCACTGTCGATTTAAATAATAACCATGGCAGTAATACACTTAACGATAAGTACACAACGATAAGTCCACAGAGATGGTGGGTGGGTGGATGGCAATTGCCTACATATCAGACAACTCTCGCCATGCATGTCTTTCTGACTCTGGACACAGTTTGTTCACTACCTCATGTCAATTTCCTACTGGAAATGTACACATCTCAAATTGGTTGAAAATGCATTTACAATATTGATAATGTGTCGCAATGTACTCAAAACATATTCTCACCCAGTCACACACAGACCAAGCTGGTTTGAAATGAATTGGCAGTTTGCAAGTTACATTGAAAATATGTCAAATGACAAGTAGGGTCATTACTCATTACATATGAATGTGACTCTGCAGAATTATATAGGTCATTACATCACTCAATCTCTCACAGCAGGCAATCACTGGGAACAAGCAAGAGGACAATTGACAAGGTCATTTGGTGTATTATTTCATTCTCATAGGTTATTTTCAGACCTATTGTAGCATACCTACCTTTCCTGTTCCATTTACTGCAGAACAGAGCCAACATAATACATACATTTTAAAAAACGTAGAAAATATAGAATTGAAGTAAATGGGGACAAATAGAGCAATATTATTTTTCAGGAACAGGTATTCTGTGGGTTTTTTAAATCTGGTTCACAGGGGTAGTAAACTACACATGAAACATAAGCAGTCATTCAATATCTGTAGGTTTCCATGACAATATATAAATCGAACCAGAGACCAAAGTCTGTTGAGGGAGGCTAACACTGCTCTTCAAATACTTACCTTTGATCATCTGAAGAGGAAAGAGTCCCATTGGTGTAATGGAGTGTTTTTAGGGGTTTCAAACGTTATTTTTTCAGACAGAAGACAAATGTAATATCATTCAGCAACACTTCAGTTTGGTGTAAATAAAATAAAAAAAAATATCCCAGCTGTCATAAAATACTCTACATGTTCTGGGGGCATGACAAAGTCTAGCGACTACCGTCCATGCATTCGAAAAGAAGCACCAGCACTTACGTTACAACTTGCTGAGGTCAGGATCAGAAGCCATGTTCAAGTCGCTGCGGTGTTGAAAGGAGAGCTTTGCTTTTTTTTTTTACAGAGTCTGTTTGGTTGTCTGTGAGTGTCTATGGTTGACATGGACACATCCTCCTGGACAGCCACAGCCCCACCGGTCTGGCAGCAGTTGTGCTGGTGATCCTTCCAGTCCTGCAATAAGAATAAGCCAGGGTAAAGAAGCAAGATAAGCAGTCGGTAGTGGGAAGTAATGTTTTGCCTTGATTGTAGTCTAATAAATCCCAGACCTAGGGCAACAGTACTAGGTCTGGGGATCATGTCAGATTTTCTTGGCCACTTTGAAAGGGGAAAGAGAAAAAAGATGTTAGCTGTCAGTGGTTATAAGCTTGTAACGCTAACAGTAGCTGTCAAGGTGTATGCAAACTACTCACTTTGGAAATGCACTCTTTGAAAATATTGTCTGCGAGCTCCATCAATGTTGTTTCCAGTTGACATTTTTATGTCAGGAAATTAACCGATAAGGCTCTGGACGATTTCCTGTGTGCGTTCCATTTCCACCTACTCTTCTCTCCCCAACCGACGCAGGCACTTGGGCAATCGTATATGATGAAATATTGTTAAATTGTGTGAGGCAGCCTGTCTGTCTGGGGAGACTACCCTGATTGTGTCTGATTTTTGGTTCCTAAGAGTAGGCTGTCCGAATCAATCGCGCCCCCTCAAGAGTAGAGAGACAAGCGATCAGTAATAGGGTGTGTGGTGGGCTGTGATCCAATCAGCAGATTTGATTACCTGGTCCCGTGTGGCTCAGTTGGTAGAGCATGATGCTTGCAACCCAGGGTTGTGTGTTCGATTCCCAAGGGGGACTGGTATGGAAAAAGTGTGAAAATGTCAGTGGTACCCAATTTTCATACTTGAGTAAAAGTAAAGGTACCTTTTTTATTTTACCTTTATTTAACTAGGCAAGTCAGTTAAGAACAAATTCTTATTTTCAATGACAGCCTAGGAACAGTGGGTTAACTGCCTGTTCAGGGGCAGAACAACATATTTGTACCTTGTCAGCTCGGGGGTTTGAACTTGCAACCTTCCGTTTACTAGGCCAACACTCTAACTACTAGGCTACCCTGCCGACCTGAAAAGAAAATGACTCAAGTAAAAGTAAAAGTCACCCAGTGAAATACTACTTGAATCTGAAAGTATTTGGTTTTAAATGTACTTAAGTGTCAGAAGTAAAAGTATAAATAATTGAAAATGTCTTATGTCCTGCTATGTATTCCAAATGTAGTACTTTTGGGTGTCAGGGAAAATGTAAGGAGTAAAAAAAGTACATTATTTTCTTTAGGAATTAAGTGGAGTAAAAGTAGAAGTTGTCAAAAATATAAATAGTAAAGTATAGTAGTACTTAAGTATTTTCTGTGTATTTTTATTAAGTATTTTTATTTTTGTATGCACTCACTACTGTAAGCCGCTCTGGATACGAGTGTCTGCTAAAATGTAAAGACCTGACATGTTCATGGGTCCTAAGAGACCTTTGTTGCTAAGTCAGCTCTGTAAAACAACAGAGTTAAATACTGAAAGCATAGAGAAATGAGTCAGAGCTGACACGACCAGTGAAAACTTAGTTAAGTGGCCTGAGACACAGTCTGTAGAGGGTTAAGTCTTACCTTTCTCTGACAGAAGGTGCAACCGTATTAGACCTTGTGGCATGCAGTGCATTTGCTCATGGCCTCCCATACACAGTTCACACACATGCTGTGGGAGAGAAATTCGCAGAATTGAATCGAATTATAATCCAAAATGGGTAAATAATTGATTTGCAAATTAACTAGAGTGCAAATCAAGTGAGGCAGATCACACTTAGCGTGACATAATAGAGGTTTGATTTGTTGTTACAGAGCCCCATGCGAGCGCTACCACACTGCACGACTATCTCTACCACGCAGGTACACATGCATAGTTCTTTCGAGATATTTCCTCTGACGTATCACCGACATAGCCCACTTACTAACGACAAAAACCCCAACAACAACATCCCATCAAGAGGCGCCAGGGGAACCTCTAGGGGAACCAAGAGGCAAGACATGTCACTGCTGACTTTTTTGTTGATATGATGCAAGGGTTATAATTCGCTGTCTCTCTCTCCATCTAACAAAGGCTCTCAGGTGGTAGAAGGTCCTGCGGCTTCAAGGTTGTTTGATCCTTTATCTCCATATAGTTTATTTGTATCAAGTAGCGGGTGTGATATTTCAAACAGCCCTGACAGTTTTATCCTCCAGAGAGAGACCTGGATGGAAAGGAACACAGCCGAGAAAAAGAGAGAGAGAGAGAGAGAGAGAGAAGAACAAGAGAAAGGGTGGGGTGACAGACAGACGGAAAGACAGACGGACAGACAGACGGACAGACAGACAGACAGATGGACGAACAGAAAGACGGACAGACAGACAGATGGACGAACAGAAAGACGGAAAGACGGAAAGACTGACGGACAGACGGAAAGATGGACGGACGGACGGACAGTGGTTGTAAATAGCCAGGAGGTCAGAAATGAGGAAATAGGCATTGGGGACCGACCATATATTTATACCATGTATGGCCTCATAGAAATAACTAATTAGAGCAGGTGAAGTAAGTGAGAGTTTTCTCGAAAGGAGATAGTGGGAGCGAGAGAGAGGGTCCCTCAATGTACTGTACCTTGATGATGATCTCCGTGACTTCTGAGGCTCTCTTCCCCTGAGGCTCTTTTCCCCCGGATTTTCTGGGTGCTGGAATGATATCTGAATGTGGAAGGGCTGGGTGAGTGTACACTGAAGGAGGGAAGATCATTGAAGTCTAACTAAAATGAATCCAAACGAGTACAAAAACCACCGTATATGCCAAGCATTTCCCCTAGGCCTTGTTCAATAGGCTCAAAACAGAAGAAAACATCTTTCTGAAATGTTGTCATTCCCACAATAGCTGTCCTTCCGCAAACCTTCCTCGCCCCACACCTAATAACTCCTGACCTAATTCCCTATTTTATGCTTCAAAATAAGAGTCGAAAAAATGGGAAATGTGGGTGGAACTAGGAAGGAAATTAGGCCAGATAACAGCCTGCCCCACACATTATCCAAATGGCACGGCAGGTAGGAGGAGGAGGGGGAGAGTGGAGAGATACATCTGTGGTACAGGGAAAGGTATACAATGCCTTCGGAAAGTATTAATACCCCTTGACCAATTCCACATTTTGTTGTGTTACAGCCTGAATGGATTACTTCTTTTTTCTCTCACCCATCTACACACAATACACCATAATGAAAAGTGAAAACATGTTTTTCAAATTGTTTGCTAATGAAATTGAAATACAAAAATATGTAATTTACAAAATAATCCCTTTTAGCAGCGATTTACAGCTGTGAGTCTTTCTGTGTAAGAGCTTTTCACACCTGGGCTGTACAATATTTGCACATTATTCTTGAAAAAATTATTCAAGCTCTGTCAAATTGTTTTTTGATCATTGCTAGACGGGCATTTTCAAGTCTTGCCAGAGATTTTAAGACAATTTAAGTTTAAACTGTAACTAGGTCAATCAGGAACATTCAATGTCACGTTGGTAAGCAACTCCAGTGTATATTTAGCCTTGTGTTTTAGGTTATTGACCTGCTGAAAGGAGAGTTAGTCTCCCAGTGTTTCTAGGATTGCTTTTGCTTAGCTCTATTGCATTTATTTTTATCCCCAAAAATTCCCTTGCAGATGACAAGCATACCCATAAGATGACGCAGCCACCACCAGGCATGAAAATATTAAGATTGGTACTCATTGGTGTGTTGTGTTGTATTTGCCCCAAACATAACTCTTTGTATTCAGGGCATGAAGTATGTATTTTTTGTTTTACTTTAGTAAACAGGATGCATGTTTTGCAGTATTTTTATTCTGTATTGTTTTCTTCTTTTCATGCTGTCAATTAGGTTAGCATTGTTGAGTAACTACAATGTTGTTGATCCATCCTCAGTTTCCTCCTATCACAGCCATTAAACTCTGTAACTGTTCTAAAGTCACCATTGGCCTCATGGTGAAAACCCTGAGTGGTTTCTTTCCTCCCCGGCAAATAAGTTAGAAAGGATTTCTGTACCTTTGTAGTGACTGGGTGTACTGATACACCATCCAAAGTGTAATTAATAACTTCACCATGCTCAAAGGAATATTCAATGTCTACTTTTTTTATTGTTTTAACCCATCTACCAATAGGTGCCCTTCTTTGCGAGGCATTGGAAAACCTCCCTGGTCTTTGTGTTTGAATCTGTGTTTGAAATTCACTGCTCGGCTGAGAGGCCTAACAGATAATTGTATGTGTGGGGTACAGAGATGAGGTAGACATTCAAAAATCATGTTAAACACTGTTATTGCACACAGAGTGAATCTATGCAACTTATTATGTGACTTGTTAAGCATGTGTTTACTCCTGAACATATTTAGGCTTCCAATAACAAAGGGGTTGAAATACTTATTGACTCAAGACATTTCAGCTTTTCATTTTTTATTAATTTGTAAAAAACAATCGAAAAAATATAATTTCACTTTGACATTATGGCATATTGTGCGTAGGCCAGTGACACAATCTGAATTTAATACATTTTAAATGCAGGCTGTAACACAACAAAATGAGGAAAAAGTTAAGGGGTGCTAAATTATATATATTTTCTTCCCATCCACGACACCCTTTCTTTTTATTTTACAGTAGTTACATAGCAAGAATAAAGTAATTTGATATTTTGACACATATGTAGATACATAGTACTTATACCTAATACATCGTGTTTTCAGTCATAACTCATTATGAACATGAGCTTTTAAACTCACCCCTCAGCTACTCATTGTAAACAGCCCCTCTTATGATCTAAATGTGCCATATATTTTTCAACTGTGCTGTGATGTTTCACATACATTCTGGAAGTGTCTAATTGCATAGTATGTACAGATTGTAAGTTAAAAACAAATATTTTTACTAAAAGTATTATTACATTGTTGATTGATTGACTATTGGCTGACTTCGGCCATGAACAACTTTACCGGCACCTGATATCACCTTTCCTACGGGAACAGCTGAGCCGCTTGGGGAAGGTACACAGGAAACGCTGCAGCGCTGCTGAGACCGGTGTTAACTCCAACAAGCTGCTTGTTACCTTCAGCCTGCTATTCTGTGGCAAAGTACACCCCTGTCCTGGCCCAAACACCACAAAGCAAGCTAAACAACTATGTCCAAACTGTGGTGAGACCGTAAGGAAGAATTCAAAAGCGATGGCTTGTGACATTTGTGATTTGTTTGTTCACATAAAGTATGGATCTATCAACCCCTTTGTCATATGATGAAGTTGTGAAGTCTCATAGTAACATTTCGTTTGTTTGCAATGTTTGCTGTTTAAATGCGGTGCCAAACATTGGGATACTGGACACAAGCAGGGATGATAAGTGCAATCTAGATGAGATAGTCGGTGTATCAGCAGTGGGCACAGAAAATGACATGTTTGACTGTTTCAATCGGAGAGGACTTCATTTTATCCATGTGAATGCATGGAGCCTGCTGCCGAAATTAGAGGAATTAAAACTCCTTGCTTCTAACACACGGGCTGCAGTAGTTACTGTGACTGAGACATGGCTCGATGGGTCAATTGAGGACGATGAGGTTGAGCTACCGGGTTATAGCATTCATAGAATTGACCAAAACCGAAACTGTGGCGGCGTGTGCATTTTTACTAGGAAGGATGTGCATTTTAACCCTTGTTCAGATTTGAAAATGGATAGTTTTGAGTTTGCATGGGTAGATATACTGCTTCCTAAATGTCGTCCTATACTTGTTGTGTGCTATCGGCCTCCTAAGCAGAATAATTGCTGAGATTTACTTTAATCTAATTGCTGTGATCACAATGTATTTGCTGATAGAGAACGTATTCTGCATGGCAATTTTAATACAAATGTGCAGTTATCACCGAAGAAAAGTACACTAGTAAATGCCATGTATAACTTTAATCAGTTATTTGGACTAAAACAACTGATTGTTGAGCCAACCCGGGTGTGTATTGACAGTAAATCAACTTCGGATTTTATTATTGTATCAGATCAAGAGAACGTCTGTCAGTCAGCAGTCTTAAATATTGGTTTTAGTGATCATATGGTAACCTACTGTACCCGTAAGACATTCAAAATCACACTAGAGCCAGGTAATATATACATGAAGGTACGGTCTATGAAACAATACTTAAAATAATGTTTTGTAGAGGTCCTAAGAATTTTGGATTGGTCTCATGTACTAAACTGTGATGATGTGGATCAAGCTTGGTATCTTTTTAAAGATCTGTTTCTGTCTGCACTCAACTCTCTGGCTCCGATGAAACAAATTTGAATCAAACAGCGATCAGAGAAATAGATCACTTCCGAGATCTTAGACCTCGCAAAAAAAAGGATCGCCACCTGGCCAGATTCAGAAGGACAAATCCACAACAAGATTATGACGGTTATATTAACTGTAGAAACCAGGCAAGATACAAAATGGATAAGGCCAAATCCCAACATTATACAGACGGCGTTAATGGCAACTTACATTAGCCTCGTAATCTGTGAATATTTTAAAGGACATTGGCTCAAAAACTTTCCATAAGGTAAAATCCTCATCTCTCGTTAAGGTGAGCTTCTGCTCTGCTCTGCTCTGGACACTATAGCCATAGTCTTTCATTAACAACTTTTACCATAGCAAAGGTATCACAAATGATTTGTTTGTGCTGTGCATGGTAACAGAGGACAAAGTTAACAATCTACTATGCTTAACGAGCACAAACAAAGCAACTGGGCTGGATAACCTCTTGCAAGATCCATAAAGGATAGTGCTTGTGTCACTGCTAAAATGATAACACATATTGTAAACCTTTTCTATTAGTAGTGGTACATTTCCCAAGGATCTCAAACAGCCCGGGTGGTTCCACTCCACAAGAAGAGCAGTAAAACAAAAGTAGGAAACTACAAGCCTGTGTCAATTCTCAGCACCTTATCCAAAGTAGTTGAGAGATTCGTTTTTAATCAACTTGAGGGACACCTTATTGAGCACAAACTTCTTTATCTGGCTTTAGAACAGTTCATTCCACTGATACTTTTGACACTGTGGACCATGATATTCTCCTGATGAAACTGAAATGCATGGGTCTAAATGATGTAGCAGTGAATTGGTTTAGGTCTAATCTGACCAAGTATGTAATGTTGGTGATGTTCTGTCAGAGGCCACAGAAATATCCTGTGGAATACCACAGGGATCCATTTTAGGGCCTCTCTTATTTCTTATATTCATTAATGATATGCCAGGTACAGTAAAGTGCAAACTCCTGCTTTATGCTGATGATTCAGCCATACTGGTATCAGGGAAGGATACAGTTTACATAGAGGAGATCCTGAGTAAGGAATTGCATTTTGCTAGAGATTGGTTGTCTGACAACAAATTGCCACTACATTTGGGAAAAACGGAATCAATTTTGTTTGGAACAAAACAGATTTCTTAGGGCTGACAGGATGACGGTAAACTGTGCAGGCAATGAGATTGAATCTAAAACAAGTGTATCTTATCTTGGTGCGTCCCTGGATCAATCCCTTTCTGAAGACCCGATTGCTGCTATCATTCTTTCTAAAATGTCGAACAAATAGACATTTTTACATCGTAACACTAGATAGTTTAATATTGAAGTTAATAAACTGCTCGTCTCAACCTTGATTCAGTGTCATTTTGATTGTGCCTGCTCTGCTTGGTATAGCGGGCTATCAAAAAAGCTGAAAAAGAGAATGTAGGTCATGCAAAATAATGTTATCAGGTACAGTGCCTTGCGAAAGTATTCGGCCCCTTTGAACTTTGCGACCTTTTGCCACATTTCAGGCTTCAAACATAAAGATATAAAACTGTATTTTTTTGTGAAGAATCAACAACAAGTGGGACACAATCATGAAGTGGAACGACATTTATTGGATATTTCAAACTTTTTTAACAAATCAAAAACTGAACAATTGGGCGTGCAAAATTAATCCAAATCTCCCAACCGTGCTATTTGTAGGGTTAATTTTAGATAAATGTTGTGATTTTTCAGCCATCCTTGAACCTGTGACCAGAAACAACTTTCATAGGGGCAATACCAAAATAAGACATCCAATGATTCTGTCTCTTCGCAGCAAAATCTGCGGTTTATGACAAGAATTTTGTCAAATAATTTTAAATAAACATCTTTAAGTTTAGAATCAAGCATTGTTCATAAACCATGTACCAAGGCCTCAGCACATTGAAAATCTCTTCTCAACTATTTCGCAACCTGTATGGTGTCACGGTAAACATTTTGGTCCTAAAGTAAAACGGATATATTTTTTAATAAATTAAATGCACATTTTTATCTTCATTAAAGGGCAGACAAGCAAGTTCCTACCTTTTCTCCCCCTTTCACTTGCCACTTCCATTTTTGAGGTAATGCTGAAATCAGTTGGTTGTAATTTTGGATAGCAAACATTTCCATACACTGTATATATAAGCGTGGTAAGTGTCCATAATGTTTCTTAATAAAGACATTAGAACACTCAAACAAAACAACAAATGATGACGTGAATATACAAAACCGAAAACAGTACTGTGTGGACCAAACACTCACAAGGAAAAGAAACACCCACAACCCAAAAGTGAAACCCAGGCTACCTAAGTATGGTTCTCAATCAGGGACAACAATTGACAGCTGCCTCTGAGACCCAATACTAGGCCGAACTCAAAAACCAACATAGAAAAACAAACAGACTGGCCACCCAACTCACGCCCTGACCATACTAAAACAAAGATGTAATAACAGAACTAAGGTCAGAACGTGACAATCTGACAATACTTTGTTAATTCTATGCGCTATGTATTTTGCTAGAACCTTTGCATCACAACACTGAAGTAAGTGTAAGGGGCCTCCTGTTTTTTAAATGGACTGGATCTTTATATTTACCACCTGGGTCCTGTTTCAGTAGTAGTGAACTCAAACCTTCTTGCTGAGTACCTGATAGTTGACCATTTTTATAGAAGTGGTTAAAACATGCTAATGGAGGAACTTTGAGTAGATCAAAAAAGGTTTCATATACCTAATCTGGTATGCCATCCAGTGCTGTAGTTTTCCCTGGCCTAAAGGCTTTAATTGCATCAAGAAGTTCCTCCTCCACAATTTGGCCCTCACACAAGTCTTTCTGCACAACTGTAAATCTTACACAATTATTAGGGGGAGGGGGGGGGGGTCCTTACTTAAGTTAGTGGAAATGGAGGAGACTGAAATGCATATGCTTAAAGTACTTTGCTTCCTGTTTCAAAATATAATTGTGTGAATCATGGATGACTCTGTCATTTGTAAATAGTTTCACCATTTTACATTAAATTCGCTTCATTTTATAATACATTATATCTGATTGTTCCCAAATAGGTTATTCCATTTCTTTTTGATTTTCCCCTAGCTGTGCCTCCTTCCGATCCGTATCATTTTGTAATACATTAGATCTGATTGTCCCCAAAATAAGTTCCCCTAACTGTGGCTCTATGACACCGTTTTTATTTATATATATCTGCACTGTTTTTTCTTCTGTTTCCTTTGTTAATATGAACTCTTTTGACAACATTTTGGGATTTTAAAGACCTCTAAAGGCACATTTAAAAGTGTCCCATACAATAAGGGAATCTGCTGTAACTATGTTATGCAAGAAAATGTGAGTTTTGAAATCCATTGTCTTGGTTAAAAGCAGGTTGTCATCCAGTAGGCTTTGATTAAATTTCCAATATTCTCGCCCACATGTAAAAAATTCTGTAAGAGGTGTGAATACTTTCTGAAGGCACTGAATATGGATCAGAGGGATCCACAGGGCAGCACACAGTTGGAGAGATAAAAGCCCAACAGTGATTCATCTTCCTCCAACTGTACCAGAGAGCAGAGCAGACAGAGAGCAACAGCAGGCTAAACAAAGAAACCCCAACTAGTCTGGATGGAGATGGATCACCGAGCATCATCACATCCATCACAACGCAAGAGCCCTAACAACACACACACACACACACACACACACACACACACACACACACACACACACACACACACACACACACACACACACACACACACACACACACACACACACACACACACAGAGTCATACACACACTGCATAGAGCTACACATGCAATGCATTAATTTAGCTATCTTTTAGCCTGTGTGCATGTGCTAATGCGTATGATGTTGGTCCACTAAACTGGTCCAGTAAACTGTTTGCAACCTGAATATAGATGGTATATGAATCAGCGTACGTGAACGTGAGTTGAATATCTTGGACGCAGTCTCCAGTTCTTATTATACTTCAGTTGTGATCCAATAAGGTAAGATTATGATTGTTCATTCAAAACAGAGTCTCCCCACCCCCCCTTAAAACAGCTGGGTTAAGAACCGTTAACCGCTACCACTCATCTTTGGACCTGCGGAACGCCTACCGTCTGCCGAGGATACGGGAAGGGGATGAGAGTAAGACAGCCTTCAACACGGCCAATGGACACTACAAATATCTGGTCACGTCATTTGGTCTGACCAACGCTCCAGCTGTGTTCTAGGCCCTGGTTAACGACGTTCTCCGCGACATGTTGAACCGGTTCGTGTCCGTCTACCTCGACAACATCCTTGTTTTCTCTTGCTCAGCCCAAGAACACATGCTCCACGTCTGACAGATCCTCCAGCACCTCCTGGAGAACCAGCTTTGTGTGAAAACGGAAAAGTGCAAATTCCTTGGTTACATCATCGCTGCGGTAATGTGCAGATGGATCCCGGATAGGTAAGTGCGGTGGTGGATTGGCCCCAACCTGCATCCAGAGTGCAGCTACAATGCTTCCTGGGATTTGTCCATTTATATTGCAGTGTTATCCAGTGTTACAGCACCCTGGCTTCCCCCCTTTCTGCACTCACCTCTCCCAAGTTTCCATTCAAGTGGTCCCCAGCTGCTGACCGGGTGTTCCTGGACCTCAAGCACTGCTTCACCACAACTTCACCATAGTCCATCCTGACCTGTCCCGTCAATTTGTGGTGGAGGCCGACGCTTCGGATGTAGGAGTGGGAACTGTCCTGTCCTCCAGGTTTGCCTGCCACCTGGTTTCCCATCAGACCCTGGTCTTTGTGCGACAACACTTTTGGTGGCTCACCATGGTCCCTGACATCTACACGTTCGTCGCCGCCTGCACTATCTGTGAGCAGAATAAGACTCCTCGGCAAGCTCCAGCTGGCCTCCTTCAACCACTTCCTGTCCCTCACCGTCCCTGGTCACATATATCCCTGGACCTCGTCACTGGTCTCCCCCCGTCTGATTGCAACACCCTTATCCTTACAGTGGTGGACCGGTTTTCCAAAGCCGCCCATTTCATTCCTCTCCCCAAGCTACCCTCAGCCAAGGAGGCGGCCCAGCTCTTGGTGCAACACGTCTTCCAGATCCATGGACTCCGGTGGGTACTCAGTTCTCATCCCAGTTCTGGAAGGTGTTTGGCACGCTCATTGGGTCGTCGGCCAGCCTGTCCTCTGGGTTCCACCCGAAGTCTAATGGCCAATTGGAATGAGCCAATCAGGACCTGGAAACGACACTTCGTTGCCTTCTCGCCACCAACCCCACCACCTGGAGCCAGCAACTTGTGTAGTTAGTGTACGCCCGCAACACCCTCCCCTGCTCAGCCACTGGTCTCTCGCCTTTTGTGTGTTCCCTAGGATATCAACCCCCACTTTTCCAGGAGCAAGATGAAGAGTTCAGCACACCCTCGGCCCAGTTGTTCGTCCACCGCTATCGCCGTACCTGTAAGAGAACCCGGTCTGCTCTCCTCAAGACCACCTCCAAGTATTGACGACAGGCAGACGGCCACCGGACAGCCACCGACCCCGGCTCTCCATTATCGTCTCGGGCAGAGGGTATGGCTGTCCACCTGGGATCTGCCCCTCCGAGTGGAGTCCTACAAACTTTCCCCCATTTTTATCGGCCCTTTCCCCATCTCAAAGATTCTTAGCCCCTCTGCTGTTTGTCTTCTATTGCCCCGTGCCCTAGGTATACATCACACTTTTTATGTGTCTAGGGTTAAACCTATGTCTCACAGCCCTTTGTCTCCTGTTTCCTCTGCCTGCCCTGACCCTGAGCCTACCTTACTACTTGTGCATTATGGACTCTGCCCTGGACTACCGACCTCTGCCTGCCCTTGACCTGTTTGCCTGCCACCTGTTTTATAAAAAAAAAATGATGTTATTCAAAGTGTCTGCATCTGGGATTTATCCTGAGTCATGATAGTTTCGGCTGTAACATGGATTCTTTACAACATGATGAAACTTTGTTGCTCCTTGCTGAAACAAGCAAATTAGTCTTTGGTTTTCTAGGCAACGCCCCCCACAATGCAGCCGCAGCACACATTGAAATAATGAACGATACAGGCTTGGAACCACTAACCCTGGCAATTTGACTGGTAAACGCATAGTCCCAGTCGGAATTAGAACTTCGCGGCCCCAATGGGGTAACCTGTGGATACCTAGGTTACCCCATTGGCTTACAGCAAAAACGTAACCGCAATATTCTTGTGTCTGCTTTAGTCAATTACAAAACTACATTTAAGTAAAGTACAACAGTGCCTAAAGTTTACTTTTCAACATTGCCTACTCCTGAGCATTCTCACTGATTTAAAAAACGTAATATTGTAGGGCCCCCTCTCATGCCCCCTTTCATGACTGACGGTGCTAGCAGCCACGTGAGTGAGGGAGGGAGGGAGGCTGAGTGAGTGCTACAGTAGCTAGCTAGCCAAGACCAACAACACAAACAGACTATACAGCTGCAAGTAGTGAGTGGAGTTACAAATAGACTATACTAAACAAATTAAATGTCTTTCTTACCTGTAATGAAATGAGTTCCACACACGTAGCTACTTGGACACCGGATCCCCACAGGGCTCTTCTCACAGCCTTTCAGCATGTTTTGTCATTTATGTTTAACAAAAAAATCTATGACGAAGTAGGCTCTTTTACAATGGGGGTCAACAGAAAATTTTAAAAAAATTCCCCAATTTGTGGTCGAGGGAATTCCTTTTATTATTATTATTATTATTATTATTATTATTATTATTATTATTATTATTATTATGAATATCGACTCGTAATATGGGTACACTCGCAATGGCTGCCTGGTAATGTGAGGCAATCATTTCCATGTTCAGTCAAATAATGTTAACCAGAGTCATATACGTATTTGGAAAATTGGGCCAACTTTTTTGAATGTTCAATATTGTTCTAGTTCTAGACATTCCGTTGCATAGCATAAGCATTAAATATTCCCCATATCATGTTAATAGGGCGCAAGCATGGCTGCCATCGAATATTGAAATGTCATGTAAATGTATCATAATGCTTTCTAGGTATAATGTATTCGACCTAGAATAAATACCTAATGTTAATAGGGAGCCAACATGGTCAGTGCTATCCTCGGGACGTTGCTACCCAAAACCCTAACCTTAACCTCTACCCTCACCTAACATGTACCCTTACCTTAACCATTTTTATGTCAACTTCAATGGGGTATGGACGTCCCAAGGATCCTGGAGAGCACATACTGATCCAGCTTGGCTGTCATAGAGTGGTGTCATGTAAAAATTTATCATAATGCAGAAAACTCAATGGGACAGCTCTCTAAATACATAATAATAATAATTTATTAAATGTGTATTTAAAAAAAAAAGAAAACAAACAAATACATCATAATGAGTAGCCTAGCTATTAGTTAGCTAGGTCAACCAATAGAGGTCATGTCTTTAAGTGCGTGCATCCTCCAAAGATGGAGAGGGACAGTTCATGACTTGATCAGAGGAAGGTGGTTAGGGACATGGTTGATGAAGTGTCTGTAGACGATCTTGTAGACGACTACTCTAGGAACCAGTCGTGTAGCCGCTGGACTTCTCTTTCACAATGTATGGCACCCACTTGGGTGATGCCTTAGCGGCGCCAGAAAACTCACCACACATAGTTGTGTAATAGCCAGTCGTCCTCACTATCATCCCTCTGCCTCAGCACTGCATTTCTTTATCTCTCATTCCTCGACTTATCCTTCAAGCTTCAGGTGACTCTTCAATTTATGTTTTCTAACGATAAGGAACCAGCAGCCAAGTGAAACAAAAAATCTGGTACCGTGTCCAGATACATCATTCAAACAAAAACAACTAGACAGCTGGCTAGCCAAGCCAAAAAGAGTTGACCTGCCAGTCTATCTGCAAATCTGTGGGTCAAAATCACAAGAAATATTTAGAAAATATGCTATAAAACTCAATGTTATCAACAAAAAAAACAGATAAAAAAAACAACAATTAAAAACAAATATGTACATATTTACAGGCGCTCTCTGCTTAGGCGTCTACTAGGGTGTCGTGGCTCTGATAACTGATGTGGCTCATGCAATGGAATGTATTTTTTTGTATTGTCAGTTAAGTTGAGTCAAGAACTCACAGCACATATTTTAGCACATACAGTGAATGAGCTCCAAAAGTATTGGGACAGTGACACATTTCTACTCCAGCACTATGGATTTGAAATGATACAGTGACATTGAGATGCAGATAGTCAGCTGTAATTTGAGGGAATTATTATCCATATTGTGTGACCCATTTAGAAATGACAGCACTTTTTTGTACATAGTCCCCCCCCCTCCCCATTTTAGGGGACCAAAATAATTGGGACAAATTTGCTTATATGTGTATTAAAGTATTTTGTCCCATATTCTGAGCACGCAATGATTACAAGCTTGTGACTCTACAAACTTGTTGGATGCATTTGCTGTTTGTTTTGGTTGTGTACAAAAAGTGCTGTAACTTCTAAACGGATCACCAGATACGGATACCCTTAATGGTGAGCATGGTCATTTGGCTGGCCATTTACCCTTGTCCAAAATTCCATGACCGTCACAGCCATAGAGCAGGCGTGCAGTCGTGTGTGGACCTGTAGCGTATGTGTGTGTGTGTGTGTGTGTGTGTGTGCGTGCGTGCGTGAGAGATCTGCAGGGAATACACCATTGTACTCACGCAGCACGGCTCCAGAAAAACAGCTATGTTTGCAAATAGACTGACTGGGTGCAGTGTCCCGGGTCCCAGAGACCTAAGACAATTACTCACACTGTGTTGAAGGACAGGCTGTTTGTGTTGTGGCATCATAATACTGAATGATCTGAAGCCGTTCAAATATCTCTCATCATTATTTTTGTTTTTGTCTTTGCACACCACATTTACAGTATATTAAAGCAGCAACCCGCGGATGAAACAATAACAAACCCTGTTTCGGTAAAAAAGAAAGCTATGGGATGGTCCTGGAGAAATGTAACCACTCTCAAATTCATAGACAGACCTATGGATGCAAGGACTGACCATCCATGATGTCAAAATTTAAGCTTTAGCTATGATATGAGGCTATATAGTGTTTGTTTACATTCACTTTGTTTACACAAACATTGTAGTAAAACAAGAAAACTGATCTGCTCAAGATTGACTTGAATTATTCATAACTTTCTCTCTGCACTCGTGTGATTCATAGTTTGTACACTTTAAATGAAAGTCACTTTGGGGGGAAAGTGATAGAGGTATTAATATAACAAATTACTCCGAATCTGACAGTCTGAAATACATTCCAATCACCAAACAAGGGAGAGAAGGTTGCAGGGTCAACGGGAGAGGGAGGGCAGATGAGTGAAAGTGATAAGAGTGAAAGAGACAGGTGGAGAGAGAGAGGAGGGGCGATATATAGAGGGATGAAGAGAGTGAAAGAGAGAGCTGGGGGGGAAGAGAGAGTCATTTAACAAAGAAGAGTCTCATGGCAGCACAACATCATTCACTTCCTAGTTTGAAAGCGAGAGAGAGAAAGAGAGGGAGAGGTGGCGAAAGAGAGGAATAAATACGGGGAAGTGAGCAATAAAAAGATGGGAGTGAGATGACAGAGTGAGAAATAAATATATGGAAGATACAGAAAGAGAGGGAAAGAGAAAGAGAAATGTGGAAGAGTGAAAAAGAGTGAGAATAAAGAGTGTCGGAGAAAAAAAGTATCAGAAAAAAAGATAAACATTCTAAGACTTACAACACAATTTCACACTAGGAATGAAAAACATAGAACACATTAAAGTCTGTTCATATTTGGCCTTAAAAATACGCTCTATGGGTAATTTCTGCGTGGCTATCAATGAACTGTGTCACGCCCTAATCTGTTTCACCTGTCTTGTGCTTGTCTCCACCCCCCACCAGGTGTCTGCCATTTGTCACCATTACCCTCGGTGTATTTATACCAGTGTTTTCTGTTTGTCTATTGCCAGGTTGTCTTGTCAAGTCTTATCAGTGTGGTTTCCTGTTTGAGTCGGTCTAGTTTTCCCCGGTTCTGACCATTCTACCTGCCCTGAGCCTGCCTGCAGTTCTGTACCTCATTAACTCTGTCCTGGATTACTGACCTCTGCCTGCCCTGGCCTGTCCCCTTGTAGAATAAATAGCATGAGAACTGTGCTATACATCTGGGTCATATCCTGAGTAGTGATAAACTGAAAGAGAAAGCAAGAAGGGCTTTTTACGCTATCAAAAGACAAATTCAAATTGACATACCAATTAGAACTTGGCTCAAAATATTCAAATCAACAATTGAACCATTGTCCTATATAGAAGTGAAGTGTGGGATCCGCTAACCAAACAAGATTTTTTTTTTAAATGTGATTAACATCGAATTGAAATCCTGAATGTAAAATTCTGCAAAAGCATTCTTAGAATACAGAGAAAAGCCACAAATAATGTGTGCAATTAGGCCAATATACAATTCTAATTAATATCCAAAAACCAACCATCAAAGAGATACATATTTCCCTGAGATTACAAGGACCCAAAAATAATTTGAGGAAAAATACCGCAGTGTGCAATCATCGCAGCAAAATGTGTGACCTGTTGCAATGAGAAAAGGGTAACTAGTGGCGAACAAACACCAAAGTAAATAAAACCTAGGCCTATGTTTATCTGTTTATATAATTTCCCTTGTCATTTGTACTTCTATTTTTTGCACACACAGGACAAGCTCTCGCACATATGCCAGCTTGCTGAGTGGGCCCTACTGGAGCCAGGCAGTTGTATAAGGTGGGAGTAGCTGAATTTGTCTGTGAGCCATTTTCTCTAAATTTATAGGCAAATGTATATTTTATTTAGTGTATCGACCATAGGCCTGTGCAGGTCCGGACCGATACACTCGTTTTTGTGTTTGTTTTTGTATATAGTTAATCATTTAACATTTCAAACGTCTTTCTCTTTTGAAACTTGTGTGTTTAATGTTCATTTATGATTGTTTATTTCACTTGCTTTGGCACTGTTAACATGTTTTCCATGCCAATAATGCCCAATTGGGGGGAGTGACTGACTGACTGGGCTTTTGAGAGGCGTGAAGACTGTGACTTCCACCTGTAAAGCCCTGGTGGGATTAGAGGATCAGTTTCCTGGAGATAGCGGTTGCTATCTTCCCTGGCACAATGCCCCACAGCCACCGGAGCCGGGGGAATAAAAGTCCTAACACTCTCCCGGGAGAGGAGAGAAATAACACCCTCAACTAACTTCCTCATTGTTCACTTGAAAAAACACTGAGCTGCATCAGGGGGTGAGAGCAGGACTCCCACTCTGGATTACAGAGTGCCCGCCTAACTAGGTAGTCAGAGATAACGAAAAATGAGGATATGCCAGCCGACTAAAATGTACATGTCGATACAGCACGGAGAGCACTTCCGTTTACACTTTTGAGTCTCACACTAGCTTCTCATACAACTGAACTGAACCGAGCCAAACCAAGCTGCACTGAGCTGACCTGGCTACGTACGTATCTACCACAGCTTTGACATATACAGTACAAAGCAGTCGTGACGAGCTAACACTTCTTTAAAAATGGTGCTCCACTAAAGTCCAGAAGCAGCCTAGAGCCTGGGCTTAATTGTATGAAGGTTTCTTGGCTGGTGTGGGAACGTGCGTGATGAGAACAGTGTGTGTGTGTGTGTGTGTGTATAGGGGATCGTGACAGTACGTCAGAACAGCACTCTAAATTAAGAGGGGGCTGCACAATGCAGGGAGGGAGGAGGGCTTCTGGAGGGAGGCTCAGCAGGTAGGAGAGGGAGGGAACTGGGACTAAAGCTAAAGTTTATACCAGTACTTTAAAATGTATTTCTTTGCTGATCTTGTTCCCTTCATGGACATTAATTTGAAAGAAACTTGTAAATGTCTTTCTATACTAGTCTGCTTCCCTTCTGGCCAATGATCTCGTTCTGAAATTACTCCATATGGAGCAGCAATATAATGGTAACATGTTTAGTACATTTACTGTATAAGTAGCCTTCCAATGAAGGGAAAAATGACAAGAAAGGTGGAATGTTTGAGAGAACTTGGACATGGACTCAAAACAGCAAAGCAGGAGCAGCAGCAAAAATCTATACACTAATATCAACAGAGAAACTTCATTCACCTCTATCTTTTGAGACCTTTACATTAACCTTCACACCTGGGCCCAAACTAACCATGCTATCCACATAGAGCAGCATCTAGTCTAGTCAGGCAGCTTTCAAGGACATAGCAACCTTACCATTCAAGGCTTCACACTAGCCGCTTAAGGTTAACGCTGGGTGCAGTCACACTGAGAGGACGCGGCTCACACCATTATGGCTGGCTGAATAGAGGTAAGCTGCAGGATACCTATCTGACAGTCTGATCACTCACAGGGAGTGTGGATGGATGTACTGAACTTAATGCCGAGGCTCTGAATGGCAAACTCCAGTTATACTGGCCAAAGGGAATACAGTATAGACCAGGGTTACTCAACTCTTAGCCTACGAAGGTCGGGAAGCCTGCTGTTTTTCTGTTCTACCTGATAATTAATTGCACACACCTGGTGTCCCAGGGACCAGTCCCTGATTAAAGGGGAAGAATTTAAAAAATGCAGTGGAACTGGCTTCGCTGTCCAGAGTTGAGTTTGAGGTTATAGAACATGGAGAGCAAACTGCAACTTTTTAAGAGAGAAAAGAACAATGCAGGCTAGAAAGAAACACAACGACATACAAATAAATAGGAGAATATCAATCGGGTGAAGGGGAAATAAGGGGGAGGGAAATGTTAATTGAGGTAATCTTTTTTTGTGATACATTTTTTATTTCATTGAATTCAAATTGACAGTGGAGCGGGTTGAGAGGTTAAAGTTCCTTGGTGTCCACATCACCAACAAACTATCATGGTCCAAACACACCAAGACAGTTGTGAAGAGAAACATTTTTCCCCTCGGGAGACTGAAGTGATTTGGCATGGGTCCCCAAATCCTCAAAAAGTGATTTAGCTACACCATCGAGAGCATGGCTGCATCACCGCCTGGTATGACAATCTGGTATGACAATCTGAGCGTAAGGCGCTACAGAGGGTAGTGTGTACGGCCCAGTACAACACTGGGGCCAAGCTTCCTGCAATCCAGGAACCATATACTAGGCAGTGTTAGAGGAAGGCCCAAAAAATGGTCAGACTTCAGTCACCCAAGTCATAGACTGTTCTCTCTGCTACCGCTTGGCAAGTGGTACTGGAGCACCAAGTCTAGGTCTGAAAGGCTCCTCTAAGGATCCAACCCTTTTTTTTTCAATTTTCACCTAAAATGACATACCCAAATCTAACTGCCTGAACTCAGGACCTGAAGTAAGGATATGCATATTTTTGATACCATTTGAAAGGAAACACTTTGAAGTTTGTGGAAATGTGAAATTAATATAGGAGAATATAACACTGCTAAAAGATCTGCTAAAAGATAATACAAAGAAAAAAGCATGCGTTATTTTGATATTTAATTGTGTTACTTTTTTTATTGATTTTTTTTTTTTTTACTTTAGTTTATTTAATATTTTCTTAACACTATTTCTTGAACTGCATTGTTGGTTAAGGGCTTGTAAGCAAGCATTAAAAAACTTGTTGTATTCGGCGCATGTGACAAATAAAATGTGATTTGATTTGAAAGAAAACAATAAGGAGTCACATTAACCCTCTGTGCCCCCCACCCTCCCCCACCCAGATTCAGTCATGAACTTAAACAAAAAAGAAAAGGGTAAGATACTAGACCTTTACCCTCAAAGCCCCCCCCCCCCCTAGAAGCCTTTTCCAAGACCCATATGGTGCAAAACTGTCCACAAGTAATGCCACTCAAGGCATTTTCTGCGCCCAGAGAAAGTTTGGCGGTGTCAGCATCAGGGCCCTGAATGTTGGTAGCGTTATTATCTGCATCAATGACATGTAAGAGACCGCGGACAGAGGCTAAACGTGTTTTTAGAAAGCCGGTTTGGTCGTGGTGAATGCGTTTGGTAAGGTTCCAGGCGGAAGGCAACAACGTTAGCCAATACTTTAATGTCTGAGTTCAAAAGTGATATTGGATCATAACAGGAACATTTTGAGCGGTCTTTGTCTCTTTTGTTAAGTGAGATTAAAGCAATATTCTAAATTGATTGAGAAAGACCCCTTTTTAGCTGCAGCATGTTCAATAGTAAAGGGCCCAACTGAGTCCAAAAAGATCTACACTCTGGGGGTATTCTGTCAAGACCAGGTTGTGGCGAAATCTGCACGGAGCCTTCACCGTGCACTGCCACTTTAAGAGCGCATGAGCAGTAAGGAAGGAGAATATAAAGAGAGCTCGTTCAGCTCTTTGGGGAGGGGCTCTTAAAGTGGCGCGACAGTTTGATTGTGTGTGCTGTGCTGCAGAAGTTTTGTTTGTTTTCAGCGTGTGTAGTTTATAGAGTATTTAACTCAATCATCGGTGTAATCGCTCTAGGTCGTGGTTGTTTTTGTTTGGGACCACGCCCGTTATGGATCGCATGGATTAGTAGCAACATTGTTGCGAAGCTTTAACATACAAACCATCGGACAGTCAGACAGTACACCTGCACGCCTGAAGACCACAGCTAAGATCTCTTGTTCTCTTTCTCTTTTTCTCTTCCCTCTATCGTTCCAGTGCTTTACCCTGAAACAGACTTTCTATTTTTCCAATGCACTTCCTATTGAAGTTCATTAGAGCTGGACTATTATTGCCCTGCCAGAAGTATTTGGACATTTTAGTTAAAAGGGAGGTTGCTTGCAAGTTGGGTATTGTTATGTAAACTGTATTGAGATGTACTAATGACATGTGGCCGAGAAGACTGGACATTTTTAAGGCCTTTGTTGTGTCGATGAACACCCCCCACATTCATACCCTCTGCACTCATCTACTAGAAAATAATACAGATTATTGCAAATCCTATGTTGATGACTGGGTTCGTTCTTGTATGAAGTTGCTGTTGAATTGCTCTGCCATTATTAGTATTAGTATTATTGTATGAGGTATTCTTGTTGGGGTTACCCCTGTGCTGTGATGTGGGTTTTATATGGTGTGTATTCTCTTTTCTCTCCACTGGCTATCTGGTAAACAGGCTACACTCTAGGCAGTCTCTTCTGCTGATGTGTGTGGGTCTGGTAGTGGTTCTCTCTATTCTACTCTTTTCCTTTCGGCATGGTTAATACCTGCCTGGCGCCCGAACAAAAGCTTTCTTTACCCCTCTCTAATAAATACCGCTACAAGGTGACCTCCCAATGTTCATAGCTTGTATGGCAGTCTTCTATTCAACTAGCATAAGACTCCAGTGTATGAGATACTGTGGTTATTACTTTTGGCTTGTGTAATCATGTTATAATGCTAACCTGAATGTCATGCTGAATGTTTGTGTAATTGTCACAAAAACATAATGCACCTTTTGTAGAATAATGACAAGGTTACAATGCAAATGGCATGTGTAAAATAGTTGTTTTATATCGTTTTGGAACTAAACCACCCTTGCACTGCTTAGTAAAACCTTTTGCTTAGTTGTTTCAGTGGGCTGGCCCTCATCATCTGCTTTGTAATCAAAGTATTCCCATAGTTCGCTTCTGCAGACAGTTTTGCCAACAAGTTGCAGGCATAGGAATGTTTTCGTTTGAAGAAGCCATGCTGTTGGCATTTTCTCTCTCTTCTTGCTTGCTTCTTAAAAGTAGCTTGTGCTGTCAGCGGCATACGCTGACGCAGCCTGGCTAACTACTGCCACCTTGAGAAGTTTCAGACAAATTACGATTCTCAATCCGTATATGACAAGAGAAACGTTTGATAGAAGTACTGAAAGTAACACAAATTCTAGTGCTGAACGATTTTTCATTTTCATGTTCGAGTTTCAAAAAAGTACCGAAGTTATGGTATACCGTGCAACACTGTCACTATCTGTCTAACACACAGAGCAGAGGACTAGAGGACAATTCATCAACTTGCTTAAAATCTAATCAAACTTTATTTGTCACATGAGCCAAATACAACATGTGTAGACCTTACTGTGAAATGCTTACTTACGAGCCCTTAACCAACAGTGCAGTTCAAGAAAGAGTTAAGAAAATATTGACCAAATAAATTAAAGTAGAAAATAATAAAAAGTAACACAATAAAATAACAATAATGAGGCTATATACAGGGGGTACGGGTACCGAGTCAATGTGCGGGGGTACAGGTTAGTTGAGGTAATTTGTACATGTAGGTAAGGGTAAAGTGACTATGCATAGATAATAAAGAGCAAGTAGCAGCAGTGTAAAAAACAAATGGAGGTGGTGGGTCTTACGGCTTCGGGTAGAAGCCGTTAAGGAGCCTTTTGGTGCAAGACTTAGCGCTCTGGTACTGCTTGCTGTGTGGTAACAGAGAGAACAGTCTATGACTTGGGTGACTGGGGTCTTTGAAAAATGTTTGGGCTTTCCTCTGACATCGCCTAGTATAGAGGTCCTGGATGGCTGGAAGCTTGGCCCCAGTGATGTACTGGGCCGTACGCATTACCCTCTGTAGCGCCTTATGATCAGATGCCGAGCAGTTACCATACCAGGCGGTCATGCAACCAGCTCTCGATGGTGCAGCTGTAGAATGTTTTGTGTATCTGGGGACCCATGCCAAATCTTTTCAGTCTCCTGAGGGGAAAATGTGTTGTCGTACCCTCTTCATGACTGTCTTGGTGTGTTTTAACCATGATAGTTCATTGGTGATGTGGACACCAATGAACCTGAAACTCTCGACCCGCCCCACTACAACCCTGTCAATGTTATTGGGCGCCTTTTCCTGTAGTCCACGATCAGCTCCTTTGACTTGATCATATTGAGGGAGAGGTTGTTGTCCTGGCACCAGTTCTCTGACCTCCTCCCTATAGGCTGTCTCAACATTGTCGGTGATCAGGCCTACCACTGTTGTGTTGTCAGCAAACTTAATGATGGTGTTGGTGTCGTGTTTGGCCATACAGTCGTGGGTGAACAGGGAGTACAGGAGGGGACTAAGCACACACCCCCGAGGGGCCCCAAAGTTGAGGATCAGCGTGGCAGACGTGTTGTTGCAGACGTGTTGTTGCCTACCCTTACCACCTGGGGGCAGCCCATCAGGAAGTCTAGGATCCAGTTGCAGAGGGAGGTGCTTAGTCCCACCGTCCTTAGCATAGTAATGAGCTTTGAGGGCACTATGGTGTTGAACACTGAGCTGTAGTAAATGAGCAGTATTCTCACATAGGTGTTCCTTTTGTCCAGTTGGGAAAGAGCAGTGTGGAGTGTGATTTAGATTGCGTCATCTGTGGATCTGTTGGGGCGGTATGCAAATTGGAGTGGGTCTAGGGTATCTGGGAGGATGCTGTTGATGTGAGCCATGACCAGCCTTTCAAAGCACTTCATGGCTACCGATGTGAGTGCTATGGGGCAGTAATCATTTAGGAAGGTTACCTTTGCTTCCTTGGGCACAGGGAATATGGTGGTCTGCTTAAAACATGTAGGTATTACAGACTCGGTCAGGGCGAGGTTGAAAATGTCAGCTCTAGCTTTTAGCTCGATGCGAATGTTGCCTGTAATCCATGGCTTCTGGTTTGGATATGTACTCACTCGGGGATGACGTCGTCAATGCACTTTTTCATGAAGCCGATGACTGAGGTGGTATACTTCTCAATGCCATTTGATGAATCCCGGAACATATTCCAGTCTGTGCTAGCAAAACAGTCCAGCAGCGTGGCATCCACGTCATCTGACCACTTCTGAATTGAGTGACTCACTGGTACTTCCTGCTTTAGTTTTTGCTTGTAAGTAGCAATCAGGAGGATAGAATTATGCTCAGATTTGCCAGATGGAGGACAGGGGAAAGCTTTGTATGCATCTCTGTGTGTGGAGTAAAGGTGGTCTAGATTTTTTTCCCTCTGGTTGAAATGGCAGATTTTTTATGGAATATCTGCATAGGCGTACAGAGGCCCATTATCAGCAGCCATCACTCCTGTGTAACAATGGAACGTTGTGTTAGCTAATCCAAGTGTATCGTTTTAAAAGGCTAATTGATCATTAGAAAACCCTTTTGCAATTATGTTAGCACAGCTGAAAACGGTTGTTCTGATTAAAAAACTAAATAAAACTGGCCTTTAGACTAGTTGAGTATCTGGAGCATCAGAATTTGTGGGTTCGATTACAGGCTCAAAATTGCTAGAAACAAAGATCTTTCTTCTGAAACTCGTCAGTTGTAGCAGTATCCAGCTACAATAGTAATTTACAACATTAACAATGTCTACACTGTATTTCTGATTAATTTTGAATTATTTTAATGGACAGAAAATGTAATTTTCTTCAAAAACAAGGACATTTCTAAGTTACCCCAAACTTTTGAACGGTAGTATAGAAACCACTTTGTATAAGCCAACCTACTTTGTATTGATATTATGGCCAATAGAGCTGTGTGTGATCTAAAAGAGAAAAAAAACTGTTTCCAGCCAAGTCAACAATGCAATGTCATAAATGTCATAAAGATATGGTCCAATATACAGTAAGTCTAAAATAAATGTGGCAACTTTTATACTGTTGATAAAACAATTCAAAAGACGTATGACTCCATTTTATTCGAGAGCACGATAGCAATCAACTGCCCCAACATGGCAATTGAAATATAAAAAGAAGCAGACAAATGTGATAAGTGATAAGAAAAGATGGCGCTGGATTGAGGCAAAGACGAGCTTTATTTCCCCTAACGCAATGTTGGACTCAGTGTGCTAGATACTAGTAAAGAACCTCTATTTTACCCACTGTCCTACAACAGGGGGGTATAGAACTTATTAGGTGACCGAAAGCAGTTTTTCAGACAGTTTGTCCACTGACTGGCCTTCCAAAACTGTGTCAACAGCTACCCTGTGGTGCCATTTTGACAAGGTAATCACAGGTGATGACTGAGCAGGCTTTACCTTGTCCTCTGTCCTCTGTTTGACTCGTCTCTAAAGCCCCTGTAACACCTATTTAACGACTTACCTCTGAAAGATGGGACCCATTTCTGTCATTCAATAGGTTAAAAGGAGGACGTCAGACACTCTTTATCCTCCACCAGACACCTGCTGAGAGTCACTGTGAGGGATTTCTCTGCAGTGTCAGTGTCTGTCTGTGGAAGAGTGTGTGTTTTTTTTGTGTGTGTGTGTGCCTGTGTTTGTGTGTAACTCATGTCACCCCCAGTGCCGGTCTGATGTTCTTGGGAGGTGGTTGGTCCTTTTTCTCTGGAGAGGTCGGCTGCTCGTTCTCCTTCTTGCACCACTTGAGAGGGACAAACAGTCTGACTGGACCCATCTGGACAAGAAGAAAATGGGAAAGTGCAATGCTTGGTGAGCAACAACCGTGATACATTTTTCAGGACTTCTATGATTTATTTGCGTGAACTGTTGGACAGGTTGATTAGTTTCTGTACAAAAAAAAAGAGTTAGAGATCTTTAAGAAATGCTTAGACGACTGAATGTTCTGTTTCATGTGAGCACCAACCTCAGCAAAGATTGCCTTTGCTGCAGATGGCAAAAGCAGCTGTGAAACAAAATATATGCTGTGTTGTAGAAAACTATTTCCCTCCTTATCTTACAAACAATAAACCAATGCCCCTGAGTCTGCCCTTTATGTCTGCCAGCCTAGAGATCTGTTATAGCCAGGACGTCGGAGGAAAAACGTGACAGACACACATGATTTGCTGTTGTTTGTCTACTTTCTGGCTGGATTGTCATGAATAAATTCTACTTACCATATTCATGTTTTCCCCTGCATATCCTTGGTACTGTGAAAAAAATATGACAGTGTGATGGGACAGAATGTGAAAGGTGACTTTCACAACTAAGCTTTTAGAAGTGATCATCAATGTCTACATGGCATGCAAACCACACACTGCTGGTCTGTACCAAGGGGTCCTGTATGTTACACCTCTAACATCCTATCCCTTGAGCTTCACCTTGAGCTACCAGTATATTCAAAATATGTTCATTCACCGACATACTTGTCTCTGCAAAGTCAACTCGCTCATCAACGGGAGGTCGTCGCTGCAGGCCGCACAAGTACAGGAGGCAGCGTGGAGGTCGAGGGTGTGCTCCTGAGAAATCAATCATATCTCTGCATTCTAAACAATCAGGTGCACACTCCGCTCCTTATGGATTTGGACAGTGAAGTGACAATGTTTCATTTGGCTCTATACCCCAGCATTTTGGATTTGAGGTCTAGTGTTTCACATGAGGCAATAGTGAAGAATGTCACCTTTTAATTTGAAATGAAATCACTTTACACTATATATCTTGTCCCCCTCATTTGGACAAAATGCAGTCCCTCTTTAAATGACGTTCAGCTTATAAAGGCTTCATAAACTCTTCATAATGCCTTCATAACCACTACATAAATGTGTTACAAAGCATCTATAAACATATGTCATGGTTCATAAATGTGGCATAACTGTGTGACATACAGTAATCACCGATGTCAAATGTGACATACCCACTAGGTTAAATATGATATAACGTGTTTTATGAAGGTGCTGTAAGTATGGCACGTGCTCTAAAGTCAAGTCATGTTAGTCACATTACACATAATCTCATTCAGTTAGCTCTATCCGGAATCCTTGGGACATCCCTCCCCTAAATGCTAACCTTAACCCCTACGCTTAATCATAACATTAACCCTTACCAAATCCTAACCTTAACCATTTTACATTTCAACTTCAATGGGGTATTAATGTCCCAGGGATTCCGAATAGCAAGGACCAATCTCGTTCCCAGACACTTCTGCCCAAATGTGCAGAAGGTCTGGTGAACCAACGCATCAAACTTGGCCTTCGCTAGCCAATACAGAGTGCTTGGTGAATCTCCCGGCGCATTACTAATTGGCTTAAGCTACCAATCAATTATCTTCCACAACACTTTCCCCCATGTGTCTTGTATCGTATTTGTCTAACGTCTTGGCAATAAAGAGATTGTGTTTGTAACTCTTATTGGGAGTTTTTTTCCCCACAACTGCGACACATCTACCACAGATTTTAAGAGTGTAGTCTTTCTTTTTTCAGTGGAGCCATTAGCTAGCTAGCTATGTCCTTTGCTAGCTACCTGGAAGGTAGGGCCTGTTGTTTTTTTCTCCCTTGAGGCCAGGGGGAATGGTTTCCACTAAATAGCACAACTATATTGTAAAAATGAATGAACAATTTTCTTTTTGATCTTAATTTAAGGTTAGGTTAGGCATAAGGTTATTGGTGTGGTTAAGGTTAGGGTTAAGGTTAGGTGAAAAATAAAATGTTAATGGCCTCCCGAGTGGCGCAGCAGTCTAAGGCACTGCATCCCAGTAATTGAGGCGTCACTACAGACCAAAGGTTTGATCCCAGGCTGTGTCACAACCGGCAGTGACCGGGAGTCTCATAGGGCATTGCACAATTGTCCCAGTGTCGTCTGGGTTAGGGGAGGGTTTAGCCGGGGGACTTAACTTGGCTCATTGCGCTCTAGCGACTCCTTGTGGCGGGCCAGGCGCCTGCAGGCTGACTTTGGTTGTCATTTGAACAGTGTTTCCTCTGACACATTGGTGCAGCTGGCTTGGGCAGCTGTTAAAGAGCGTGGTTTGACGGGTCATGTTTTGGAGGACACAACTCGAATTTCGCCTCTCCTGAGCCCGTTGGGGAGTTTCAGCAATGAGATAAGATCGCAATTGGATATCACAAAAAAGGGAGGTAAAATACAAAAAAGAAATCTGAATAAAAATGTTTGGCAATGGCCATGGTTCAGACATAATTATGACTTTGTGGCTGTGTTAACGAGTGATGACCGGGGGAATGTTTTTGCTAGCAAAGGAATATAAACGCAAGGATTTCAAAGACTTTACTGGGTTACAGTTCATATAAGGAAATCAGTCAATTAAAATAAACTCAATAGGCCCTAATCTATGGATTTCACATGACTGGGAATACAGATAGGTTGGTCACAGATCCCTTTAAATCAAAGGTAGGGTGTGGATCAGAAAACCTGTCGGTATCTGGTATGACCACCATTTGCATCATGCAGCGTGACACATCTCCTTCACATAGAGTTAAGGATTAGGATTACCCCCTTTTTTTATGTTTTGCCTAAAATGACATCCCCAAATCTAACTCGAATCAAATCAAATGTATTTATATAGCCCTTCGTACATCAGCTGATATCTCAAAGTGCTGTACAGAAACCCAGCCTAAAACCCCAAACAGCAAGCAATGCAGGTATAGAAGCACGGTGGCTAGGAAAAACTCCCTAGAAAGGCCAAAACCTAGGAAGAAACCTAGAGAGGAACCAGGCTATGTGGGGTGGCTAGTCCTCTTCTGGCTGTGCCGGGTGGAGATTATAACAGAACATGGCCAAGATGTTCAAATGTTCATAAATGACCAGCATGGTCCAATAATAATAAGGCAGAACAGTTGAAACTGGAGCAGCAGCACGGCCAGGTGGACTGGGGACAGCATGTCAGGTAGTCCTGGGGCATGGTCCTAGGGCTCAGGTCCTCTGAGAGAGAGATTGGAAGAGAAAATTAGAGAGAACACACTTCAATTCACACGGGACACCGAATAGGAAGTACTCCAGATATAACAAACTGACCCTAGCCCTCCGACACATAAACTACTGCAGCATAAATACTGGAGGCTGAGACAGGAGGGGTCAGGAGACACTGTGGCCCCATCCGAGGACACCCCCGGACAGGGCCAAACAGGAAGGATATGACCCCACCCACTTTGCCAAAGCACAGCCCCCACACCACTAGAGGGATATCTTCAACCACCAACTTACCATCAACTTACCAACTTACCATCCTGAGACAAGAACCGGCCAGGCAGAGACAGCAAGGGCGTAACTGCCTGTAGCTCAGCCCCTGACGCAAGGATATGCATATAATATACCACAGGTGGACTCCAATTAAGTTGTAGTAACATCTCAAGGATGATAAATGGAAACAGGATGCACCTGAGCTCAATTTCGAGTCTCATAGCAAAGGTTCTGAATACTTATGTAAATGTGATATTTCAGTTTTAAAGTTTTTATAAATGAGAAAAAAAACGAAATGTTTTTGCTTATTCATTATGGGGTGTTGTGTGTAGATTGATGAGGGAAAAAACACTTGAATTATAAAATTGATTAGACTGTAACGTAACAACATTTTGAAAAAGTGAAGGGGTCTGAATACTTTCCGAATGCACCGTACAGTGTATTCAAGTAGTGTGTTTTGGTCCCACATTTCTAGCACACAATGACTACATCAAGATTGTCTCTACACACTGGTTGGATGCATTGTTTTGGTTGAGTTTCTGATTATGTTTTGGTCAGATCTTTCTGAGATAGATGTATCTGAACACTTTAAATGAATCCTGATAATGCCAGGAATTAAACATGAAACTGCTTGAACTGTTTACTCCCCTCTTGTTGGTGGAGAGAACATTATGCTGTTTGAAAGCACATTTTTTGCACTTCTACACATTTTCCCATGTGGCAGAGAGAACATGTTGCTGTTTTAAAGCTCATTTCCTGCAATTCGACACATTTGTCCGTGTCTTATGTGTGTTTATATTATACCAGGGGTTGAAGAGTTCCAAAAATAAATAAGAAGTGCCATCAGAGACTGTCACGACTGACAAGAGTGTGGGCTGAGTGGGTTGGCTTGCTCACCTGGATGAGGCACTGCAGTGGACGCCTGCATAGCGGATGCTTCACTTAGAATCCTTGCCGCTCGCCTGTCCTGACATGCCCTCAAACTCAGTGGGCCTGTACCAGTGGAATGGACAGGCGGCAGAGACAAGACAAGCGAACATGGCAACAATTATTTAAATGGAGATAGGCATCATTCACCTTAACCCATGTATTCTCAAGATGAGTGAAGAATATATGGCTTCTTTCAGACAGCTTTTATCAGCTGGGTTTCTTAAAAATAGTCAACTCCATAGCAGCGAACCTATCACCTCTTTCACCCCTATTCCCTGCCACTCTTCAACTTTGTCTAAAATCAAATCTGTGTTTACACTCATTTCTACTTCCAGTTGTGATATTGCAATTACTGGTAATCAGAGTGGCCACGGTCTCCAGCCAGAGCAGGGGAAAGTAATGGAGCCTAAACTGTCCTGATCTTTAAACCAAGAGCTCCACTTTGTGGCCACACCTACAGCTACATGAGACCAGTCTAATCTTGTACAGCATGCCGCTGGTGTTCATGGAGCACACTGGCAGCTCGATGTTCGTACGCAAACAAGTCCCAGTGCTTGGAGCCATTTTTCCCATGCCCTAAGGTCATTGGAGGAGAGGGAGTCTGAGGCCCTGGGATTGACAAGATAATACACAACACTTGAGTTACAAATATAAATATCAGTTGTCATGGTAACTGAGATTCCCTATAGCATACCAGAGGTCATGGCGGCTGCAGCGTTCTTCTGTCCTGTTGCGTCCACTATGCTCCCATAAGTGTAAACCACTATCAGAGTGGCCTTCTGGGGATTGACACCATTGCCCATCTCCATCACAAATGGAGACAAGAGCTGTGACTTGTTTTGTACTCAAGAAAAGGGTGCCATTGAAAGGAGTGATTCCTGGGGTAGCTGTAAATGTGAAAGTGGATCAACTGCAGGGAAAACTGCAGGTGTTTGTGATGTTGGTGCAACGCAGACAGGGTGGCGTGAGTGGTGAAACAGAAGAGTCGCTATCTGTTTCATTTAACCCATACAAGCTTTTGCGCCAAATCCATTAAATTGCAACAGGTGTCAAGCTTATGGGCATGTGGCAGCAGTGTGCAGGACAGAGGTTCCTAGGTGTGAGAAGCGTGCAGAAGGGCATGAGACAAAGGAATGTGGAGTATTGGGGAAAGAAGCGGTATGTGTTAATTGTAGGAGTGCCCATGGGGCTGGGATTCAGAAGTGTCCTGTGCGATAGAGGCAGGTTGAGGTTGCTATGGTGGGAGAAGAGCAGAGGGTGCCGTATGCTGAAGCAGTGAAGAAAGTAGAGGAAGATGGATGAAGGGGGAGGGATCCTGAGAGGATTCATGTGAGTAGTAGATCTGTATGCCAGTATCAACGAGTGATATATATGCTTCAGTAAGATTGTCTTTTTAACGTTCATAGACATGGTTATCAACTCTACTGCAGGGACGGAACGTAAGTCGCAGAAAATAGAGGTTGTGGTGAAAGCTGTGGAGGAGTATTTGGGTGTACGAGATCTGACATCAGAACAGTTACAGGGTGTGTTGAGTGGTGGTGTCCTGTCCTTCCAGGCCGTTGGCCTGAGGTGGGACCAGGTAGTTTAAAATAGTGGATTAGGTTGGTCGGTTTTTAACAAGCGTAGGGTTAGATGGCAGGGTCTTTTTTATTGATTTATTTCATTGTTTTCCCTTTCCTTTTTTCCCACGCAAAGTATAAGGGATTTATACCCCAGTCTAGTTGGTAGCGGTAACGCAACATTTATTGGATGCCAACCGCCATAGGTAATTTTGGCTCCCGAGTGGTGCAGCGGTCTAAGGCACTGCATCTCGTCACTACCGACCCTGGTTCGATTCCGGGCTGTATCCCAACCGGCCGTGATTGGGTGTCCCATAGGGCGGCGTACAATTGGCCCAGCGTCGTCCGGTTTAGGGTTTGGGCGGTGTAGGCCGTCATTGTAAATAAGAATTTGTTCTTAACTGACTTGCCTTGTTAAATAACGTTGTTTTTTTTAAACGAATCAAATAAATAAGACATTTAGGGTGGAGCTAGGTATGCCATACCTCTGTGTATGGGTGTGGCGAGTAGTCGGACAAAAAGAGTATCAGAAAGGTGCAATATGCAGAAATCAATCTGCTATTTCCTAGTTGCTAAAATTCTAATCGTTCGCCTAATTTCAGTTTTTATATGGCAAAAAAAGTAATGTACAGTGTGGATAATCATTGTACCATCTAAAATATATTTTTCAATAACCAAAAATATTGTGTATTCAGCTGTTTGAAGCTGGTGTATAAAACCGAAAGTATAAGAATCAAAAACTAATCTTTATCGCAGGACGCATAGAAATGGTACACATAGAACAGATCTACCGCTTCTTAGACTTGCTTTTAATGATACTGAGATCTATAACTGACATTTCTATGTGAATTTGGTCAAAACTTATAACGCAGGTTTAACGGATATGGGCAATTGTCCTGATAGGATTATGATTACCCTGAGTATATTTTGTTATTATCCGTGATTCGGTCTAATCATCAAATCAAATCAAATGTTATTGGTCACATACACACGGTTAGCAGATGTTAATGCGAGTGTAGCGAAATGCTTGTGCTTCTAGTTCCGGCTATGCAGTAATATCTAACAAGTAATCTAACAAATTCCCAACAACTACCTTATACACACAAATGTAAAGGGATGAATAGAATATGTACATGTAAATATATGGATGAGTGATGGTGTGCGGCATAGGCAAGCTGCAGTAGATGGTACAGAATACAGTATATGCATATGAGATGAGTATTTGTAAACATTATTTAAGTGGCATTATTTAAAGTGACTAGTGATACCTTTTATTAAGTCCATTTATTTAAGTGGCCAGAGATTTGAGTCTGTATGATGGCAGCAGCCTCTCTGTTAGTGATGGCTAAGTCAAATGGTGAGTTTTTTTGCTAGGAAGCAATAGAGAGAAATAGTAATGGCGTATTTTTTTAGGCACTAACTTGTTGGACAAAGCCTATAGGGACATTAATGGCATTTTTGTAGGGTTTTTGGATAAAGTAAGGTCTGTGGTAAACACAGGCTTATGAGATCTTATACGTTTGGTTCTATGAGATAATCTTCATCAGTTAACATCACTTTTTGTCAATTTTGAAGCATTTATATAATAATTCATAAAGGACATGTTAACTAACTGGTATTATCTCATAGAACAAAACAGATAAGATCTAAGCCTTTGTTAGCCTCAGACCTTAGTTTTGAATTTTACCCGAAAACCCTTTTCTTTCCTCTGTAATTCCATAGGGATTTCTGAACGAACTAGAGGTAACTAACTAATTTCTGGGTTTTAGGGACTACAAGCTGGCGAGCTCTATGTGCATAGATAGTATTTAACAAGCGGGGTGAAGGTAGGGAAAACACATTAAATGCTGATGTGCATTCTGACTGAGTGACAGCAAACAGCCAAAGTTGAGGACAGCAAAAGTTGGACACACTCACACAGTTCCAACAAGATTCCGCAGCCGCAAAGTCAAAATTGGCTATATTGTAAAAATTCATGAAAACAAAAATGTTCTTCATTTAAGATTATGGTTAGGCATAAGGTTAGCAGTGTGGTTAGATTTAAAACCACATTTTAGGAAAATAAAGTGATGAATGTGCGGGGTTTATCCATAATTGTGGCTGTGGAAGCATAATTACAACCCACACACACCCCTTCGCGCGCTGCTCCTAATCTGCAGCTTTTTGGGTCTATAAACGTGCAGGGAACTAGGTATTTTGCCAACATGTGGAGTGTTTGGTGTGTAATTTTCCAAACAATCAGCGGCTTTAAGGAGAAGCTCTGATATACACTTGTGGTTTTCATCCATTGTTGAGCAGAGTAGCTACTTAAAAAATAGGTCCACGCTAGATGCCGTTGACTTCAGCAATATTTTTTTACTTTAGCCAATATGTAACATAGAGATTTGGAGGCCACTAGCAGAGGTCAATCTGAGCATGCCATACTCTTTTTGGCTAGACAGAATTTTAAAAAAAATCATTTTTATTTATTTGACTGAGAACACATTCTCATTTACAGCAACGACCTGGGGAATGGTTAAAGGAGAGAGAATGGGGGGGCTCAAGAGAACGTATTTTTACTAAAGAAATGCATATTATATCCCCCTTAAGTCTAAGGGCCCGGGGCTGGGTTTCTACTAGCCTCGTCGTGAACCAGGCTTCTCTAATAATATGGGTAAGCCTGGGGAAGTACATGGTAGAAAAATGGCTAAATAGTGGTGTAAATTAGTGACACCTCATTACACATCATTTGTGAAAAGACCGATTTCCGAGATGTCCCCTGATCTGGTAAACACTGCTGTAGTTCGGCCACCTTCCACCGCAGATGCGGAAGATCAGCATTGGCGGATGCGGTGGACCGAGACGCAGCCCATGCAAAAAAATGTCTAAATTAAACAGACAGATTTTGATGGTATTTTTTTAAATGTATTTATTATGCCTCGAGTGGAGAATGGGGAGGGGCTCAAGAGGATCAATTACTTGAATATTATTTTTATTAAAACCATTTTTATGCCCAGCTCATGAGGCCCCTTGATGATGAGGCCTGGGGCAATTGCCTCTTCTGCCTAATGGTAAATCTGCCAGTGGTCACTACTTTTGCCTTACAATCTTGCTCAAGGGCTTTGAACCAATGACCTACTTGACCTTGCCAATTAGAATTGATTGACATATCCCTTGCATTTATGGAAAGAGTGGCCATGAAACGAAAAAGGCCATGAAATTCAGAAATATATCATGCGATGAAGCACCATTATGAAATTATAAATGTTCTAATGAAAAAAGCAATTTTATTATGAAATTAAATATTGTAACATTATTTTGAAAAGTGACATGAAAAAATCTCATTCAATATTCTTGAATCATTTCACAATAAAGTCTTACATTTAATTATGTATTCATTCATTCAGTTATTTATGATTATTTATTTTTTCATCTGGACTGTGTGGTATTTCATTATTTATCCATGTATATATTCATTAATTTACATATTTCATTTTGAGTACTTTGGTCTTCCGTAGAAATTAAGCTACTTTCATGACGTAAAGATTGCTGACATGGCCTCATACAAAACTAAATTCATGCGCCCAGGTAGCAGGCCTAATTTTACGACCTACACCTAGGAAAATCTCAATTCCATTTCCTTGATTCCTTGCATCCTCATACGTCTCGTGCTGCACCGTCAGAACTAGAAGCACAAGCATTTCGCTACACTCGCAAAAACATCATCTACTAACCATGTGTATATGACCAATACAATTTGATTTGATTTGAGAGACAGCTAAGCCTGACTTTCAAGCTGGTTGGCAGCCTGGCTGAGGAGTTGGTCCATACCATTTCTCTCATCAGCCTCAGAAAGAGTTCAGAGGCACTGAACAAGCTCCAGGCTGTGGGGGACAAAAACATAATCGCTAACCATCTGTCTGAAAAGGTGAGAACGTGTGGAGTCAAGTTGGAGGACATAACAGTGAGCATTGTTCCTTTCCAGGAGTCTACCTTAGTAGACCTAGCGAGGATTTTCAAGGTGTTGACTGAGGAGAGGTTGTGTGACTCATCTCTGAGGGATTTGGCTTACCAGACAGCTCTAGCCACATGCAAGCACAAGACAGTGGTGAAGAGAGTTCAGAATCATAATACATACAGATGGAGCTGCTTGGACAGGAGGCTACGAGGGTCTGCGGGCCTCAGATTGAGGAAACAGTTAGGGGGACGTGTTTCCCTAAGTAGTCCCTGTCAGGGCTTTGCTCCATCTTCCCACTGCACCAAGGGAGCACAGCTTTACAAATATCAGGCCTTCCTTACCAGACAGGAAGTGGTCACGGTCCGCCCTGCTCCTTACGTGATGACACCTCCATATATTCCTACCCTTCTCACTCGGAGATCAGTGCATCCGAAACAATTGGCTTTGAACCAATGACATCTTTTCCCAGCCTCCTGCTCCAATGAATTTGGAGCCTATCCAAATTGTGGTAATTCCAAATTGTTTTTATTTATTTATTATTCACCTTTATTTAACCAGGTAGGCTAGTTGAGAACAAGTTCTTATTCGCAACTGCGACCTGGCCAACATAAAGCAAAGCAGTTCGACACATTCAACAACACATGGAATAAACAAACATACAATCAATAATACAGTAGGCATGGTGGCGAAGTAATTACAATATAGCAATTAAAACACTGGAATGGTAGGGTGTGCAGAAGATGAATGTGCAAGTAGAGATACTGGGGTGCAAAGGAGCAAAATAAATAAATAAATAAATACAGTATGAGGATGAGGTAGATTGGATGGGCTATTTACAGATGAGCTATGAACCGGTGCAGTGATCTGTGAGCTGCTCTGACAGCTGGTGCTTAAAGCTGGTGAGGGAGGTAAGAGTCTCCAGCTTCAGAGATTTTTGCAGTTTGTTCCAGTCACTGGCAGCAGAGAACTGGAAGGAGAGGCGGCCAAAGGAAGAATTGGCTTTGGGGGTGACCAGTGAAATGTACCTGCTGGAGCGTGTGCTACGGGTGGGTGCTGCTATGGTGACCAGTGAGCTGAGATAAGGCGGGGCTTTACCTAGCAGAAACTTGTAGATGACCTGGAGCCAGTGGGTTTGGTGACAAGTATGAAGCGAGGGCCAGCCAACAGGAGCATACAGGTCGCAGTGGTGGGTAGTATATGGGGCTTTGGTGACAAAACAGATGACACTGTGATAGACTGCATCCAATTTGTTGAGTAGAGTATTGGAGGCTATTTTGTAAATGACATCGCCGAAGTCGAGGATCGGTAGGATGGTCAGTTTTACGAGGGAATGGAATTCTACCCCAGGAGGTTGGTGGCACCTTAAATGGGGAGGTGGGAGTGGAATTAGTGGAATGGTATCAAATACACCAAACACATGGTTTCCACGTGTTTGATGCCATTCCATTAGCGTTGTACCAGCCATTATTATGAGCCGTCCTCCTCTTAGCAGCCTCCACTGAATTCTACAGTATTTACGTTAAAATTACATGCATTTAAGTTTTTGTTGTGGTGGGGACAGTAGCATTGGTATTTTAAGGAAAAATTCTACTTTAAGGAATTTTTTTGATATTTTTTTATGTTTATGTTGAGTGCACATAATATAATTTAAAGTATACGTTAAGATGTCTGAAATAGAATAAACGTGGCAAAAACAAATATAGACTTTAATAAATGCATTTCTATAGAGCATATATTTTTACAACGGTGGGGGAGTTCCAAACTGGAGGCAGGCGCGGGTTCTTCAAAACAGCACCCCCTGTCAATCATCTAGTGTATATATAAATATTTGAGTCAGATATGCATCCCTATCTAATCTTCTTGTTGTAGTATCCCTCAAAACAGTCAGTAAAAAAATGTATACATTTATTTGAAAAATATGCCTCAGGGAATATAATGTCCTTGACGACTGGGAACCTACACTGGCAGCCCAATGGGGAGTTAAGGGGATGAGGTCTCACTAACATCCTGTTACATGACTCTTTTACCCCGGTCATGCACACATGATTTTGTTAATGTATGTCCCAGCTATGCAGTTTCCATGCTGGTGTCATGGGATGATCATAGCACCATCTCTCTGTTCCCACAGCTCTAAGGTCCCATAGATCTCACTCCACCTCCATGAAGCCTCTGTGAGTGATAGTGAAGTCCAGTCCACAGATCCAGTAGTGTCATAATAACCTCTAGGATTCTGTGGATGGCACTGTGGCTTCATCCAGCCATGAGAGCCAGCTGTACTGCACCCGGCCTCCAGTTCCCTCTGGCGCTTGCTCCTCCTGGTCTTCCTGTGCTGCCTGAAATCCCCCAGCAGGAAGTCTCCCAGGTGGCCTGTGTGGATGTCCCAGTAGTGGCCCTTCCCATCCTCACAGTGTCTCACCTTGATTTACTGATTTAATTTTTTTGACAAATATAAACTGCCAATACCTACTTTTTTTTAACTATCAAGGATAACACAATAATTACTTATTTACATTGTGGTCCTTTTATTAACCTTCACAAAGAACTCATTCCGGGACAGGTTGTGCCTCACATTGTTTCTCCAGCCATGGCCCTGACCTCTGACACCCAGGCCCTGAAGTAGGGGAACTGGTCCTCCATGGTGCTGCAGATGTAGGCCAAGTTGAACTTCCAAGAGGAGGAGGAGAGGATGGCTTAGGCGATCAGGGCGATGTAGGAGAGCGAGGGCTTTGCAGAGGGCTCTGGATTGCCATGTTTTGTGTCCTCACCGTCCCAGGTGTTGTTGTCTGAGAGCGGCTCGGACTGAATGTCACCCGGCAGGCTGGATGTTTCTGTGGAATGTCATCGCGAACAGTGCTGAGGCCTGTCTTGAGTAACTCCCTCTTTACTGGAGCAATTTCTGCCTCCCTGCCTGACGCTGACCCCAGCTCTTCTATCTATGTCTCCTTGGAAATTAGTCCTCCAGCCTCTCTGCCTGCCTATACCTCTCTGACCATCCCTTCTACTGGCTCCACTTCTAACTTCTTTTGCTCTATGTCCATGTCTGTGTTTGTCATGACTTTCAGTAGTCAGCTTTACAGCACAAATGCGAAGAGTGTCTGTTGAGAGCCTTCCTACATGCTTTGGTGTTAGTGGAAAGACATTTCTGTTGTAGGCTACCTGTCTTTCCTGTGATGGTTTGCACGGTCTGTTTGACTCTTTTGTTTCTCCTCTTTTCTTAACCACATTCAGTCCCTGCGTGCCACCTTCCTTCACAGATAAAAGGTCAACTCTCATGAAACATTCCATCATTCATCAAATCGGAAACTGTAGATTGTGAGTTGTTACAAGACGCAGCTAGCTAACTCTCACTGAGATAAGACTGGAGCTATGTGGTCATTGTTTGCCATTTTGAGTTGCACAAGGGGGTTAACACTTGTCATTTTTGATTACGCAAATGATGTAATGTTCCACGTAATACAGAGTTTGTCATTCTGAGAGAAAAAAAGGCTTCTAATATTTTAAACAATTTGGGACGTGTCGGCAGTTAACCTGAAGTGTCTATACAAGGAGTTTCACCTTTATAACAAAACGTGTTTTATCCAGTATTTATGACATGATTAACCCTTTGACCCTTATTAGGAGAAGTTGACTAACATAACATTACTCATAGGAGACAACAAACTATCCTAGAAAATGTTTGTTTTGGTGACAGACTTAACAGTGCACACCCGAGGTCTGGTTCTGGGTGCCGAGATTAGTTTGAATTAAATAACGTTAGTTAAGATCAGCCTATATCTCAAATGTTTGACTATTTATATCATTGTTGTGAAGCAGTGTCTCAAAGAACAGCCATTGATATTATTTTCTCAGTGTTCTCCTGAGCCCACACTGCATAGTTGAAGTCCCTTCTGACCTATTTATAGTGCTGGCCCGCGCTACAATGTCATCTGTAACTCGACTCCATCTGTTTAGTCACAACATGTTGAATGTCAGTTGCCAGAGAGAAAGAAGCATAGAACTTGGCTCTGCGATTCCCCTTCACTCTGTCACTAGACAGCCCAATGGAGTCTGCTGCGGCTGAACCAAGACCCACTGGGGTCAGCAGCCTCTTGGGTGTCCCAGGGCTCATCACCTGGGACGGGAACGAGGCGATTGATGCGGAGGTGATCGGTGGCATCAGGCCCAGGTCCTCCCCTCTTCCACGGAGAAGGAGCTCCAGTGACTTAAAGGACTGTGAGCTCGAGCTGACGCCGTCAAGCTCCAGGAGGGTGTCCTTTGCGGACGCCCTCGGCCAAAACCTGGTGAACGTGAAAGAGTTTGACTCGTGGGACATAACCATCCCGCTGAATTTCGACGCCCTTGAGGGAGAGAAAGAGGTAGAGGAATACTACTTGTCCTCCTTATACACTCCTCCACCGTCCCAAGAAGCCATGGTCCTGAGGGTTCAGGAGCAGAAGCTAGAGCTGGAGAGCATTGAGTTACTCCGCGGGACTACGATACTGAGGGGCGTGGTCCGTGTTCTCAATGTCTCATTTGATAAGATGGTGTACATCCGCACCTCTCTGGATGCCTGGGTCACGCACTTTGACCTGCTGGCAGAGTTCATACCAGGGTCCAGCAATGGAGACACTGACTGCTTCTCCTTCAAGCTCACCCTGGTGCCCCCCTTTGGGGAAAAGGGGGCCAGAGTGGACTTCTGTCTCCGGTATGAGACCCCTGTTGGGACTTTCTGGGCCAACAATAGTGACCGGAACTATGTGATGTTTTGTCACCAGAAAGTCAAAGAGCTGAAAGATAAAGCACAAAAATACGAAAACAGGCGTAGGAAAAGCATCCTGAAAGCCAACATGTGAGGATGATCAGATTAATCAAAACAGGCTTGTTTTGAGTGTGTGTAGATTGATGGAATGATTGAATGCTACAGCAGTACGTTTCTGAAAATGTGTGGTCCAGTCTAGTGGTCCAGTCATGTGAAAGCTTTGATGCTTTCACGTTGATAATGCCTCGCCTCAAAATACACCGTTTGACATATATCTAGATATATTTGCTTCCTGATAAATAAGCCAACTTGCAGTTTATTATGAAATTATGATTTTACAGTAAATGTTGGGCAATTGTTGTTGGGTCTTTTTTCCTGAGCTTTCGTTTAATTTATTTACAGTCATGAATTTCCCTGTGACGAAAACTGGTCATCAATCAGTGATGAATCGTCAGGTAATCATTCATTGTACTAAATCATTAAAAAGTGAAATGACTCGGCCATACACTAAAATCAATGACATTAAATCAATGACATTAAATCATTAACTAATGTAAATTATGATTTTTTTTCCTCTCTAGATGTCAACAAATGTGGAGGAGAGATGACTAGTGTGAACATCTCTGAGTCTCAGTCAGGAGCACTCGAAGATGATCATCAGAAATTACTGGTGAGTAACACCTGCAGCATTTGGATTTCAGAACTTTTACAGATGAGTCATGTATCCATGGTTTTCTTACAACATACGCTTTTGTGATACATAGCTTGACGTAACTTTTGTGTACGATTTTCAAATGAGCCTTACTTGTTATTGCGGCCTTCAATGATGACTAATGCAAGGTTTAATTGCGTTTCTATGTAATCTACAGTAAATGGCATGGTAAAATGCAAGGGTTAGGCTTAAAGCTGCAATATGTAACTTTTTGAGCGACCCACTAAATTCACATAGAACTGTGTGTTATAGATCTGTCATGCTCATTGAAAGCAAGTATAAGAAGCGGTAGACCTGTTCTATGTGCTCTAAGTTTCGTTTTTGCGTCTTTTGCTTTCGGTTTTGTATACCAGCTGAAAATGCAATGTTTTTGGTTATGGAAAATATATTTCACAGCAGTTTAGATGGTACAATGATTCTCTACACTAAACTTGCTTATTTTGTCACATAAATTGAAATTAAGTGAACTATTAGAATTTCAGCAACCAGGAAATGGAGGAGTGATTTCTTTATAGGTCATCTTTAAACAGCTTGAGGTGACCTCAGAAACAGGAGACAGTGAACCCTGTTGCTCTTTCTCAATATGTCATGTGATCACTGATGTCCGAGCCCTGGTAGTCACTACTTTAACATACTGTACTAGTTGCATATTTATGACACTTGAGTCAAATGCCAAGTATTTATATATATTCCATGACAGGAGCTTAGAGAGGTCTTACATGGTCACATGAGTGACTAAGCAACACATTGCAATGGCTACATTACAATCTCAAACATTCAAATGTTACTGGCCAGAGGCCAGTGCTCATGTGAGATTTGGTTTGGGGTGCCAAAATTAAATGTCTAAAAATATACTTTGGCTTGGTCATGAGCAATATTTAATCTGAATGTGCCAATCTAAATGTCATCATCCCCAAACTAGCCTAACAATTGAGGAGGCATTGTGTGAGAAAGCTAAATTGAATCTATCCTTCTTGCTGTTTGACAGATTGAGAGCAGCCAAAACTCCAGCCGGAGAAACCGACGAAAGGCAGCACGATTGGTGAAGGTGCAGGACTACTTCATTCAGAGAGAGGATGAGACCCAAGAGAAAGAGAAGGGAGCAGTGGAACCATCACAGATCCCACAGGAAAGCACATTCCCACAGGAAACACCTTCAAATGGGCCTGTGGTACAACCACTGGCACCACAGCACAGGAAAAAGTTTGGGCTGCAGGCGACTTCAGATTCTCTAGCTACGTGCAACAAATTGTCTCCTGGCTTCAGGGACAGCACGTCTTGTGAGGAGTCAGTGAAACCTGAGAACATAGACTCAATGGTCAGCTCAGCCCCATCCGAGCTGGGAGAGGAACATGCCTCACCGATCCCCAGCAACAAGTCAGATTTAACTGATCAACCCACTGCTCTGTGCCAAAATGGTCATACGTCTGTTTCTAAAGTGGAAGGAAGTGCTCTGATGCAGATGGAATCTGAGAAGGGTGGATCTGCCATCAGCACAGAAGGAACACGTTCAGATAACACTGTGAGGTTGGAGAACAGCACAGCAGGCTCAGTCCCAGGCAGCCAGACCAATAGCTTTACGTTTGGAAATGTTGTGGCCCCACTATACTGTCAGGTATTTGGTAGAGCGGTGAGCGAGAGCCAGAGCTCAACTGATATTGGGAATCGAACAAGGGGGACATTGCATGGAAGGGATTCAACAGCCTGTACAGTCCAGAGTTACGTAGAAACTCACTCCTGTGTTTCAGTTGATACCCACGGGACACCTGAAGAAAATCCTGTAGATCAACAGCAATATCTTGAATCAAACCAAGGACAGTTCATCTCTGGATTAAGTGCAGAAAAAGAGTCTGAACTTGAACCTCTGTCAGAAAAGGCAGGAGGTTTTCCCAGGGCTCACACTGCCCTGCACACTGCTGCTGCTCTCAGGGCACAAATCCCCAAAGAGGAATCAGGCCTCCAGGGGCCTGAAGAGAACATTCTGCCTCCCCAGTCCCAGATCCACCAGGACAGCGAGTTTATCCAGACACAAACCCCATTAACAAACACAACACTTTCACAAACTCCTCCAGACACAACACTTTCCCAAACACAAACATTGATAGACACAACACAAGGCAGTCTCTTACAGTCACAAACTGAAATGGGGTCTAAACATGTCTCTGCTGAAATGAATATGCAGGGGTACTGTGGTGGATATGAGAGACCTGATGAGTCAGAGGAAATGGAGAACCCTTCCCCAGCCAACACTGACGAATGGTCAACAGGCACATTCACAGAATTAGTAGGCACATATATAGCCATGCTAGAGCCTGTGTATGCTGACCTAAAGGTTTTCACTTCAACAACAAAGGTGGAGGAAAAGATCCCCACTGAGCACAAAAGCGTAGCTGTGACCTGTACAGACACACTGGAGGAAGAAACCAGTGGGACAATGTTAAATGAGGATCCCATTGTCATTAAGGGATGGACATCATTGGAGAAGTTGATGAGAAAACAAACGGATCAAGTGAAGGGTGAACCATCAGTTGAAGTGTCAAACACCTTTGGTGATGAAGAAAACAGGCATTCTATTGACAGTAAGGTTTATAGTGAGGAAGAAGGCGAGATGACAAACTATGTGAGGGATGATTATGATGAAGACACTGACAAGGTCCCAATGTCCAAAGAAGAAGATATTCATAAGGAAGATGACCTGGTCATTGTGAAAAATAAAGAGGATTTAGTTCCTACAGAGAACGAGAAAGGTCCAAGTGATGGACAACCATTGCTGATGAACAATATAATAGAAAAAGACTGGGAGGAGACTGTGGAAGAGGAAGAGGAGGAGATGATGGGGGAATATGTGGAAGAGGGCAAATGGGAAGAAGAGAAAGTAGAAGTGGAGATGATGGCTGGGGAAAGGGAGTTGGAGGAGGTAGGGGAGGTGGAGGCAACAGAGGAGGAAGTGGGGAAGGAGGTGACCAAGGAGGAGTTGGCAGCAGAAGAGGTGGATAAGGACAAAGAAGAAATTATGTTATGGGAAAAGGTACAAGGAAGGGTGGAGGAAGAGCTGGTGAAAGGAGAGGAGGAAATAGAGAAAGAAATGGAGGACGAGATGGTTGTTGAAGAAGAACTGGAGGAATTAGAGGAGGGGGGTGTGAAATGGATAGAGTGGGAGGAAGAGGAGATTGTAGAGGAAGAGAAGGAGGAGGAAGCAGAGAAAGACAAAGTAGATGTAGAATTACAAGATGATCAAAATGAATTGGAGGATGAGTTAAGCAAGCCAATGGGCAATACTTGTGAGGGTAAGGTGGGTGAGAGCACAAATGTAAATGTTGCAGAAAAATCAGGCCCAGAAGAAAATACATTAAAGACGGATGAAGTGTCAAATCTGTGCTACAATGACGTAACGCCGGACACCAATCATCTTGGAGGAGAGGAAATGGATTCCATCAAAGGAGACGGGGAATCCTACATTCAAACAGATGAACCTGCCCGTGAGAAAGAGGGTGAAGGTGGGGCTGAGGCGGACAACGCGTCCACAGAGTCCCCGTCAGATGAGGAGATGGAGCTGTACATGCACAGTCTGAGGGCTGCACAGAAGCAGCGAAACAAGGACCTGAGTCTTGGGAAACGGCCCTCGATAAGTAGAAGAGGCAGCAGGCTGTCCATGCCGTCCATCAGTGAGTCTGTGGATGAGGCAAGCAACCAGGAAGATCAGCCAGACACAGTGTCTGTGGAGCATCAATCTACAAGTGCAGTGCCCGTTGTGGAGGGAGGGCAGGATAGCACCAGGAGCAATGTCATGTGGTGGAGAGAAACATTTGCTTGGCATAATCTCTCAAAAGCACTGTTATACACCGTCCTGTTTGTCGTGTTTTTTTTTGCTGCTTACCATTATGACTTTCTGGCCTGTTTCAGTCTTTACTTGTTATCTGTGATCTGGCTGGTTTGTCAGGGGGAGAAACCGCCGAAAGGAAATAATAGAATAGGTCGAGACCCGTGAAAATATATGTCAGTGTTTATAAAGTGCTCCACAATTAAGTTGAATTATTTTTCATTATGCCTCATCTGAGAATACATGAACTCGCTAATGCCAAAAGTGTAAAACGATTGGTGTGTAGCATACTGCAAAGAGTAATGTAAATGTACGGTAAAGTACATATATATATATATTATTCTTATATATATATTCTTATTAAAATGATATTAACAGGATATTATCCTTTAATTAGCTATACTCTTATGAGTGTCACCTAGTCCAAGGCAGACCCTTTTTCAGTTCAATGGAGCACACCATAATATTATTTTTCTAATAGAATGTTATGTGCCTTTTCTACACATTGGCCATACTATTGATGCATCTTGACAGCATGTATGTTATTTGAACACATTAGTTCAAAGCCTTACGTTCAAACAACACACCAGTTACAAAGCTGTGGACCATTGCTTAGATGGATTATTGATTATAACAACTTTTATTGCATTACTGTATTTGGTGTAAATTAAACTGATTTTAAAACAGTCTAAATTAGATTTATTTTGTACCAGATGCCTCCAGATTCATAATATCAATTTACAGTATGTTATTACTTTGTTATTTAATAAATAAATAGGCTTAACAAAAACTATGTCTATGAATCTCTTTTCTGATAACAGCGGTAGAAGAAAAAAACGTTAATTTGCTGCAATCTTTCAACAAATAATATAATTGACCACATGTGTATTTACAGTACCCTTGGGACACGTTTAAAAAAACATGTAGACATTTCCCACAATGTGAAGTATACTTGCATGCAGGACTTTTGTGATGAAGCAGGGGCGGACTGGGACCATAAATCGTCCCAAGCATTTCTGACACACTGGGGTCAAATGGGCCAGTTCACTAAACTATTTTGGGTCGGTGGACGTGAAATGGGACAGCAGCCCATTAGTCAAATGATGATCATTCTGCACCAAAATCACAATAACATTTCTTAACGGGGCCATTTTATTTATTTATTTTACAAAAAGATGGACCGGCCCACCGTCCGTTTCTGTGATGACGACATCTCATGCCTTATTCTTACTGTTGGACTCCATCCATCACACCACTGACCTTTAGGAGGTGAACTCTGCATGGCACCACTGGAGGTTGTCAAGCAGTAGTGAGTGTGGTTGTAATTTTAGCAGACGTATTCGATTTCAATTCGCTCTCATCCAGGCTTGTTAGGGCTTTGTGATGACACATCTGTTTCCTGTACTCTGATGCATTACTGTTAGATTCGTTAGATACTGTATAGGGCTCTGTATAGGGCTCATGTATAGGGCTCATGGACAACTTTATTGTCCGTGTTAGAGCAAACAGATGTTTGTCTTCTGCTTCGTTCTCTTGGTAAATAAACATGGCAGAAGTTATGCAAGGGGTATATCCCTAATAGTAAGATTACAACACAATCATGGGTCAATGTTGATGTATGGTTGATTAGGAAAACAGAAAGTGTGAAAACCATGGTCCACTTCTTACCGCATATCAGCTTGAGGCAGTTTGAATCTGTTCTCATGTCAAGACAATGCTGTCTATATTAGTCTTTCTGGTGTGTTGAAATGGTTTTCTTAATATACAGTATAGACCGAACTGAATGTAATTGAATTCAATCTCTTTGTCTCTATCTGACTCGTGCTTTGAGGAAGTGTGAAAGGCTGTTTTCCAAGGCACAGATTTTCTTTTGCCAAATAGAGTGGGGATGACAGAACATAAGACGCAGCCTAGTTTGCGTACTGTATACTCCCTATAGCGTCACAGTGCAACTGCCAATCTGGACAAGCAGGTCTCTCTTCACACACTGTTCAAAATGTAATGTCTCTGTCAAACCAAGTGCAGTTATTCACCTTATGATTTATGTAGCTAACTTCACCAGACACCAAAGACTCTCCCAGCAAACACCAATATGTTTATTAAATAGGTGGTCAATACCATAAGCTTGTGCTCAATTTGAATAACTTGATAGCTAGCGCCATGGGGCGTGTTTGAACTTTAGCTGTTGGCTGTGATCGGGGTTGTACAGCTGCAACTGCTTGTCAGGGGCTTTCGGGGGCTTCCTGTGTGAGGATATTCACACCCTTTAGCTGTGCAAAAGAACATGTGGACATTTTTAGCCACAGAGACACAATTACATTCTTAAAAGGGCAGACACACAGAGAGCCTCTTCTATCTGTGCAAAGAGAAATAAGGGGAATGTTTCGCTAACATGGCAAATAATATTTTCCTTAATATCTTAAATTCTCATCTACAGGTTAAAAAGGGGGATGTATTTGTGTCCATCAGCCACATTTGAGCAATGATATTCCGCAACATGAGTTCCATGAGAGCCATGTGGCTGAAGTGGCTGTGTACGTCTGAGGGTGAGGTGTGACATTGGAGTGACATTAGAGCCGTGCGTCACGATTATGAGCGTCATGCGCCATCAGCCAGGGCAAGGTGATGATATCACATTCATCCAGCTTTTTCACCGAGACTCGTCATCGTGATAACACGTCATCAAAACAAATGTGCTGGAGTTGCTTTTCTCTTTCCCTATTGTATGATGAAGACTGATGGAACGTTCCATGATTATTAGGATCTTTCTGTAAGTGTCTGTCTGTTTCACTTTCTTACTGCTTGCTAACAAGTGTAGGGCCAAAAAAAAAAACATGACTTACTTTGTGTGCCAGTACACATTAGCAGTCTATAACAATCAATGCTCAAAATACAAAACGCAATCATTTTGTGACACCATGAGTCATTCTTTAAGGCATTTGGGCATGGAATTTGATATATATAATATATTGAATACTTTGGTATACTTTCTATCATTCCAAATAATACCTCGATACAGTATCTCTAAATCCCAAGAATATGTCCAACTCTACTCATCGCTACTGGGACAAGCAAATTTGCTTTACTTGAATCACGTTTTACAGTATAGAGGACTTGCATTATGTTTTACATTAATTAACAGTTCAATATAAACAAAAACATGTATGATGAATAACTATTTGTCATTTTAAGTGTTTTCATGGTTGCGAAGTTGAGGAGCACAAATGTCACTGTAATTCAAAAACGACCCCAAGGCTAATTGCTGTTTACACAATGGCTCGCAGAAACACTTTAACCGTAATAATTCAGTTATGACACAAACCCATGATGCTCAGTGTGTGTAAAGGTCCTCACATGCTGCTGCCTATGATGTCAAAATGTGGTCACCATGGTGGAATGGGACAGTCCTATATTCCACATGACACTCCACTCTATCAAGCAGCTGTTTACATACATCAGAAGGGTGTGTCAGGATCTGTCTGAAATGGCACCCTATTCACTATATAGTGCACTACTTTTGACTAGAGCCCTATGGGCCCTGGTCAAAAGTATTGCACTATATAGGGAATAGGGTGCCATTTCAGACACAGATTCAGTCTGACCCAGATTCAGGAGGTATAAGCAGTCACCATCATGTGTTAGTTATTTTTAGGACAGCAAACAAGTTATTATTCACCCAGGGATTTGAAGGAGAATTTACAGTTTACAATTTACTTATAACAGAGAACAACTGGTTTAATTGTATCAATGTGTGCACATGCAGATTATATCTACACCAAAGTCAAAATCAATCCCACGTAATGCAATATTACAAGACTAATGAAAATGGTGACAGTATTTTAGAATAAGCAGCATGGCTATTGCCTAAATCACCCTTTGATAAAATGTCTTATAAGTAATAGATTTATTCAGCCTATGTCAGGGGTACCCACGTAAAAAAAATAATACAATTTACTATAGAATACTATAGTATTTAGTATAGAATTCTGTAGTAAACTGTAGTATACTGTAGAATCCTATACTCCACAGTGTAGTATCCCTCGATCGTGTAGTGCTTACTATAGACTTTGTAGTATACTGTAGAATAATATACTACACACTGTATTCTCCTCTGATCATGTGTAGTACTTACTTTTGAATTTTGTAGTATACTGTAGAATACTATACCACACACGGTAGTATCCCTCCATTGTGTAGTGCTTTCTATAATATTTTGTAGTATACTGTAGAATACTATACTACACACTGTAGTATCCCCCTCGATCATGTAAGCCAAGCTTACTATAGAATGTTGTACTATACTGTAGAATACTACACTACACACTTTTGTATCCCTCGATCTGCTAGCTGCTAGCTTTGTCGATGCTGGTTTGATTTGAACGTGCTGTCCTTCGGGAGCTCATGCAGGAGATTTCCTCTGAGGTTCCAACTCGATTGTGTAGTGCTTACTATAGAATTTTGTAGTATACTGTAGAATACTATATTCCACACTTTAGTATCCCTTGATTGATTGATTGATTTTATTTGACTATTTAAAAACATAGTACAACCACAAGTGGGGATACAATGCATTTAGAAATGTGTCAAGAATAACACAAAAAAAATTCAAAGCTAACCCACATGAAAAAATACTATAGCATACTATGGTCTAAATACTGTAGTATTACTATATTTATATACTATATAAATATAGTAGTGCTTTTACGGACTTTACTGTAGTATTCACTGTAGTATTTTTTTGCGGGCATGACTGTAGTATACCCTGGATCCCTGACCAGTTCACCGGACATGCTACCTTATCCCGGACCTGCTGTTTCGACCCTATCTCTCTCTATCTCCACCTGCTGTCTCGACCTCTGAATGCTCGGCTATGAAAAGCCTTAATGGCCATGTACTCTTATCTCCACTTGCACAGCCAGAAGAGGACTGGCCACCCCTCAGAGCCTGGTTCCTCTCTAGGTTTCTTCCTAGGTTCCTGCCTTTCTATGGGATTTCCCCTAGCCACCGTGCCTCTATATGTGCATTTCTTGCTCTGTGGGGTTTTAGGCTGGGTTTAAGGACTTTGGGACATCTGCTGTTGTAAAAAGGGCTTTATAATACATTTGATTGATTGATTACATCATCACGCACAGCCCTTTATCCACAGCAAGTACATTTTATGGAAACACATGTCTGGTGGGAAAAAATGCGCATATTGTTTTTATGTCAATTTTTTTTTTTTTATATTTGCCTGAAACTTTTGTTGCCAATTGGATGGATACCTAGGTAGTGTAGCCTACATGAATAAAAACAAATTTCAGCACAACATATCATTGCGTGACTCCCAAGTCTACTTCAATATGATGGTTATTATAGCAATATTTACACATTAACGTTTCCTCTGCCATTTCTAACACACTTAATTTTATCAACACAGAAAAATAAACCTTGTCTAGCGAAAATTTGTTTTGTCGAAATTTGGAAAGTTTATCAACAAATTCGCTGTTTCCATTAGGTCTGTTGTGACATTTTTTATCTGACATGCAGTACTTTACTTGCCTAAAAAGATTGGATGGAAACCAGTTTACATTCTTTCACAACCAGAAACCCAGGAAAGACATTACCCATGAGCTCTACCACAAGCGCAAAATAGGGAATGCCCATTAACATAAGTGCAGTAAAACATGTTTTACATGTTTTCATATAATAAGCACTGATCAGTATAACCAATCAAACACAAGAAAGGCACATCAAAACACATTAGTAAGGTTATTCTCACAGTATATAAGGGCTATGATGACAGGACTTATCTTCCAATATGCTCCAAATAGTCTTTTTTTTTATTTCTATGAAATGCATCCATCCCTCCATCCCTTTTTCCATTCCTTAGAGAAAACACAAGTATGAGGTTGGTGGTGTTGGTCATTTTCATTTTCACTTCAATCACATGTTAAGGAATTAACAAACTCAAGGGGAGGAGATGAGGAGCAGAGGCAGAGTCCACAGAGTTATATGGAGATTGCAACATTATATCTGTGCCTTAATGGCGTCTGTAATGGAGAGGCCATCGCCATTTTCAAGTAGTCCATTTTCTTCTTCTACTACTTCTATGAGTTGGCAAACAAACTGAAAAGCTGTATACTGCCACCTGGAGTGTGTTATTTGAACAGATATGAAGCCAAGGTTGAAGATATACTGCCACCTGCAGTTATGGAATGTTTGCCTAGGAGTATAATAGTTGAGCTGCAGTACTATGTCTGTAATTAACTCAGGCTACTGTTGATGACAAGAATTGTATTTACATTTTAGTAGACAGTCTTATCCAGAGCAACTTAGAAGAGGAATTCAGGTTTAGTGCTTCGCTCAAGGGTACATCGACAGATTTTTCAGCTAATCGGCTCATGTATTCAAAACAGTGACCTTTCAGTTACTGACCCAACACTTTTAACCACTAGGCTACCTGCCACCCTAGCATCTAGCGAATTGCATCCTGTTAAAGATATAAAGATGTAGTGTAAGATTTATATAAACACTCCAACAAAGGGTGGTAATAACAATGCGTTTGTGTTGTTTACCCATTAAATTGTTGGGAGTATATATAGAGTGTGTGACTTTCTTTTTATACAGTTTTCTCTCCATCAGTCAGCAGGCAGCACCTCTACAAAAAATGTTGGGTGTGCGTCAGCTCATGCTTTTTACTTGTATTGGGGCAAACACAAAATACAGTATGAGGATTACGATAATATACAGAGTGGACAGGTGAAGGGGAAATATGCAATATAATAGAGTACCATACACGTTACAACATTGGGCAACTCAAGTTCTGGGGCTGTTCAGTGTTGTAAACAAATGCCTGCACACATGTCTGCAACACTGCAAAAGTCAGCAATTGAGAAAAGGTGCCTTTACTGCACCTCATATTTCTTGAGTTGTTGGACTGCAGGTTCATGGTTGAGTCTCATAGCTTCCTGCATTGAAGTGTTTCCCTGTCTGCAAAGAGAACTTGTCACAAAGTGGTGACAGTTTAAGTTTGCCAAATAAACTTTTAAAGCCTCCATAGAAAGTGTGTGTACATGGTAAGTATAGTGATAAGGCTTTTTAGTGACCACTGATCTGAAGGAATAAAATAGGGGGAAGCATATTCCCCTATCTAGTCCTTGTACCTACCTGTGGTCATTAAGCGCTATATCTTAACTTGAGGTATGTGAGTGTAACTCAGTTACATGTGATAGGCTTGAGCACTAAGTACACAGTGAAGTGATCCTTTTCAGAATCGTGCCTAAGGTTAACATACGCCAAAGTGCCATACAATACCAGAAATTGTCTTTGGTTGGAGGTTCTGGCATACAATTTTAGAGGTATGCAAGGAAATACATTTTTATAGAAAGTATAACATTATTAGATCAATCATCATTTAGAATGGGTACAAGTTCAGTCATTGACCAGCAGATGGTGATAGTGATTTCCTATAGAACCAGAGGCCATATGGCATCAACAAACAAAAAAAACTTGTGTTTTTTCTTCATCATTGGCTTATTGTTACCAACTCATAGGAATCCCCACCCAGTTGACTACATTAAAATGGTGGAAGCCCTTAATGGCATTGTCCATGCTAAAACATGCAGAATATATATATTTTTAAGTATAACTACATTGGGGAAAAATCTAAACTAAAGAGAATTATTACTTTATACAAGATGAAGAATATTATAAGGTGGAGCAAATTGAGAAATGGTTGGAGCTTAAGTAAATGAATTTGTACAATTTGAAATACATAACAAATCATTAGGCTGTTCCTAAGCCGTCATTGAAAATAAGAATTTGTTCTTAACTGACTTGCCGAGTTAAATAATGGTCAAATAAAAAATAGATATATATTTTAATTGTATATTTCTTGTTAAATTACTTGGTGCTATTGTTCAAGAAAGAAATTTTGAATTGTAATGTTTAAGCAAAGCATTACTGTATCTGTGTTGTATTGCACAAACAATTTGCACTGTACAGGTGCAAAAATAATTAGACTGTGTGTCCATAAACCGGGGTCCAGTCTACTCACTAGAGTCATTAGAATTTTCTTTTTTTAAAGGTGCCTGAATATAAAGCTAGATCATAGCAACTGTTGCTGGACTTGAACTTTGGTCAAAAATTGGGTGCCTGGGCATACGGTACAAATATAGCACTTTACTGGGGGGGAAAAACGATTGATTGTGTCTCGTAGGCAAGCCTAAATCCATTGCAGTGTACATTGCATTGGGGGCTATGGGGCGGAGTGAAAAGCCAGCTGCAGGCCGTGGGGGCTATGGACGGGTTAGAGTGAAAAGTCAGCAGCAGGCTGTGCGACACATTTCCAATCAAAAACGAATCATATTTGGTTGGTAGAGACCCAACTGAGTATTTCCCACCCACTTTTGCAGATTCAAATATATTTGTTTACGAGTGCAAGGTCGAATTGAGTTTATGTACACACGCACTTCCCATATGAGGCGATCCCTAACTGAAATGTGAAAATGAATGCTACACCACGCTAGCTCGCGCTTGGCCTTGCCCACGTCCGTGCATGTTCTGTCCACTATGCTTAATTTTCTCCCACCGTAAATAACACAGATGAACTATCTTGTGTCAGTTATAAATATTCTTGACCCAACGCTAATGATGCTGGTCAGTGATATTAAAGAAAGGAGGTAGGAATCTTAAGGGGCAATGAATGGAGGAACGTATAACGTCAGTGTTGACCAATCGCTTCACGTTGTCATGCCGCGTCACACAGTTGCTAAGATAATAGTCAAGCAATACCTTCTCAATGTCAGAGGTATTATGCCGTGTTCCAAACAACTGGGAACTCTGAAATCTCAGACTCTGGAAAAAACTAGATCCGACTAGAAACATCGTTTTGAACGGTCATACTGGCCTCTTTCTTTAGTTTCGACTGTTAGAGCTGAAGATCACCGACGTCAGAATTTTTCAGAGCTCCCAGTTGTCTGGAAAGCACCATAAATTGAGAAACCTGCCTATTTTCCTTAAAAGTACGTAATGTCACGATTCCAAAGCTACATGATATTACAGAGAATTAGTTAATTATCTCACATCTATGTAAATATGTGTAATGTTCTACTTCATGTTGACAAAATGCATGCTAATGTTGGGTTTTTGAGCTAGCGCCCAATTTTCATTTGAATAATTTAGCAGAAGCTCTAGTAAAGAGCGACTCATAGTATTGAGTCCATACAATTTCCTCTTAGGGATTGAACCCACTACCCTTGCGTTACAAGCGCCATACTCTGCCAACTAAGTTACAGGGGAAAGACGACTCAAATTCACTCCTTGTGGAGCTCTCCTTGTCCCCGAATCATTCAGAATGCGCCGTGCAGCCCATTGACGGCGCATGGGAAACTTGCACAATGGGCGTTAATACGATTCCAATTGAGTTTTCCATCTCCTCAAAATAATCTCTGCGCTGGTCACTACAAGAACGTTAAAAAAAAGTGCTAGACCTTATTCATATGTTAGTCGGAACGCTGAAATTTCCGCATTGCTGATTCGTTATAAAGTAGCACACATGTATAACTACAACCAGTTAGCAAGTAAGATATTTTTTGGAAACTGATGTTATGTTTGATTCAGATGGCGTGTCAAGTGGAGATGAGCGTGAGAAGAATTGGGTTACAGTGGTGAATGCAAAAGAAAATACGAGACGTTAAGTGGTAGTGGAGTCTTGTCAATCGAAGCCTAGTTTTGATTATGTTTTGATCGGAATAAGGGTTTTGGGACGATGTTGTTACCTGGGAGGTCTGTTTGAAGTCTCTATAAAAAAAAATGTGGATGCTTTGGATGAGATGGCATCGATGAGAGTAACAATACTTTGTTTTGTGTATCTATGGAACAGGAGTGTGCTCTGCACCTCAAGAAGATATAGGATTGGAATGTGTCTCTTCGAAGCAAGGCACCTATCAAGGGTGTTACTTGTGCCACCCGAAGAGATAAAAGCAAAGGATACATGTGAAGAATTTGATCAATTGGTTGGTGAGTGGGGAAGCACACTCCATAAATTCTATTGTTTGTGATGGAGTCGCTCCCTTCTCGCGTGTATTTTGGTTTTATGAGATACCCCTGTGAGAGCCTTCATGCCCAAACCTATGCAGTGTGATAAATGCAAATTATTTGGTAATGTGTCAAGTGTATGTTGACGGGAGGGGTATTGTATGCCAGCTGAGCCTAAATGCTGCAATTTTGGTGGTGAACATGCTCCCGAATTTCTGAAGTGTCCTGTTAGGGTGAAGGAGACGGAGGTGGTAAGAATCAGGGCAGTCCAGCATGTCTCCTATCCGGGGGGCTGTGAAAAGAGTGGAAGAAATTAGTGAAGTTGAAGAAACATTAGTAGTAAGAGTAGAGACAACAGAGAATATTCCTTGTCAACAGAGGGATCCTGACATTTTGCATGTTAAGAAGGTGGACTTTGAAGCATTTACTGCATTGGTTATGAATTACACAGCGCAAACAGGGGAAATGGGTGAAAATAGGCATCGTTGTGAATGTTTTTTGGCTTTCGGGGATTTTACAGAGGCATTTCAAGGAATCCTGTCGATGAATGCGCCCTCCTCACAGGCACTTGAGCCTGCTTAGGGATGTGATTTGAACTGTGACTGAAAGAGTGGGATGTTTTTTTTAAATAAAAATGTTGCATTTTGTGTGATGTCGGGTATGGTGCCTCCCTTCCAGCAATGGAATATTTTGTTTCAATACCCTGTACAGTAGGTGGCAGCAATACACCAATAGGTGTAGTCTGCCATAAAACCTTAGAGAAGAAGTCAGAAAGGCAAATGGAGAAAAATAAGTGTCAGTCCTGTTGCTTTTTATAAAGAGCATCTACCTGCACATGTGAAGCTTGGTTATGTAAGATACGTTGTGTTCGGTTTTGTTCCCAAACCACTGCAGTGTAAGAACTGGATTTTGCCTTCTTTCAAGTGTTCAGACTGACAAGAGTATAATGAAGATCAGTGTGTGGAAGGACAACAGTGTTGCAATTGTGGTGGGGGATCCTGGAGTGCCCTGTAAGGGTGAAGGAGATTGAGGTGGAAAAAGTTCATGACCAATCGAATCTCCCTTACAGGGCACTCCATGAATGTGAGAAAACAAGTGATGCTAGTGAAGAGATGCTAGTGGATGCACCACAGGCTGAAGTAAATGTTTGCTGCCAGTAAAACTATACCCTGTGTGTTAAAAATGTGGATTTTGTGGTGTTCAATGCCACATTTATAAACTGTATGGCTGAAGACTCAAAGAGGTCTAAGAAACTGGACATTATTGTGGCAGAAAAGTTTTCTGGACTTAAGGATTTTTACATCTGAAGCCCAGGGGTTTTGGCGTTGGAAGACTGCCGTCCTCCCAGGCTCCCAATGAGCCTGTATAGGGATCAGATCTGTTTATTTTTTTAACAGTAAAGTTGTTTGATTTATTTAAATTTTACTACCTTGTATGTTTTTTTTGGTAGTTTATACCGAGTATGTGGGGAAATCCTGTGTTCATCCCGCACAGTAGATTGCGGGATGCACAACCAATTGTGCAATTGCCAATATATTCGGAAATGCCCGAGTTTCCTAGTCCGGACTAGCACGTGAACGTGGCATTGTGCCGTATGTTCAGAATAGAACATTGATTCCCAAGCTTTAGCACTGTGGGCAAAATGGCTAAAATGGAGTTGTTGGGATTGATTTTCAACCAGGGATTTAGAGCAGTTCCTGAGCTTTTCCGAGCCGTTGAAAAAACAATAACAGACTACCAAGGAAAAGATTGCCTATCGAAAGAGGAGAACAACCGTCTACAGAAGCTGCTTGATATCCTCCTTAAACCAGAGATATAGTTACATAGAGCAGGTTTGTTACTCTACGTTTGCACATTAACGTTTATTGTATACACATGAAATAAGTAAATATTGTTTGTATATCATTCAATTGAGGGATAACGTTATTGTAGCATGTAAGCTATTGTTATTGGAACGTTAGCTAACGCTAGCTAGTTGCTGGTCCATTTCACCGCAGTAAATGTGTTTTTACTTTAGATATTCAGAGTCAATAGCTCTCCGACAGAAGGTCCTAGGATGAGAGTGATACAGTATATCTAGATTATAAAATCAGATGATGGTAGAGCGCAAGGTACACCCTTTGTTTTTCCGATAGTCGAACTCTTAACAGCCAAAAATGAGGGTTTTTCTGGCGCTCGTGTGGTTTATGGACCGTCGTAAATGTGCAGTACTGGTAATTGCATGTAAGCCCCAAAAAATGTTTTTGCGTTACCATTCAGTAGTGTTCGGAGCCCTATATGAAGATTACACACACTGCATCGGGCCTCCAGTTGTTGAAGGGCCCAGGATGTTTAATAGTTACCTCTAACTACTAAGGTCGGTGGTATATATTTTGCAAATTTACAAGGCTTTCTTATCCAGGTAAAATTAAGATGTAAAACCACATAATGTGACGTGTGTGGTGGGTTCTTTGGCCTCTCTTATCCAAGGTACACCTTTATTTTTTTAAATTCCTCACCTTTTTAGTTTCAAAAAATATTTAACATATTACAGTTGTGGTTATTAATTCAAATACAGATCCCATTTTCAATAGTTTCCAGTGCAAATTACATATACATCGAAAACCACTTGATATTAGGTCCCTGACCTCCCTCCTCCATAGTACAATGATAGAAAGGCCATTTCACATTCATATTTCCTGTGATGGTCTTATTTTCAATAGCTCACTGTCCATATGAGCTACACATCTACAGACAAGTGCGTTGGGTTCCTTGACCTCTCTTATAAAAGGTACACCTTCCATTTAAAAAACCAAAATGTCTGCTTTTGATTTTCTAAAAATATTTATCCTATTACAGCTGTGGTTATTAATTCACATACAGATCTAATTTTCAACAGCTTCTTTCATTCCGCATGACATATACATCTAAAACCACTTGATATTTTGTCACTGACCTCCCTTGTTAACACCCATTAGATTTGCCATTTTTGATTTCACTGGTTTTATATGAATATCAGTTCTATTAGGGTGTTTTAACATAGTCCTCTTTAAACAAGCCAAAGAGCTCAGTTCTTTGTAGTCACACTGCCCTTGCCTTTGAATGAGGACTCAACTCTTTTGCCAGTTCACCTATTTTTTGTGGTCCGAGTCCTCTTTGCATTCGCATTGCTATGTTTTGAAAGAGAAGTAGTAATTATATTCAGAAAATAATTTTAACATTTAAATATTATTGGTAACAGAATGAATAGCATAAGAATACTGCAGATTAAATAATGCTGTAATGGCGAAGGTGCAATAAGATGGAATTCAGATATGACGTCTTTGTTTGAGCACTATCAAGACTTTTTAAACTACGGTCACATGAGAAACTTAAATGTCTTGAGTCAATAAGGATTCAACCCCTTTGTTATGGCAAGCCTAAATAAGTTCAGGAGTAAAAATTTGCTTTAGTTGTATGGACTCAACCTGTGTGCAATAATAGTTTTCAACGTGATTTTTTTTTAAATGACTACCTCATCTCTGTACCCCAAACATACAATTATCTGTAAGGTCCCTCAGTTGAACAGTGAATTTCAAACACATTAAACACCAAAGACAAGGTAGATGGAGGAAAAAATATATATTTATATCCCGTTGGGCATGGTGAAGTTGTTTTTTTACATTTTGGATGGTGTATCATTACAGCCACAAGGGTACAAGCGTCCTTCATAATTCAGTTGCCGGAAAGGAAGGAAACTTCTCAGGGATTTAACCATGAGGCCAATGGTGACTTTAAAACATTAGTTTCATAGCTGTGATAGGAGAAAACTAAGTAGTATTGTAGTTACTCCACAATACTAACCTAAATTACAGAGTGAAAAGAAGGAAGCTTGTACAGAATAAAAAATATACCGAAACATGCACTCTGTTTGCAGTTAGGCACTAAAGTAAAACTGCAAAAAATGTGTCAAAGAAATTAACTTCATGTCCTGAATACAAAGCGTTATGTTTGGGACAAATACAACACATCACTGTGTACCACTCTTCATATTTTCAAGCATGGTGGTGGCTGCATCATGTTATGGGTATGCTTGTAATCATTAAGGACTGGGGAGTTCTTCAGGATAAGAATAAACTGAATGGAGCTAAGCACAGGAAAATCCTAGAGGAAAGCATGGTTCAGTCTGCTTTTCACCAGACACTGGGAGATGAATTCACCTTTCAGCAGGACAATAACCTAAAACACAAGGCCAAATCTGAGATGCTTACCAAGACAGTGAATGTTCCTGAGTGGCCAAGTTAGTTTTGACTTAAATCTGCTTGAAAATCTATGGCAAGACCTGAAATGGTTGTCTAGCAATGATCACCAACCAATTTGACAGAGCTTGAAGAATTTCGAAAATAATAAAAGGAACATTTTGCACAATCCAGGTGTTGAAAGCTCTTAGAGACTTACCCAGAGAGACTCACAGCTGTAATCACAGCCAAACATGATTCTAACATGTATTGACTCAGGGTTGAATGAATCCTTACATAATCTAGATATATATCTAGATATATTGGTGTCCAAATTTTTTTGCGATTGTCCATTTTTCCCCTATTGACATTCAAGTATTTTGTGTGATTTGTTGACAAAAAATGACCATTAAATCCATTTCAATCCCACCTTGTAACACAACAAAATGTGGAAAAAGTCAAGGGGTGTGAATACTTTCTGAAAACACTATGTGAAAACACCCTTCTACCAATTGTTCTCCAATCTCATAAAATACTTTCGAAAAAGTTTGTCATTCTCCTCGCAAGGGGAGGGTGCTAGAGTATTGAAAACAGGAGTGACACCAATTTTGTAAAAAATAAATAAATTATGACTTGTTAAACAATCTCTTTTTATGACCATTTGTGATAGTATAAAACAATATGTATTTTTTAAATGCATACTTTGTACAGTATTTTTTTGCTCATCTTTATTAAGGCTGCCAAATATTTTGGAGGTGACTGTTAAATATGTAAAATTATTGGAAATTATTTTGGATATAAAGCTATAGAAAAGTAGGTCTGTACGTTAATTAGTAACCAAGGCAGTAATATGAAAACTATATTCAAGAGGACCAAGGGAGAAAAAAAAGAGTACCTTCTGTAGATCTGTAGTTCATGGACAGTGATCTATTGAAATGTAGTCATATCACAGTAAATATTCATGTAATATCAGTGAAATAAAAAATTGCATTTCCAATCGGTGTACTAGGGGGAATGCAACCTGATCTCAGATTATTTAGTATTATTCTGTATGTAAATCTGAGACACGTGTTTTTTTTAAATTAAATAACTTTTTTTAACCTTTTTATTTAAGTAGTTAAATCCGTTAAGAACAAATTCTTATTTACAATGACGGCCTACACCGACCAAACCCGGGCGACACTGGGCCAATTGTGTGCCGCCCTATGGGACTCCCAATCACGGCCAGTTGGGAGATGCAGTGCCTTAGACCCCTGCGCCACTCAGGAGCCCAGAATTAGCTAAATTATTATATTATTGATTATATGTATTATATGTTACGAATTCTAGCTAGGTGGCTAATGTTTGTTAGCTAGGTGGCTAATGTTTGTTAGCTAGGTGGCTAATGTTTGTTAGCTAGGTGGCTAATGTTAGGATTTAGGTTAAGGTTAGAGGAAGAGTTAGCTAACATGCAAAGTAGCTAAAAAGTTGCTAAAGTTGCCCATGAATGTGCAACCTTCGTTTTTGCCTTAAGTAACCGTCTGTCTTATGTAACAATACCAAACGTAACATATCATACAAATGTGAGTGTCCAGGATTTACATTTACTATGTTACGTCTAGTCTATGATACCAGGCTGAGGAAGGAAGTCAGTGACCTAACATCAAGTGGCTTTATGCATATGTCATTTGGACTGGAAGCTATTGAAAATTAGATGAATTAATAACCACAGCTGTAATGGGAAACATATTTGTAGAAAATCAAAAGGGAATCATTTTGAAAACAGTAATTTGCGTTGATAATAGAGGTCAGGAAACACACCACATCTGTAGATCAGTGTTTCCATTAGCCGGCATTTAAAAAAAAAAATAATAATAATTAAATGAAAAGCCGATAAATAAAATTGGCACTGCTGGCCAATTGTCTGGGAGAAGAATAAAAATGTGAAATTATGCTTTTTAGCCTATTAGTTTATGTAAATACCAATTGATGTAAATACATTTGATGTCATGCTTATCGGTCTATGTGTTAATTTGCTTAATTTCGTGGAATTAAATTGTTGCGTGCGATAAATAAGATGCATAACAAATATACACGCACCAATTTAATTCCACAAAATGTTGCAAATTAACCCATTAACAGCATACAGATACAGAGCCTTTTAGCAGAAAATCTTTCAGACACCACTCTCAGAAGCCCAATCATTCCAAGCAACAATTCTAAATGCAATCGTGTGTTAAATATAGTTTTTTGGCCACGATTAAAAATATATATTTTCATGTAGGCTTGAACAAAATGTTGTGTGTAAAACTTAATAAACAGAGTTTAAAAAATATATATAGGGGGGATAGGAGGGACGCCATATGCGACTGATGTGTTTTCCGTTTGCTCCCGTGGTATTCTTAAAGTTTATGTGAATTTTGCAGCAGAACCGTATTTATTTTCAAATATTAATTCGGTGATCCCTTTCCGTAAAAACCAAGACTACTTTGCTTCCGAATGTCAGCATGTTGACCAAACATAAGGCAAAAAGCATGACTTTGAGAAAACCCGGCCTACAAGACCCGCTCTCATCACCGCCCTCTCCTGAGTCTGAGGGCCCAGGGACGAACACTTTACCCGGGGGTGCGGCTTGGCCTGGCGGCGCTGAAATGAACATTCTCGAGGCCATCAAACTACTACGCTCTGAGATAGTTGAAATGAAAACACAGGTGGTTGCTACGATTGAGGCCAGAATACAGGAGGTTTCTGATACTTTAAAAGCAGATTTAACCATCCTGCGGAACGAGACTGTGCCAGCAATCACATTACTCAAAACAACAACTGTGTCACACACTACAACGATTGCAGCACTGGAGACCTCCGCTACTAATGTCTCCGACTTAACTACATCCCTGGAGGCTGAAGTTAAACGCCTAGCTGCGGATTTGAAAAAGGTGAAGGAGAGCTGTGTGAGTTTAGAGGGATTCTCTCACCGCAATAATCTGAGACTTGTATCGGTCCCAGAGTCAGCGGAAATGCATCGTCATTTTAATTTAATTGTATTAAGGTTTTACTTAACTCCTGTGTTTCTAGGAGTTAAGGTTGAATTGTTCAGTTCTAATGTTGTCATTCTGTCTTTTTAGTTTTTTTTCTATACTATTTCCAAACATTTACCACCGTACATTATTACTCTGAGAGTTATTCTGGGGGTTTTGGGCGCTCATTGCTTTTCTATTCTATGCTCTAATGACAGGGTTGAATAACGGGAATGCCCAGAGGGGCCGAAATAATGCGATCAAGTACATTTCATGGAACACCAAAGGGGTTAATAACCCGGTGAAGCGTAAGAGGGTGTTGACACACTTAAAGGGTTTGAATGCAAATATTGCATTACTACAAGAGACTCACTTGAGGACTGGTGAGCATTTTAGGATGCGTAAGGACTGGGTTGGTCAAGTGTTCCACTCGAACTTTCATAGTAAATCAAGAGGTGCTGCTATTCTGGTTGATAAAGCTACTCCCTTTGTAGCTTCTGAGGTTATTGCTGATCCTAAGGGACGATACGTCATAGTAACCGGTGAACTGTTTTCTACCCCTCTTGTTTTGGCTAGTGTTTATGCTCCCAATTGGGATGACACAAGTTTGATTTCTTCCTTTCTGTCTGCTATTCCCAATTTAGATTCTCATTTGTTGATTTTAGGGGGATTTCAACTGTAAAATGTCCCCAGTTCTTGACAAGTCCTCACAAACAAATACAGGCCCATCTAAATGTGCCCTACTTATTCAATCCTTTCTTCAGAAATATGCTATGTTTGAGGCCTGGCGTTTCCTACATCCTACAGATAGACAGTATGTTCATCAAACATACTTCCGGATTGATTACTTCTTTTTGGACAAAAAACTTCTGCCTAACCTTCGGCAGTGTACTTACCAGAGTATTGTTATCTCTGACCATTCACCATTAGTGCTTGAACCAGAGTTTCCCCAGCGACCTCCAATGTGTTATCAATGGCGTCTCAACCCCATTTTACTCTCAGATAAGGAGTTTGTCAATTTCATTTCTTCTGAAATCACCTTATTCCTAGAAACTAATTCAACACCAGGTATGTCCTGCTCTACCATATGGGAGTCTCTCAAAACATACCTACGTGGCCAAATTATTTCTTATACAGCCAACCAAAACAGAGTTCGCTCCCAGCGACTTCGGGACCTGAGCGAGTCCATAGCCACATTGGATGAGAAGTATGCTACGGATCCTTCCTCTGATCTGCATAAAGAGCGCCAACTACGCCAATCTGAATTTGATGAGCTTTCTACCAGGCAAGCTGAACAGTTACTCTTGCGAGATCGATACAAAGTCTATGAACAAGGCGACAAGGCCAGTAAACTCCTTGCGCATCAGATCCGTAAATCTGAGGCCTCACGTTTAATCCCACAAATAAGGACCCCGTCTGGTGCCACCACAGTTATACATAAAGAGATCAATGATCAATTTTTAATAAAAATACTCTGCGCTATACACCTCTGAATCCCCTCAAGACCCTTTGCTGATTGACTCCTTCTTTAATGGCTTGAATATGCCTTCAATTGATACAGACTCCCATGACTGTCTAGAAGAAGAATGTACGCTTGAGGAGATTGCAACAGCAGTGTCCGCAATGAAAAGTGGTAAATCACTGGGTCCGGACGGTTTTCCAACCTAATTTTACAGGACGTTTTCTGGTCTGCTTTGCCCATTCTTGTCTCGGCTATTTGCAGATTGCCTTAATACTTCAAAGCTACCGCCTAGTCTTTATCAGGCTTCAATTTCATTATTACTAAAGAAAAACAAAGACCCCCTGGAATGTGGATCCTATCGCCCAATCTCGCATTTAAACTGTGATTACAAAATCCTAGCTAAGCTTTTAGCCATCCGTATGGAAGGCACCAAGTAATACACTCTGACCAGACTGGCTTTGTGAGAAATAGGCATTTATTTTTCAATATTAGGCGCCTTATGAATATACTGTACTCCCCAGCGTCGGAGGACCCGGAGGTGGTGGTCTCACTTGATGCCGAAAAAGCGTTTGACCGCGTTGAGTGGGATTACCTAACAGATGCCCTTTATAGATTTGGCTTTGGCCCCAAATTCATTGCGTGGATAAAGATTCTTTATTTTTCCCCCATGGCTTCGGTACTCACTAATAACTTGTCCTCTGACTATTTTCCCTTGCACCATGGATCCAGACAGGGTTGTCCACTCTCCCCCTTGTTGTTTGCTTTGGCAATCGAGCCTCTCGCCATTGCACTACGCTCTAATGATGCCATTCAAGGTATAATCAGGGCGGGCTGGGAGCAGAAAGTCTCGCTATATGCTGACGACCTCCTTTTGTTTATCTCCAACCCCGATACCTAATTGCCACGTGCCCTATCTGTTCTTAAAAAGTTTTGATCAATCTCAGGGTACAAGCTGAATCTAGGCAAGAGTGAGCTTTTTCCGGTAAACAAGGCTGCTTTAAAGTGCTGTTCTACAAGTTCTCAGTTTAGGATTGTCCGGGATAAATTCACCTACTTGGGAGTAAAAGTGACAAGGAAATATTCAAATTTGTTTCAGGAAAACTTTGTTGCTCTAGCAAACAGCTTGAAACAATATTTTACTTTTTGGAATTCGCTACCCCTTTCTCTTATCGGAAGGATTAATGTCATTAAAATGAATGTGTTGCACCCATTTGTATTCCAAAACCTTTTTTTATTTCACTGGATCAAACATTCATGCATTTTATTTGGGATTGCAAGGTACCACGGATTGGTAGAAAACATTTACAGAAGCCTAGGTCATTGGGGGGTTTAGCTCTACCAAATTTTCAGACATACTACTGGGCTGCAAATTTCAGAGCCGTTCTGTACTGGCTGCAGACTGATCCTACTGGCCCTAGACCACTCTGGGTCCAGATGGAGTCTGAATCGTGTAAACCTGCAGCACTTTCCTCTGTGTTGTGCTCGTATCTCCCAGTGTCCCTAGGCAAAAGGTGTGTCAACCCAATTGTAAAGCAGTCTCTTAAAATTTGGAATCCGTTTAGCCTTTAGCCTCCGAGGCTTTCTCTATCAGGCCCAATCAATCAGAACATTTTATTTCCTCCATCTTTGAATGATGGGGCTTTTGGCATTTGGCACTCACTAGGACTCTCCTCGCTAGCCCAATTATTCTTTGATGATACATTTGCCTCTTTTTCTCAGCTGCAGGAAAAGTTCAATCTCCCCCAATCCCACTTTTTCCGCTATCTCCAGACTAGAAACTTTGTCAGATTTAACACACCTGGATTTCCCAATAGGCCTGCGAATACAGCTATAGAGAGCATCTTGGAGTTGAACAAGCTTCCTAGGGGTGCAATTTCAGATGTATATGCAATCAATCATGACTTACAGAACCCTTCTTTGGTGCCTTTAAAGACTCGATGGGAAAAAGATTTGGAGGAGGAACTTGGGGAAGTTGCCTGGGAATCTGTGCTGCACAGGGTGCACTCGTCCTCTTTTAGCACTAGACACAGCCAAACTTGGAAGAATATTCTCTGATTTTGATCCTACCTGTGTCAGATGTAAAGTGGAACCAGCCACTTTGTTGCATATGTTTTGGGGCTGTCATAAACTGTCAGGTTTCTGGGAATTAATATTTAAATGTTTCTCTGATATATATGACACTGTTATAGATCCGTCTCCCCTTACAGCCCTTTTTGGAGTACTGCCCATGGGTACCCCCCTATCAAGAATCCAGTCGGACACTGTTGCTCATACAACTCTTTTAGCTAGACGGCTAATACTACAGAACTGGAAGATGGCAGCTCCTGCATCTTATAAATATTGGGTGAGAGATGTGTTGTGCTCTCTGAAACTAGAAAAAATTTAATTAAATTCACGTGGGAACCCCAAACTGTTTAATGAGGCTTGGGCTCCATTCCGGTCTTACTTTAAACAGTCCATCCTCTGATGGCATTCCAATTAAAACTAAAATAAGTCTGTATTTGACCCCCCTGTGACTTAAGGGTTGGAGGAGCTTCTCTCTGTGTTTTTGCTGGGGGGGGCATTAAGGTCCATGTGCTTATTGATTGTGATCCGCGGATGCCTTGTTCATCTTGCCCGGGCAGAGACTGAAGAGTGAGCTTGTTTTTCCCAGTTATTTTTACATTCTGTTCACACCTACATGACTAATCATTCTATTTTTTTTTATTTTGAAGTATTTTAAACTTTATTTTTGGCCCAGTGGATGGTCGGTCTGTGGCCATGACTGTCTGTGAGTGGTTGCATTTCTCCACCCTTATCCCTTGACTGTTTACAGGAACAATGGTGAGATGTTTGCTCTGTCCCTGTACTATAGATTGCCCTTTAACCTCTGTAGCCTTCTGCCCGGTGTGTTTAACTTGTCTAAAGTATGGTATCTTTAAAGCTATTTTTTTATTTGTATTTTCTTCTAGTTGAGTATATTATTTATATTGCTTTGTCTTGTGTGTGTGTGTGTGTGTGTGTGTAAAACTTAAAACAGAGTTTAAAATATATATATATATATATATATATATATATTTTTTTTTTTTTCTCAACTGGTAGTTGAAGTGCTCTTCCAAATCGCCATTCAAATGCATAAGCAACGAAAGATGGGCTTTATCAGCGCCTCACACACCACTTTGCAATGAGCTGAAGGAAGTATGCATTTTGAAAACATATAGCTTCTTAATTCTTTGAGCAAACAGCTGGAGGCAGGGCTTTCTCCTATAGAGCTCCATTTTTATGCAATGGTCTGCCTATCCATGTGAGAGACGTAGACTTGGTCTCAACTTTTGTCTTTATTGAAGACTCATCTCTTCAGTAGGTCCAATGATAGTGTAGCCTGGCCCAGGTGAACTGGAAGGCGACGAACCTCCATTGCTCTCTCTGCTTGGCCGGTTCCCCTCTCTCCACTGGGATTGTCTGCCTCTGACCCTATTACGGGGGCTGAGTCACTGGCTTACTAGTGCTCTCCCATGCCCTCCCTAGGAGGGGTGCGTCACTTGAGTGGGTTGAGTCACTGACGGGATATTCCTGTCCTGGTTGGCGCCCCCTCATGTTCGTGCCTTGGATGAGATCTTTGTGGGCTATACTCGGCCTTGTATAAGAGTAATAAGCTGGTGGTTTGCGGATATCCCTCTAGTGGTGTGGGGGCTGTGCTTTGGCAAAGTGGGTGGGGTTATATCCTGCCTGGTTGGCCCTGTCCGGGGGTATCGTCGGACGGGGCCACAGTGTCTCCCGACCCCTCCTGTCTCAGCCTCCAGTATCCATGCTGCAATAGTTTGTCCCTCTAATTCTCTCCCTCCCCTCCCGGAGGACCTGAGCTGGTCATCTATGAATGTTTGAACATCTTGGCCATGTACTGTTATAATCTCCACCCAGCACAGCCAGACGAGAATTGGCCACCCCTCAGAGCCTGGTTCCTCTCAAGGTTTCGTCCTAGGTTCCTGCCTTTCTAGGGAGTTGTCCTAGCTACCGTGCTTCTACATCTGTATTGCTTGCTGTTTGGGGTTTTAGGCTGGGTTTCTGTATAGCATTTTGTGATATCTGCTGATTGTAAAAAGGGCTTTATAAATACATTTGAGTGATTTGAAACCTGAACGTTTTACTACATATTATGGGGCGTGTTTTACCTTGCTTCAAAGTAGCCTAGGCAAAATCTGGCCATATCCATGGAGGCAATTTTATATAGGCTTCCATATGCCATTGAAACCAGTAGCCTATTTCTTTCATGTTCTATCGGTTTTCAGCTTTCTTTTATTGTCTGGTAGCCAAATGGTTGTATGAATTTGGGATCTACCGTCCCACGAATGTCCCAGAGTCTGTTTGTGCTACTTTCTTGACAAGCTGACCAATAGAATAGTGTAGACAGGAGTAGGCTAATTAAGCTATATCAATTTAACGATTCAAATTTACTTAGGGAAAGCGTCCCCTACCGTTTTGGATGCACCACCTATGTCAATTTACTATCCCCATAGTAGATAAGTGTACCTGTTGTTTTTTTTAAATCGCATTGCCTACAGTCGGAAGGAAGACAGCCCTCGCAATTTGAGCACAGCAAATACGAAATAGATTATCGTTTAGTTGCGACTGTCAGTGAAAAGTAGAGCGGCCCAGCCAACCATATCACAATATTTAAAAATTAAATTGCGGGAAAACAGTTTGGAAAGCAACTGACTATTGCTGTAAAGAGTAGACAAAGAAAAGACTATCATCTGTGTTTTAGTTGAGCGAACAACAGTAGCCCTATAGCCTGTCTTATTAGCCCCAGCGGAGAGCATTGGCCATATCACCGGTGATTGCGCACTGTGCATACGCTCTTTATGATTATTGGGTCAGTGCAATTTAAATTTGTTTTTGGACAATTTCCTCCTCCAGTTTAGACGGATGCTATATTCTATTTGCGTCTCCCCTTCTCGTAGGCCTATTATATGGACAACGTTGTTTTTATTGATTGTCAGAGTAGGCTAGCTACCCTGTAATTTGTCTTATTTAAAAAATGCTCTGCTAATAGTCATATAAAGTGTAGTAGTTGCATTAAATTTGTTTATCCGATGCAAAGAAAGACCAGTAGTGTAGACAAGAGTAGGCTAATTAAGCTATATAGGCTGGGTTTCTGTATAGCATAAAAACGTATCTGATACAGCCCCAGTCCTCTACACTAAATGGGCTCAGTCACGCGTTGGCACGGTCTTTTTTGCGAACAGTGATTGAGTTATATTATTATCCTACATGTGTACGACTGTCCAATCTCCTCAGCCTACTATTCCTAATGTCATATCTTACACTGCAAAGATGACTTTTATTTCTGACTTTTATTCCAAAAGTGAATTTTTTTTATGGTGAAAATGTGCTTCCGCAAACTTGAAACTCACACTCCGGCTAGTGATTTTGCTGTTGGTTGTCTTGTTGGCTGAGGGAAAGTACACGTGGACAGTTATTCTAGCATCTTCAAAGTAAGCGGCAAGGACACGTCATTGCATCGTCGACTTGGATGTTCTTTTAATATGAATTACCATAATCTAAATGTGATTTCTGGCATTCTGAGCACCGTGGGTGGACACCGTGATCAGGTTATGCACCAATGCATATGGATCCGGTACATTTCTCAAATGTCTGGTAAATTAAAACTCTGCTGCTCAAATGTTCGACGTCACATTTTCATAGTGGAAACCTTGCGGTAGATCTCTAGCACACGTGGATTGGAAGCCATTAAAAATTATAATTAGGAACGGAAATGTATTTATAATCAGGGAACTTTAAAATGGGAATTCTAATGGGTGTATAATGGATTAGGGACATCAGTGACTTTGCTACAAGTGATTTTAGCTCTAGGTCATGCAAGTAGGCCTATTTATGTATAATTTTTTACCAAAAATAAATATATTTTTTTATTTAACAAGATTACATTTCTAAATGTAATTATTGTGGGGTAAAAACAAAGTTGGTTTAAGCTCAAAGATCATTTAATTGTAACATTTTTTTTTACCTGTAAACACCTGATTCAGCTGATTGCACTTTTAAGACCACTGTGAGTGCATAATATTCCCCCTATTGAAGGCTGTACCTTGTTCTCTAGCATCATCTGATTCTAGATATATCACCCTAATCATCATAGGACCTTCCATCGACTAGGTATTGATGTGTCAACTCCAAATATCAAACCAATATCCAAACTGAAAACAAAGGGTATTCAATTACTATTCTAATTCCTAATGCTATGGTTGCATGTCTAGTGGTAATCGTTGTTCAATTACCACTAGACATGGGGTTCAGGTGCTTGGCCTAAAGGCAGACCAATTTGTGTTTCCTCTCGGAGTCGGACCCAAAACAAGTCAAAAGATCCTGGGCTGTGGACTACCCCTGATTTGTGGTCAGCTGGCTTTTTGGAGCTGCATCAATAAAACAATGGTTAAAAAAAACTTATTATTTTCCTTCCCAAAATAAAGTGTTTGATTTTTCAGAAGTGAACATTTCTGTTCTTCCCAAGTCCTGGTTAAAGCCATAGTCTCACTCCACATTTTGGGGGTGGGTGCTTATACTGTTTTCCCTTTACATTTACAAGTGTGTAATTTAGACGCATGTGTAAATTGGACATGTTTTTTTATATTTTTATATCCCACTCCCCGAGACACTGGAGTGTGGGGTCACAGCCAGGGTTTGCCATGTCATAACTATGACTACTCCAAGGTTTTACAGAAACCCCTATATCATTTCAGTGTTCGAGTTCTAGCTAATTAATCATTTCTTCTTCCCTTCAGACCGCAAATGGCTCAATGCCATTGAAGAGGAGGTTCCCCCCGAACAGCAGCACTGTGAGCAGGAAAGGAGCCCCAATCCGGGGAAAGATGACTCCGAGCCCACACAGATTAAAGAGGAACAGGTGGCACTCAGGACCAGCCAAAAGCTGGAATACAATACCACTTTTCCCTGTGTGAAAAGTGAGTCTGATGAGTATCCAACTCAGTCCTCACATCTTAACAAAACCCAAAGTAAAGAATGCAAGAACAGAGACTCTTCAACTAAACAGATAAAAACAGAACCTCATGAGGACTCTTCAGAACCAACCAGTGACTCTCAGGCCCTCTCTTTAGTAAATCCAAGCTGTTCTGCATCTCAGAATGAAAACCGTGAAAGTGTTGACGCGAGGTGGAGTGGAGGACCTCTGGCGGCTTTAAAGATGCGCAAATCAAAGAGGACACGGACAGAAAAAGAACACATCCCTGCTTGTTGTAAGGTGTGTGGAAGGTCTTGTCACTCCATGTGTACATTATTGACTCATTTGAAAAGTCATAGAAAAGATGAGGAACATATTTGTGGTGTGTGTGGGAAAAGATGTCCATCACTAGAACGTGTGAGGGATCACATACAAACTCACATGATGTCCCATCTGAAACCACCTAGTGAATGCCCTGCTGGTTCTAGTTGTAAGGTTTGTGGAAGGCCTTGTCACTCCTTTGGGGCTTTATTGAGACATTTGCGAAGACACAGAAAAGATAAGGAACATATTTGTGGTGTTTGTGGAAAAAGCTGTCAATCCCTAAAAGGTTTGATGGATCACATATTAGAAACTCACAGAACTAGGTTTTGTGAAGTTTGTGGTAAAGGTTTTGACTCTCCTACGGATCTGAAAAATCATATTAGGACCCACACAGGGGAGAAACCTTTTCCCTGTAATGATTGTGGCAGATGTTTCACTTCGATTGGAACTTTGAATGTCTATATAAGGATGGTCCACACAGGGGAGAAATCGCATCATTGCCATGAATGTGGAAAATGTTACGCTCTGAGTGGAAATTTAAAAATGCATATGAGGCTTCATACTGGAGAGAAACCGTATCACTGTAATGAATGTGGCAAAACATTTCACCTTGGCACCTCTCTGAAAATGCATATGAGGACTCACTCAAGGGAGAAGCCTTATCGGTGCCAGGATTGTGGCTATTCATTCTCTCGAAGGGATCACCTGAAAAACCATTGCAGGATTCACACAGGGGAAAAACGTCATCGCTGTCCTGAATGTGCCAAATGCTTCCCTCAGAGAAGTAGTCTGCAAATGCATATGAGGATTCACACAGGGGAGAAACCCCATCAATGTCATTTTTGTAAGAAATGTTTCACCTATAGCCATCATCTTAGAGGGCATGTGAGAATTCACACCAATGACAAACCATTTCCCTGCCAGGAGTGTGGCCAATGTTTCAGTCAGAGTTCCAATTTGAATCGGCACATAAAGAGACACAGAGGGGAGAAACCACATCATTGCCATGTGTGTGGCAAATCTTCATCTTTCAGTTGAATGTGCATTTGAGAATACACACAGGGGAGAAACTACATGTGTGTTCTATATGTCCAAAATGCTTCAGTGACAGAGGGGCATTAATTAGTCATCAGAGACTGCACATGGAGGAGAAACCTTTCAAGTGTAGTTATTGTGATAAATGCTTCAGACATAAGCAGAACATGAAAGAACACATGAAGAGAAGGCACAAAAACATGACCGTGCCCTATGTCGGGGAAGGGGATCAAACAGCTGATTGAAAGGCCATTCATCTCCTCTTGGGTGGATAAGATATGACCGAATTAATGCTTGAACTATGAGAACATTTCTATCTAACTGGCCTGCGTCACCAGACACGCTACGTTTTCAGAGCGTGATACGCTCTTATTAGTGTAAATGAAACCAGATGTAAGCGTGCCGGCTTTGCGAGAGGAGTCCCTGCTCATAGTTTGACACACATTTGAGCTGCAGAACTGTATCCGTAATTAACTTAGTTTGTTGTCGATAAGAGCTTTGTTCAGTAAGCATACGTTTATTTTTTTTACCCATCGGAGAACAAAAGTAACTTTGTTTAACGTTGTAGTTTTTAGAGCTTTTTTGTTAGATACATGGTACTTTTATACACAGTGGTTTGATTATACACATTACATATTGGATAGATAGTACTCAGACATCTATATAGTGTTTTCCTTATTTACTTACCAATCATGAGCTGTATAATCCCACCCCTCTGCTGCTCTCAACTCATCCCACCTATCTCCGTAGACCATCCTCTTTTGATTTCCACGTGCCATATATATTTTTAACTGTGCTGGGATGTCTTACATTAATTTTCAACCTTTCTAATCGTATAGCATCCACCGATTTGTAAGTTAATGATGACATTTTGTCCTATGAGTATTATATTATATTGCTGGTTATGGTTTTCCAAGTCACCCAACACTGCTATTTGTAGGGTTATATTTTAAATGAATGTTGGGATTTTTTTTAACCATTCCTGAATCTGTGACCAGAAACAAGCTACATGCGGACATTCCAGAATAAATTATGTAATGATTGTTTCTTCGTGTAAAAAAAATATGCAGAGCTGAGATTGTTGTTTTGCCTTGCAAAAGTATACCCCTTTGATTTCTCCATATTTTGTGTTATTTACAGTCAGGTTAAAATTTATTTAATTATAATTTTCTTTCAACAATCTACTTAATGTCAAAGTGGAAGAAAAGGTATATATTTTTTAAGATTAATACAAATTAGCTAAGTATTCAGCCCCTTTGTTTAGAGAAGCCTAAATTAGTTCAGGAGTAAAATTTGGCTTAACAAATCATATAAATTCCATGGACTCACTCTGAGTCCAGGGGTGTGTGCTTACTCTCCAGTACTCCTTGTTCACCCACGACTGCGTGGCCACCCACTACTCCAACACCATCATCAAGTTTTCTGACGACACGACGGTGGTAGGCCTGATCAGCGACTGCAATGAATCAGCCTATAGGGAGGTGGTCAGAGACGTAGCAGTGTGGTAACAGGACAACAACCTTCCCTTCAATGTCAGTAAGACCAAGGAACTGATCTTGGACTATAGGAGAAAGGGGAGAGCATGCCACTATCCACATCGACGGGGCTGTTGTGGAGTGGGTTGTGAGCTTCAAGTTCCTTGGCGTCCACATCACTAAGGACTGAACATGGTCCACACACACCTGCACAGTTGTGAAGAGGGCACGGCACCGCCTCTTCACCCTCAGGAGGCAGAAAATATTTGGTATGGGCCCCTCGGATCCTCAACGTTCTACAGCTGCACCATTGAGAGCTGACTGGCTACATCACCTCTTGGTATGGCAAATGCACCGCCCTTGACCGCAACGCGTTAGAGGGTGGTGCGGATAGCCCAGTACATCACTGGGGTTGAGCTCCCTGGCAACCATGACCTCTATATTAGGCGGTGTCAGAGAAAGGGCCAAAAAACTGCCAAAGACACCAGCCACCCAAGCCATAGACTGTTCACTCTGCTACCGTCCAGCAAACAGTACCAGAGCATCGGCTCTGGGACCAACAGGCTCTGAGACAGCCTCTACCTCCAACCCATAAGACCGCTAATTAGCCATACTGCTAAGTAATCAATTGAATGGTACCCAAACTATCTTGCATTGACCCTACGCACACTCACTATGTCACACCCTGACCATAGAGCGCCCTTGTTTCTCTATGGTGTAGTAGGTCAGGGCGTGACGAGGGGGTGTTCTAGTTTAACATTTCTATGTTGGTGTTTTGCTTTGGTTCCCAATTAGAGGCAGCTGGTAATTGTTGCCTCTAATTGGGGCTCATGTTTATGTAGCTATTTTTCCCACCTGTGTTTGTGGGATATTATTTTGTGTTTGTGCATGTGCACCACGTAGTCACGTTTCGTTGTTCGTTTATTGTTTTGTTTTTTGCTTAAGTTTCACTTGATAATAAAGATGTGGAACTCTACGTACACTGCGCCTTGGTCCAGTTCTTAAGACAACCATGACACACTAGACTATACATACACACTCACTCACCTACAATACATTGACACTCCCATACACTACATACGCAAACATAGCATACTGTGCACACGCACACTTGTACACATAATTTGCTGCCGCTACTCTGTTCTTTGTTTTACTCATATTATTATTATCTATCCTGATGCCTAGTCTCTTTACCCTGACTTCATGTACATACAGTGCATTCGGAAAGTATTCAGACCCCTTGACTTTTTCCAACGTTATAGCCTTATTCCTGATTAAATAAAATAAAAATGTATCAAATCTACACACAATACCCCATAATGACAAAGTGAAAACAAGTTTTTTGAGTTTTTGCAAATGAAAGTAAAGGTAAAACAAATAAACCTTATTTACACAAGTATTCAGACCTTTTGCTATGAGACTTGAAATTGAGCTTTGGTGCATCCCGTTTCCATTGATCATCCTTGAGATGTTTCTACAACTTGATTGGAGTCCACCTGTGGTAAGTACAATTGATTGTACATGATTTGGAAAGGCACACACCTGTCTATGTAAGGTCTCACAGTTGACCGTCCATATCAGAGCAAAAACCAAGCCATGAGATCGAAGGAATTGTCCGTAGAGCTCCAAGATAGGATTGTGTCGAGGTACAGATCTGGGGAAGGGTACTAAAAAATGTCTACAGCATTGAATGTCCCAAAAAACACAGTGGTCTCCATCATTCTTAAAGAGAATAAGAATCACCAAGACTCTTCCTAGAGCTGGCTGCCCAGCCAAACTGAGCAATCAGGGGAGAAGGGCCTTGGTCAGGGAGGTGAAAAAGTCTAGGCTACCTAGACTTTTTCAATCCAGAAGCTTCCAGAAGGACAACCATCTCTGCAGCACTCCACCAATCTGGCCTTTATGGTAGAGTGGCCAGACGGAAGCCACTCCTCAGTAAAAGGCACATGACAGACCGCTTGGAGTTTGCCAAAAGGCACCTGAAGGACAAGATTCTCTAGTCTGATGAAATCAAGATTGGGGTCTTTGGCCTGAATGCCAAGAATCATGTCTGGAGGAAACCTGGCACCATCCCTACGGTGAAGCATGGTGGTGGTTGCAGCATGCTGTGGGGGCGTTTTTCAGCGGCAGAGACTGGGAGACTAGTCAGGATCAAGGGAAAGATGAACGGAGCAAAGTAGAGAGATCCTTGATGAAAACCTGCTCCAGAGCACTCGGAGCCTCAGACTGGGGCAAAGGTTCACCCTCCAACAGGACAACGACCCTAAGCACACAGCCAAGACACAACACAGGAGTGGATTCGGGACAGGTCTCAATGTCCTTGAGTGGCCCAGCCAGAGCCCGGACTTCTCTGAAAATAGCTGTGCAGCGACTCAACATTCAACATGAAAGAGCTTGAGAGGATCTGCAGAGAAGAATGGGTGAAACTCCCCAAATACAGATGCGCCAAGCTTGTAGCGTCATACCGAAGACTTGAGTCTGTAATCGCTGCCAAATGTGCTTCAACAAAGTACTGAGTAAAGAGTCTGAATACTTATGTAAATGTGATATTTCAGTGTTGTTTTTTATACAAACATTTCTAGCAACCTGTTTTTGCTTTGTCATTATGGGGTATGTGTGTAGATTGATGAGGGGGGAAAAATACATTTTAATACATTTTAGAATAAGACTGTAATGTAACAAAATGTGGAAAAAGTCAACAGCGATTTGCTGGTTGAGAGAATGCCAAGAGTGTGCAAAGCTGTTATCAAGGCAAAGGGTGGCTACTATATAAAATATTTTTGACCTTTGTTGGTTACTACATGATTCCATATATTATTTCATAGTTTTGATGTCTTCACTATTATTCTACAATTAGTTTTTTTTTATGTTTAAAAAAAATTACTTGAATGAGAGGGTGTGTCCAAACTTTGACTGGTACTGTATGATGTGCAGGGAAAAAGTCTAATTATTTTGCCTTAGCTAAGAACAAATTGTCATCCAACATCTCTGTCCAGATGGTGGTCTGGTCACATTCTGTCTCCTATCAGCATGTTGTTGTTTTTTAACTTTTGGAGCCAGTGAGAATAACACAAATAGTCAAGATGGCTAGCTTGATTAAGTCTCATGTATATCTTACTAGGTCCGTTTTTTTAGCCTCCATATATTCGCTAGTTCTAATGTGTCCATAATATTCATGATCTCCTTAAGTGCATGAGGGTGATAGTTCGTGGTGAGATTTTCCTTTTATGGTACTTAACCATGTGTCTCCCACCATAGTAATAGGATCGTTTGTTACTTGTGAGCTCGATAGATACAGAAGTTATTGCGCAAGATCATTGTCATTGAAATTGATATCAATAATTGTATTATTTTGTGTCATGATTTATTGATATCAAATTAGATTTTTTTTGTATCGATATAAATAATTAAAATGTGTATCAACAATTAAATTAGCAATATCAATAATTAGACTTGTTGATATCGATAATATCATTTTTATATAAATTCTATTATGACTTTCATAATCATATAATTACATCTGCATCCTACATACAGTTACTTGTGAGTCTACACACCCCTTGCACAGTCTTCACATTTTGCTGCCTTGAAATTAAATCTAAAAAGGATTACATTTTATTTTTTTCCTATAGATCTGCACAACTTATTCCTTTTTCAAAGTGAAAGAAAAATATAGAACATTTTCCAAATAAATACAAAATGAAAATGTGTTGATAGTATATGTCTTCACACTACCCAGAGTTTACACTTGGTGGAAGCACCTTTGGCAGCCATTACAGATGTAAATCATTTTGAATAAGATTCTACTAACCTCTTACGGCAACATACAGTATGCATTGTTTTTGTCAAAATTACTCAAGTTCAGTAATTTGGTTGGGAATCATTTATGAGCAACAATATTCAATGCTTGTCTCAGATTTTCAAGCAGATTTAGTTCAGGACTGCTAGACTCTTCAGAAACACTTCAACACCTCTTGGAAAGCCATTCTGGTGTTTCTTTGGCATTAGAATTTGTGTAATTGTTCCACTGAAAAATACAACTATCGCAGGGTTATGTTTTCAGAAGACGATGGCAGGTTTTCCAAATTTTTTACCTGTCCTTTGCTTCTTTCATATTTATTTTGATCTTAAAACCTCTTTGGGAAAGGCGTGCCGCTAGCGGGACACCTCGACAACATCCGATGAAATTGCAGAGCGCGAAATACAGTATTATAAATATTTTACTTTCATAAAATCACAAGTGTAATACATCAAAATAAAGCTTAACTTCTTGTTAATCCATCCGCCATGTCAGATTTCAAAAAAGCTTTACGGCGCGAGCACACCATGCAATTATCTGAGGACAGCACCCCGCTTACAAACACATGAAAAACATTTCAACCAGGCATGTGTGACACGAAAGTCAGAAATAGAGATATAAAAAATGCCTTACCTTTAATGATCTTCTTCTGTTGGCACTCCAAAAGGTCCCAGTTACATCACAAATGTTCCTTTTGTTCGATAATGTCCTTCTTTATATCCATAAAAACTCAGTTTAGCTGGCGCACTTCAGTCAATAATCCATCCAGTTTCCCTCCATCAAAATGCATACAAAATGAATCCCAAACGTTACTAATAAACTTTTCCAAACAAGTCAAACAACATTTATAATAAAACCCTAATATGTAAATAAACAATCAAATTTAAGACAGAGAATCGTTATTGTCTTTACCGGAGAAAAATACCAAAGAACGCGTTCTCTTTCACGCGCTTGGAAACACTACAGCCAAAATAGGAGCCACCTACAAAAGCTAACATTTCTGGCTCATTTTTCAAAAAACCAGCCTGAAACTCTTTCTAAAGACTGGTGACATCTAGTGGAAGCCCTAGGAACTGCAATCTGGGAGGACTTCACCTTATAATAAAAGTGACAGCCATTGAAAATAGTGGTAGGCTGAACATTTTTTTGGGGGGGAGGGGGGGGGGGTGGTTTGTCCTCGGGGTTCGCCTGCCATATCAGTTCTGTTATACTCACAGACATTATTTGAACAGTTTTAGAAACTTTAGAGTGTTTTCTATCCAAATATACCAATTATATGCACATCCTAGCTTCTGGGCCTGAGTAACAGGCAGTTTACTTTGGGCACGCTTTTCATCCGGACGTCAAAATACTCCCCCTATCCCAAACAAGTTTTAACATACTCCCCAGCCCCTCAATTTCTCTGTCCTTCACATCGGAGTGCTGCTGCAAGCTCTGTGTGTGTGTTGACCAATCAGAGTCACGGGAAATGCAGGTCGGGCACAAATCTGAAGGCGTGCTGTCCATTTTTATTCCGGTATTTATTTAGCAAATGTGATAACATCACTCCAGACACAAGCAAAAACACAAATGTATACACCTAAACATTAGCAATCTGGCATGCTGTACTGCGTGGAAAAGAGAGAATTTTTCAGTCTGATCAGATGTACTCTACTAACAGCAGCTGCATTGTCTTGCCTAAGGGTAAACAAAGTGCTAACGTTGTGTATTTATAGCCCTTTCTTTGTGAAAATGTGAATGGGATCAAATCAGGTTTATATTCAAACTTGGGCTGACTAGGCTACCTAGACTTTTTCAATCCAAAATAATTAACTAGAATTAATCAATAAACACAATAATAGCTGACAGGCTGTGAGTACATTTTTAATTAGGCCTACAGTTGCATAGGGCATGACTACACGACGCAAACCTGCATAAAGCAAGCTCAGCCCTGTGAGTTTTATTGTCCAATCATGATGTTTTCTGTGTATAGGAAACCCCCCTAGTCCTTTAACATATACTCCATATGAACAAGTACAAGGTTGCTGCAGTTTGACAAGTACATTAGTGCTGGGCTGGAACTGAAACAGGCACACCCAGCAGGGTTGGCCTGCTCCAGTTGTAATAGGTTTATACATTGTGTATCATTTAAACGGTGTTTTAATTTACAACACGTTCTGACCTTGGTATACAAAGATGTACCCTTATTCATTGGGACCTATTCATCTGCAGACAGGATTTCACAGCTCTGTATCTGTGGACAGAAAACATCACAAAGAAACAGACTACAATATATTAATTAGATGTTACTGAATATTATGTTGCTACAGCATATCAATGTCCTCATAGTTTCTCACTTGGAACTGGAGAATCTTTGCATAATGTCCACCCACAAAGGTACTTGCCCTATCCAGAGTAGCAAACCCTCACTGGCAACTGGACTTCTAGAGAATCCTTTCACCCTCTTCCATGGCTATTAGTTAGCTAATTTCCCCCCAACATCAAACACCCCCTAATTTCGGACGCTCGTGAGGTTGGAGGACTAAATCATGTAAATGGTATTGTGAATTAACGGTCATTAAGTTTTGCGACTAAATCCACCCTTCTAGCTAACTGACCACAGATCTCGATGAAAATGTATGTAAGTTAGGTTATGAGTTTTTTTTATTTTTTTAAGTAATAGACATTTTGGGGACACGCTGTATATTGTATATACATTTTGACTGTACAACAGACCACACAACATTTAATATCCAACTTTAAACCTCTGAAATATAGCTAACAGATTTTCTAATATTGCTACCTTATTTGATAAATGTTAATAACTGCTTAGTAACCAAAATGGAAAGAAATTGTAAGTGTTAGACAATATACTGTATATCACTAAAACAGCTGAATACTGTCTAGCTTTACCGTATGGAAATTGGAGTCGTCTGATGGTGGCATTTTGCGCAAACCGCAAACATCTATTTTGAACCATTTAACTTTCAAAATCAAATGTTATTGATCACATACACATATTTAGCAGATGCTATTGCTGGTGTAGCGAAATGCGTCTGTTCATAGCTCCAACAGTGCAGTAGTTTCTAACAATTCACACGTCTAAAAGTAAAATAATGGAATGAAGGAATACATAAATATTTGGATGAGCAATGTCAGCGTGGCATTGACTAAAATACAGGAGAATACAGTATATACATATGAAATGAGTAAAGCAGTACGTGTTTCATTATTAAAGTGACCAGTGATTCCATGACTATGCACATAGGGTAACAGCCTCTAAGGTGAAGGGTTGAGTAATCGGGTGGTAGCCGGCTAGTGATAGCTGTTTAACAGTCTGATGGCCTTGAGACGGGATGCTCTCAATCGTACATCTGTAAAAGTTTGTGAGGGTTTTAGGGGCCAAGATTCATTTCTTCAGCCTCCTGAGTTGAAGAGGCGCTGTTGCGCCTTCTTCATTTAACTTTTCATTACAGATAACATCAAACAAAAAAACGTGGGTACACTTTCAGTTTATTGTGAAACCTTTCATTGTCACCTTTTCAATGCCTTCGCTTTGAATTGTACATTTGTATACATATTCAGACGGAGTTATCTTTCTAAAATGTGTATAGTATGCAAAGTTATTTAGCTACATGTATTTCCCACCACGGCATGGAGAAAATCAAGCGACATGTTCCACGCCATGGAGGACTGCGGGACAGGGATGGCTATCTGCCGGGCGGCCAACGTTAGTCATCTTGTTTTTAGGAGATTACCACGTGTATGTGAATTTGCCAAGGTGCATGGTGTACCTCGGCAGACCCAGGCTGAGTGGCCGGGTGACCCATGGTTGTCGCAGTGGACCACCCACATTGCTTGCGCCAGAGGATGAAAATGCTCTGGTGCAGTACTGTATCTACTGGCCAGCCATGGGTTCCCCTTCATCAGACTGAAGCTGATGAATTATGCCAACAAAATATGCAGGTGTGTGGTGTTCTATTTGTTTATGAATGTAGAATGCTGGACTGACTGTTCTCAATGTGTGTGATGTAAATATGTGTGTTGATGCCAAAATAAACATTTTCATCATGGATGGACAATTTCTATTCTAAGTGCTGGCTCCCCGGGGTGACAAAACACATGTACCTGCAGGCTCCAGGGACCAAGGAGCACATCACAGTGATGGCCTGCTTCAACGCAGCTGGAAAGGACGTCGCCCCCTTTATCAACATCAGGAGAGCCCTCTACTTCACCTCTTCGATGGGCAGGAGAGCCACATGGACCCAGAGTTGCTCGTGGCGGCTCTAAGGGAAGGGGTTATAGTTCTTTGTCTTCCACCACACTGCACCCATGTCCTGCAGCCGCTGGCCCTTTTGAAAGGTAGCTGGATACCTCAGCCATTTCGACCATTCCTACATGGTAAACAAATCAGAATTTGGAGAAACACAGAGGACCCAGGAGAGTGGTGCCATGGATGAGACCATGTGTATTGTGGTAGCTGTTGTGTACAGTCTCCGGTTACTATTATATTAATTCATTTGATGAATCAGTGTATTGCATAAGGAATATTTGATATTTTCAAATGTATGTTCTTCATATTCTGAGCTGAGAGAACACCGCATTCCCATGATGCTGGGCATGCATGGCTGCCCCTCTTGTGGGGCTGAACTGTAAGTAGACGATGGTCATGACCTGTGCCTCGCCTGCCTATGTGTATGCCACCTGCGCAAAGCCCTTTCTGACCCCTGCTGCCTTTGACAGCGTCCGCCGTTATTCGCCAGGACCCACCCAGACCCACCACAAGAGGGAAAGCCCACGAAACCAATGGCAGGCCGTGGTTGTGGTCAGCCCCCTCAGAAACTGAATGGCGGGGGTTGGCCATTGGCTGATTTACCAAGCAGCACCTGACCTACTGGGCATCCCACTCCTCAGACCCATGGGTGGTGATGACCCTCTCACAAGGGTACAGGCTGCAGTTCCGACACCGGCCCCCACCATTCTCAGGGATCAGAATGACTTCAGTCACAGAACCCCTGAAAGCTTGCACCATCAACCAGGAGATTACATCTCTCCTGGGGAAGGGTGCGATCAAAAGAGTAAAAGCATCAGAACAGCAGGTGGCTTTTACTCAACCAATGTCCTGATTCCGTAGAAAGATGGAGGCTTCCGTCCAGTTCTGGATTTAAAACGGTTCAATGCTTTCCTAAAAGTTCTCCCCTTTTACATGTTGTGGACGGTCAATGTTCTCCATACTGTATCCGCAGGGGAGTGGTTCACATCCCTGGACCGAAAAGAGGCTTACGTTCACGTTCCTGTGTAACCGGAACACAGGCGTTTGCTGTGGTTCGCCTTCCAGGGCCAGGCATACCATTTTCCGGTATTACCCTTTGGTCTCTCCCTGGCTCCTTGCGTCTTCACAAGTGCAGCCCTGTGAACCCTCCACATACAGGGGATCAAGATCCTTTCTTACCTCAACGATTGGCTCATCTGTGCCCCCACTCGCAAGTTGTGGCCAAGGGCACAGCGCTGTCCCACGTCACCGAACTGGGTCTTACCATGAACAATGAAAATAGCAAATTCACACCAAGCCAAAAGTTCACCTTTCTTGGCATGGCTCTGAACTCCCGCGCTATGAGGGCATGTACAACACCTGTGCGTGTGGACAGCAATCTTCTTCTGCAACAATTCCAGTTGATTGCATTGGTGAAGGTACGAACATTACAACAACTGATGCGCATGCTCACGGTGGCCTCCACGGTGAAACCGTTAGGTCTGCTTACTTCAAGGCCACTACAAGTGTGGTTTAATGATCTCCGCTTGGACCCCAACTGGGACAGAAACACCAAAATACAGGTGACATGGGCGTGCTACTCTACTCTGCGACCGTGTACGAAGAGAGCTTACCTGGCTACAGGTGTCCCTCAGATAAATTCCGGCAGGGCGGGAAGTAGTGGCGGCCGGCGCTTAACTAACAGGCTGGGGAGCAGTGTGGCAACACAGGTCTGTAAGGGGAGAGTGGTGCCCCTACTGGAGGAAAGAGCTCATCAACATGCTAGAAATTCCTACAGTTTACCTAGCCCTGAATCATTTTCTGCAGTGTCCTGATACGATCAGACAATACATCGACAGTGTTCCACGTCAACCATCAAGGGGGAACCAGGTCTGTAAAGTTCCCTACAGGTGGCCCAACAACTCTTGATATGGGCCCTACCACATCTGGCCTCCCTATGAGCCATTCATCTCCCAGGCGAGGTGGCAGATTTCTTGTCACGACAGAAACCATGATATGGCAGCGGTTCAGAACAGAACACGTGGACCTGCTCCCTCTGGTTCTCTCTGGCAGAGTCCAAAAGCCCCCAGGGCATGGACGCCTCAGCTCACACATGGCCAGGGGGCCTACTGTATGCTTTCCCTCCCCAAACACACCCATTGCATAGGTCATCTGAGCCTGCAGAAACACAGATATCTCTGTTTTGAATTTTCTGTGCAATATATACTTTTTTCCCCTTTTCATTTTTGGACATTGAGATGGTTGGATCTGATGATGGGGCTGAAGAGCTATGTGCTGATGGAGCAGATAAATGAAGGGTTGAAAGAGAACCAATTGGAGAAGAGATGCGAACAAATGGAGAAGAGGATGGGCAGGAAGGTAGACGTCGTCCTGAAGTCACGAGTCTGCTCCACCTAATCTCAGTTGCCATGGTGCTGCAGCTGGTCGGCACCTCTCTGTGGGGTTCTACCAAACACATCCTCCTCCGATGTTCTCCGTCCCTTTGCAGCAGAACTATATGTCATTGACCAATATGCCCACAGTTCAGGCCCATATCCATCTCTCCTGTGGCCAGTCAGCAGATAGGGGAGTGGCACAGAGAGGAGGGATGCAGGCCACTTTTGAGGGGAAGGTGGACGGACTGGGGCTCGTTCATAATTCCCTTTGATCACCAATCTCAGCAAACTGCTGAGTTTGCCGAAGGAGGTCAACCACCTAGTTTCTCTTGCTATCCTGGTGTTGACTTGGTGATTTAGGATCAGCTTGCCACCAATGCTTTCCTTAAGGGACTTAAACATCTAAAGGTAGCATTTGAGGTAATGAACCATGACCTGGAACCCTGGCTCAAGCACAGCAGCTAGTACATGTGCACAACTTCAAGTCTACCATTGGCCAAACTCCGGGCTCAATGCATATCATCATGGTCTGACTCAAATTAACCACCAGCGATATACAGAGTTAAAGGGCTGGGTATGTCACCCAGGAACAGTTTGAGTCTGTGCTAGAAGAGGTGAAACATATGCAGGTGGAACTGAAAAGCCTTACACAACCCCCTACCCAGCTCCAATAGCTTCTGAGAGTGGAAGGAGGGGATCCAGCCAGGGCAGAGTGACATTCAGGTCTCCCAAGTCCTAACAGAGCCACCTGTTACCAATGTGGGGAGGGGCATTTCCGTAGACAATGCTCCAGGTCCCCAAGCCCTGCCTCGTTCAGAGCTTCAATGACAGGTAACCGCTCCAGGTACCAGCACCATGCCATCCACCATCCCCAGTCTACTGAGCGAGTTGCACTCAGAAAGACCACTGTCATTCCTCCTGAGCATGGGTGCCTCACCAACCAATAGAATGTTATATATTAACTGAGCAGAAAAAGAAACGTCCCTTTTTCAGGACCCTGTCTTTCAAAGATAATTCATAAAAATCCAAATAACTTCACAGATCTTCATTGTAAAGTGTTTAAACACTGTTTCCCATGCTTGTTCAATGAACCATAAACAATTAATGAACATGCACCTGTGGAACGGTTGTTAAGACACATCTTACAGACGGTAGGCAAGGTCACAGTTATGAAAACACTAAAGAGGCCTTTCTACTGACTCTGAAAAACACCAAAAGGAAGATGCCCAGGGTCCCTGCTCATCTGCGTGACCATGCCTTTTGGACATTGAGGAGATGCACTGCAGTACTTAATGCAGCTGGTGGCCACACCAGATACTGACTGTCACTTTTGATTTTGACCCCTCCCTTTGTTCAGAGACACATTATTCTATTTCTGTTAGTCACATGTCTGTGGAACTTGTTCAGTTTGTCTCAGTTGTTGAATCTTATGTTCATACAAATATTTACACATGTTAAGTAAACGCAGATGACAGTGAGAGGATGTTTCTTTTTTGTTTATATAAATATATATATATGCTCAAACACATTAAGAAGGAAATTCCACAAATTAACTTTTAACACGGCACACATGTTAATTGAAATGCATTCCAGATGACTACCTCATGAAGATGGTTGAGAGAATACCAAGAGTGTGCAAACCTGTCATAGGCAAAGGGTGGCTACTTTGATGAATCTAATCTATTTGTTTAACACTTTTTTTGGTTACTACATGATTCCATGTGTGTTATTTCATACTCTTGATGTCTTCACTTCTTCTACAATGTAGAAAATTGTCAAAATAAAGAAAACCCTGTGAATAAGTAGGTGTGTCCAAACTTTTGACTGGTACTGTGGGTTTTTACTGAACAAAAATATAAACACAACATGCAACAATTTCAAAGATTTTAGAAAACCCTAGGAGTTACAGTTCATATAAAGAAATCAGTCAATTCAAGCAAATTCATGAGACCTTAATCTATGGCTTTCACGATGGCCACCCATGGCTGAGCCCCTGCCCAGCCAATCAGAATGAGTTATTCCTTTACAAAAGGGCTTTATTACAGACATAAATACTTCTGAGTTTCATCAGCTGTCCGGGTGGCGGGTCTCAGATGATGCCAGATGTGGAGGTCATGGGCTGGCGTGGTTACATGTGGTCTGCGATTGTGAGGCCGGTTGGACGTACTGCTAAGTTCTTCAAAATGACCTTCTCTGGCAACAACTCTGTTGGACATTTGGGCAGTCAGCATTCCAATTGCACGCTCCCATAAAACATCTGTGGCATTGTGTTGCCTGACAAAAATGCACATTTTAGTGGCCTTTTATTGTCCCCAGCACAAGGTGCACTTGTGTAATGACCAGCTTCTTGATATGCCACACCTGTCAAGTGGATGGATTATCTTGGCAAAAGAGATATACTCACTAACGGATTAAAACAAATTTGTACACAAAATCAGACCATTTTTGTGCATATGGAACATTTCTGGGATCTTTTATTTCAGCTCATGGGACCAACACTTTACATGTTGCATTTATATATTTGTTCAGTTTATATGGGGGATAACCATTAGATCACTTGTTTTGGTACTTACCATGCATAGCTTGTTTTTGGTCTGAGGTTCCAGAAAGGCTGAAGAATTACAACATTTACATGGAACTAACTCTGCAAATACCACTGCTGGGTGATTTGAAAAGTCATAGTCAATCGATCAATAATATACTCTTCCGTCAATCTACCCGCAACATTAAAGCGGGTATACCCCCCTAGTCTTGAGGGGTGGCTATACAGCAAAGCAGGATCAATGAGTTAGCCAGCTAAGGCTGCATTTACATAGGCAGCCCTATTCTGATATTTTTTCCCACCAATTGGTCTTTTGACCAGTCACATCAGTCAAAATACTAATTAGTGAAAACAATTTAATGGGGCTTCCTGTTGCAGTAATTATTTCTGGTTGTTTTATAGAGTTATCTGGCTAAATCATTGATCCTTTGTAGTATACTTCTGGACTTAACCATTTCAGTGATTGAGCATGCTAAGTCCAGAAGGCTTTTGATCTGTGTCTAGGAAAACCCTTTAGCAGACTACCACTACTGCTGTCACCTGGCTTACAGTGACTCCAAATGCATGAAGATGGAGAGGAAGTCACATCTTACTGAAGTAGTTGGTATAGGTCCCTCTGCTGTTCCACACATTGCACTGAAGACCACTTCAATGCATCACACACCACTAGACTTGAAACCTTACTACATTTTATTGGTTTTGTAGAGCTCGGAGTTAAGCAAGAACGTATACACACAGACAATACAGCCATATTTGAATAAGTATTGAAATTCATACAAGCGAGTTGCTGCTTTGGACTTTCCAACCTCTTTACTCCGATTGAAAAGTAGTTTTGCCTCAGTCTTTAAAAATATTCTCTTATTGTTTATTCATCTCTTATTGTTAAAAACAGCAGTATTCCACCCAATACCAACCTATGAATATACATCTCTGAGCACTGTACTAATAAGAAAGTGGTGTTTGAAAAATGCTAGATACACTGCGACTAACATATATATATCACACATATGTAGTTAGCTATTTGATATAGCAGCAAACCTTGAGTGCAACACCCAAGACACCAATGTAGAAAGTCAAAAAGACTAGATCTCCAGTCCGTTTTTACCACCCAAACCCCTTTATTGACAACGTTTAAATGACATACTTAATGTGATACAAGGTGTGTTTTTGTTTTCTATGTATGTATACAGAGGAGTCCCTTAATTGGAGTTGAGGGGTCACGGTACATTCCGTGTCCCCCTCCTAGAGTGTGTGCGTTGCTTGTGGACAGATTTCTGGTTTGGGGACGTCGTGGACAGAACGGTTATGTACACAGCTGTGTGAGCGAAGACGGCAGTTAAAAGTTAATAGCTTTCCCGAAGGAGGCTGCGAGGTTTGCTTCTCTGAAGGCCTCGGACACAGTCTGGAAGAGAGAGATGGATGGAAGAAGAGGTTAGATTGACAGGTTGGTGGTGTGGTCCCACAAATGTGGATGTGTGTGCATTTGAATGACATTGTGGCTAGGGCCCTATATTAGTTATTGTGCTGCTCGCAGTAATAATATGAAATAATGTGTTGTCTTCCTCAGTCAGTTGAATGCGGCACTTCAGAACCGTGGTTACGTGCATAACCTTACTAGCGGCTGGGACAAACGGCGCAGTAAAACCGTTTCTAGCGATCCTGGCAAATCGTTTTCTTCCCACAAATTTACCTCCAGATTTTGAACGGTTGAATCTATTACAGACTATGACCCCAGCCCTAAAAGCTAAGACTGGAACATGTGCATGTTTTCACCTATGATACAAGCTGCGCAGGATTTGTTAGAAATGAGAGATGAATCTGCACAGAATAACTGAGAGCGGAATTGATTCACCAATCAAACATACATAAGATCTGTAAACAGCTCATCCATCTCCCCACCTCATCCCCATACTGGTATTTATTTTGCACCCCAGTATCTCTACCTGCACATTCATCTTCTGCCGATCTACCATTCCAGTGTTTAATTGCTATATTGTAATTACTTCGCCACCATGGCCTATTTATTTCCTTAACTTACCTCATTTGCACTCACTGTATATAGACTTTTTGTTTTCTTTTGTTCTACTGTATTATTGACTGTATGTTTTGTTTATTCCATGTGTAACTCTGTGTTGTTGTATGTGTCGAATTGCTACACTTTATCTTGGCCAGGTCGCAAATGAGAACTTGTTCTCAACTAGCCTACCTGGTTAAACAAAGGTGAAATAAAATAAAATAAATAAAAAGATTGTTTATTCATCCCTGATGTTTTCCTGAACATCCCAATACCTTCCTGATGCATTTCAATCACTCCAAAGCATACTTCCTTCAGACTGAAATTTGCCATTACCTGATATGCCATCCCTTGTGCTATAACTTATTGAGATCATGGCAAGAAGGTCAGATTCTAAAGTCATCACATTTTTTCCCCTAATAGGCCTACCCCCAAGTGTCCTAAAATAAATAATCAAATAGCTTGATGGTCCATGTTAATAGTATTATAAATATAAATTTGACTGACTAGCCAACCCCTGTTCTACGATGGGTATGACGGCTCGCCCAGTGATTGTTTTACAAAAAAGTATCTCCCATTTGAAATATTAGTAACTACCACATATCAATGGCATTGTTGAACTTGCATTGTTCTACAACATGACATGTTGTATGCATATAAGATTAGGGGTGTTAACCCCGGTGTCCTGGCTAAATTCCCAATCTAGCCCTCAAACCATCACGGTCACCTAATAATCCCCAGTTTACAATTGGCTCATTCACCCCCCTCCTCTCCCCTATAGCTATTCCCCAGGTCGGTGCTGCAAATGAAAACGTGTTCTCAGTCAACTTACCCGGTAAAATAACGGATAAATAAAATAGATAAATGTATGTATGAATGAGTATTTGATCATGCCCCTGTCGTGTGTGTGTGTGTTAAACTCACGGGATGGGCGTGGCAAACTCTGGCGACGTCCTCGCAGGACGCGCCGTACTCCATGGCGAGCGTCGCCTCGTTGATAATCTCTCCTGCCCCCTAGACAAGGGTCAAAGGTCACCATAGTTAGCATACAACTTCATACGCTATAGCCCACATTTTCATCTGCTAAGGAGCACAGAGATAGCATGACTCACACAGCCCAGGATGTGAGCGCCCAATATCCGGTCTGTCTCCTTGTGGCCGAGGATCTTCACCAGGCCATCAGTGTCTGCGTTGGTCTTGGCTCGACTGTTGGCGGCAAATGGGAACTTGCCCACCTTGTATGGGATGCCCTGCGAAGTAGAGTTGAGGTTACTGTTATGCTTTATGGTCACTCTTCTGTGTTGAAAGTATATGTGTGATACTTTGAGAGACCTTGGCTCCTTTGGAAAGTCAACAATTTGGGGAGAATATCGCCACCTTGTGGCTAACTCTTATACCTGCAGGGATTTCAATACTGAACAAAAATATAAAACGAAACGAGTTACAGTTCATATAAGGACATGAGTCAATTTAAATAAATTAATTAGGCCCTAGTCAATGTATTTCACATGATTGTGAATAAAGATATGCATCTGTTGGTTACATATCATTTTTTTTTAAAGTAGGCGTGTGGATCAGAAAACCAGTAAGTATTTGGTGTGATCACCATTTGCCTCATGCAGCGTGACATCTCCTTCACATATAATTGACCAGGCTGTTGATTGTTGCCTGTTGTCCCACTCCTCGTCATTGGCTGTGCGAAGTTGCTGGATATTGGCAGGAACTGGAGCATGTTGTCATACCCAGAACAGCCCAAACATGCTCAATGGGTGGCATGTCTGGTGGGTATGCAGGCCAAGTAAGAACTGGGACATTGTCAGCTTCCAGGAATTGTGTACAAGTCCTTGCGACATGGGGCCACGCATTATCAGGTTGAAACATGAGGTGATGGCAGCGAATGAATGTCTCAACAATGGGCCTCAGGATCTCATCATGGTACAGTATATCTGCATTCAAATTGCCATCAATAAAATGCAATTGTTTTCGCTGGCCGTAGGTTATGCCTGTCCATACCATAACCCCATCATGGGGGGTCACCCAGACATACATGTGGTCTGCGGTTGTGAGGCCGGTTGGATGTATTGCCAAATTCTCAAAAACAAAGTTGGGAGGCAGGTTATGATAGAGAAATTAATATTCAATTCTGGCAACAGCTCTGGTGGACATTCCTGCAGTTAGCATGCCAATTGCACGATCCCTCAAAACTTGAGACATCTTTGGCATCATGTTGTGTGATAAACCTGCACATTTTAGAGTGGCCCTTTATTGTCCCCAGCACAAGATGCACCTATGTAATGGTCATGCTGTTTAATCAGCTTTGTGATATGCCACACCTGTCAGGGAGATGGGTTATCTTGGCAAAGGAGAAATTCTCACCAACAGGGATGTAAACTAATTTGTGCACAACATTTGAGAGAAATAAGATTTTGTGCGTATGGAATATTTCTGGGATCTTTAATTTCAGCTCATGAAACCAACACTTTACATGTTGCGTTTTATATTTTTGTTCAGTGTATTTTTAAATCACAAATCAACATTTTGGCAGCTGATATCCAAACAAAACCATTGATCCAGTGATTATATTATATATAAAAGCCATGTCCGCTACTTAATTTGGTCAAAACTATGGGTGTTTGTTTGGGGAGATGTGTGTATCACCTCCTCTTTGAGCTGCTCCTCCGTCTTCCCCACCCATGCCACCTCGGGGTGTGTGTAGACAACAGAGGGGACACAGTTGTAGTCGATGTGCACGCCGCCCCCAGCCATGCCCTCCACGCAGATGATGCCCTCGTCCTCCGCCTTGTGTGCCAGCATGGGCCCGGCAATCACATCACCAATGGCATAGATACTACAGAGGGAGATAGAATAAATGGGGAGGAAAGATTGCGGTATCACATTTAGTGCCTTTTGAAAGAGACCTTGGTGAGAGGTGGTTGGAATATAGGTGCATTGAAAAAGCAGGTGTTGAATATAACAGAGGGGTGTGGTAGTTTAGGTCTACCTGGGTACTTTAGTCTGGAAGCGGTTGTTGACAGGTATGCGTCCCCTGTTGTCCAGCTCCAGGCCCACGTTCTCCAGGCCCAGGTTCCTGGTGAAGGGCCGTCTGCCGATACACACCAGCAGCACGTCACACGTCAGAGTCTCGTTCTTCCCGCCGGCAGCCGCCTCCACACTGGAGGCAAGAACACAGTTACGTTTAGGCTAGGTCCTACCTATTGATTTTTAACTATAGACATTCATCTTAGTGATTTTGTCCATTCACAGCTAGATCCACCCTATATACACACATACACCACCGGGGGATGGAACTCACGCCACATCGATCTTGCCGTCGGGCCTCTTGATTGCACCCATGACCTTAGTGCCCAGCTTGAACTTAATACCCTGCTTCTGCAGGATGCGCTGGAAGTTCTTGGAGATCTCCATGTCGATACCCATGCCGCCCACGTGGCCCAGGAACTCCACCGCTGTCACATTGGAGCCCAGACGCTGCCACACTGACCCCTGGAGAACGAGAAGCCAAACAGGATGTTATGGACCTTAGGTGTCCCCCAAGAGTTGGAATCCTCATACCGCCACTTACTCTTTACAGACCATGCTGTAAATCGTGTGTATGTGTGTGCGCGTGTCGTCCCTCACCAGCTCCACCCCAATGACTCCGGCACCGATGACGATGAGCTGCTCAGGGACCTTCTTCAGATCCAGGGCTCCCGTGGAGGACACCACGGTGTCCTCATCAACCTGACAGCACAGGGGTTAGGAGAGTTAGGACTCAGCTTTGACACATGTCAACTAACAGCTGGTCATCTGCTTCAAACTAGTACTGTAGTACATCAACGTGCCTCAATCCCGGGGAAGGGCGTGACCTCGGAGCCGGTGGCTATGAGGATATTATTGCTGTTGATGACCTGCTCACTGCCGTCCTCGGCCGTGGCCGTCACCTGGTTCTTGCCTGTAATCCTCCCATAGCCGTTCACGTGCGTCACCTGAGGGGAAACCGGCACATTACATCATCAATTAAAGACAGGGTCAAGTTCATAAACTCTGGAACAAAGAATCCAAGGGGAAGCATCAAAACAGCTTGCACTGGTATCAAACTTAGTGATGGATTCAAATTACAAGGGAGTACAGGAAAAAGACCCAAGTCCATTGACAATGTAATGTCCATAGATGGCCACCTCCATTTAAAGAAGATAGTCAAAACAGGCTGCTGATGTTTCAAGTTTATAATCCTGCTGAGGTGAAATCTCACTAACTAACCCATATTTCCAGATGCTGTCTTGATTAGTTGCCTAGATGTTGCCATTTATCCATAAAGTGAGCCAAATGTGTAATTTGAGTGAACTTGGCCTCCGCTCGGCTCCAGGCCTCACTCACATTGTTCTCCAGAGCCTGGGGAAATTCATATTGTAAAAATAGGTGTGAGTGGAGCACTGATTGGCTGTGAAAAGACAGGATTTTTCAAAAACAACCACTCCTTCCATCCCTCTTCAGAAGCGCAAAATATCCCGAATGTAGCTCATTTACAGTGCTAGCATGCTATATATATTTTTTGATGGCTATTTATTTTTTTGTTGTAATGAGACTACCCCCCATGGGCACCATTGAAAATGATTGGCTTTCGGTTTAGAATCTCTGCCTATGAACGTGCCGATTCCAATTGATGGGAAACGGCTTGGATACCCTCCACCTTCTTTTAGCCTCTTTCTGACAAGAACTTCCACAGGATTATATATAGAAGGTGAGATGAAAGCCTGGCAGAGGCTAGAGTGAACTAGGCATCGCTCTTCCAACGTAGGGAGGAACTATAAAGTTGAGACCTCACCTTGTTCTGTTTGAATAAATGTGCAATGCCTCCTGTCAGTGCTTTGACCGCACCGCTCTTCTGTGACATCATCTTCTCCAGGTTCAATGTAATCCCTGAGACTGGCACAGAGAGAGAGCGAGACAGAGAGAGAGCAAGAGTCTCAAGTAAATGTTTGTTGCAAAGACTTGACTGGAGTGAAAGCTTGTCCACACCCTTCAGCTCTCTAGGACCAGGCTGCTGGTGACCAATGCTCTAGCTGATGTGGACTCTTACTTTCAATGCCCCTGCTTTCGAAGTCTTTGCCATGGGCCTGGTGGTACAGATATGAGTTGTTCAGTAGGGCCTATACAAAGGGACAAGGGAGACAGACATGTTACATTATTCAACAACTCGCAAAGACGAAGTTGCACAGCCGCAGTGTTGCGCAATAAGACCTAGCAAAAGTTCTATGAACCCCCTCAGTCCCAATGTTTACCTTTGAGGGGATACAGCCGACATTCAAACAAGTCCCGCCCAGGGTGGGATTCTTTTCCACACACACCGTCTGTAGTAGAAAACAAAGTTGGTGAACAAGGACGATAAGATGGGCATCACTACTAATAAAGGGTTAAGCCGTATTTACACCTTCGGCTAGGTCAGCTTGAACAAAAAGATGCTATATCAAAACGTCCGCCCGACGGCACCTCTGCACAAACGCCGGAATCCCACTTTTCCAGGGAGGTGCGCAGAGCCCTGTGCGGACGGGAGCGAACATTCGATTGCTGCGGAAGGTAGATACACTGAGGCCTAATTTTTTACCTTAAAACCAAGCTGCGCTGCTTTGATTGCAGCAACATATCCACCAGGACCAGAGCCCACCACTGTGACGTCAGCATCAACTGTAGGAGTGCAAAGAACATGTTTATCAGAAGAGGCAACAAGTTGTAGAGGAACATGTTGTATTCACCTTGTGTAGATGTTGGGATTCAGTTGGATAAGAGCAGCACCTCGGATTAGCTAATTGGACGTTGGAGTGAAACGTTGACTTACTCTGTGCTTTGTCAGCGTATGTTCGGACGGAGAGAACAGTTGCACCCTGGAGCCGATTCGGGAGTTGGTGGCTCCGCTGTATGTGTTAGGAGAGGACACAAATTGAGACAGTGAGCAGACAGATTTGGACTTTAATGTCAGCTTGTGTTGTATATGGTTCTGCTGTGATGCTGTTGTAGTTGTCATCCATGTCAAGAAGTCAGTTAATGTTGTCATCCATGTCAAGAAGTCAGTTAATGTTTCGTTTTTTTTATTCCGCACTCTAGAATGCAAGACAAAAATCCTGTAAAGGCCAATGCAATCTGAACAGGATTGCAAGTATTACAGTGAGTGAGTGTATGTGATGATTATAAGGTCGTAGAAGGATGAACTAGTTACAATACTAGCTACATTTGTTAACTACTGTTAGTTGTCAAGTACTGGTGAAAATAAAATAATAAATAGTTATCTTACTTACATATATTGTTGGCTAACAACAGTTATATGATTAATCAAATAGCTTTACAAAGCAAAGTTGAGTGCTTGGAGTTTGACAATCAATGATGTAACATTGGTAGCAGTCCACAAACAGGCTCGCGTGCTTGTCAGCCTGTCGGGCTAAATGTCATTTTCGTCATTCGCAAGAGGATGCTGTATTGACTGTGGTAGCTAGCTAGCTAATTTAGCTTACTTTGAGATAGATTATTTTGTAATGACATTAACGTTCGCCAATGTATGTACAAGACACGCACCAAGCAAGGCTAGCTTGGGAGGGCATATAATATAGGAAGAGCCAACTAACATTAGTTAACTAACGAACTGTGCACTCGCTAACGCTAGGCTAGCTAGCTGCTAGTATATAGCTGGAGAGTTTTGCGAGCATAGCTACTCTAGGTGGCTAGCAAGGCCTGTAATTCATAAATCACGTTGAAAAACAGCCGAGATAACTCTCCAACGTATGTCGCATTAACTCATATTTGTTCCAGACAACTTGAACAACTAATTGACATAGAATTGTTTTTCCTTACCGTTGCCAGAGTGCGATATACTTGATTCCAGCTCTGCATTTTGTATGTGTCCCTTTACAGGCTGCGTAACCTACAGCAGGCGGATCATCCAAGGACTCACGAAATTGCGCTTGCGCAGTAACAATCCAAGGAACACAAATACTGTCTGTCGCCTCCCTATGATGTAAAACATCTTTGGTGTCATACTACATTTAATCTGATCAAAACAGGTGTTCTAGAAATCAATAAAATAAAAATAAAGTGATTTGCGTCTAAAACATTAATTTAACCCATGACTGCGTGGACACTCAATCATCAAGTTTGCAGACGACACAACAGTAGTAGGCCTGATTACCAACAACGACGAGACAGCCTACAGGGAGGAGGTGAGGGACCTGGCGGAGTGGTGCCAGGAAATAACCTCTCACTCAACGTCAACAAAACAAAGTAGCTGATCGTGGACTTCAGGAAACAGCAGAGGTAGCACGCCCCTATCCACATCGATGTTACCGCAGTGGAGAATGTAGAAATCTTCCAGTTCCTCGGTGTACACATCACTGACGATCTGAAATGGTCCACCCACACAGACCGTGTGGTGAAGAAGGCGCAACAGCTGAAGCTGTGGAGAAGCTGGAAAAAAAACTCACAAACTTTTACAGATGCACAATTGAGAGTATGGTGCGGCAATTGCACCGCCCGCAAACCGCAGGGCTCTCCAGAGGGTGGTGTGGTCTGCCCAAAAAGATCATCAACCACCCGAGCCACTGCCTGTTCACCCCTCTACCATCCAGAAGACGAGGTCAGTAGAGGTGCATCAAAACTGGGACCAAGAGACTGATAGAAGCTGTTTATCTTAAGACCATCAGACTGTTAAATAGCCATCACTAGCCGGTTTCCACCCTGTTACGCAACCCAGCACCTTAGAGGCCGCTGCCCTATATACATAAACATGTCATCACTGGCCACCTCAATAATGGAATACTAGTCACTTTAATAATGTTTATATACTGCTTTACTCATCCAAAATGTATATACTGTATTCTATTTTACTGTATTTTAGTCAATGCCACTCCGACATTGCTCAATCTAATATTTATATAGTTCTTCATTCCATTCTTTTACTTTTAGATTTGTGTGTATTGTTGTGAATCGATATACAGTGCCTTGCGAAAGTATTCGGCCCCCTTGAACTTTGCAACCTTTTGCCACATTTCAGGCTTCAAACATAAAGATATAAAACTGTATTTTTTGTGAAGAATCAACAACAAGTGGGACACAATCATGAAGTGGAACGACATTTATTGGATATTTCAAACTTTTTTAACAAATCAAAAACTGAAAAATTGGGCGTGCAAAATTATTCAGCCCCTTTACTTTCAGTGCAGCAAACTCTCTCCAGAAGTTCAGTGAGGATCTCTGAACGATCCAATGTTGACCTAAATGACTAATGATGATAAATACAATCCACCTGTGTGTAATCAAGTCTCTGTATAAATGCACCTGCACTGTGATAGTCTCAGAGGTCCGTTAAAAGCGCAGAGAGCATCATGAAGAACAAGGAACACACCAGGCAGGTCCGAGATACTGTTGTGAAGAAGTTTAAAGCCGGATTTGGATACAAAAAGATTTCCCAAGCTTTAAACATCCCAAGGAGCACTGTGCAAGCGATAATATTGAAATGGAAGGAGTATCAGACCACTGCAAATCTACCAAGACCTGGCCGTCCCTCTAAACTTTCAGCTCATACAAGGAGAAGACTGATCAGAGATGCAGCCAAGAGGCCCATGATCACTCTGGATGAACTGCAGAGATCTACAGCTGAGGTGGGAGACTCTGTCCATAGGACAACAATCAGTCGTATATTGCACAAATCTGGCCTTTATGGAAGAGTGGCAAGAAGAAAGCCATTTCTTAGATATCCATAAAAAGTGTCGTTTAAAGTTTGCCACAAGCCACCTGGGAGACACACCAAACATGTGGAAGAAGGTGCTCTGGTCAGATGAAACCAAAATTGAACTTTTTGGCAACAATGCAAAATGTTATGTTTCGCGTAAAAGCAACACAGCTGAACACACCATCCCCACTGTCAAACATGGTGGTGGCAGCATCATGGTTTGGGCCTGCTTTTCTTCAGCAGGGACAGGGAAGATGGTTAAAATTGATAGGAAGGTGGATGGAGCCAAATACAGGACCATTCTGGTAGAAAACCTGATGGAGTCTGCAAAAGACCTGAGACTGGGACGGAGATTTATCTTCCAACAAGACAATGATCCAAAACATAAAGCAAAATCTACAATGGAATGGTTCAAAAATAAACATATCCAGGTGTTAGAATGGCCAAGTCAAAGTCCAGACCTGAATCCAATCGAGAATCTGTGGAAAGAACTGAAAACTGCTGTTCACAAATGCTCTCCATCCAACCTCACTGAGCTCGAGCTGTTTTGCAAGGAGGAATGGGAAAACATTTCAGTCTCTCGATGTGCAAAACTGATAGAGACATACCCCAAGCGACTTACAGCTGTAATCGCAGCAAAAGGTGGCGCAAAGTATTAACTTAAGGGGGCTGAATAATTTTGCACGCCCAATTTTTCAGTTTTTGATTTGTTAAAAAAGTTTGAAATATCCAATAAATGTTGTTCCACTTCATGATTGTGTCCCACTTGTTGTTGATTCTTCACAAAAAAATACAGTTTTATATCTTTATGTTTGAAGCCTGAAATGTGGCAAAAGGTCGCAAAGTTCAAGGGGGCCGAATACTTTCGCAAGGCACTGTAGATACTACTGCAATGTTAGATACTGCTGCACTGTTGGAGCTAGGAACACAAGCATTTAGCTTCACCCACAATAACATCTGCTAAATATGTGTGTGACCAATAAAATGTTGATTTGATTTTGATTTCACATCAGTCTCAATGTGACACCTTTTGCTGAGTTTTTACCTCACATAATATATTGATATATAGTATGCCAGACAAAATATCTTGTTTTGCTATCATTATTTCCACAATGTTACAATGAGATGCTTCATGAAACAAGCTCATGCTGAAGTGATTGTGTGTGTGTGTGTGTGTGAGACAGAGAGAGAGATCCTAGTCCTGTCTAATTAATCCAAAAGGCAAGTCACATTTGTAATACTTATGCATGTGTTTTGTACACAGCTCGGGTGGCCAGTGCACCAACCCTTTGGGGGACCATTTGTCTCGCAACCAGAAGGCCCGACAGAGGGTGGTGGTGCGGACGGCCCAATACATCACTCCCTGCCCTCCAGGATATCTACACCAGGCGGCGTCTGAGGAAGGCCCGAAAGATCGTCAAGGACTCCAGTCACCCGAGCCACGGACTGTTCACTCTGTTACCATCTGTCAAGCGGTATCGGAGTATCGGCTCTTGGACCAACAGGCTCCGAGACAGCTTCTACCACCAGGCCATCAGACTGCTGAAAAGCTAAACCTAGCAGTCTCCCTGCACAGATCTGCACCTTACAGACTATTTGCACCAGAGAGAATATTATGTAGATTATAAATTATTTGCATTGACTTCACACACGCAAGCATAAAATACATGTTTTCCCATCTCAAAAGGTTTAAAAAAACATATTAGGTTCCAAATAAAGTAACTGGGTTGAATAATTATTCTTAAATCTCCCATAAATCCTATTGTGACATGGAGAATGGAAGCTTGTGTGCAACAGGGAGTGGCAATTGAATGCAAGCTTCACAAAAAACTTGTTCAAATATTTCTAGCCTGTCTATCTATGCGTAACAGGGTTGACGTGTTATGCTCGACCCGCTTTCATTTGATTTGGCAGAACGTGTCGGGAGTGTGTGTGGGGAGAGAGTGTGTGTGGGGAGAGAGAGTGTGTGTGTGTTCGTGTGTATATGTGTGTGTGTGTGTGAGTCGAGAGAGAGGGTGGAAAGAAAGGGTTTGTGAATCTGGAGAATAGTAAAATTGATTGCGCTCTCTTATCCATTATTGCTGAGTTTGAATGTTCAATTAATTAATGAACACAGATGATGAGCATATGAGATTACAAATGACTTGTCATTGATTTGTTCATTAGATATTACATAGAAGTGCTGGGAGGAGTCTTTCCTTTTCATAATAATACAAAGGACATTTTCCCTGAGCTCTGAGCTGGCAAGCCCTACAAAGAGAGGCACTGATCTTCAGATATTCTTTGTAGAGCTCTGTGTGTATTTATTTGTACAGACTTCTCAAGCACTAACCCAAAAGATCCCTTTGTAAAAACAACAAGCCGGGTATTGTGATTGACTGCTGAAGAGGCAAGTCTGAAAAGTGACAGAACAAAAAAGAGCTGCCTTTTGAATTCCCCCAGGTGTCCAAACCACTCAGCATTGGCCCATGTCCGTCTGACATCACACACCGTTTGACATCAGCTCACCGGTTTGAATGGTGACTGCTGCTGCGAGCTGCTCTGTTTCTGCCTGAACTCCCCAATTGTGTGTCCAGAGAAAAGGGTCCATCTAGGGGGGTACTGACTCGGCCTGAATGGGGCGCAGCACGAGTACTCGCCAAACTCAGCTGAACTCGACTGAACCTGTTTTAATGGGTGGCATGATGGACCCCGTAGTGTGTGTGTGTGTGTGTAGGTTCTATGTGGGTTGACAGTGGTCCTGAGATTCTGTTGCCATGGATCCCGTTACACTCTGTGCCACTGTCAGAAGACCTAATTATTGTTAGGTGAAAATATCTAATTGATGGTTAGGATGCATGCTACTCATTTTGATGCTGCCATTTGCTTCCATACCAGACACTATCTTTGTAAAACAAGATTTTTAACCTAATTGAGTTATCCATTGATTATAATGTTTAGGCCACAATGCTGAATGATAATGTACTAGGGTTATAGATACGTATGTATTCTTGATCTTTAGGTGGTTTTGAACATTGCCATAGTGATACAGTATGTGTTGGCCTGGGTAACATGTCCTTGATTGGCCTCAAGTTGTATTTTGCTACAAAGTGAACACTAGAGGGCACTACTTGAATGCATAGATGTACAATTTCTAAAACTGGTGTACATTTCTCTTGACATGATGAGGAAAAACATTTTCTTATAATTAAATTCATGGACCCCAAGGAGAGTTGGAGGAAAGGGTTTTAAACCATTTTTTATATTTTTTTGTGACTCCTACTTACACAAATGACCGTTTCATATTATCCTTGTAAATATTATGGAGGCTGAGAGCTTTGGGTCCATAGGCCTATGAATGGTGTATAGTTTTGGCAGTATATTGGCTACCCAAGCTCATTGCGACAAATGCAACAGCCACAAACTTTTCTTCTCTAATGTTTCCTCTGGATTTGAGTCCCTCCTCAACGATTTCTAGAACGCAAACACATTCTAACTGTTCTGATTGGTCCCAGAAACTAACGAATTGAGCCAGAGCCAGAACACACTTCGATAAAGTGGCATTTTGAAAAATCGTCATTGGCTTTAATACTCTGATTGGTTAGAGACGATCCAATCGCTGATGACTTTGTTTTGTACTACATTTTGACGTCACACAAACAACTTCAATGATGCAGTCTCATACTGAAGTATGTAGCGAACATACACAACCAATATACTGCCATTTTCTCCAAAAAATATTGTCTAAAAAGCAGTAATACCTAAGTCAAATCTGACTGAATCACCTCCTCAACTATAAATGTTTCACTTCCCTTTGCCAAAAGTACAAATTATGCAGGCATTTAGTTCCAAAATGTTATTATTAAAAACCATGTGCTGTTAGCCTGTTGGCTATAATTTGCAGCTCCTGAAAAGTGACACTTAAAGGAGAGCCAACTAATTCTACATCATGTGACCCTTGCAGGTCTTGAACCAACAACCTTGGCCTTGCCAGCATCATGCTCTTACCAACACACATGACACCCAATGCCAAAGTTCTTATTTAAGTGAGTGGTTTTAATATTTATTTTAACTAACACTGTCATCGCAAGAAATGTTAATAATGTTGCTAAAAGCAAATTCTGTACATTTATCATCTGAAATAGAGGTTGTTTTGTGCTCTTTTAGATGCAGGGACAGACAAATTAGATTAAAAAACACCAACAACACCCTCAAAGACACACCCGAACACACAGAGAAGGCTGCTTTCAAAGTCAATTGTGTGAATTTCAAGAGCCAGCTTTCATGTCCCGTCTCAAGTCTTTTCACGTGCTCGCCAAAACAGCTACCAAACCCAAAATAAGTCCACTTCCAACACGACATGAGCAAAATGAGCCTTCCAGAGGCATCCATTTGGCAAAAGGCTGCGCCTTGTGTCTTGCTTACACTAAAGGGCCCTATTCTATAAAAGCCTTTTCTCTGAGACAGAATAAAAGTGAAAGAGAAAAGGGGCCTGATTAAAAGGGGGTGCCTTTTGATTCGCGGTGCAAAACCGCTCTGTGCAGATATACGGGGCAAGGGGATTAGGCCCTGGGTCTATGTGACGTACAGCGACTCTCCTTTTCACCCTTTCCAAACCCCCTCATTGTCTCCGGGCAGCCTTGGGGTGGTAAGCTGCCGGCTTGCCAATGGGGCCCGTTGTACAGCGCGACAATGGTTCAACCCCCCAGCCCAGACTCAGGATGTGATAGGGGAGCTAATGTCTCCCCATGCGAGGTACGGGGTGGGGTGGTTAGGAGGGCAGGAGGGGTGAGTGTGTGTTTGTGGAGGAGAGGGAGTAGGCATTGATTTGACATTTCATCATTGCATCCTTGCTTGTTACTGTAAACTATTATTTCCACGAAATTAGAACGACACTGACGTTACTGCATTGTTCTTGTTGTTGTTTTACACATTTCAAGTTACTTCCACGCACAATCTAACCTTTCAGTTTGTTTTATTAGAGTGTTGAAATCTATTTTATTCCAAATCATTGTAAAATATTACCGACCACTGAAAGGGGGGGGTGGGGTAGAAAAGAGAGAAAAGCTCATATTCTAGCGGTGGTTTGTGGGGAGGAATGCCATTGAAATTGGCCGTTTTTATGCACCGGGCTCTTTTGTATGAAGGCTGAGGAAGTCCATTGTGAGTGCAGACACCCTGAGAAAGAGAGTATTGGAGCTGTTGTCTGCGGCTGCTTTTCCTCAGACCTAGCGCAATGAATGAGTGAATGCCATCGGAAGCAGCCAGCCCAACCCTGGGACAACACCACTGGGCAACATTTGAAGATGAACAACAATTAAAAATGCAGCTTCACTGTATTAATTAGTGCATACATTATTTTGTTTGATTTTTAGAGACGGTGGCAGTGTGAGTTGTATTGTTATTATTACATTAAACAAGAGAGAACGAGAGTGAAAACGACAGAAGTGATACAGATGCGACTCCAAGCACTCAGAAACACAGCATTACTTTACACCTTACGGAGTATAGAAATGTGTCAGTTGAGCACTCACACGCACTCCGAACAACATCTAGCAAGCCCACAGAGTAACAGAACCTTCTAAATTTAGATTGAAAAAAACAAGTTAAATGATGACTTTACACTTATAGAAACTGCTCTCTGAATCCCTAGCAATGTACTTCATTGAACTCAGAACTTCTTGGTTAATTTTCGTCTCAGCCCAGCATCTCGCTTACTTAGTGTTGCTAGGAAACCCTGGGGCACTATTTGAAGTTGCACTGGCGCTTTCTTTCTGGACTAGCCTGGCTAACGTTCACTTCTTCTTGGAGGCAGCATGTATAAAAGAAACATGATCAGCCAACCAGCTTTCTGAAGACTGTGTAAGCAGTTTGGAGTCAGGGCATTACTGTTTACTGGCAGCAATGTCTGGTGTTTCTGTTGTGCTTTAAGTACCAAGCAAACATCTATTTAATCTACTGTGAATGTTTCAGAAAAGCCAACATCCACATGGATTGAATTGGACAATTCATCTAATGAAGAACTACTTATTATTCCTTATAATGCAACATTTTTGGCTTGTTGATGTCCCGCGCCACCCACTCAGTACAATCTATTTTGTAGGAACAACCATTACCTCAATAACCTTTCATCCGTGCTGAGGAAGAATGAAAGATGTATCTTATATTTGAACAGGGCCCACATACCAATGTAATTAACTAGGTCTCTGTGTGGCGGTACAGAAACAGATCAACAATCAATATTCACTAATTAGCCGGAGTGTTCAGTTTGTGCCTACCGCCTAAGGTGGATCGCATAAAGATCGTTAGAGCTTCAAACTGTTTCATAACCAGGAAAATGGAGTGCAATGACCTTTAACACACTTCTGTGCCCTATTTTTTTAAATGTGAAACACAGGAGCAGTCCTATACAGTATACTCCATGGATTCTGCACTACTTTACATTGTTGGCATTTCAGGAGTTATTCTGATGTGACTGTTATGTGGACCATGGACATACGGTATAGATGTGCATGTGCTTGCAGTTGGGTAAAAGGTACATTGCAAAAATACAAACAACTCATAGACAACTTGAATACCATCTCATCAGCAGAGTTAGTAAGTGGTCTGCGAGTGTCTGAGAGAGAACAAGTGTATGTTGTGTGTCTGCATGCATCATAGCGACAAAGAACTTGAATGCCAGCTCATTGAGGAGCCTCAGCACATTCCAGGCTCTTTATTAAGATCATATCTGGCTTGTCTGTTTAAAAAGAAGTCTGTTATCGCATTAAATGTGTGTGTGTGTGTGTGTGCATGCATGTCATCTCTCCCTTTACAGAGTCTGAGTGGCAGAGACAAGGGTTGGGAGTTGGGAGGTTCATTTGAGAGCCCACTGAGTACCCTTCTACTCTTTTCTCTCTGGATTCAGAGAACCCAGGCGTGTGTGAGAGTTTGTGTGTTTGAGTAAGAGTGTGTGTTTCTGGACACTGGGTGCAAATCTGTCTGTGTGTGTGTGTGTGTGTGTGTGTGTGTGTGTGTGTGTGTGTGTGTGTGTGTGTGAGAGAGAGAGAGAGAGAGAGAGCGTGAACCTGAACTCCTTTTGATTTAAAGCCCTCCATTTGAGTGGCTGAAGGAGCATTTTGTTCTGCTCTGGTATGCAGAAAGCTCCTTGACGCAGTAGCCACAGCTCCCAGGCCTTGAACCTGAGCTGAAGAATCACACAAAGAACTCCATAATAACAGTTAATCTTCATAAAACTTTATTGGTTACCATGGCCTACAATTAATTTGTTTCCTGAAAGTTCACATCTCCAATTTTACAAGTAAAAGTCTAAAAAAATATGTCAACATTAGTTGTAAATTAAATATGGTAGGGTTTTAATACCATTACAAACAGTTGTTAAAAACATAGGATTCGTTGAGGTAATATTCGGCTTGTTTACATCAAGCTGCTAAAAGCTTTTTTAATTAAGTCATGCTTGAGGCCATGGTGTATGAGGGAAAAGGATGAACAACTAAAACCGCAACTTGATAAAAAATGTACAAAAATATATATTTATATATACATTTATGTGGGTGCCCACATGAATGGCTCAATGGAACCCTGGCTTTAGAGAGGGAAGATTATGAAAAATGGTAATGAGATACGACCAGGTCTCGTGGTGTGCTGCACTTCCATCACCCACCATGATCAACAGTGACAGTCATCGATCCTCAGTCTCAGTTCACGGCCTGCATTATTGGCACTCGGTTGTCGATAACAATGCTGGTGTCGTGCCACAAACCCCTGGTGTCATGGAAACCACGTGCCAAGGCAGTGAACCAAATAAATGAGGTGGATGGGTGTGAAGGGGGCAAGGGAGACGATATCTTTAAACCCTGTCTGTTTTTCGCAATGTGACCTCATTACTTTAATCCCAATGGGGAATACAGTGTAAAAGCAACGGCAGAGGATAATGGAGAAATGTGTAGAACTGTGTCATGTAGTGAGGGTTATGCTATTCTTTATTCTAGAGTTGAACGTATTTACAGAGTTATTCGTTATTGGGTGAAAGTCTAGAACCTTCTATTCCATGGCCTTAGTTCTCTCTTGTTTGGAATGGCATTTTAAATGTTTCAATACTTAAAAAAAAAAATTACAGTACCAGTCAAAAGTTTGGACACATCTACTAATTCAGGGGTTGTTCTTTATTTTGACTATTTTCTACATTGTAGAATAGTGAAGACATCAAACCAATGAAATAACACATGTGGAACCATGTAGTAACCAAAAAAGTGTTATGTTGTGTTGTGACAAGGTAGGGGTGGTGTACAGAAGATAGCCCTATTTGGTAAAAGACCAAGTCCATATTATGGCAAGAACAGCTCAAATAAGCAAAGACAAACGGCAGTCCTTCATTACTTTAAGACAGGAAGGTCAGTCAATCCGGAACTCTTGGGCTCCCGGGTGGCGCAGCGGTCTAAGGCACTGCATCTCAGTGCAAGGGGCATCACTATAGTACCTGGTTAGAATCCAGGCTGTATCACATCTGGCTGTGATTGGGAGTCCCATAGGGCGGTGCACAATTGGCCCAGCGTCGTCCAGATATGTCCGGAGTAGGCCGTCATTGTAAATAAGAATTTGTTCTTCACTGACTTGCCTCGTTAAATAAAGGTTAAATAAAAGGTTTCTTCAAAAGCAGTCGCAAAAACCATCAAGTGCTATGATGAAACTGTCTCTCAGGAGGACCGCCACAGGAAAGAAAGACCCAGAGTTACATCTGCTGCAGAGGATAAGTTCATTAGAGTAGACTGCATCTTAGATTGCAGCCCAAATAAATGCTTCCCAGAGTTCAAGTAACAGACTGATTTATTTAGAATTCAAGGCACACTTAACCAGCATGGCTACCACAGCATTCTACAGCTATACGCCATCCCAACTGGTTTGGGGGAAAAAAATGACCCCAAACACACCTCCACACCATCACACTCTACACACAGAAACACGTACAAAGCTCTCCCTCGCCCTCCATTTGGTAAATCCGACCACAACTCTATCCTCCTGATTCCTGCTTACAAGCAAGAATTAAACCAGGAAACACCAGTGACTCGGTCTATAAAAAAGTGGTCGGATGAAGCATGTGCTAAACTACAGGACTGTTTTGCTATCACAGACTGGAACATGTTTCGGGATTATTCCGATGGCATTGAGGAGTACACCACATCAGTCACTGGCTTTATCAATAAGTGCATCGAGGACGTCGTCCCCACAGTGATTGTACGTACACACTCCAACCAGAAGCCATAGATTACAGGCAACATTCACACTGAGCTAAAGGGTAGAGCTGCCGCTTTCAAGGTGCGGGACTCTAACCCGGAAGCTTACAATAAATCCTGCTATGCCCTGCGACGAACCATCCAACAGGCAAAGCTTCAATACAGGGCTAAGATTGAATCATACTACACCGGCTCCGACACTCGTCGGATGTGGCAGGGCTTGCAAACTATTACAGACTACAAAGGTAAGCACAGCCGCGAGCTGCCCAGTGACACGAGCCTACCAGACGAGCTAAATCACTTCTATGCTCGCTTCGAGGCAAGCAACACTGAGGCATGCATGAGAGCATTAGCTGTTCAGGACAACTGTGTGATCACACTCTCCGTAGCCCACGTGAGTAAGACCTTTAAACAGGTCAAAATACACAAGGCTGCGGGGCCAGACGGATTACCAGGACGTGTGCTCCGGGCATGTGCTGACCAACTGGCAGGTGACTTCACTGACATTTTCAACATGTCACTGATTGAGTCTGTAATAACAACATGATTCAAGCAGAACATCATAGTCCCTGTGCCCAAGAACACAAAGGCAACCTGCCTAAATGACTACAGACCCGTAGCACTCACGTCCTTAGCCATGAAGTGCTTTGAAAGGTTGGTAATGGCTCACATCAACACCATTTTCCCAGAAACCCTAGACACACTCCAATTTGCATACCGCCCAAACAGATCCACAGATGATGCAATCTCTATTGCACTCTTCACTGCCCTTTCCCACCTGGACAAAAGGAACACTTGTGTGAGAATGCTATTCATTGACTACAGCTCAGCGTTCAACACCATAGTACCCTCAAAGCTCATCACTACTCTAAGGATCCTGGGACTAAACACCTCCCTCTGCATCTGGATCCTGGACTTCCTGACGGGCCGCACCCAGGTGGTGAAGGTAGGTAGCAACACATCTGCTATGCTGATCCTCAACACTGGAGCTCCCCAAGGGTGCGTGCTCAGTCCCCTCCTGTAATCCCTGTTCACCCACGACTGCATGGCCAGGCACGACTCCAACACCATCATTAAGTTTGCAGATGACACAACAGTGGTAGGCCTGATCACAGACAACGACGAGACAGCCTATAGGGAGGAAGTCAGAGACCTGGCCGGGTGGTGCCAAAATAACAACCTATCCCTCAACGTAACCAAGACTAAGGAGATGATTGTGGACTACAGGAAAAGGAGGACCGAGCACGCTCCCATTCTTATCGACGGGGCTGTAGTGGGGCAGGTTGAGAGCTTCAAGTTCCTTGGTGTCCACATCAACAACAAACTAGAATGGTCCAAACACACCCAGACAGTCATGAAGAGGGCACAACAAAGCCTATCCCCCCTCAGAAAACTAAAAAGATTTGGCATGGGTCCTCAGATCCTCAAAAGGTTCTACAGCTGCAACATCGAGAGCAGCATCACTGCCTGGTACGACAATTGCTCGGCCTCTGACCGCAAGGCACTACAGAGGGTAGTGCGTACGGCCCAGTACATCACTGGGGCTAAGCTGCCTGCCATCCATGACCTCTACACAAGGCTCTGTCAGAGTAAGGCCCTAAAAATTGTCAAAGACCCCAGACTGTTCTCTCTACTACCGCATGGCAAGCGGTACCGGAGTGCCAAGTCTAGGACAAAAAGGCTTCTCAACAGTTTTTACACACAAGCCATAAGACTCCTGAACAGGTAATCAAATGGCTACCTGGACTCTTTGCATTGTGTGCCCCCCCAGCCCCCTTTTTTTATGCTGCTGCTACCCTCTATTTATCATACATGCATAGTCACTTTAATTATACATTCATGTACATACTACCTTAATTGGGCCGACCAACCAGTACTCCCGCACATTGGCTAACCGGGCTATCTGCATTATGTCCCACCACCCACCACCCACCACCCGCTAAACCCTCTTTTACGCTACTGCTACTCTCTGTTCATCATATATGCATTGTCACTTTAACCATATCTACATGTACATACTACCTCTATCAGCCTGACTAACCTATCTTTGTATGTAGCCTCGCTACCGTATATAGCCTGTCTTTTTACTTTTGTTTTATTCTTTACTTACCTATTTTTCACCTAATACCTTTTTTGCACTATTGGTTAGAGCCTGTAAGTAAGCATTTCACTGTAAGGTCTACCTACACCTGTTGTATTCGGCGCACGTGACAAATAAACTTTGATTTGATTTGATTTGTAAAGGCTATTTGACCAAGGAGAGTGATGGAGTGCTGCATCAGATGACCTGGCCTCCACAATCACCCGACCTCAACCAATTTGAGATGGTTTGGGATGAGTTGGACTGCAGAGTGAAGGAAAAGCAGCCAACAAGTGCTCAGCATATGTGGGAACTTCTCTAACACCGCTGGAAAAGCATTCCTCATAAAGCCGGTTAAGAGAATGCCAAAAGTGTGCAAAGCTGTCATCAAGGCAAAGGGTGGCTACATTGAAGAATCTAAAATCTATAATATGTTTTGATTTGCATAACACTTTTTTGATTACTACATGATTCCATATGTATTATTTCATAGTTTTGATGTCTTCACTATTATTCTACAATGTAGAAAATAACAAAAATAAAGAAAATCCCTTGAATGAGTAGGTGTGTCCAAATGTTTGACTGGTACTGTATGCATACATATACATTGTATATATACATATACTGTATTTATATACAGTGCCTTGCGAAAGTATTCGGCCCCCTTGAACTTTGCGACCTTTTGCCGCATTTCAGGCTTCAAACATAAAGATATAAAACTGTATTTTTTTGTGAAGAATCAACAACAAGTGGGACACAATCATGAAGTGGAACGACATTTATTGGATATTTCAAACTTTTTTAACAAATCAAAAAATGAAAAATTGGGCGTGCAAAATTATTAGCCCCCTTAAGTTAATACTTTGTAGCGCCACCTTTTGCTGTGATTACAGCTGTAAGTCACTTGGGGTATGTCTCTATCAGTTTTGCACATCGAGAGACTGACATTTTTTCCCATTCCTCCTTGCAAAACAGCTCGAGCTCAGTGAGGTTGGATGGAGAGCATTTGTGAACAGCAGTTTTCAGTTCTTTCCACAGATTCTCGATTGGATTCAGGTCTGGACTTTGACTTGGCCATTCTAACACCTGGATATGTTTATTTTTGAACCATTCCATTGTAGATTTTGCTTTATGTTTTGGATCATTGTCTTGTTGGAAGACAAATCTCCGTCCCAGTCTCAGGTCTTTTGCAGACTCCATCAGGTTTTCTTCCAGAATGGTCCTGTATTTGGCTCCATCCATCTTCCCATCAATTTTAACCATCTTCCCTGTCCCTGCTGAAGAAAAGCAGGCCCAAACCATGATGCTGCCACCACCATGTTTGACAGTGGGGATGGTGTGTTGCTTTTACGCCAAACATAACGTTTTGCATTGTTGCCAAAAAGTTCAATTTTGGTTTCATCTGACCAGAGCACCTTCTTCCACATGTTTGGTGTGTCTCCCAGGTGGCTTGTGGCAAACTTTAAACAACACTTTATGGATATCTTTAAGAAATGTCTTTCTTCTTGCCACTCTTCCATAAAGGCCAGATTTGTGCAATATACGACTGATTGTTGTCCTATGGACAGAGTCTCCCACCTCAGCTGTAGATCTCTGCAGTTCATCCAGAGTGATCATGGGCCTCTTGGCTGTATCTCTGATCAGTCTTCTCCTTGTATGAGCTGAAAGTTTAGAGGGATGGCAAGGTCTTGGTAGATTTGCAGTGGTCTGATACTCCTTCCATTTCAATATTATCGCTTGCACAGTGCTCCTTGGGATGTTTAAAGCTTGGGAAATATTTTTGTATCCAAATCCGGCTTTAAACTTCTTCACAACAGTATCTCGGACCTGCCTGGTGTGTTCCTTGTTCTTCATGATGCTCTCTGTGCTTTTAACGGACCTCTGAGACTATCACAGTGCAGGTGCATTTATACGGAGAATTGATTACACACAGGTGGATTGTATTTATCATCATTAGTCATTTAGGTCAACATTGGATCATTCAGAGATCCTCACTGAACTTCTGGAGAGAGTTTGCTGCACTGAAAGTAAAGGGGCTGAATAATTTTGCACGCCCAATTTTTCAGTTTTTGATTTGTTAAAAAAGTTTGAAATATCCAATAAATGTCGTTCCACTTCATGATTGTGTCGCACTTCTTGTTGATTCTTCACAAAAAAATACAGTTTTATATCTTTATGTTTGAAGCCTGAAATGTGGCAAAAGGTCGCAAAGTTCAAGGGGGCTGAATACTTTCGCAAGGCACTGTATATATATATATACTGTATATATACTGTATATATATATATATGTATATATACTGGAAATACTTCTATATTTCTTATAATTTTGTTCGGTGCAAGGGGAAATCAATGGAAGAATAATTAGAGATAATCAATTATCCACTTCTGAGGGTGGTGTGACCTTTTTTGAAGAATCATCCCTCAAAGTGGTCCTTCCTGTGCTTCAAATTTCCCGTTCTCTCTTCCCTTTTGGTCAAAGGACATTTGATTGGCTGCAGTTGAAGCTCCCTGTGAGCAGATTGGACACGGAGGAACTGACTGTTTATATCACACAGTGTTGTGTCAGTTTTCTGGAAACTTGCCTCAATGGGAATGTCTTTTGAAACCGAAGAGACTTTAGTCACACTTTTCTTTAGTCGTAGTGTTATTAGTTTAAATTTGTGTTGCTGTTTTTGTCCATTAAAGTTCTGTATTTTGACATGTTGTAGGTTTTGTGTGGACCCCAGGAAGAATAGCTGCTTCTTCTTCAACAGCTAATGGAGATCCGAATAAAAATCGAATCACTGTGGATAGGCCTTTTCTGGCAACTTCAGAGCTTCTACATTTTCCCTTCGTTTGTGGGACATTTGAATCTGGGGCAGGACTCTGGAACTGGTCTGTCCCCAAATCATCCCCCCTTTCCTTTCCTCCCCTGTCCTCTTGACCTTCCCTTTGAAGACAGACACTTATTCCCTACTACTTGAGCTGGACTGACCAAAATGTTTACAAATAGAAACTAAATACTCATTGGACATTTGCAAAATTCTCATCGATATCTGTCCTTGTTTTTTAGCAGTTATATGATGGCTTCTCCATCGCTTGACTCATGAAAATCCAATTATACAGCATGAGCATTAGACAATTCAATTTAGCCTATAATGGAGGCTCATCGGATGTCCTGAAACACCTTGGGAAATTGTTGCTGTTGATACGCCCGTTGGATATTCCTATGTAACATTATCCACGGGTGGAACTTAGGAGTCTGAACAGGATGTTTGTTAGCAGTATTGACCAGTAAACTGAACAAAAATGTTTTTCTTTTGATAATTTCTGTTATTTCTCATTGCAATGGTTTTTCTTAGTGCTCTCCTAACAACAGGCCTACCATTCATCTCCGAACCGTCCTCTCCAATGCTACTGTAGATTGGGCTATTTCCACAGGCCCTAATGAGTTTGTGTTGTCCACTTCACTTCCCATATTGATCAGTGGAGATGGTCACTCGATGGTTGCTCTCTGCTGTTCTGGCCAGGCCCAAGATCGATGATACCTAGTTGAGGGTAAAGGTTTTGGAAGTTGTTTTCTTACTTTTCTGAATGGGATGATTTTTCTTGGGAATGCATTATCTTCTGGTTCTGTCTAAGATGGCATTAGAGGAAAAATTATAGATCCATTGGCATCGAAAAATGAACATTTGCCCCGTGATGTATGGATATTGAGATAGAAGGAATATCAGTTTCCAAATGTTTTCTTAGTAGGTCTCTCACAGGGGTAATTTGAGGACAGAGATTCATGTGCTAGGTTCTCCTGTGGGGACAGCCAAATAACTTTTATAGGTTTGAGATTGAACTTTTTTTCTAATAGTGTAGTAGTACCCTCAAAAGGTTCTACAGCTGCAACATCGAGAGCAGCATCACTGCCTGGTACGACAATTGCTCGGCCTCTGACCGCAAGGCACTACAGAGGAGCCCCCCCCCCCCCCCCCCCCCACGCACTACCTGCTCTCCAGTGTAAAAGTAATTTTATTAGGCCCCCTGGAAACCTACTACAATCTAACAAGTGAGGAGCAGCCTCTGCATAAATTAAAGATAATCCTGGCTAAATTATGCAAATGTATTCACAGGGGTAAAAGGGGGGGCACATGGAAGCATGATATTGAAGTAGAGAATCCCAAAGGCTTGGGGTTGCCCTTTAAAATGTAGCTCTCTTTGTTACGTCTCAGGCCTGGGGAAATACTACACCAAACTCAATAAAATACATTCACTTTATGATCTTGTTGTGGTATTTCCACCCAACTGATCATTACCATAAAACCATCAATAAAATCCACTTGATTGAATGATGGTAATGATCTGTTTGAGGGAAATCTTGATTTGTATGGTCATTCAATCCTGTTTAAACAATTGGTGTATGTGTATCATCGGTCCAGACTTAGAGTACCTGTCTGGCAAGTCTTATCTGGTGCTTTCCAAAATATTCTGCCTGTATGTTTAGTTTCAAACCCCTTAGGCCTAATCTATTAAAACATGTGTGAACCGGCTCTGTGAGCTAGTGGACTCAGAGTTTAGTGTCACATGAATTGTGATGGACCACCCCTCCCTTCCCCTCAATATTGAGGGAGTGTTAGCCATTTTGTTGAAACACGCAAGCTTGAAGATATGTAACCCCCCCCCCCCCCCACATCTCAACACCCACATGCACTTGTCCCTCATTCCCTGACTGAATTGTGATTTCAGGGTCACTGGTGATGTGCTAGTCTCCATTTCACCAGAGTTTAACCCACCCCTCTAAGTCAAGAGGTCATTAGCACTTCACAAAAAGTAGTCCTCCCCCAGCATCTCTGTTACTTGCTGCTCCATGCTGCTCTTTGCTTTTCTTTTCTTACCAGCCATATTGCTAGCTCCTCAGAATAAATCTATACGTGTGAACGTAAAGTTTCCCAATACATTGCAGTTTTATGTTGAGAAGTGGAGTTTGGCAACCCATAGTCAACCATTCCACTTCAGTCTGGTGCCCTGACAAGTAGCCATAGCCGCAGGAAGTAGGGATGCTGAGGGTGTTGGAGATTTGAATGTGGAATCAGATTGTAAGCATGGTACCTCATGGTTGCCAGCTCAGACCCCATTTCCAGGGGTTTTATTTGTATTTAGCGTATAAACTTCTCCTGTGTTTTCCCCTCATTTATTGCTAAATCCCCCATCATAGAAATATGGGAGCAGCCATCTGACTTATTTGTGTTTTATAGTGAATGGCATTCTGGAATTAGGGAGTTTTCATTTGTTAAACATGAACAAACATGGCTGCCATCTTAAAGAATGTAGCTCCTGTTAGCTTACCTGACACATCTCTTTTCTAAACAATATTACATTTCTCCCGTGTGCTCACCAGAGATGAGATACATTGGAAACAAGTCTAGCTGTTAGGTCGCTAACTTATGTTTTGTTTTTTTTGTCAGGGCAACCTGTTATTTAGATTGGTTTATGGAATGAGTTTGGCTGTGTTCCGTGTGATGTTTAGATGATGAAGTTTGCATTTATCTTTTACAATAAAAGGTCAAATTGAGGAATAAAGTTGTGAAGACCTTTATTTCCCAGCAGTACAAAACAACAGTACAACGACTTTTTGAGCAGAATTAATTGAATTAATTGACCATCCTTATAAACCACTTAAATGTGAATGTACGTTACTGTATTGTACATAGGCTAGTCATCTAGGTTTGTACCTGTAGACTTTCCATCGGCATAAAGAAAAATAATGCACAATACAGCAATTGATTGAGTACATTGAGTACATCAAGTGGTTTGTGAAGATGCGATGGTGTGGCTCTGTTGGTAGAGCATGGTGCTTGCAGCACTAGTGTTGTGGGTTTGATCCCCATGGGGGACCATTACAAAAATGTATGCACTCACTACTTACTGTATGGTGATCTGGATAAGAGCATCTACTGAAATGTAAAAGCAATGAATAGACCATTTCAGTTTTCACATAGAAATAAGTTGCATTGGCAAAGTATTTCTAGAAACTGGAAAACATGTAAGCAAGTATTTTTTATATTCCACAGGTATTATCCGTTTAACCCTTTTGTAGGCTGGTCATGGCTCACATCAACAGCATCCTCCAGGATAGCCTAGACCCACTCCAATTTGCATATCGCCCCCAACAGCTGCTATCTGAGCAGCTAACCGATCGCTGCAGCTGTACATAGTCCATCTGTAAATAGCCCAGCCAATCTACCTACCTCATCCCCATACTGTTTTTCTTTTATTTACTTTTCTGCTCTTTTGCACATCAGTATCTCTACTTGCACATCATCATCTGATCATTTATCACTCCAGTGTTAATCTGCTAAATTGTAATTATTCGCTCCTATGGCCTAATTATTGCCTACCTCATGCGTTTTGCACACACTGTATATAGACTTTATTTTTTCTACTGTGTCATTGACTTGTTTATTGTGTTATTGGCTTGTTTATTGTTTACTCCATGTGTATCTCTGTGTTGTTGTCTGTGTCACACTGCTTTACTTTATCTTGGCCAGGTCGCAGTTGTAAATGAGAACTTGTTCTCAAATAGCCTACCTGGTTAAATAAAGGAGAACTATACATTTTATAAATGACGCAATCTCAATTGCACTCCACACTGCCCTTTACTACCTGGACAAAATGAACACCTATGTGAGAATGATGTTCATTGACTATAGCTCACGTGTTCAACACCATAGTGCCCACGAAGCTCATCACTAAGCTAAGGACCCTGGGACTAAACACCTCCCTCTGCAACTGGATCCTGGACTTCCTGACGGGCCGCTCTCAGGTGGTAAGGGTAGGCAACAACACGTCTGCCACGCTGATCCTCAACACTGGGGCCCCTCAGGGGTGTGTACTTATTCCCCTCCTGTACTCCCTGTTCACACACGACTGTGTGGCCAAACACGACTCCAACACCATCATTAAGTTTGCTGATGACACAACAGTGGTAGGCCGTATCACAGACAATTTTGAGACAGACAATAGGGAGGAGGTCAGAGAACTGGCAGTGTGGTGCCAGGACAACAACCTCTCCCTCAATGTGAGCAAGATAAAGGAGCTGTTCGTAGACTACAGGAAAAGGCGGGCCGAACAGGCCCCCATTAACATCGACAGGGCTGTAGTGGAGCGGGTCAAGAGTTTCAAGTTCTTTGGTGTCCACGTCACCAACGAACTATCATGGTCCAAACACACCAAGACAGTCGTGAAGATGGCAAGACAAAACCTTTTCCCCTTCAGGAGACTAAAAAGATTTGGCATGGGTCCCCAGATCCTCAAAAAGGTCTACAACTGCACCATCGAGAGCATCCTGCATCACTGCCTGGTATGGCAACTGCTCGGCATCTGACCGTAAGGCGCTACAGTGGGTAGTGCGTATGGCCCAGTACATCACTGGGGCCAAGCTTCCTGCCATCCAGGACCTATATAATAGGCGGTGTCAGAGGAAAGCCCATAAAATTATCAGAGACTCCAGTCACCCAAGTCATAGACTGTTTTCTCTGCTACCGCACGGCAAGCGGTACCGGAGCGCCAAGTCTAGGACCTAAAGGCTCCTTAACAGCTTCTACCCCCAAGCCATAAGACTGCTGAACAATTAATCAAATGGCCACCGGACTATTCAGTTGTTCTGTACACTTCTGCTACTCCTGTTTATTATCTATGCATAGTCACTTCACCACTACCTACCTACATGTACAAATTTCCTCAATTTACCTGTACCCTGCACACTGACCCGGTACCCCCTGTATATAGTCTCGTAATTATTGTGTTATTGTGTTTGGTAAATATTTTCTTAACTCTTCTTGAACTGCACTGTTGGTTAAGGGCTTGTAAATAAGCATTTCACAGTAAGGTCTACACTTGTTGTACTCGGCGCATGTGACAAATAATGTTTTGATTTGTACAGATAATCAACAGCCTCAAGTTACAAATCCTGGTAAACGCTCAAACACAATAAAGTGGTGCACTCGGCCTTTACTAGTCCTGTATTAGCAGACTGATATAGACTTATGTATGGGATATAGATATGGCCCTTGGCAATAAAAAACAATCCAGCATTGTTGCTGGCTATGCAAATAGCCTAATGGTTTGTGTTAAAATAAAAAGAAAATAAAAGATATTCAGAATAAAGTTACAAAACTGTTGCAACTGAGTTACATGGAATTATCACTATTTGTAATGAATTAATGAAATCAATAAATCAATGAACGCAGGCTATTTCCTTACAAAAAAGTCCTATCAACTCCGTTAAATAGAGCTCGTGCATTATGGTCTGTGGGAGGCGCACGCTTCTCATACACTTTCCCTCCTCGCGCTCACCGTTCATCTCCGAGTAGGAGACGAACAACCTCACCGGAGATACCGAAAAGAAAGGAGTGAGGATACACCGGGACCGGACAACACAACTCCCAGCATGAAACAAATGTGAAACCGTCACGGGACTATCTTTCCCAAGAAGCACACATTCGATTTTTTATTGTCTTCTTCGAGATTTGTGAGGTTGGTGAAATATGGAAACGGCTGTTTCAAGAGGCTTATTGCTCGCTCAGCTCTTGATCGTCTGTCAATTAGGTAAGAGCTTGAATTTAATTTCGTTTTTCTCATTGTTAATTATTATTATATCATTTTTGTACAGCCTTTTTTTTTCACTTGATGGTTACTGTTGATTCTGTGAGGGTAGCCTACCTGTTTCTCTCGGAGAATGCAATGCGCGTGAAGTTCAGGTTCAAATTGACTCGGTTCGCTTCACTAGCCTACTTTGTACACCTCAATTTTATGTTTCATGGATTATTTTGCTGATTTGATTTATAAACCTGAAGATAATAATCGACCTTTCGGTCTATTTCAATTGTCTTCGAATGATTATGCACAAGCGGTGTGGGTCTTTGGAGAAGTAGGCTCTGTGTTATTAAACATGTTGAAGTGCGGTTATAATGCAATGTAAGACATGTCATAATCATGCATTACCCCTTTATAATGTCTTATTATCATCTCACATCTCATAAGGATCCTGACTAAATTCGAAAATACACAACGTATTGTAAGCCTTATGATTAAAAGACAGTCGTGTGCTTATAGATAATTGGCGTTAGCGATATTTGTTGTGCAAAAGAGCACCGAGGAACATCTAAAGTCTATCACTTTGGGGTAGCTACGCAAAGAAAGTTAAACATTCAACATTGTTTCTGTGTTGTGTATGAAGGGGCCAAGTGTAAAGAATCCCACCCGAATGTGCATTCCCATTCATCGGGTGTGTGGAATTTATTTGGTCCGTAAATATAACGTTAGTGGAGCTGTGAAGCATGAAAAGGGTGGTTTCGCCACGGCTGTCGAACTATGTTACTAGTAAGTAAAACGCTTTTTTTGGGGGGGGGAAAGGGGGGCTAGTAGTGATTTGGTCGATAGGGGCTACTGAAATGAATGGTATGGCAGTCTCAAGCTGCCTGGAAACTAGTGCTTCTGCTACCCCAGCAGAGCCATTAACCACCAGCGTTTTAGAGCCATTAACCACCAGCGTTTTAGGGCTAATGTTTTGGGTTACATTCCACAACTGTATTTCTCTCCTGACATTCAACTAATATCCTGAAAAGTTCAAACAGATAGCCTTTGGTTACACTTTATTTGAAGCCTACGGTACTGTAGGTAGCCTATAAATAATGTGCTATTGATGTGTTATAAGTACGTTTAATTGCACATATTTTGATAGTTATCTTGTCATTTTGACCAAATTCAAATTGATCTATCAATGGGGTTGCTGTTACAGCCACCGTTGGTTACAGGACAATACAGGCAAATGTTTGAATAAACTGATAATTTACATATCCCCACAGAACTTAGTGAAAGGAGGGTTTTCTTAATTCGCCCAGTTGGTCTTAGCCGTTCAACATCAATATGGCACACACGTACAGTGCAAAAGTGTCAAGGAGGAGACTGATATGCTTGGTTTAATCTTTTGGGTGAGGCATTAGACAAAGACTTGAAAAAAAGCTTGCTAAAGCTAGTTTGCTTAAGAGCTAAAAGCCTTTTGTGACAGGCCTTGTGAACTGGGATATCAAATGTGTTGGTACATGCTGAATGCTTTACCACATGCACCCCACCACCACCACTCCCCTCTTCTTCTCCCTTCTTTTTGCCCCTTTCAGTAGAGTGCTTTAAATGACGCTTTGATGAAACGTGGAGGACAAAGGAAGTGGTCGTTTGTTGGGAAGGCAGCATAGGGATTGATGGCAGAAAAAAGACACAAAGTGAATGAATGCAACGCAGACTCTGCACCATCTGTCTTCCCAATGTGGTAGGCTATAGATGGGGCATTTACACTGGGCATCATCCACAGTGCCCCGCTCTCTCTCAGATGAGGAAGTCTCTGTGCCTGTTGTTTTGGAGCAGGGTGGTCGTGACTCGTGACAGATGGCAGTCATAGTTTGTCACTCAGTCATTCAGGTAGATGGTTGGTTGGTGGGGTTCCAGATTCCATACCCCTTTGCCTCTTGGAAGTCCACCTTAGAAGGGTGTGTCACAAGCTGTTGGTCCAATGCTTAATCCAATTTCAGATGTGGCCTACTGGTATAATGAGGACAGTGTGCCAGTTCATAACTTCATGTTGCCCATGCAGCTGATGTCACACTGAGGAACACAATAAACTACACTTGTAGAGTACACAGCTCAATAGTTTAGTTGCATAGAGTGTATTTGCGTAATCTCAAATGACTGTGTGTGAGTCAAACATTGTCAACTTTAGTCTGAGTATGGCTGTTGTTAACTGTGCAAAATCACACTTATTACCAACAGTAATTGAAACTCAGCTTCCCAGCTCCTTTGATACGAAGACAAAAAGCTTTTTCTCCATGCCACATCAACCTTGTTCTTTCTGCCCCTCTCTACTCGTTCTTCTCATTTCCTCTCCTACCTTCTCCCATTCTTCTTTCTCCTTCTCTCCCTCTTTCTCTGAGGAAGCTGCGGGACACCCTACCAGAGTAGCTTGGCACGCTGGTCCTCTTAGCCATCCAAGCAGGGTTGCTGGTAAAAAGCAGAGCAGATTTACAATCGGCGGCAGGAGGGGTATTTGATGACCAGATTAGTTGGTATTAGGCTCAACGGCATTCACTCAAGTTTGCACAGGGGCCACACTGAATTCTCTGAGTCGCCCCTCTCTCTCTCCCCGACCATGGCTGAATAGGACTATGGTTACGTGGTGGTACAGACCAGCCAAGCCTCCATAGCGGAGCCCAGGACACTGGTTCTCCTCCATATCCGCCGTCTTCCCAAGGCCTCCCCCGTGAATTATGCTGTCAGAAGAGAGATTTGTTTTGTATGGGTGGGGGAGAAGCTGGCAGAGGGCGACAGTGTTCGATGGTGTTCAGCGGTGCGCAGCGACACAGCAAGGGGGGACCATTGTAAGCGTGACGCTAGATCGAGCACCAATTTGTCCCAGAGGCAGTGGTGGCGTGGAGCAGGAGGCTCTCACGCTGCGAGACTGGAGGGGATGTGTGAGAGCGCAGCGTGTTGCGACCGTCACAGGAGTGCCATGGCAATGCTCCGACGCTCTGGCTCCCAGGCTCCCCTTCTTGACACCTCAGCGGTGCCCCCAAGCTAGGAGAGCGATGGAGTTGAGGCTTCAACCACACTTGTAATGTCATTAGTTTTGTCCAGACCTTTTCCTCTTTTCATGCTCACTCTCACTGTCTTTATTCCACATTTTCACATGCATTCTTCTCCTCTCCTTTTTGTCCCATATATTTGTTAAACTTTTTCTCTCCCTCATCATCGTCAACCTAATTTTCTCTCTTCTTTTCTAATTTCTCTTCCTCTCATCATTTTTTCCATTCTCCTCTCACTCCTCCAATCTCACCCCCTGTTCGTCCTCTTCTTGTCTCCCTCCCACCATCTCTACCCACTACCTATTCTCCTTCTCCTCGTTTGTCTCACAAACAACCAGGTTCTGCTGGTGTCTTCCTGGCGTTCTGCCAGCCGGGTCCTCGATGCCCACCACTGGCTGCTTAATGGATGACAGGGCAGATCCGGGTGGCCCGTCTTGCAACTGAAAGAGGGCTTCTCACACCGGGGCCATTGGGGAGAACAAGAGGAGCCCCGTAGAGTGGCTGGTAGAGAGCCATTGATTTCTCCCCCTCTTCTTCTCTTCAGCTGCCTGTTAGTGTGTGGTCTCTTAACTGTCCTGTATATCGATGGCTGTTGTCCTGACACTGAATTCAAATCCCCAAGTGACTAAGATAAAGGCCAGCTGGCTTGTGTGAACAACACTGTTGGTCAAGGTGTATTTTGCTCGGGGGGATTGGTGGTGTATCCCCCCTTTTCTTTTTTAATCTTCCTTTTAGTTCTAATTCTCAATGGGACACAAGTAATGGAATTTGTAAATGTGTTGGGACATGACTGCACATAACACTCCCCAAAAGGCCCATGCTCTTTTCATGTATATTAAAAATCAGTAAAGTACAAATGGAATGTAATTGCTTACAAGAGTAACATTTTGCAACAAAATTGAACTTGACATAGAATGCAGTCTAGGCACTGACAGAACTATTAAAAATGTGTGTAGTATGACATGCCTGTGTAGTTACGCAAATAACTGGGACTTTGAACAACTTAAGAATCTTTTGGCAGTGCTAAGCCTAAGGCTGTACGGGCAGATATTTTACTCAAGCCAAGCTTCAAGTTGGTCAAGTTTTTGACTGTATTTCTTTGTAGGCCATGGCTGCAAATACAGAGTTTTCACCTTCACCCGCCCATTTGGAAATCAAATCAAATGTATTTATAAAGCCCTTTTTACATCAGAAAATGTCACAAAGTGCTTTTACTATCACGTCTGCTCCCGCTCCCCCTCTCTGGTGCTCGAGGGCCAGGCTAAGGGCCAGGCTGCCCTTCATTACGCACACCTATTACCATCATTACGCGCAGCGGCTGTCTGCTGTCTGCTCCTCAGTTTGTTCCCTGTGTCAGCATTGATGTTGTTATTTTTCCCCTGTCCAGACGCTGTTCCTGTCCTGTTTAATGTCCGTTGTTTATTAAATGTTCACTCCCTGTACTTGCTTCTCGTCTCCAGCGTCGATTCTCACAGAATGCTGACACCACTAAAGGAAGCATCAGGGAGTTTTTGGTTTGATTGGTGATGTTGGGTCCGGCTGCCGTCGGCGATGGAACCGGGGGTGCCTCAGCTAGCTCGTCGGGCTTCCATGCTTTAGCTGGCTCGAGAGGTCTCCTTGCCTCAGTTGGCTTGGCAGGCGCCCACCCCACGTCATGCTTCAGCCGGTTCGTCAGGCTTTCACGCCTCAGCCGGATCATCAGGGTCCCACGCCTCAGCCGGCTCGCCAGGATCCCACTCCTCAGCCGGTTCTTTGGGCTTCTATGACTCAGCCAGCATGTCCAGCACCCATGCCTCAGTTAGGCTCGCCCAGGTGGGACGCCAGGTGGCGCCCCTAGAAGGGGTGATTACTGTCACGCCTGCTACCGGACCCCCTCTCTGGCACTCGAGGGTGCCAGGCTGCCCTTCATTACGCACCCTTCATTACGCAGCTGCACAATATTGGACTCACCTGGACTCCATTACTTTGTTGACCCTCTGGAATGTGGACCCTCTGGAATTACCTGGACTTCTGCATAAATTGGTCATCAAATTTGATCTTCATCTAAGTCAAAACAACAAACACAGTCTGCTTAAGATAAAAAACGTTTTCATGTAGAGGTCGACCGGTTAAATCGGCAAAAGTGATTAATTAGGGCCGATTTCAAGTTTTCATAACAAATCGGTAATCATCATTTTTGGACGCCGATTATATTGCAATCCACGAGGAGACTGCGTGACAGGCTGACCACCTGTTATGCGAGTGCAGCAAGGAGCCAAGGTAAGTTGCTAGCTAGCATTAAACTTATCTTATAAAAAACAATCAATCAATCTTAACATAAATCACTAGTTAACGACATATGGTTGATGATATTACTAGTTTAACTAGCTTGTCCTGCGTTGCATATAGCCTGTTAATTTATCATCGAATCACAGCCTACTTTGCCAAACGGGTGATGATTTAACAAAAGCACATTCGCGAAAAAAGCACCATCGTTGCACCATTGTACCTAACCATAAACATCAATGCCTTTCTTAAAATCAATACACAAGTATATATTTTTAAACCTGCATATTTAGTTCAAAGAAATCCATGTTAGCAGGCAATATTAACTAGGGAAATTGTGTCACTTCTCTTGCGTTCAGTGCAAGCAGAGTCAGGGTATATGCAGCAGTTTGGGCTGCCTGGCTCGTTGCAAACTGTGTGAAGACCATTTCTTCCTAACAAAAAACGTAATTAATTTGCTAGAATTTTACATAATTATGACATAACATTGAAGGTTGTGCAATGTAACAGCAATATTTAGACTTAGGGTTGCCACCCGTTCGATAAAATACGTAACGGTTCCATATTTCACTGAAAGAATAAACAAGGGGGGGTCGGGAGACACTGTTGCCCAGGCCGACGATACCCCCGGACAAGGGGGCAGGATATAACCCTACCCACTTTGCCAAAGCACACCCACCACACCACTAGAGAGATATCAACAGACCACCAACTTACTACCCTGAGACAAGGCAGAGTATAGGCCACGAAGATCTCCACCAACCACACAAACCCGAGGGGGCGAATGACCGGACAGGAAGATCACATCAATGACTCAACCCACTCAAGTCAACAATAGCGAAAAAAGCCTGGCACGACGTGACATACTCCTCCTAGGGATGGCATGGAAGAACACTAGTCAGCCGTAATAGTTTGAGGCAGAGAATCCCAGTGGAGAGAAGGGAGCCGGCCAGGCAGAGACAGCAAAGGCGGTTTGTCACTCCAGTGCCTTGCTGTTCACCTTCGCATCCCTGGTCCAGACTACACTCAATCATAGGGCCTACTGAAGAGATGAATCTTCAATAAAGACTTAAAGGTTGAGACAGAGTCTGAATCTCTCACATGTATAGGCAGACCATACCATAAATTCTATATTCTAGAGACAATAAGGAAGCCTGCGTCTTGTGACTGTAGCGTACGTGTAGGCATGTACGGCAGGACCAAATCGGAGAGATAGGTAGAAGCAAGAAGATAGGTAGAAGCCTTTAACAGGAAGCCAGTGTAGAGAGGCTAGCACTGAAGTAACATTATACGTTTTTTGGTTCTAGTCAAGATTATAGCAGCCGTATTTAGCACTGAATGAAGTTGATTTAGTGCTTTATCCTGGTAGCCGGAAAGTAGAGCATTGCAGTAGTCTAATCTAGAAGTGACAAAAGCATGGTTTAGCTTTTCTGCATAATTTTTCAACATAAAGTTTCAGATTTTTGTAATGTTACAAAGATGGGAAAAAAGCTGCCCTTGAAATATACTTTATATGTTCGTCAAAAGAGAGATCAGGGTCCAGAGTAACGCCGAGGTCCTTCAGTTTTATTTGAGACGACTGTACAACCATCAAGATGAATTGTCAGATCAAACAGCAGATATTTGTTTCTTGGAACCTAGAACTAGCATCTCTGTTTTGTCTGAGTTTAAAAGTAAAACATTTCCTGCCATCCACTTCCTTAGGTCTGAAACACATGCTTGCAGGGTAGGCAGTTTTGGGGCTTCACCATGTTTCATTGAAATTGAAATGTGTGTTGTCCGCATAGCAGTGAAAGTTGACATTGTGTATCCGAATGACATCACCAAGAGATAGAATATATAGTGAAAACAATAGTGGTCCTAAAATGGAACCTTGAGGACACCAAAACTTACAATGGATTTGTCAGAGAACAAACAGCTTTTTCTAACATTTTTGAGAGGAATGGGAGATTCAAATAGGTTCATATTTGTTATAAAAATGTCTTGGTCAAGGTTTGGCTTTTTCAGGAGAGGCTTTATTACTGCCATTTTTAGTGAGTTTGGTACATGTGAAGAGAGATACATGATTTAAAAACTTGAGTGTCTCCATTGATCCTAGGTCCTGTCCTGGCAGTTATGTCCAGACTCAGGACAACTGAAATATGCAGATTCAAAGAGGAGTCTGTAATTTGCTTTCTAATGATCATGATATTTTTGTCGAAAATGTTCATGAACTCATCACTGCTTAAGTGAAGACCGTCCTCTCTTGGGGAATGCTGCTTTTTAGTTAGCTTTATGACAGTATCACATTTTGGATCATTTTTATTCTCCTCAATTAGGTTGGAAAAGTAGGCTGATCGAGCAGCAGTGAGGGCGCTTCAATATTGCACGGTACTGTCTTTCCAAGCTAGTTGGAAGAGTTCCATTTTGGTATAGCTCCATTTTTGTTCCAATTTTCTGGAAGTTTGCTTCAGGGTTCGGGTATTTTCTGTATACAAGGGAGCTATACCGAACAAAAATATAAACAGAAAATGTCAACATTTTTTCCCATGCGCTCAAAAAGCTAATTTCTCTCACATTTTGTGCAACCATTTGTTTACATCCCTGTTAGTGAGCATTTCTCCTTTGCCAAGATAATCCATCCACCTGACAGGTGTGGCATAACAAGAAGCTGATTGAACAGCATAATCATTACACAGAATCACCTTGAGCTGGGGACAATAAAAAGGCCACTCTTTCCATGTGAATATTGGAAGTCACCAAAAATGTGAATATTATCTGCCATGACTACAAGGTCTAATTGGAATTCAGGAACTCAGTGAGGTACACTGTATATGGCCCAGGATGCCTGTAAAACAGTAGCTATAAAAAGTGATTGATTAGGCTGCATAGATTTAATGACAAGATGCTCAAAATACAAAAACGCAGTCATCTGCTGTGTCGCTGCGCACCGCTAAACACCGTCGCCCTCATCGCAAATGCTAGAAACACCTCTGCCTTTGCGGGATGCTCAGAGTATATGGTCACTAGTGTAACCAGGCGAGGCCTCATTTAACAGAGTAAATTCATCAGGCTTCAGCCATGTTTCAGTCAGGTCAATCACATCAAGGTTATGATCAGTGATTAGTTAATTGACTATGACTGTCTTGGAAGTGAGGGATCTAACATTAAGTAGTTATATTTTCAGATGTAAGATATTATCACAATCTCTTTCAATAATGACAGGATTGGAGGTCTTTATTCCAGTGAGATTGCTAAGGCAAACACCGCCATGTTTAGTTTTGCCCAACCTAGATCGAGGCACAGACATGGTCTCAATGGGGAAAGCTGAGCGGACTATACTGACTATGCTAGTGGCAGACCCCACTAAGCTGGCAGGCATGCACCATATTTCATTGTGGAGCTAGAGGAGTTAGAGCCTCTTTCTCAAAACTTATTTCTCAAAGCTAAAGATCTGGATCACGTTCTGCGCATGAGTAATTTTATGCACTCATTTTTTCTAGGTACCGGATCTTAATTTAATCACCCTGTTGCAGGAGAACTTTCCTGCAATGCATGAAATGTCAAAATTGTCGTGTTTTTGAAGTTTAAAAAGGCTTTTGAAAGTTTGTAATTTCCACTTTGAAATTTCAGACTTGATTTTCCCTTAAAATATATTAACCCCTACAAAAATGTCCATTAATTATAATGCACATAATAATTCACATTTCCTGTTTCTGTAGGATTATTTTCCTGCTGTAGCATACTGGCTCAAATTAAGATCCTAGATCTGTAGCTGCTGCTCACACTCCACCTCCCTTCATGTTTCTCTCTTTACTCATGATGATGTAGCCTGTCTCTACCTCATATTTACGAACAGCTGAAATTAAAACCCTGCAGCGAGTTGAACGAACATTCAAAGCCATTATGAAGGCTGTAACCTCTCTCTATTGTTATGGATATTGCAGTTGCACAAGCAGGACACAGTCCCTACACATTATATTGGAGTAAAAAACTATCTGCGCTTTGTGTGATGATGTAGGCTAATCTTTGTAGTTGCTTCCATATCTTAGCCACTAGCCAGAGTTGCTGAAAAAGAACACTACTACTTTGACTGCCTGTCTGCCTCCTGTTTTGTGTTGTACAACATGTACAGTTGAAGTCGGAAGTTTACATACACTTAGGTTGGAGTCATTAAAACTTGTTTTTCAACAACTCTACACATTTTTTGTTTACAAACTATAGTTTTGGCAAGTCGGTTAGGACATCTACTTTGTGCATGACACAAGTAATGTTTCCAACAATTGTTTACAGAGATTATTTCACTTATAATTCACTGTATCACAATTCCAGTGGGTCAGATGTTTACATACACTAAGTTGACTGTGCCTTTAAACAGCTTGGAAAATCCAAGAAAATAATATCATAGCTTTAGAAGCTTCGGATAGGCTAATTGACATAATTTGAGTCAATTGGAGGTGTACCTGTTGATGTATTTCATGGCCTACCTTCAAACTCAGTGCCTCTTTGCTTGACATCATGGGAAAATCAAAAGTAATCAGCCAAGACCTAAAAAAAAAAATTCTACACCTCCGCAAGTCTGGTTCATCCTTGGGAGCAATTTTCAAACGCCTGAAGGTACCATGTTCATCTGTACAAGCAATAGTAAGCAAGTATAAACACCATGGGACCACGCAGCCGTCATACCGCTCAGGAAGGAGAATCATTTTGTTTCCTAGAGATGAACGTACTTTGGTGCGAAAAGTGCAAATCAATCCCAGAACAACAGCAAAGGACCTTGTGAAGATGCTGGAGGAAACAGGTACACAAGTATCTATATCCACAATAAAACAAGTCCTATATCGACATAACCTGAAAGGCCGCTCAGCAAGGAAGAAGCCACTGCTCCAAAACCGCCATAAAAAAATACTGATTTGCAACTGCACATGGGGACATAGATCGTACTTTTAGGAGAAATGTCCTCTGGTCTGATGAAACAAAAATGGAACTGTTTGGCCATAATGACCATTGTTATGTTTGGACGAAAAAGGGGGAGGCTTGCAAGCCGAAGAACTAAATGGCTAAATGGCTTACGGACAACAAAGTCAAGGTATTGGAGTGGCCATCACAAAACCCTGACCTCAATCCAATAGAAAATGTGTGGGCAGAACTGAAAAAGCGTGTGTGAGCAAGGAGGCCTACAAACCTGACTCAGTTACACCAGCTCTGTCAGGAGGAATGGGCCAAAATTCACCCAACCTATTGTGGTGTCACGATCGTTGAATGAGGACCAAAGCGCAGCGTGGTGAGCATACGTATTACTTTATTTCGGCTGCCGCTAACAAAAACAATGACCGCGAAGCCTAAGGGCTATAATGCTACAAACAAGGACAACTTCCCACTCCCACAGGTGGGAAGAAGGGTGCCTAAGTATGGTTCCCAATCAGAGACAACGATAGACAGCTGTCCCTCATTGAGAACCATACAAAGAAATAGAAAACATAGAACACAAAACATAGAATGCCCACCCCAACTCACGCCCTGACCAAACCAAAAAAGAGACAAATAAAAAGTATCTCTAAGGTCATGGTGTGACATGTGGGAAGCTTGTGGAAGGCTACCCGAAATGTTTGACCCAAGTTAAACCATTTAAATGCAATGCTACCAAATACTAATTGAGTGTATGTAAACTTCAGACCCATTGGGAATGTGATGAAAGAAATATAAGCTGAAATAAATCTTTCTCTCTATTATTATTCTGACATTTCACATTCTGAAAATGAAGTGGTGATCCTAACTGACCTAGGACAGTGAATTTTTATAGGATTAAATGTCAGGAATTGTGTAAAACTAAGTTTAAATGTATTTGGCTTAGGTGTATGTAAACTTCCGACTTCAACTGTATCCTATTCTGTACCGCACCATGATTCCCAAATGTCCTGATTGGCAGACTAGCCAGGTCTTTGGTGGAGGGTGGCAGCTGGCCCCAGCTGGTGGTGGACACATGGCAGCGGGTGGCCAATACTAATGCTCCCGTCAGGGGTCCGGAACCATGTCCGGGTACATCTGGAGAGGCCAATCTGTGATGCTGCCCCGTATCGAAGGAGGTTAATGACAGACATGTCATGCCCATTGAAATAGAACTTTCATCCTCTGTGACAGAAATGTATTGGTGATGAATGATACCACTCAAAAGTAGGCCATCAGTGGAACCTCAGAAAGCTTAAGGATAAATCACACCAGAAAAGAAGAGACTATCAGAGACAGAAAGTTGGTTGTCTGCACTAGAGGTTTTCACAGATCCACCTGTACCCGAGTGCCTGAGACCCGTCCATTCCGATTAATCGGTCGACCTCTAAACTGTAGGCAGTGCTTGACTTGGGCAGGAGCTTGTCGGAGCTGAGTACCGGCACCTCAAATGATCTAGTGCTTGAGCTCCTGTTCCTCTTTAGCTCAAAAGTATTGTGGAGCTCCTGCATCTAAATATAAACAGTACCAGCACCCAAAATGAGTACCGGCACCTATTTCAGTCCTTGTCAAGCACTGACTGTAGGATATGAAAGCGCATGCACTGCAGCCTCAATTAGCCTAGCTAGGTAAAGTTAGCTAGCTTAACTAGCTTCTCACGATTTGATGCAATCAAGACAGGTACTATGTAATCACAGTTAACGTATCTCTCAAAATGGCTACAGACGTACATCCCCCAAGCCACCATGGAAATACTGGGTGATTGTTAATGAGTTGGTCATTTTACTCACTCTGACCTTGATGGATGGTCAAGGGACAGCCACAGTGGATTAATCTACATGAAAAGCAATTAGTGCGTAGGCTAACCCCTAAGCCCTGCTTAGTGGTTCCTACTGAGCTCCAGGTTGGTGGTTTATGATATTGTGTCATCTTCTTTCTGTGACCTCGCTAACAATGAAACATGTGGGAGGACTTTTGTTCCTTAGAGATGTTCCAATACAAGAATCCTTGAGCTTTTATGACTTAAAAATAAAATGCTACTTGCTCATAAAGACGGATATTGCACGAAGACTAAAGGATCACTCAGTACTGAGAAATATGGTTGTGTTGGAGGCCAGAGAGAGTGTTCAGAGAGATTAAAGGGAATGAGTTGGCCCAGAGCTTGGAGCAAGCAGCATGTTGTAGCCCTGCGATATCCTCTCTGGTCTGTTGGTCATCTGTGTCGGTCCATGTTTCCACCATCAGGGTACAAGGAGAAAAGGTGTTTCTGGGAAGTAGAGCACAGTCACGCTCGGATGAGGCTGACTGCGTCCGGCTGTGCAACCTCTTGTGTCCAGCATGTTCAGGGGAAGGCAGGGAACTCAATGGGAGTGCTGTAATTTCCCTTCAAAGCCTTTGTGTCAGTTGTCAGTATCTTCCATTGTCACCGCTTACAATAACACAACTCAGAGAAGGAGACATTCATTGCTCTTAGTGAGAGCATTTATTTGAACTTCTATTTCTGGTATTTCTTTGAGAGCATTTATATTGTCCTAATTGCATCATAGTTTTAGCAATCACAATTCATCCTATGATCAGGTGCTTCCTTGAACTTACCCATCAAATGTTTTTCTCCTTCCCTCCCATAAAGAAATCCAATCAGCTTATCAGAAATACCATGAAAGCAAGTGTCCTCCTACACTCATTCACAAACCCTCCTAGCCACCCACACCCCCGGGACAATGTGGAGACAATGTTGGCCGAAAATGCACCCATCCGGCTCAGATGTGGTTTAGTTGCTCTTCTTCTATTTCTGTTGTCGTTCAGGCTCCATGTGTCCAATTAGATTAGATCTATGTCTAGACGAGCCCATGCCAAAATAGCCTCACCAGGCTCCATGATCAGAACGAATCCTTTATGCATTTGGAAATCTGGTTAAAACGATTTGCCACAGTTGCCGAAAGTATCTCTTCTGTGGAATAGGACAGCCTCATCAACTTTTTATCTCTGCCATTGGTCCCGGTGGAATTGGGAAGACAGTTTCTGTCTTGTCAACTGCATTTTATAGAGGCAATTGTGTATGTGTGTGTGTGTGTGTGTGTGTGCACGCGTTTATGTGTGTTGGTGAAGCATATTTAATTTCATTGAACATCAATGACATCCCCCCCTCACTAATTTACTTAGCTGTATGCTTAGCTTTCAACTGCTATTTAAGTCTTCGCCACAGGCGTGTTACTTGGTGAATAATGACAGGGGTCCAGTCTTCTATCTTATGCTATTCCGATCCATGAGGACGGAGATAGTACCTGATTGATGACTGGATTCAGGTTAGAATGGTTATGTAAGGGCTGGCATCTATCCTGCATTTCATCAAACACACACACACAGATTTGATCTCCCAAGCCAGACAACTGAGACTATCATGTTCAGCACTCGCCTCGTATTGTGATACCATCAATGAATGGGACAGTGTAAATAATCAAGAAGACTGTGTAACTGCCCTCTGTGCCTCCTAACAACCATGATCTCGACCTTTTTCATAAGAATGATGACAAATTAGCCTAGAAGCTGTCGTTACTCATGTTCCCTTCATTTTTATTGACGTGACAGACACCTAATCAAGTTGACCGGACAGGAACATGAAAGCTGGTAGCTCTAATTGGTGAGAGCTTCAAGGTGAGGGGACAGGAAACAATCAGAGAACGGAGGGTGTGAATACTTTCATGATTGATGATGAGTACCATATGGAGACCGAATGCACACCGTTCTTCCTGAAGGAGCAATTTGCCAAATACAGTGATGTCATGTAGCCATAGCAAATACATTTTAAAATGCTTTCAAATGGCTCTTGGTTCATAAATCACAGCCTGTATATAATCCTTAATGGTCTTTTCTGTAGGCGCTCCCACACTTCAATGTACGCTATTGCGTTTTACCCAAAGTTGATTTAAAAAATAAATAAATAAGTCCTCTGAGATCATTATGATGTAACTCTCCCCTTTTGATTCCAGTAAGACTCTCTCTTTTCCTCTAAACAAGCCGGGCTAAGTGATATCTTGTTTAAAACGTTCACTGTCCCGCTCTAGAGACGTTAGAGACGTTTGGGCGAGGAACTAATGACAAAAAAGAGACTTCTGGAAGACTGTCTGAATAACACGACACGATCCTTTTTCTCACACCACCCAGAGAGTGATCGAGACAGAGGTGATAAGAGAGACAGAGATGCAGATTGCAAGATCGTGATTTCTCTGTGGTGTGAAATGAAACAGTACATCCTAACCAAGGCAGGCAGTGAGAGGAAAAAGGCTGAATCTGTGGCCATGGCAATGTGTGGGAGACCAGGGGAAGTCACTGTGCCTGTAGGTCATAATGCGGTCCACTTGTTTTCCAGGGAGTTGGGCCCCACGAATCCTGCATGCTGATTTGCTCTGGCCAGATGACCTCAAGAGCTAGATCAGGTGCTTGGAATATGGCTGGCTACTGGACCAGGCCTTGCTTATCCTCTTGCAGTTCAGTTCTGCAGGGGAACGTTAGGATGACACATTAGAAACGCTGGATAAACACTGTGTGTCTGGCCTGAGTCCAGGGAGGATAACGATGGAAACCTTAAACGGCTGGAGCCATTAGACAGAGTCCACAATCAGACAGACTCTCTGGATGGGTCATTATGTACAGGAAGGAGTGTATGCGTGCACAGACGCTCGCACTAATGCACGCACACACAGAGATACTATATTTCTTTCCCTCATCTGTTCTTTATCACATGCACACATACTCCTAATTGTACGCATGTATAGTGATGGGGAAATTATTGATAAAGTTACATTTTGGGATATTATTTTTGACAGTATATCGTATCGTTTTGACAATATCGCAACGTTCTTTTTTGCGCTGGTTGGCTGTACCTGCTCCAAAACTCCAGTATTATCTTAGTATTTTTTTGCCGCACTTTTATTTCCATGACTGATCCAAACTGGGTTTCTCATGGCTCTCTCTTGATCCTCTGCAGCAGACATATGGTGAGCAATATGTTTGGAACGTCGAATCGCAATAAAATCACAGTATCGAATCGCAGTACATCTAGAATCGTGAGAATTGCAATACGTATCGTATCGGCACCTGACTATCGTGATAATATTGTACTGTGAGGTCCCTGGCAATTCCCAGCCCTACGCACTTAGCACACATACACACATGCAGGTGCACACACACACACACACACACACACACACACACACACACACACACACACACACACACACACACACACACACTTTGGGCCACTCAGTCTTATCACCCCGGTACAGGGGACCTGGTGTTGGAAAATACAGGCCGGAGAGATCAGAATTCAACGAGAAGTGTGAACACACACTTACACTCCAACTCATTTCACACTCCTCCCGTCGGACACACACTGTGGCACGTCGTCATGCCACCCGGGCATCGACAGACACTCTCCAGAGTCACTTAAAAAAGGCACAATGAGAGTGTGCCAGAACCAGCAGGATGCCTGTCATACAGCCTGTTCCCACACAGTCCCACAATGCCAATTGACCCATCTCACAGTGACATGAGCTTTTACTCTACAGAATGTGGAATCATTCTAGAATCCTCCACAGTCTGGACAAGAGCCAGCACTGTACAGCCATGTATATACAAGGATCAAATCAGTTCAATCCACAATTAAACCAGGATCCTCCAACTCTAGTCCTGGGGAAATACTGGGTGTGTGCATGCTTTTCCCCCAGCCCATTACTAACACAGTAATCAAATAATCAACTGTTCAGGGACTTCGGTCTGTTGTGTTTTACTGAGGGGCTGGAATGAAAGCCTGGACTTTCTCTTCAGGACCAGGATTGGAGAACCCTGATTTTAGACATCGGCGTTTAGACAGAAACCTTTTCTCTGCGTCGTCACTAAAGCTGCATGATGTGCTTGGACACTATAAACTACAACGTCGACTCCTCTCACAGGTAGGATCTTTGAGATCAGTGTGTGGGCAGTAGGTTTAGTTATGTAAAAAATGAAACTGGATAAACATTGCTACGTCAGGTTTGATTAAACCCGGCCCGTAGTCAAATATTATCTTTTGAGTTACAGATGTTTACCATCAACTCAGTCCTGATGTGCCGGCAAATGGTTCATTTGAAGTATTCAACATCCAACAAGGAAGTTTAAAGTATTCTATTACAACTCCCTTTGTTGGTTTGAACCAGTGTCCATGTACTTCTTCCTTGTGTGCAAATTCCAGGCGCTTTGGCCAGGGGGCCTGACCAATTTTAAAAAAGTAAACGATGATGGCCCTCAGGATAATTGATGATGCATTTAGTGTTATTGCCACCCCCGCTGTTAAAGTGTGTGAGCCAATGACGTGGACATCGATTAAGGTAGCCCCACCCCCCCACCCTTCCGCACTTCACTGATTCAGAGGGGTGGGGTTAAATGCGGAATACATATTCCGGTTGAATGCATTCAGTTGTGCTACTGAATTGGTATCCCCTATATATATATACACACACCATCAAACAGGAATCCCCAAAGACCATCAGTCATGCTTTCCCACCCAAGCAAAATGATGCATTGTAGAACTTGCCAGTTTATTTGTGTATGGTAATCCTTATTGAATGAATGACAGGCTGCCTTTGTGTGTTTGGTGGCATCACTCCATGGAGGATTTGCACCTCTACCCTACTGTCTCGATGCAACCTGGGAACTGAGATATGACATTGGCTATTGCCAATGAAATGATTGGCACAGGTTCTGTGTGAATGCAGGGTGTGTGAGGGGGTGTAGTAATAGAAGCCGGTTGTCTGTTTACCCGTGACCACTTTGACTACTTCCTTTGCCTGTCTGTTGGTTTACAACGGAAGACAGCCACACTTAGCATGACACTTCTTTATATCAAACAGCCACACTTAGCATGACACTTCTTTATATCTTCTGCTGTAACCTTCTCAGTGACCTCTGGAGAGGAACTGCACATTTGTCGGGTTTCAAGAGGTCCCCATTGCCATGGGCTGCCTTACTCAACCTTTCTGGCTAAGGTAGAATTCTGTGCTCCTGCTCCGTGGGCTAGCCAGTGTCTCCCAAGGTCTGGTTAATCCTTTTATTCACCATGCAGCAGCATGATGGATGCTTCACAGACCCACAGCCTTCTATAGGCTACATACACACACAAGGCTGGCTGGCCACCCTCTGTTGGAGAAACACACAGATGTGGTCGTGGCCTATCTTTCTCTCTCTCCCCTCTCTCTTTACTCTCTCGCTCTTTTTCTTTCTCTCTCTCTCTCTCTCTCTTTTTACTCTCTCGCTTTACTCTCGTTCTCTTTTTCTCCCTCTCTTTAATCTCTCTCCCTCTCTCTTTACTCCCTCTCTCTCTCTCGCTTTACTCTCTCTCTTTTTCTCCCTCTCTCTTTACTCTCTTGCTCTCTTTTTCTCCCTCTTTACTCTCTTGCTCTCTTTTTCTCCCTCTTTACTCTCTCGCTTTTTCTCCCTCTTTACTCTCTTGCTCTCTTTTTCTCCCTCTTTACTCTCTTGCTCTCTTTTTCTCCCTCTTTACTCTCTTGCTCTCTTTTCTTTCTTTCTCTCTCTCTCTCTCTCTCTCTCTCTCTTTCTCTTTACTCTCTCTCCCTCTCCGTGTCTCTCCTTCTCTCTAACTAGTAAGCTCAGGATTACTCATACTGAGGAGAAGTCTTACAATAAAGTATCTCCTCTCACTGGACAAGCATTTTGGGGGAACTATTCAGTCCCTCTCTTGAGTTGCAGGACTTCATAACTCCCTTCCTCGATGTTGAGCGTCAGGCAGGATTCAGATTCAATTATCACTGAAAGGATATTGTAATGGGAAAATGTGTGATAAAAACTCTTTAGAAAATCACTCTTAAAGTAGGAGATTATTGTTTTGTTCAGCTGACTACAGTATTATCGTTCAGAGAAATGCAGAATGAATCTGTCCGCTCCATCGTTACTATTAGTTTAACCTCCTCCACCATTCACCCTGACCGTCTGTGTGTGTTTTAAACCTTCTTCATTAATTCATGAGCACTGTAAAGTGAGACCGCACATTCTTCCCACCATTGTTTCACACACTATATGGCTGAGTCATCAAAACCACTAGCACCACTTGATTTACTACCAACTGACGTTCTACATTCTGATGAGGATAATGAGGTAGTAGAGTTTTATAGCAGGAGTTCAACAAAGCTTTCGACAGTCAGTGTTTTTTAGGGATTGACATTCGTTCTTCACCGACATTATTCCCTTGAATAAAACAAGCAATTAACAAGGCAACAGCAAACATGTCGTCCCCCATGAGTGATGCAGCAGCACCCCCCCCTTGGGCCAATTGAGATACTGCTTGTGACAAACACATTTCAGTTAATTACTATAGTTCCCGCCTTAGGCCAATCAGTGGAGTTTTATAAAAGCCTGATCTCTATGGCTAGACGCATCATTAACCCAAGTTTCTGGAAAATCCTCCCAGTGCTGAGATATCGCATGTGACGAACGTTTGAACGGACAGAGACAGATCCACAGTCCACTCCCCGATTTTAAATAGAACGTTTTCCAATGGCCTTCCTGCTGTACTTACTGTATGTGCATGAATATTTCAGTTCTACCGTGGTCACGCTTGTTTTAGCAGATGTGCTCTTTGTAGTCTCACTGTAACTGAATCTATGGGCTGTTTGATCTGTGCATGTACAAGCGACGTGCCATTCAGACTGGTTTTTGTTTGTCCAAACTCCATTCAGACAAAGTTACAACAGGAAATTGAAACCTGGTGTCTCAATGTAGGCTATGAGGCTAACCCCCTTGGTGAAATAAAAACCTCTGTTGATTGAGTGAAACCAAACCGGGGGGGGGGGGGGGGGGGGGGGGGGGGCAGGCAATCAAGGAGACAACTCGACAAGACAATGGGACAAGAATTATCTGTCTGGGAGTGTAGCTCTCAGTTACTTGGGACGACCTCTTGTGATATCTACATGAGATGGTAGCACTGTACAAGCCGTGTAAAGCAAATGTACACTCTCAAAAGCCTTTTTAGATCCTTGGATAGTTTCACACAATCCATTTTCGAAAGATGCTCAATGTCTGTCGGGACATTGTGGTTTTCAATTCGGAAACGCCACAAATGGAGACACTGGGCCACAATGAGTTAAGCAGCCCAGGTTGTAATTTAAGGAAAGCTTTTTGTTCCCTTTCAGTCACAGGTGCACCACTGATCCTTAAAGAGGATCACCAGACAAAGCAAGACGAGCCCATGTAGTAATCCTCTGTTGATGTTAAATAGGGATATGCATGGTGCCCTTCACCTCACACACACACACATGCAACACACAGCAGATGCACATGTACAACACACACAAACACATATGTAGTCAAGCAGGCATGCATGCACGCGCACACACACACACACACACACACACACACACACACACAGTGTAATATAATCAAGCCTATTGAATGAACCGGTGCTGGAAATGGACAGGTGTCTCATGTGAAAGCCATTGTTTACACTCTATAGACAGAACACTGGCATGTGAGTGACTGCTGTACTGGTGAAATAGAGAAGTTAGGTCTCTAGACAAACTGGATAAGATGAGAGAGAGAGAGAGAGAGATAAAGAGAGAGAGGGACAGATGAGAAAAGACTGAGGCTGAGAGGAAAAGACTGAGGCTGAGAGAGATAGATGCAGATACTGATCAAGTGGGAGAAGAAGTATGTAGCTTCGAGAGAGATTGAGATAGATGGAGAGAGAGAGAAGAGAGACAAGAGGGAGAGGAATGAGCTGAGAGAGAGAGACAGATGGGCATAAGGAGTTAAGTAGCCAGGGCTGTTCAATGTCGGTCCTGGAGGGCCGAAACACTACTAGTTCATCTTCTCCTAATAAGGGACTAATTCAGACCTGCAAAACCAGGTTAGTGCAATTAACTAACAGTTAGGAACAAAAAACAGTTGTTTTTTGACCCACCAGGACCAGAATTGAACAGCCCTGCTATAGACCCTACTTACTGTATGTCCAACACATCTCAGGGAGGAAAAGGAACATGGCAGAGATATAAATAAAAGTAATTTGAGAAACAGAGAGGAAAGGAGGATGAGCGGTAAGAGAGCTACAGTTGTCTCTCCAACATGAGCATCACAGAAGTATGAGTAGAAAATATCATTGCCGGCTTCCATTCCTTTCTGTATGGTCTCAGTATGGTACATCAGAAGGTCAGCCAAGGGAGATAGGGACAGTGAGGCTGTATCTCAATAATCATTAAAGGTTTACTCTCCTTGTACCCTTCCCTCATCTGCACTGAACAGAAAGAATAGGACGCCAAATACTCTTGTAGGCAATCATATCTCTCGGATTAGCGAGGGAGAGGAGAGGAGGAGAGAAATCCCTTGTAGAGATGTCCCTGTGTTGGAAAGAAACGCGTTGCTTTAAGGCCTAAGAAGACAAAGGGTTGTGTGTGAGTGAACTTCCAACCCCTGACCTTTTAACGAGAGGTCATGACCCTTGGCTGACCCCAGTGTTAGGCGGGCACAGACCAGTGAAGTCCAACAATGTGAGGAAGACCACAAGATAGAGATAATAGTGAAGAGAATGCGAAAAGGGAAAAAAAGAGATCTATTTATCACTTCTAGTTTCCTAAATATTATTTACTAGCGGGACTATATCCCTTTGCACCTTTTGGATGATATCCTTAATGGCTATTTAAACCAGCTCAGTATACAACACATAGCAAATGCTCTGCAGCGGCATTCTTTGAACTCCCCAGAAGAGTTACTGGTATACTGCTTTGGGAAGATTGTGAGAAAAGTGGACTTTTGCTTGGTCAAAGCCATTTAATCCAGGATTAGACAGAGAAATGATATCACAGGCAAACATGAAAACAGCCCAGCAGAGCACGAGTCCCCATCCTCATCTTCTTCCAACCAGAGTCAGGTCAGGTCAAGATTTGCACATGGTTTAAGACCCTTTTCACACTATTGTGGCAACCCGAGCCGTACTGTGTTGACGTAGATATATTATTTTTACATTGACCCTTCCAGCACGTTTCCAGTACTGTTGGACTTTGGGGCCTATGCATTTGTAAGTGAATTTGTTTTTTTATAAAGGATAACAAGCTTCTTTCATCCCCCCCCAGATGACAATCTTTTGTAGACAAAATGCTCAACTACGGAAGAATGTTGTTTAAAGGTTGAACATGTTTAGAAAAGGTCAAACCGGTACCCTCTCTTCTAATCAGTTCCTCCTGCTTTCGATCAGTCGCTCTGCGAGGGTCCCTCATGTCCACACTTTTTGAAAACCTTTGGCGTTATTAATGTTGCAGAAATGTAGCACATCCTCGTCTCCCATTCGTGGACATCACTTGGCTTCAGCAACATTTCCAGAACGTTTGGTGTAATCGGTTTGTTTCCCTATGCTTTAGTGAGCAGGTGCTTTGTGCAAGCTATGATAATGAGGCATGTTGGTTCTGACAGTAACTCTTCCGTAATTGCCTGGCAGTGTAGCCCTGAGGGATCTGGCTCCAATTCATTTTCCAGACAGGACTCATAGGGCATTGTAATAATAAACTATCCCCTCCTAATCATTCTGCAGCACTGGTACAGTGAAATGCAAGGATAATTATGTCTGCTGGTGAGGTGTGTGTGTGTGTGTTTGCGTGCGCGCGTGCGTGCACGGATGGTTTTCTAGAGACAAGTAAACAAACACGCATGGATATATTCCACAGACAACCCCCAGAGTGCATTATGTTAATGGTCTGTGTGCTGCAGACCTACAGTGCCATTAGTTATGTAGACACAGCCCTTGTCTTTTTCCACATTTTGTTGGGTTACAGCCTGAATTTAAAATGGATTAAATGGAGATGTTGTGTCGCTGGCCTACACGCAATACCCCATAATGCCAAAGTGTAATTATGTTTTTATACATTTTTATAAATTAATAGAAAATGAAAAGCTGAAATGTCATGAGTCAATAAGCATTCAACCCCTTTGTTATGGCAAGCCTAAATCAGTTCAGGAGTAAGAATTTGCTTGACAAAGTCACATAAGAATTTGCATGGACTCACTCTATGTGCAATAATAGTGTTGAACTCTTTGATGCGTACGCTCACATATTGTGATCATTGTTGACTGGCACCTGCAGCGTTCCATCACCAATATGTGATTGGAACAGTAGCAACAGAACGTATAATGCAACAAACGTGTCTAAAAAGGATTGTTGTTTGAAAAGCATGTAAACAATGATTTGTACTCCTGGGAAATAAAGGTCTTCACAACTTTATTCCTCAACTTCACCTTTTATTGTTTAGAAAAGAGATGCGTGTCAGCTAAGCTAACAGCAGCTAAATTCTTTATGATGGTTCATGTTTGACAAGTGAAAACTCTATAATCCCAGAATGCCATTCACTATAAGATGCACGTAAACCAAGTCAAAGTATTAACTTAGTTTGGCCACTTTTCAGCATTTTACAAATCTTCGACGTACTTGTTACAGTGTATAAGTTTATGGGGGGGGTAGATATCGGGGAAGGTATCATGGGGGGATAAGATGCAGGGAAAATTACTTTGATGGGGGGATTTATCAATAAATGGGGGTCAAACAGAAGAAATTTGGAAATGGGAATGGGAAATGGGGTCTGTGTCACGTTCTGACCTTAGTTCTTTTGTTATGTCTTTGTTTTAGTATGGTCAGGGCGTGAGTTGGGGTGGGTAGTCTATGTTCCTTTTTCTATGTTGTGGTTATGTGTTTGGCCTGGTATGGTTCTCATTCAGAGGCAGGTGTCGTTCGTTGTCTCTGATTGAGAATCATACTTAGGTAGCCTTTTCCCACCTGTGTTTTGTGGGTGATTATTTTTCTGTGTGAGTGTTTGTTTGACACGGGACTGTTTCGTTTGTTTTGTTTATTCACGTTGTTATTTTGTATTTCAGTGTTCAGGCAAATAAACATCATGAACACGTACCACGCTGCACATTGGTCCGATATTTCCTACTCCTCCTCAGACGAGGAGGACGACGATCGTTACAGTCTGAGCTGGCAACCCTGACCTACCATAGTTACAATCTGATTCCGCGTTGAAAACAACTGGAAACTCGGAAATCTCTGACTTCCGACTTCAGTGCGTTCAAGACAACTGGGAACTTGAAAAAAAAAAATAGCTCCGACTGGGGAAAACTGTTTTGAACGGTCATCCAACTTGGAATTTATACTCGAGACCTCGGGCCTCTTTCTAGAGCTCTGACCTTCTGACCTGAAAATCACTGACATCATGATTTGACCTCAGTTCCCAGTTGTCTTGAATACACCATAAGTCAGTTGAGTGAACTATCATCTTTGGTCTGACAGATGCTTACCCGACAAACAGAATGCATTGTGCAAACATGGCACCACATATAGCTGAAAAATAGCTTAGTATTAGCTCATCATAATCAGTACAACCTTCAAAAAAGTATTTTACACACATCCTATGTGTCCATTAAAATCTATGCAAGAATCAGAATGCATTATTTGTCAGCAGTACTTGAAAACATGTGAATAAAACAGTGAAATACATTTTGCTCCATGCATACATACATACATACATACGGTATGCTACAGTAGAAACGACAGCACGATATACAGTGGGGCAAAAAAGTATTTAGTTAGCCACCAATTGTGCAAGTTTTCCCACTTAAAAAGATGAGAGAGGCTTGTAATTTTCATCATAGGTACACTTCAACTATGACAGACAAAATGAGAGAAAAAAATCCAGAAAATCACATTGTAGGATTTTTAATGAATTTATTTGCAAATTGTGGTGGAAAATAAGTATTTGGTCAATAACAAAAGTTTATCTCAATACTTTGTTATATACACTTTTTTGACAATGACAGAGGTCAAACGTTTTCTGTAAGTCTTCACAAGGTTTTCACACACTGTTGCTGGTATTTTGGCCCATTCCTCCATGCAGATCTCCTCTAAAGCAGTGATGTTTTGGGGCTGTTGCTGGGCAACACGGACTTTCAACTCCCTCCAAAGATGTTCTATGGGGTTGAGATCTGGAGACTGGCTAGGCCACTCCAGGACCTTGAAATGCTTCTTACGAAGCCACTCCTTCGTTGCCCGGGCGGGGTGTTTGGGATCATTGTCATGCTGAAAGACCCAGCCACGTTTCATCTTCAATGCCCTTGCTGATGGAAGGAGGTTTTCACTCAAAATCTCATGATACATGGCCCCATTCATTCTTTCCTTTACACGGATCAGTCGTCCTGGTCCCTTTGCAGAAAAACAGCCCCAAAGCATGATGTTTCCACCCCCATGATTCACAGTAGGTATGGTGTTCTTTGGATGCAACTCAGCATTCTTTGTCCTCCAAACATGACGAGTTGAGTTTTTACCAAAAAGTTATATTTTGGTTTCATCTGACCATATGACATTTTCCCAATCTTCTTCTGGATCATCCAAATGCCCTAGCAAACTTCAGACGGGCCTGGATATGTACTGGCTTAAGCAGGGGGACACGTCTGGCACTGCAGGATTTGAGTCCCTGGTGGCGTAGTGTGTTACTGATGGTAGGCTTTGTTACTTTGGTCCCAGCTCTCTGCAGGTCATTCACTAGGTCCCCCTGTGTGGTTCTGGGATTTTTGCTCACCGTTCTTGTGATCATTTTGACCCCACGGGGTGAGATCTTGCGTGGAGCCCCAGATCGACGGAGATTATCAGTGGTCTTGTATGTCTTCCATTTCCTAATAATTGCTCCCACAGTTGATTTCTTCAAACCAAGCTGCTTACCTATTGCAGATTCAGTCTTCCCAGCCTGGTGCAGGTCTACAATTTTGTTTCTGGTGTCGTTTGACAGCTCTTTGGTCTGTGGAGTTAGGAGCCTGTTCTGACTAGAGATGCACAATGTCTTCATATTTGATCTGGGGAAACATTGGGGAAGTGCTTGGGCTCTTGTTGAAGAGAGAAGTTTGTCCGGCTCAGTAAAGCCTCAAAGATAAATTAACTGTAACAGTGAAATGGGCTACTTCAAACTGTTGTTAGACAATAAAACTTGTTAGAAAATAATTTGAAATTGGCAAGTTGAAACATTGTCTATAGATAATTAGCAGGCAGCGTAGCGTGCCTTGGTTTGAGGGCAGCGCAGGTTAACTGTACTGTTATGTAAAAATCACATTTTGGAACAGTGAGTGCATGACATCATGCGCATAATAAAACTGACATTGGGGTCAACCGTTACTGATATTTGGAACTCACACGTGAAAAGGTAACATCATTTTTGGGGCGGCAGGGTAGCCTAGTGGTTAGAGCGTTGGACTAGTCCGGGCCTACAAACTGTTAGCTTGTTAGCACAGGCCTGCTAACCGTCTGAATCGCCGCGTCCCAAACACTCACTGGATCCATATTTACTTTCTATCTCTTTTTGATTTTTAACTTGTTTATACCTTCCGGAAACCTGCCTCACCCAATGTGATACGGAATCGCTATTATTTTTAATTTTTAGTACACACTCAAGAACCCCCAGAAGCTAACCAGCTAACTAGCTACAAGCTATTTAGTCATTGTTAGTTTTTTTAACCTGGATAACACTCGCCAGTCCAGCTTCCCTGCCCCATCCACCGCTGCCCCCTGGACACTGATATCTTGGCTACATAGCTGATGCACGCTGGACTGTCCATTAATCACGGTACTCCATTCTGCTTGTTTGTTTTATCTGTTGGCCCCGTTGCCTAGTCAACGCCATTTTACCTGCTGTTGTTGTGCTAGCTGATTAGCTGTTGTCTCACCTACTGTTTTAGCTAGCTTTCCCAACTCAACACCTGTGATTACTGTATGCCTCGCTGTATGTCTCTCTCAAGTGTCAATATGCCTTGTATACTGTTGTTCAGGTTAGTTATCATTGTTTTAGTTCACAATGGAGCCCCTAGTTCCACTCTTCATACCCCTGATAACTCCTTTGTCCCACCTCCCACACATGCAGTGACCTCACCCATTACAACCAGCATGTCCAGAGATACAACCTCTCTCATCATCACCCAGTGCCTGGGCTTACCTCTGCTGTACCCGCACCCCACCATACCCCTGTCTGCGCATTATGCCCTGAATATATTCTACCATGCCCAGAAACCTGCTCCTCTTATTCTCTGTCCCCAACGCTCTAGGCGACCAGTTTTGATAGCCTTTAGCCGCACTCTCATACTACTCCTTCTCTGTTCCGCGGGTGATGTGGAGGTAAACCCAGGCCCTGCATGTCCCCAGGCACCCTCATTTATTGACTTCTGTGATCGAAAAAGCCTTGGTTTCATGCATGTCAACATCAGAAGCCTCCTCCCTAAGTTTGTTTTACTCACTGCTCTAGCACACTCTGCTAACCCTGATGTCCTTGCTGTGTCTGAATCCTGGCTCAGGAAGGCCACCAAAAATTCAGAGATTTCCATACCCAACTATAACATCTTCCGTCAAGATAGAACTGCCAAAGGGGGAGGAGTTGCAGTCTACTGCAGAGATAGCCTGCAAAGTAATGTCATACTTTCCAGGTCCATACCCAAACAGTTCGAACTACTAATTTTGAAAATTACTCTCTCCAGAAATAAGTCTCTCACTGTTGCCGCCTGCTACCGACCTCCCTCAGCTCCCAGCTGTGCCCTGGACACCATTTGTGAATTGATCGCCCCCCATCTAGCTTCAGAGTTTGTTCTGTTAGGTGACCTAAACTGGGATATGCTTAACACCCCGGCAGTCCTACAATCTAAGCTAGATGCCCTCAATCTCACACAAATCATCAAGGAACCCACCAGGTACAACCCTAACTCTGTAAACAAGGGCACCCTCATAGACGTCATCCTGACCAACTGGCCCTCCAAATACACCTCCGCTGTCTTCAACCAGGATCTCAGCGATCACTGCCTCATTGCCTGTATCCGCTACGGAGCCGCAGTCAAACGACCACCCCTCATCACTGTCAAACGCTCCCTAAAACACTTCTGTGAGCAGGCCTTTCTAATCGACCTGGCCCGGGTATCCTGGAAGGACATTGACCTCATCCCGTCAGTTGAGGATGCCTGGTCATTCTTTAAAAGTAACTTACTCACCATTTTAGATAAGCATGCTCCGTTCAAAAAATGCAGAACTAAGAACAGATACAGCCCTTGGTTCACCCCAGACCTGACTGCCCTCGACCAGCACAAAAACATCCTGTGGCGGACTGCAATAGCATCGAATAGTCCCCGTGATATGCAACTGTTCAGGGAAGTCCGGAACCAATACACGCAGTCAGTCAGGAAAGCTAAGGCCAGCTTCTTCAGGCAGAAGTTTGCATCCTGTAGCTCCAACTCCAAAAAGTTCTGGGACACTGTGAAGTCAATGGAGAACAAGAGCACCTCCTCCCAGCTGCCCACTGCACTGAGGCTAGGTAACACGGTCACCACCGATAAATCCATGATTATCGAAAACTTCAATAAGCATTTCTCAACGGCTGGCCATGCCTTCCGCCTGGCTGCTTCAACCTCGGCCAACAGCCCCGCCCCCCCCCCCGCTGCTCCTCGCCCAAGCCTCTCCAGGTTCTCCTTTACCCAAATCCAGATAGCAGATGTTCTGAAAGAGCTGCAAAACCTGGACCCGTACAAATCAGCTGGGCTTGACAATCTGGACCCTCTATTTCTGAAACTATCCGCCAACATTGTCGCAACCCCTATTACCAGCCTGTTCAACCTCTCTTTCATATCGTCTGAGATCCCCAAGGATTGGAAAGCTGCCGCAGTCATCCCCCTCTTCAAAGGGGGAGAAACCCTGGACCCAAACTGTTACAGACCTATATCCATCCTGCCCTGCCTATCTAAGGTCTTCGAAAGCCAAGTCAACAAACAGGTCACTGACCATCTCGAATCCCACTGTACCTTCTCCGCTGTGCAATCTGGATTCCGAGCCGGTCACGGGTGCACCTCAGCCACACTCAAGGTACTAAACGATATCATAACCGCCATCGATAAAAGACAGTAATGTACAGCCGTCTTCATCGACCTTGCCAAGGCTTTCGACTCTGTCAATCACCATATTCTTATCGGCAGACTCGGTAGCCTCGGTTTTTCGGATGACTGCCTTGCCTGGTTCACCAATTACTTTGCAGACAGAGTTCAGTGTGTCAAATCGGAGGGCATGCTGTCCGGTCCTCTGGCAGTCTCTATGGGGGTGCCACAGGGTTCAATTCTCGGGCCGACTCTTTTCTCTGTATACATCAATGATGTTGCTCTTGCTGCGGGCGATTCCCTGATCCACCTCTACGCAGACGACACCATTCTATATACTTTCGGCCCGTCATTGGACACTGTGCTATCTAACCTCCAAACAAGCTTCAATGCCAGACAACACTCCTTCCGTGGCCTCCGACTGCTCTTAAACGCTAGTAAAACCAAATGCATGCTTTTCAACCGATCGCTGCCTGCACCCGCATGACCGCCTAGCATCACCACCCTGGATGGTTCCGACCTAGAATATGTGGACATCTATAAGTACCTAGGTGTCTGGCTAGACTGCAAACTCTCCTTCCAGACTCATATCAAACATCTCCAATCGAAAATCAAATCAAGAGTCGGCTTTCTATTCCGCAACAAAGCCTCCTTCACTCACGCCGCCAAGCTTACCCTAGTAAAACTGACTATCCTACCGATCCTCGACTTCGGCGATGTCATCTACAAAATGGCTTCCAACACTCTACTCAGCAAACTGGATGCAGTCTATCACAGTGCCATCCGTTTTGTCACTAAAGCACCTTATACCACCCACCACTGCGACTTGTATGCTCTTGTCGGCTGGCCCTCGCTACATATTCGTCGCCAGACCCACTGGCTCCAGGTCATCTACAAGTCCATGCTAGGTAAAGCTCCGCCTTATCTCAGCTCACTGGTCACGATGGCAACACCCATCCGTAGCACGCGCTCCAGCAGGTGTATCTCACTGATCATCCCTAAAGCCAACACCTCATTTGGCCGCCTTTCGTTCCAGTACTCTGCTGCCTGTGACTGGAACGAATTGCAAAAATCGCTGAAGTTGGAGACTTTTATCTCCCTCACCAACTTCAAACATCAGCTATCTGAGCAGCTAACCGATCGCTGCAGCTGTACATAGTCTATTGGTAAATAGCCCACCCATTTTCACCTACCTCATCCCCATACTGTTTTTATTTATTTACTTTTCTGCTCTTTTGCACACCAAAATCTCTACCTGTACATGACCATCTGATCATTTATCACTCCAGTGTTAATCTGCAAAATTGTAATTATTCGCCTACCTCATGCCTTTTGCACACATTGTATATAGACTCCCCCTTTGTTTTCTACTGTGTTATTGACTTGTTAATTGTTTACTCCATGTGTAACTGTGTTGTCTGCTCATACTGCTATGCTTTATCTTGGCCAGGTCGCAGTTGCAAATTAGAACTTGTTCTCAACTAGCCTACCTGGTTAAATAAAGGTGAAATAAAATTTTAAATTTTAAAAAAAAAGAAGTAACCGGAAGGTTGCAAGTTCAAATCCCCGAGCTGACAAGGTACAGATCTGTCGTTCTGCCCCTGAACAGGCAGTTAACCCACTGTTCCTAGGCCGTCATTGAAAATAAGAATTTGTTCTTAACTGACTTGCATAGTTAAATAAAGGTAAAATAAAAAAATGACTATCTCATCTCTGTACCCCACACATACAATTATCTGTAAGGTCCCTCAGTCAAGCAGTACATTTCAAACACAGATTCAACTCCAAAGACCAGGGAGGTTTTGCCATGGCTCGCAAAGAAGGGCACCAATAGGGCACCAATGGGTAAAAAAAGCAAACATTGAATATCCCTTTGAGCATGGTGAAGTTACTACAAAGATACAGGCGTCCTTCCTAACTCATTTGCCGGAGAGGAAGGAAACTGCTTAGGGATTTCACCATGAGGCCAACAGTGACTTTCAAACAGTTACAGAGTTTAATATTGTGGATACTCCACAATATTAACCTAAATGACAGAGTGATAAGAAGGAAGCCTGTACCGAATACAAATATTGCAAAACATGCATGCTGTTTGCAATAAGGCACTAAAATAAAACTGCAAAAAATTAAGAAATTAACTTTATGTCCTGAATGCAAAGTGTTATGTTTGGGGCAAACACAACACATCACTGAGTACCACTCTTCATATTTTCAAGCCTGGTGATATCTGCATCTTGTTATGGGTGTGCTTGTCATCGGCAAGAACTAGAGAGTTTTGTTAGGATAAAGAACTGAATAGAGCTAAGCACAGGAAAAATCCTACAGGAAGATCTGGTTCAGTCTGCTTTCCAACAGATATGGAGAGAAATTCACCTTTCAGCAGGACAATAACCTAAAACACAAGGCCAAATATACCAAGACGACATTGAATGTTCCTGAGTGGCCTAGTTACAGTTTTTACTTAATTCGGCTTGAAAATCTATGGCAAGACTTCAAATTGTCTGTATAGTAACGATCAACAACCAATTTGACAGAGCTTGAAGAATTAAAAAAAAGATGTATTAGTGTTTTAATTTTTCATGATATTGTTTACAAATGTTAGAATTTCTCTTCCACTTTGAGATTAGAGTTTTTTGTGTAGATCTTTGACAACAAATGACAATTAAATCAATGTTAATCCTACCCTGTAACACAACATTTTATGGAATAAGTCAAGGGGTGTGAATACTTTCTGATGGCACTGTAAATCTTACTCATTATTCTCAAAATTGAGCGAATTTCTTCAGACGGAAAAGATAACAGATTGTTTTTATTGTACAATCTCAGACCTCCCTCTTGCTGATATTTTCTCATATATAACTCTAAATGAGTGGTCCTCAATGTTGCACTGCACATAATGGCCTACAAGCAATATTGTTACGTGTAATAACGCATTGTTGTTGTTTTTTTGCCATGATCTTTTGGAATGAGGGTATCATGAATTGATCTTTCAAAGTGACGTGGATGTCTTTCAGTTCTCAAATAAAAACAGACCAACTCAATAGGATTTAGAGGCTGTGTGAACGTATAATAATTCTGGTGCCATGATAAGAATAATCCAGGCTGATTTAACCTAATTACATATTTGGACATAAACAGAGCTGTTTTTGAGATCTATTTTCTTTCTGTTGCAGCTGAACTGGTGCAAGGATACGGATACCGGGCCCAGCGCAAATTCTCAGAAGACATCGACTGGTCCTATGCGGGTAAGTGTGTAGGGGACCAGACGAGTTTGGTTAAATGTTCTACGTCTATCTCAGTAGCATACAATGGGATAAATGATTGATATATGGAAGCTAAGTGATTTTGAAGCATTATAATACCAAAGACCAGTTGGAAGTGTTACCCTGTAGATTGAACGGGTTCCTCACTAGCCGTGAATCCACAAGGTGGTCAGGAGTGGAGTGGTACTCTGGCGGAGACAAGACTTTGATGTCTGCTGGACTGCCACAATGTGTCCTCAAAGCTCCTCTTATGAGATGTGTGTGTGTGTGTGTGTGTGTGTGTGTGTGTGTGTGTGTGTGTGTGTGTGTGTGTGTGTGTGTGTGTGTGTGTGTGTGTGTGTGTGTGTGTGTGAATGCGTGCACCCGTGGGTGTGCAGGTGCGCGGGCACACAGTGAGTCAGTATGTGATCGATAAGTAGTGTGCGTCAAATAGATGACTGGGAAACGCTAGTATTTTGAGCTGGTAGTGACAGACTAGTAGTTGCTTGTGACTCGTGTACCGTGTGTGCGCGTGTAATGTGCGCGTGTAATGTGCGTAATGTAAGAACAGATAACCACAGAGACGGTCTAGTCTGTGCATGTGTAAAATATCAGAAGGGATTAACTTTGTCATTATCGGTTTGACTCATCCTTTAACAGAGCTGTTATGGTTTCCAATAAACCTATTAGGCTAGACTGGTCTTGCCTAAGACTAGACTGTTCTGACTGGTTAGAGAAAAATGGAGTAGCCTAGTCATGAAGCTTGTTCTCTTCACGAAGCTTGTACCTTGGAGTAGACTGGGATTTTCTTAGGAATGGCCACGCCGGGCATCTCTATATCAGCCATTTTTTGAGAGGAAGAACAAAGGTGTGTGTGCATGTGCGGCAGACATCAAAAGAGTAGACCATTTGGAGAATAATTTGGCAATAATTTGGCAATAATTCTGTTTACAATGCAGGTCATAATGAATAGCTTGGTTTCATGAATATCTTCTGAAACGGGGACGCCAAAGAGCCCTGGGACGTAATGTCCTATTTGAAAATATAATTTGAGAAAACATTCACGCATTCTCCCTCCTTCTCTTGAAGATCATCTGAACCCATTCCAATTTCCCCCCATGGTCCCATTTTGAGATTTGCATTTGAATACGTATCCCCTTAGAAATTCATTTGATCTTCATGAATTCGCCTGACGTTTGGCATTGTGTGTGGAGAGAGATCAACAAGGAAATGGATTGGTTATCATTGGAGGTCATTTGGAGCCTTGTTCCTATAGTAAATGGCATGGCCTTCTCTCTCTCCTTTACTCAATAACCACAGGTTCGGGGAAAGAGCACACAAGTTTCAACTGAAATGTTTTCAGTTAAGAATTGATGGGGAGATGAGAAAGGAAGACTTATTTACACCGAGGTTCAAGTTCAGAATATGGCCCGCAATCTCTTTTCAACTAATGTTGACAACATCCAAATATACACAATATTGTAACACAAGCTGTTAAACAGTGCAAGAGCTGCAGTGTATTGGCGTAGCCTCATTTGACAGAGGGTTACACACACACACACATACACAATACACCCCACCGCACACACACAAAACACTAGGGACTCTCTTCTCAGGGACTATTCCTTTATTTCTTTTTTCAGGCATGGAGAATTCCCTGGTGGTGAGAGAATTCCCTGTGTTAAGCTCTGGGACCCATATTTGGAAAGTAGGGCACATTCAGCTCCTGGTTTGGAGCGGCTGTTTAGCCTAGCTTGTCTGATCTGTGTGGGATGAGACATGACATGGGTTATGACTAGCCAATACGACATAGAATGTATGATGTGTGGCAAAATGTGTGTATTTCTCTTCAATTCAACATTGACTTTGATACAGTTTGTATTATTAGCATGTTTATATTTTATACAGTTGTCAAAGTCAGTAATAGAGCATATTCTACAAAATAGATGCATCATTTGGCATGGAAATGTACCATACATATTTACAATGACCCTCAGGCTGTAGCACACAATAATCACCCCCACCACCCATATCTCTCTGTCAATCTTTGCTTTCACTAGACATGACAAGAAAAAATATATTATCTTTCCCTCCTTGCACCCCTCTCTCCACCCCTTGCTGTCTTTGTGTTCTCTCTCTCTCTCTCTCTCTCTCTCTCTCTCTCTCTCTCTCTCTCACACACACTCCCCCTATTCTTCCCACTGTCTAGTCTACTCCTACCCCTTTCCCAAAGCTCTCTCTCTGTCTTCCCTTTGCTCCCTCTCTATCTCTTTACCACACCTCCTACCCATACCTCCCCTTTCGCCTCGGTCGGCGTCACAACAAACTGAATCTGGGTGACACATGGGGAGACTGGCACAACAATGGGGACATTATTGGGTGAGGGCACAGACATGTGGGCACAGGCAGCCAGGCGGGGGGACAACCTGTATTCCGACTGCCAATGCCACCCTAACATGCCCCTGTCCCTCCCCAACTTCCCTGTCCTCAATAACCTTCCCCATCTATAGGCCTATTGTATAACTAGCATAAACAGAAAGTTTCTGTTGGAGGCTTGAAGATATATATTACATCCCCCATACACACACAGACAAACACACACACATACACTACATTGCTTATTAATATTGCAATGACTATTTTGTTCAGGCACAATATAGAAGCTAATGAGAGTTAAAGAATCATTCTGCATGGTGAGCCCTCCCAGCCAAAGGGCTTGGAGTGGTGATTTGTGGTGTGTGCTTGTTTGTGATAATGCAGGTTTGTGTGTGTGTGTGTGTGTGTGTGTGTGTGTGTGTGTGTGTGTGTGTGTGTGTGTGTGTGTGTGTGTGTGTGTGTGTGTGTGTGTGTGTGTTATTGGATAATCTGCATTGTGTGTATGTGCTATCATGATGCAGGTGTGTGTGTGCTTCCATTTGATCATCTGCATGTGTGTGTATGCTCTTGCGGTTGTGTGTGTGGAAGGGATTCTCTTTTGCTGTGCATGCCTATTGAGCGACGCATCCCTTCAGCCCTGATCTTTCTTATCCTAAAACCATAATAGACAGGCTCCTCTGACATACCTTTATGTGGATACGAACACTGTACAGTACCGTCATTATCACCGCTAAATGAACGGTCTATTACCTCTCTTAGAAAGGGAAGAACGGTATCTTTACCAAGCATTTATCCTAATTCATCTGAGCTCAATTTGGAGTGTCATAGCAAAGCATAGTATAGCAAATACTTATGTAAATGAGCTATTTCTGTATTTAATTTTCAGTACATTTGCAAAAGATTCTAAAAACATGTTTTCACTTTGGATTTACAATTCTTCCAATGCACCAGATTATGTTTTGCACGCGCCCAAAAACACACTAATAACAATATTATCATGTGAAATATTATTACACACACATACAGGTAGCTACTAAAATAAAGGAAACACCAACATTAAAGTTCTTAATAATAGAGCGGTGGGCCATCACGAGCCACCAGGACAGCCTCAATGCGCCTTGTCATAGATTTTTACAAGTGTCTGAAACTCTATTGGAGGATTCGACACCATTCTTCCATGAAAAATGCTGCTTTGAGACCCCTCAAATTCACTGATTAATCTCTTCTAGCCATAGTAGGCAACTGGGCATTTTTATACATGGCCCTAAGCATGATGTGATGTTAATTGGTTAATTAACTCAGGAACCAGTACCACACCTGTGTGGAAGCACCTGCTTTCAATATATATGTTGTATCCCTCATTTAGGAGGTTCCCTTTATTTTGGCATTTACCTGCATATAATAAATACGGTTCTAACGGAATTTTCATATCAACAATTGAAATGACTGAAAAATGTAGATCAAAACATCAAAAAAGTGAAAATGAAATTCTAGCTTGATAAATCATTCAAAGGGATTTTGTCCATTTTCATGTTTGTTCAACGGTAGCCTAACCCGCAAAAACGCTACCTAGCAAAAAAAAAATTGTACAAATTGATACTTGAGGTCAAAGTATAATATTGCAATATGTAACTGTATCTATTTTATGAAATTGGCTGACTGGAACAAATGAAGCTAAGCAAAGCAGCGCTGACCCTGTCGATTAGCAGTGACTGGAATCATGAATACCCAGGTGCCTTTCCTGAGGTTTTGTTGCAGTTTTAGCGAATGTTGAGAATTTGAGCATAAAAAGCATCAGAACTATTTAGAAAAAATCATTAGATAACAAAGATTTTTAAATTTGGCTTTTCACAACAGCTTATTTATACGATTATCACGGGGTAAGCACACCAGCAGCTACAATTGCCCATAACAGATAGATGATGAAGAATATACTGTTGCATCATATCCCCTCTGCTGTGTGTGTGGAGCCATTGACATGCTAATGAGCTGACCCAGAACTCAGAATGACCTCATTCAGCCTCATTGTCTTCTGGCTCAGATGGGTCTCTACAGTATTTGGGCCCCAGGACTAAAATTCAGTTAGAAATTGTAACGAGTAATAGTAGTAGTAGTAGTAGTAGTATGTGTGTGTGTGTGTGTGTATCTACATGCTCACAGTATATAGCCTAAGCAATGCATATCAAATATATCTGCTGGAAACTTCAAGGCAAGTGAAAAATAAGCACTACCCATACTCACTGTCACTGATGTTTTAGCCAGCTTTTGTTGTTGTCTATGTCATATGAGACAGGTGTTGGCTAAAACAGAAACAGACTGGCAACCAGGTTTGATAGGATGAGTTAGGTTACAAAACTCAGGAAGGCAATTTAGGTCTCCCATGCGACCAATACTCTGAAAATGATACTGCCAGTCCCTTAGTTGACTCCAGTTAAACTGGAAAATGTACAGCAATGAATGAGCTGGAGCAAATGTTGGAATGAAAGCATGACATTAAATTGTTCTATTGTGTGGAATAGGCACATCAGCTCCATGCACATCCCCATATCAACCCTTTGCCATAAGCACTTCATGTAGATATGACTTGATTGAACTACTCATCATATCACCCAACCCATGATTACAAAAAAAAATGATACCGGTAACCGATATTTAAAATTTTAGCTGCCTTTTAACTGCCATTCTAGTACAGTTAAATAGTTAACACACACACATGGACACTATCAGGTCACAAGGCGAGACCCAGATGCAGACACAGGAGGCAGATGGTTGGAGTCTTAGATGTTTATTGATCCAAATAGGGGAAGGCAAGAGAATGGTCGTGGACAGGCAAAAGGTCAAAACCAGTTCAGAGTCCAGGAGGTGCAGAGTGGCAGTCAGGCTCGAGGTCAAGGCAGGCAGAATGGTCAGGCAGGCGGGTAAAGAGTCCAGAAACAGGCAAGGGTCAAAACCGGGAGGACAAGCAAAAAGAAAATAGAGAAGGCAGGAGCACGGGAAAAACATGCTGGTTGACTTGGACATACAAGACAAACTGGCACAGAGAGACAGGAAACACAGGGATAAATACACTGGGGAAGACAATGACACCTGGAGGGGGTGGAGACAATAACAAGGATAGGTGAAACAGATCAGGGTGTTACAGTACCCCCCCCCCACCTGGGCGCATACCTGGCTGACCGGGGTGCCGGCGGTGAAAATCGGCGATGAGGGCCGGGTCCAAGATGTCTTTAATAGGGACCCAGCACCTCTCCTCCGGGCCATAACCCTCCCAGTCAACCAGGTACTGGAAACCCCTGCCCCCTGGTCGAACCCTCAGGAGGCGTCTCACCGTATACACTGGCTGGCTATCGATGACCCGGGGGGAGGGATGGGCCTAGAAACAGAAGACAAAGGACTGTGAGACGCAGGTTTAATCCTAGACACATGGAAGGTAGGGTGAATACGGAGGGCACAGGGTAACACAAGAAGGACAGCAGTGGAACTAAGGACAGCAGTGGAAAAGGACCAATGAAACTTGGGACAGTTTGTGGGACTCCACCCGAAGGGGCAGGTCCCGAGTGGAAAGCCATATCCTCTGCCCAATGTGGTAGTGGGAAGCTGGGGTCTGACGGCGGTCCGCTTGTCGACGATACCTGGAGTTGGTCTTGAGAATTGCCGCCCGAGCTCTTCTTCAGGTACATCGACAGCGGTGGACAAACATCTGGGCCGAGGGTACGCTGCTCTTGTTCCCGGGAAGAGTGGAGGATGATACCCAAAATTACTGTGTAACTCATGTAGGGCAACATCTGACAAATAGCTCACTTGGTAGTGTGTACCGTTGCTCGACCAGTCGGCGAAAGCCAACATCACCCATGACAGAGAACGGTTGATTGTCAAGGGCAATGAATTCCATTATCTTGACTTTAATGGATTTCGCCTTTGAGTTGTCTTGCTGAAATGTTCTTACTCTTTCAAATGACTGCTCGACTTGTTGACTGCTTGATCCACACAGCAGACATTGTGGGCGTAATTACGTCATACCTACATTATATAGGTATGCACGGTAGCTTTGAAATAAGTTTTTAACCTCTCTAGGGTATGTGGGACGCTAGCATCTGGCCAACATCCAGTGAGATTGCAGAGCGCAAATACAGAAATACTCATTCATATAAATTCAGAAAACAAAACATATTTTACAAAGGTTTAAAGATTAACTTGTTGTGAATCCAACCACAGTGTCAGATTTTAAAATGCTTTATGGCGAAAGCATACCTTATTATTTGAGAACATAGCCCAGTTGACAAATTATTACAAACAGTAACCAGCCAAGCAGAAGCGTTACAAAACTCAGAAATAGAGATAAAATGAATCCCTTACCTTTGATGATCTTCATATGGTGGCACTCAGAAGACATTCATTTACTCAATAAATGTTCCTTTTGTTCGATAAAGTCTCTTTATATCCAAAAACCTCAGTTTTGTTTGCGCATTTTCTTCAGTAATCAGGCTCAAACGCAGTCAAAACAGGCAGACAAAAAATCCAAATTGTATCCGTAAATTTCATAGAAACATGTCAAACGATGTTTATATTCAACCCTCAGGTTGTTTTTAGTCTAAATGATCTATAATATTTCAACCGGACAATAACGTCGTCAATATAAAAGGTAAATAAGAAATGCACTCTCTCAGGATTGTGCATGAAAAACCTCTGTGACACGGCAGGGTCCACTCATTCAGACTTGTCTCATTTATAAGAATACAAGCCTGAAACAATTTCTAAAGACTGTTGACATCTAGTGGAAGGCATGGGAACTGCAAATTGAGTCCTAAGTCAATGGATACTGTAATGGCATTGAATAGAAAACTACAAAACCAAATGTAAAAAAAACTTCCTGAATGGATTTTTCTCAGGGTTTTGCCTGCCAAATCAGTTTTGTTATACTCACAGACACTATTTTAACAGTTTTGGAAACGGTAGAGTGTTTTCTATCCAAATCTACCAGTTATATGCATATCATATCTTCTTGGCCCGAGTAGCAGGCCGTTTAATTTGGGCATGCTTTTCATCCAAAATTCCGAATGCTGCCCCCTACCCTAGAGAGGTTAACATACCGATGTTGGCATTTTTAGCTAATATGTTCATTGATATATCGTGCACCCCTAGGTATTAGTGCTGGGATAAAAAAATATATATATTTATCACACCATGGAGATCCCCCAGGAAAGGCTTGAGAAATTCCACAGTTCTGCATGTTACACCCCAGTGATAACCTGTCAAAGCAGACACACCTGAAGGTGATTAGCACGTTAGCTCCCCACAGGATCACACCTGCAATCAGTTGGTCACTAATTAGAGAGGAAGAAACCAGAGTACACTTCCGGGAAAAGGGAAAACAACTGAGTTGTGTTTTGAAATGGAAAACGGCAAATTAATGTAGCTGACGCACCACCAATATGTTAGCTGTCTACCTCTACCATGCAATAAACACATTCAAACTCTCTTTTGGCAGGGACTCTCAACCAAAACAACTGGGCCAAGAAGTACCCATCATGTAACAATGCCAGACAGTCGCCCATCAACATCGAGGAGGAGCTGACACAGGTCAAAGTTCAGTTCCAAAAGCTGAAGTTCGAGGGCTGGGAGGAAGCGATGTCTGATGGGACCACCATCAAGAATGACGGCAAGACAGGTATGCGCTCTCACGTCCCCATAAGTCGTCACCATAAAAAACAGCATTACAGCAGCCAGCAATGAAACTGTAAAGCCAAAGTAATACAGTAAAACAGTCCTATCTGCAACCAGCCATTCAGTCACCTATTCAGTATCCACTGCCTGTGGGTAGAAACTGCCTCAGAGCCTTGTGGTCTGGGTTTTAATACTACGGTGTCGTAGTAGAAGGAGGAGGTGGAGAAGAAGAAGGGTGGAAGGAGGAATGCAATACAATATGATGATGTGGAAATGATTATATATGGTTAGATACTGAAAGATTGGGCATTGTTATAATGTATACTTATGGCACTTTTAAAGCCGATGGATGTGTGTGTGTGTACGTGACTTTTCGTGATTTCACTTGGAAAGCTTCAGGCCACATCAATATAGTGTGTGTGTGAGTGAATGTGTGGGTTGTTTAATGGGGTCAACTAACACCCTCTGTGTGTTCTCTCCAGTGGCGGTGAACCCAGAGGGGGACTTCTATGTGAGTGGAGGGGGACTGAGGGGCAGGTTTAAGGTGGGAAGAATCACCTTCCACTGGGGACGCTGCAACGCCTCCTCAGAGGGCTCCGAACACAGCCTCAACGGGGTGAAGTACCCCCTTGAGGTAAGACCTGACATTCGCCCATTATAACTATGACAGAGTATAACCTTGTTATAACCTCCATATGACAGAGTATGACCTCATTGTAACCTCCCAAGTAGGGCTTTCTAATTTTTGACTGTTTGGCTGTATTTGACAGTATTTATCTCTTTGACACTTACCAACTAACGGGTGTGATCATTCTACAGTGTTCCCTGCAGTGTACACTCAAACCGAATAAGTGCTTGGGCTCTCTTCGAAGAGAGATTGTTCGGCTCAGTAAAGCCTCAAACGTCCGCAACAGTGAAATGGACTACTACTGTAAGAGTTCATGAGGAGGCGGTACACACCTCAATTCAAACTGTTGTTAGAAAATGCAAACGTTGATACATAGCCTATAGATAATTAGCTGGCAGAATGTCTTGGTTTGAGGGCAGTGCGGGTTAACTGTCCTGTTGCGTAACAATCACATTTTTGAACAGTGCATTCAGACACCACTCGCATAAAAAAAAAAACTCACATTGGGGCGAACATTAGAGATATTTGGAACAAACACGATGAAACGGTTAAGTTTATGAAAAGTTCTAAACATGTTTTATGCGTTGTACATGACCGTAGGAATTCTAAGTGGTTTTAATGGGCTTTCTCCATTCTGATGGTTTTATACTCAACCAAACTAGGACAAAATTGACTGTGAAGTAGTCCGATCAGTTTAGCATTGTATCAAAATATCGCTATAGACAGTATTGTTCAAATCCAAACCGGTATGTGGATCCATGCCAGTATACCTTAAAATAGGATATAGCACTCAGCCCTACTCTCAAGGACAGTACAAGGGATATCAACCATCTCCTGTACCTTGTATCTGTCTGTTCCAGATGCAGATCTACTGTTATGAAGCGCATCGCTTTGAGTCCTTAGACTACGCCATCAAGGACGGGGGCAGGATCACAGCTCTCTCTGTGCTGTTTGAGGTGGGCGTGAGTGTGTGGTCATTTTCTGCCTGTGTCTGTATCATTGGTGTAAAGTACTTAAATAAACATACTAATACATACTACTTAAGTCGTTTTTAGGGGTATCTGTACTTTACTACTTCTATTTTTGACAACTTTTACTTTAACTTCACTACATTCCTAAAGAAAATAAGGTACTTTTTACTCCATACATTTTCCCTGACACCCAAAAGTACTCGTTACATTTTGAATGCTTAGCAGAACAGGAAAGTGGTCCAATTCACACACTTATCAAGAGAACATCCCTACTGCCTCTGATCTGGTGGATTCACTAAACACAAATGCTTAGTTTGTAAATGATGTCTGAGTGTTGAAGGGTGCCCCTGGCGATCTGTAAATAAAATAAAAACAAGAAAATGGTGCTGTCTGGTTTGCTTAATATAACAAATTTGAAATGATGTATACTTTTACTTTCTAAGTATATTTTAGCAGGTATGTTTACTTTTGATACTTAAGTATATTTAAAACCAAATCATTTTAGACTTACTCAAGTAGTATTTTATTGGGTGACTTTCACTTTTATTTGAGTCACTTTCTATTAAGGTATCTTTACTTTTACTCAAGTATGACAGTGGGTACTTTTTTATACCATTGGTCTGTATGCTTTGACCTACTATGGCCACAGTACCGACCTACCTGTGTGTTCAGGTAGGTAGGTACTGTAGATTGGGGGGAGTGGGTGTCCTTGACAGGTATGTCATCTGACACTGACAGGAAGCGGAGTGTGCTGATGGATTTGATTTTGTGCAGGTGTGCATGTGTTTGTGACCTGTGTCAAGAGTGTTTGATGGATCATTTTGCATCCATACCAGCAATGATTTTCATAGTCGATGAGGGATGACTTACTGTGTCTACATAACTAGTCTGAACAGTACCTCTACTGAATAAACAGCCTGGCAGTAACTGACAGTGTAGAATACCAGCAGCTCAATACCATGTATGTGAGCGTGTGTGTGTTTATTGAGGAGATTAGCCCACACATTTTAGGCTACACTCCGCTGCCCACCTGGGAAATCAAAGGGGACAGAAGAATGGAACGGATTACTCTCTACAGCATCAGACTGAGCAGAGATTAGACATGCCACAGTACATAGACGGTCAGCTGTGGAATATCACGTCTCAAGCTATTAGCTTAACATCAGTGTTGGCTTTAGCTTAGCATCAGTGTTGGCTTTAGCTTAGCATCAGTGTTAGCTTCAGCTAAGCGGGTCACAGCTTTAAAGGGGCATTCAGCAGTTCAAACAATAACAAAGTGATCTCCATGCCTTTGTTTCAGTAAAAAACTGAGGGATGGGGCTGGAGAAATGTAAGCATTCTCAAATTCATTGACAGCTATGTATACAAGAACTGACCGTCCATTATAACAACATTATAGTTTTAGCAATTATTTTGAGGCTGCATGGTGTTTATTTACATTTACTTTGTTTACAAACAATGTAGTTAAACAAGGTTATGTTTTTGGGTTCTGATTGGGTACGACAGTTGAAATGAGATCATGAGGCGTTATATCATACGTTATATTCTTCAAGAATCAATGGCTACATCATTATTCATTTATTTTTCTATTGTGTTATTGACTGTACGTTTGTTTATGTGTAACTCTGTGTTGTTTTTGTCGCACTGCTTTGCTTTATCTTGGCCAGGTCGCAGTTGTAAATGAGAACTTGTTCTCAACTGGCCTACCTGGTTAAATAAAGTATAACATAAATACATGTATGTCCCAAAATGGATGTAGCAACTGCAGATTGCCTCTTTAAAGCAGCCCAAGAAATTTAGGGACACAAAAAGGTAAGGGGAAGGAGATGAGTAGAAAAAGCTACTGTAGACTTTTGAGATGCCTGACTAACCTACTGCCTTTCCCTCTTTACAGACTAGCATCGAAGACAATGACAACTACATAGCCATTATCGATGGAATCAACAGTGTCAGTCGATTCGGTATGTCAACCTGACTTAACCCTAATAACTCTAATCTCAACCAATCAACTTCTTTTTACTCAACTGCTGTAAGCACAACCATAATTATCTCCCTTGCATTTCTTTATTGATGTATTACTGCACAGCTATGTTCCTAAGTTTCAGTACATGTCTGTTGTACAGTAGATAGTTAATGCTAATGGAGGTTGAAGTTTTCAATGCAGGTAGGCATTACAGAGTGCGTGAACTCATGTCATGTCAATTCAAAGGCCACTATCCCCCACAATCACACACCCCCTACCTCACTGTGCCTTAATGTAACCCACAGGCACGCCCTAATGCATAAACACACACACACTGTTTTCTTATATATTCATCTTCTGTTGTTCATCCTCTATTGTTTAACCTCTATCATTCATACTCCATCGTTCATCCTCTATCATTTATCCTCTATTGTTTACCCTCTATCGTTTATCCTCTATCGTTTATCCTTTACCGTTTGTCCTCTTTCGTTTATCATCGGTCGTTTATCTTCTATCTTTTATCCTCTATCATTTCTCCTCTGTTGTTTATCCTCTATCGTTTATCCTTTATAATCTATCGTTCATCTTCGATCATTCATTCTCTAACATTTATCCTCAATCGTTTATCCTCTATCGTTCATTCTCTATCGTTTATTCTCTATCCTTTATCGTTCATACTCTATTGTTTATCCTCTATGGTTTATCCTCTGTCCTCTATTGCTCATCCTCTATTGTTTATCCTCTATCGTTTATCCTCTATCGTTTATCCTCTATCGTTTATCATCTATTGTTTATCCTCTATATCATCTATCCTCTATCAATCATTCTCTATCGCTCATCGTTTATACTCTATTGTTTATTCTCTGTCATTTATCCTTTTTTGTTTATTCTCTATCGTTCATCCTCTATCGTTTATCCTCTATCGTTTATCCTCTATGGTTCATCCTCTATGGTTCATCCTCTATCAATCATTCTCTATCGCTCATCCTCTATCGTTTATACTCTATTGTTTATTCTCTGTCATTTATCCTTTTTTGTTTATTCTCTATTGTTTATCCTATATTGTTTATACTCTATTGTTTATTCTCTGTCATTTATCCTTTTTTGTTTATCCTCTATCGTTCATTCTCTATCGTTTATCCTATATCGGTTATCCTCTATCGGTTATCATCTATCGTTCAGCCTTCATCGTTCATACTCTATTGGTTATCCTCTATCGTTCATGCTGTATTGTTTATCCTCTATCATTTAACCTCTAATGTTTATTCTCTATCATTTATCCTCTATTGTTTATCCTCTATCGTTCATTGTCTATCGTTTATCCTCTATCCTCTATCGGTTATCCTTTATCGATTATCATCTATTTTTCAGCCTCCATCATTCATACTCTATTGGCTATCCTCTATCGGTTATCCTATATCGTTCATACTCTATCATTCATACTCCATCGTTTATCGTGTATTGGTTATCCTCTATTGGTTATCCTGTATCGGTTCATCTCTATCGTCTGTCATTCTCTCTTCCTTTTGATCTGTTCCTCTATTTCACTTTTGCCTCTCTGTCTGCGTTCCCTACACTTTCCCCCTGTCTAGGTAAGAGTGGGAGGGTGGGTCCCTTCTCTCTCCGGGGCCTCCTGCCCAACTCCACAGAGAAGTACTTCATCTACAACGGCTCCCTCACCACCCCACCCTGCACTGAGACCGTGGAGTGGATCGTCTTCAAGAACACTGTGGCCATCTCCGACACGCAGGTGGGTCTGTGTGAGTGTGTCCATGTACGGTTGAAGTTTGAAGTTTACATACACATAGGTTGGAGTCATTAAAACTTGTTTTTCAACCATTCCACAAATTTCTTGTTAACAAGCTATAGTTTTGGCAAGTCGGTTAGGACAACTTCTTTGTGCATGACACAAGTAATGTTTCCAACAATTGTTTACAGACAGATGATTTCACATATAATCAACTGTCTCACAATTCCAGTGGGTCAGAAGTTTACATACACTAAGTTGACTGTGCCTTTAAACAGCTTGGAAAATTCCAGAAAATGATGTCATGGCTTTAGAAGTTTCTGATAGACCAATTGACATCATTTGAGTCAATTGGAGGTGTACCTGTGAATGTATTTCAAGGCCTACCTTCAAACCCAGTGCCTCTTTGCTTGACATCATGGAAAAATCTACAGAAATCAGGCAAGTCCTCAGAAAATAAATTCTACACCTCCACAAGTCTGGTTCATCCTTGGGAGCAATTTTCAAACGCCTGAAGGTACCATGTTCATCTGTACAAGCAATAGTATGCAAGTATAAACACCATGGGACCACGCAGCCGTCATACCGCTCAGGAAGGAGAATCATTTTGTTTCCTAGAGATGAACGTACTTTGGTGCGAAAGGTGCAAATCAATCCCAGAACAACAGCAAAGGACCTTGTGAAGATGCTGGAGGAAACAGGTACAAAAGTATCTAAATCCACAGTAAAACGAGTCCTATATCGACATAGCCTGATTGGCCGCTCAGCAAGGAAGAAGCCACTGCTCCAAAACTGCCATAAAAAAGCCAGACTACGGTTTGTAACTGCACATGGGGACAAAGATCGTACTTTTTGTCCTCTGGTCTGATGAAACAAAAATAGAACGGTTTGGCCATAATGACATATCGTTATGTTTGGACGAAAAAGGGGGAGGCTTGCAAGCCGAAGATCACCATCCAAACCGTGAAGCACGGGGGTGGCAGCATTATGTTGTTGGGCTGCTTTGCTGCAGGAGGGACTGGTGTACTTCACAAAATAGATGGCATCATGAGGCGGGAAAATTATGTGGACATATTGAAGCAACATCTCAAGACCACAGTCAGGAAGTTAAAGCTTGGTCGCAAATGGGTCTTCCAAATGGACAATGACTCCAAGCATACTTTCAAAGTTCTGGCAAAATGGCTTAAGGACAACAAAGTCAAGGTATTGGAGTGGCCATCACAAAGCCCTGACCTCAATCCTATAGAACATTTGTTGGCAGAACTGAAAAAGTGTGTGTGAGCAAGGAGGTCTACCAACCTGACTCAGTTACACCAGCTTTGTCAGGAGGAATGGGCCAAAATTCACCCAAATTATTGTGGGAAGCTTGTGGAAGGCTACCCGAAAACATTTGACCCAAGTTAAACAATTTAAAGGCAATGCTACCAAATACCAATTGAGTGTATGTAAACTTCTGACCCACTGGGAATGTGATGACTGTCCTAAGACAGGGAATTTTTTACAAGGATTAAATGTCAGGAATTGTGAAAAACTGAGTTTAAATGTATTTGACTAAGGTGTATGTAAGCCTCTGACTTCAACTGAACACCTGTGTGTGCATTTATGAAATCAGAGAGTGTGTGGAAATGTTGTTTTTGTCAGTACAGAAGAAGAGATAGCGTGAGCAACAGGAAGAGGGGGAGTGGGAATTGACAGATGTCTTTAAGAGTGTGAATGGGTTGGGTGGGACCTTAACATACACTCCTTCATCTGTATAGATAAAAGGCATTGCACAAGGTTGTTTTCACAAGTCACTTCTAAACTGTTTCATTATGCCGGCGCCTGTGTCTTTTTGTTTTTGTGTCGGACTTTGTGCCAGACCTCTGCTTTTGATTTATGTCTGCATTCATAATTGATTGTGTGTGTGTGTGTGTGTGTGTGTGTGTGTGTGTGTGTGTGTGTGTGTGTGTGTGTGTGTGTGTGTGTGTGTGTGTCAGCACCATGCGTTTCAGTTTAAGCAGAGTAAAGGCCTCTGTGTGCCTTTATTTGTTTGTTTTAATTACAGCTTTTATATACCTGTCAATCACAAATACCCCGAGGGTAACAGGGAAGACATACACGCACTCACACTCCTTTTAAGTCTTTAACTGTTGACATCCTGTTGTCTGACACACACCCTCTTTCCATTTAAACTGGCTTTCAGTCTGCCCGTTTTCGGGTTTCTGTATGGTATGGTAATGTCACGTCTCAAGTTTCAAAACATTTTGAAAGGCCATTTTGGGAGAATTGTTCCTCTATTGTGTAGCTTGGTAGCTTTTCAAACACTCCCTGGAGGCGTACACTAGCTCTTATGTGATAGAATTACCATATCGCCAGTCGTGCATACAGTAGCCTATATATTCAAACAACGTTATCCACATATTTATTGTTTTGATAACCTTAACTAATAACCAATGCCTGTGCATATGCAAAAGTATTTTTCAAAAGTTGTGCCATAAGAGCGCCATGATCATCATGAATCCTACTGTGTGTTTCTAGACAACACCACACCTATCATTACATTTGTACATACCAATGGCTGTTGCAGAGGCTGCCCGAGTTTTTGGCCCCCGGTCACACTCACAGCCACTCTGGTTGGAATGCTGTGTGAGTCAGAGGACCAGTGTTCTGTACAGTGTTATGCAATCAACTGTAGAAGAGGTGTATAGGACAGGCATCCATGCATGTGTCTAGCATGTGTGTATTTTATTTTACCTTATTTTACCAGTCAATTAAAGAATACATTCGTATTTGCAATGTTCTTATTTACAGAAAGTTATTTTTTGATGGCCTGTGTGTTAGGTTGTGTGACGTCTGAATACTGTATGACCCATAGTTTTGAAGGTCTGTCAGAATGTATCATGATAATAGTAATTAGCTAGTATGTGGGTGGTGCCATCAAGTTAGTGCATTTTGAGAAGATTTCACCTCATTTTAACATTCTGTCATAAAGAAAACATATTCAACTTAACCTCTGCCCACCGAATCCGGTAGCGGGATGAAATTTGAATAAACATACGGTGATCGCTACATAAATAGTCATATTAAACATTCATGAAAATACAAGTGTCTCACATGTTTCGAAAGCCTAGAATCTTGCTAATCCAACTGCGTTGTAAGATTTAAAAAAGGATTTACTGCGAAAGAATACGATGAGATTATCTGAGGATAGAGCCCCATAAAAAACAACTATTTCAACCAGCACAGGCGTAACAAAATCACAAACTGCAATAAATAAAATAAATTGTTTACCTTTGACGATCTTCCTCTGTTTGCAATCCCAGTGCTCATTGTTACACAATGAATGGTCTTTTGTTTGATAAAATAAATTTTTATAGCCTAAAACAAAGCATTTTGTGAACCGCTTGTGTCGTGAATTCCGTCTCATTCCATTTTCGACGACACATTTGAGGTAAATACACACACAAAACGTGACCTTTCCAGTCATGTTTGGTTTCATTGCAATCAACTGGTTTGTTTGTACCACAACCAAACCTGATGGGTCATTTCGCGGGACATATTGACTGAAAGAAACCGATTTGCAGACAACAAGTAATGACATCATTGAGCACCAATGATTTGCCCACTGTTTCGTTGATTGACTGTATTTTAACCCAATGACCACTGATCGTCTTGAAATCTAGCTGGGTAGATAGCCAATGAGCTGAGGTAAACAGCAATATGTAATATTTATGTGTTGGAAGACCAACCCATGTAGTAAACTCCAACGTAAAGAGGTTAATTCGCCATTGACGATTCATACCGGAAGGAGCCACGCATTTTGCGCACAGCATTGTTTTGGTAAAGAGCATATTCAGCTGTTTATATATCAATCAGTATGGCGACTAAGTCAGGGAAAGCTAAATCTAAGTCTAGATATACAGATGTACACACAATTTTAGAAGAAATTGATCGAGGACGATTCATTTAGCGATTCTCAAATGGAGGAATATTTTTTGAATGGAGAGGACATCGTTTTGGACTGGTAAGTTCTTCTCATGCTAATGCCGTTGTTTGAAATTAATAATATAAAATATTATTTGTGAAATGAAATAGCCTATTTGAGGCTGTTGAGGGGAGGGCAGGCCCACAACAATGGCCAAAGTGAAATGGAGACAGTAGATACAGCTGGTCTGTCGTTATATAATAAAGACAGTATATCTAGCTGAAATTTCATAATATAAATGAGACAGTAGATCTAGCAGGTCTATAATAATATATTCAACCTTATGTTCCTTGTACTCTATATATATCTGCTTATTATACCTGTTATTAGGATCTCTTTTAGTCCACATTTGGACTAATCTTCCAAGAGTCCTTAACATTAAAATACAATTTATAATACAAACACACTTTCACATATAACACACTATTACAAACACACATAATACACTAGCATAATGACCCAATAAATACTCAATCTAAAAAAATATTGATTCTTCATCGTAGTCCCACAACATAGTCCCACAACATTTCTATATACTATATTTAAATTGTTTTTAAATAATGTTTAAACTTGTATATTGAAAGGTTTCTAGTTTGCTCAGTTAATTTATTCCATTTCTTTATTGCTCTAAATCGAAATGTTATTTTGCCCATTTCTTTTTTCTGTCTGGATAACGCATAGATGGTGGACAATCTATTCCTAGTATTTACGGAATGTCTGTCTCTTACCAACTGAATACCATTGTGAATAGAACTTGGCCGTTTTAAATGATGTATATTATAAAATAAGATAAGCATGTTTTTTTCAATTATCTTGTCGATTGATTACCAACCAAGTACACTGCGCATGACTGCAACAGAAGAACCATATCTCCGCCTTAAAACAATCCTTGCTGCTTTATTCTGTGCATTCTGCAGCCTCCTAACTTCACTAGATGATGCATTTCCCCAGACCACCGGACAATAGTTCACTTGACTCTCAACCAATGCCTGTGTTATTTGCTGAAGGATTTTCCCTGGTAAATATTTAGCTATCCTTCTGATTATGCATGCTGTTTTAATTTTTTTTATTTTTTTTTACATAGATTAGTTATTTGAGACGACCATGATAAGCAGTTGTCTAGCTGCACTCCCAGTAGTTTGGTTTCTGCCACTTCTTCAATTTGTACTCCTCCCATACTTAATTGTATCCCATGCTGTTTTGGCCTTTTCCTAGTTGAACAGACTGCCCAAATGTATTTCTGAAGGCATGGATGTGCTATGGCACCTGGCATCAGCAGCACCATTTTGTGTAGAGGACTGAGGGTCTTCCAAATATTGAAAGTGTTATTTTGTAAATGTGTATATATATTTTGTTCTCATGTTTTTCCTAAATTTTTTGTTGGGGGGGGGGGGTTAGAATAATATTTTGGTATTTTGTATATAGTTATTTCATTCAAAATGTATAACTTCACCAATTTGGCCACTTGGGTACATTTGGGCTACTTGTGCGGGACACCTGGGTAACTTCATGATAAATGTCATGTAAGCACACACATTTTGGAAGTTATCATTCTGAAACTTTGCACAAGTACTGTTGCCCTCTTATGTTTTTCACTGAAATTGTCCCCATCATCCTATCTGAATGTTTGTTTTATCTTGTTAATTTTAAAGATGATGATACAACAATAAAAAATAAAAATAAAAAATGTCATTGTATTATCTAAACCAGATAGATCTATTGTGTTATATTCTCCTACATTCAATTCACATTTACACAAACTTCAGAGTGTTTTCTTTCAAATGGTACCAAGAATATGCATATCCTTGGTTCTGTGCCTGAGCTACAGGCATTTAGATTTGGGTATGTCTTCAGGCGGAAATTGAAAAAAGTAGGGGGGTAGATCTAAGAAAACACGTTTTCCCATCTCAAGAGGTTAAATTTACAATTTAAAAAAATACTATAGTAAGTGTGTACTAAGTGCCAAGTAAAGTAACAAGGTTGACTGTAAGAGGGTTGACCAGAAAATGGCCAAAAAGAGTAGAACCAGCTCACCTGATTTTACACTATGATTTGACTATGAAATGTTCAATATTTATTTTGAAAGAAATATTTTAAAAGGAATAGTTTCACCATATTTAAAGGAGAGTTCAGTTCACGTGACAGGGTCGATCTTAAACTGAGAGCCAGACGTAAATGAATCACTGATCACATAAAATAAATGAAAAACCTCAAGAAATGACTTTGTCGAAGCAACAAAAAATAACTAGGGCTTTACAATGATGGCTACGCCGTTGATAAATGTTGGGACTAATTTGGTTAAAATATTCCTAGAAATCTCAGAGGCATTGTTCTGTATGAATGTGTTGGTTGTATTGTATTCTAGCTGGTGATGTTCTGTGAGGTGATGACCATACAGCAGACTTCCTCTGTGACATTATTTTGAGTTTATGCTATGAGGGGTCATAAGAGGTTATAACTGTTCATTGTGTTGTAGCTGGAAATGTTCTGTGAGGTGATGACCATGCAGCAGGCGGGCTACGTGATGCTGATGGACTACCTGCAGAACAACTACAGGGAGCAGCAGCAGCAGTTCATGGGCCAGGCCTTCTCCTCCTACACCGGCACAGAGGAGGTCCTCACTCCCAGTATGTACCTGTCTGTCTGTCTGTCTGTCTGTCTGTCTGTCTGTCTGTCTGTCTGTCTGTCAGAGGGGGTCCTCATTCTCAGTATGTACCTGTCTGTCTGTCTGTCAGAGGAGGTCCTCACTCCCAGTATGTACCTGTCTGTCTGTCTGTCAGAGGAGGTCCTCATTCTCAGTATGTACCTGTCTGTCTGTCTGTCTGTCAGAGGAGGAGGTCCTCACTCCCAGTATGTACCTGTCTGTCTTGTCTGTCTGTCTCCAATAATCCATCCAACCATCTGTCGTATTCACTCCTGGTTCTTGGCACTAACACCTGATTCAACTAATCATCGTCTTGATGATTAGGTGATGAATAGATTCAGGTTTGTTAATGCTGGGCTGGAATAAAGTCTGCTGCCAAGTAACTCGCAGACAAATAGAGCATTAATATGTATTAAGCCTACATTGTCATTGTAGCAGAGCATAGAATGCTTAATTCTGAGCAGAAAATAGCAACATACCAATAACAAACATCCTAAATATATTTGTGACACTTTTGGTGGACTATTAAAATGTCATAGGTGGATTTTGATACTTGTGAGGCAAGACTGGTAACCCAACTGAGAACCTGCAGCTTGTTATGGGCAAAGGTAATCTGTGACGCACACGTGCACACACACACACACATATATACACACACACATACACATGGTACACTGTGGCTGTCTCAGAGATCATTTGATGTATCATACTATGACTGGTTCCTGACCCTACTAAAGCCGTGATGGCAGTTTGTTGTGTGTTTTCTGGTTAGACATCAGCATTAATCAGGACTTTAACTAGCATGTGGCATGCTGGCAGGCATTCAATATAAGACAGCATGTGTGTCAGCATCTGTGTGTGTGCGCCTCTCTTAATTATACCCTGACTCTCTATATCCTTGAAGGGAGAATTTAATTGCTGTGGATGCTTAGGCACCAGGCTAATACACTAGCCCCTCTCGCGCTCTCATCTTTATGTCGCTCTCTCTTTCTCTTTCCCTACATGCCAGCAATTGTATTAGTCTCTCAGTTTAAATTTCTCTCCCCTCTTTCTCCCCTCTTTAGACCTGGTGGTCGCTAGGTGTTGCTAGGTTACTGTGGCTGCCCCCTCTCTTTCACAGAGCACTTTCCAAATGTCTTCGGAAAATGGATACAGTGCATTGAATATGATATATAATGTACATGAATCGGTGTGAGATGCACATCACAAAAAATAAAGAAAATAACTGGAGAACAATATTGCTGTTTCTTTGCTCCTCTCTGCCCTCTTGTGTTGAAAAGGGGTTAGTACAAATGTGAGTATCTTTCTTAAATCCCTCAGCATCATTAAAAACATGAAATGAATGCATTCACCCCCTCACCACAAATGATTTCCATGGTCTACTCTTGTGTCGCCCTTTTGACCCTTCTGGGAAAAGAGGATACGTAACTAAGTAAACTGAAGTGCAGGCTTTAGCGTAGATCGTGTAGATAATGTGTCAACGATTTAGTTGTTGTCCCTGGCCATTGTCTCAGGTCTCATTTTGATTGATTTAAATCTCTTTCTCCACCCTCTAATCTGTGTTAATCCCAGAGTCTCAGTGTGTCTGCGAGCTGCATTAGTGCCGCAGCACTAATCTTTGATGGTGACCTTTGACACAGGCATGAGGCACGGGTTTACCTCTCTTAACGAGAGAAACACCCACTTGTGATGACCATTATTCCCCCATGCAAATATTTTGGTTTGAAGTTTGAAGTTTGAAGTTTGACATTTATTCTACACAGCATTTCTTTCTACCACTGCAAGTGATTATTTTACGTGGAATTCTTATGAATCTAAAATCATTTGGATTGATTTATTTCTCACTCTTTCTCTGTTTCTTCTGCCTCTCTCTCTCGCTCTCTCTCTCTCTCTCTCTGTCAGTCTGCAGTTCAGAGCCGGAGAACGTGCAGGCAGACCCCCATAACCTGACCAGCCTGCTGGTGATGTGGGAGCGGCCACGGGCGGTGTACGACGCCGGGATAGAGAAGTACTCAGTTACCTACAAGCTGGCCCAGGGAGAGGACCCTCCGGCCTTTGAGTACCTGACCGACGGAGACCAGGATGTGGTGAGGGACATTTATGTAGCGGGGGTTGTTCACGGAACTAATGCTTGTGATCTGGAGCTCAGCAAACTAACACGCAGATCACCAACTGAGGCCAATCACATTTTGGAAGGTTTGTGTGAATGAGCAAATGAATGAGGGAATGGATGAAGAAACAAACAAAGAAACTAAAGAACCATAGTATGATTGAAAGCAAGAACAGATCCTACAAAGGTATAACCCTCCACATCGCCTGCACCCTAAACCCCATGTACTCCCCTCTTCCCGTCGTTCCCCAGGGGGCCATATTGCAGGACCTGATGGCCAACACCAGCTACGTGGTTCAGGTCTTGGCGGTCTGCACCAACGGTCTGTACGGCCGCGTGAGCGAGCAGCTGACTGTCGACATGCCGATCGACGACCCTGGTAAGAGCGACCGCGACCGCCAATACGTCTACACAGACCGTACATAGGGAGGGGGGGGGAGTTATACTCTGCCGTAGCGTTCTGCTGACATAGAGAGTAGAGACCAAACATAGACGGTTGATCATTTTCAAACAGTTCCTTTTACTGTATCGCTTTAATGGTAGGTCTTAACAGCAAAGTCACACTTACCGCTAGTGTAGTCTAGTCAGTCAGTTTGCCGATAAGATGCCCTGAAGGCTTCTCAGATAGAGTATGACCAGATTGTGTTAAGGGAATTCTGAAGAAGTTAAAGATGTAGTTCTGTCCTGGTTTCTGATTGGTGTCCACGTGGTGTCCGCAAATGACCACACATTTCACACCCACCGAACTGTCGCTGGTTTCCAGAGCCACTTCTGTTTCCCTAGCCGTCTTGGCCATGCTCCCTGTATGACGTTGTTTGTGATTGGAGAAGCCCACCCCCCCCCCCCCCCAGATTCTCTGTCTTCTCTTTGTCCAGTTCTGTTCCTTTAAACATGCACCCAGTTCCTCTATGTGCCACAGTAAATGTATTGCGTGTATTGTACTCTGTCTCTGGTGAAATCTTCTGTTCATCTTTCTTTGTACCCTTTTCAAGTGTGCTTTGATTTCTAAGACGGAAGAATGCCCCCCTCAATCTGTTTGTTTAAGGTATTCCACGTGTACCTTCTATGTCACACAAAATATAAACAATTGCACTTTTGTTTTGAAATGGCATCTTTTCCTCCTGTCACAGTAAGAGAATGTTTGCTTATGTGCAGCATTTGTATGAAATGATGGGTTCTCTGTATATCCTGAATTGTAAGTTTATAATAAACACATTTTGTCTTGCTAAAAATACTCGGCATCATATTTCGATGTGCATGAATTGTGTACACTCATCCAAATGACTTGAAACAATTGTGTGACCGAATGTGCTGTGACAATTGTGGTGACAAAACAACTCATTTGTGAATCGTGTTTGTGAATTCATTCCTTCATCCCTTCCCTCTCCACTTAACTTTTGAAAAACCCACCTCATGCTTTACAAACCCACTCTGATCTGGCCTGAGGCCTCCATGATGTGTAACTTAGTCCCATCCAGGTAAGAGGATGTGTGTGTGCGTGGGCCGCCTGTGTGTGCATGTGCATGGGTGCGTTAACACTCAGTTTGTGCTGACGCGGAAGTACTACCTGTGGATAACTTTCCCTCCTGTTGTTATTTCTCTATCTCTCTCCCTCTCCATCTCCCTCTCCCTCTCTCTCACCTGGTGAGACAGCAACATATTCACCAAGATTTCTAATATAGGTTCATACTATCTAATGACTTGCCGCTTCATATACTGTGGACCCATTGAAAGATGTGGATATCAAGCTTCCGAAGATTTTTGTCAAGCCTCTATCCTGGACCCGAAGACCAATCTGTGAATTAAAATACATTTTTTGCACCCAGTTCATCAAACAAATACCATCAAAAACAGAATGGTTTTCACAAAATACTCAATCTGTTTGTGTGTGTGAGTGTCTCCTTGTGGTTATTCTTTCAGTTACAGTTTAAAGTACGTTTGAAGTAAAGTGTCTGTCTGTAAGAACGTCGTTGGGTTTGCCAATGGGGCCAATATCTCAGAATACAATGTCATTGTTACTAATTGTCAAAGTTGTAACTAAGGGCTCTGTGTTCAATCCGCATCGTGGAAGTTCAGCTTTACAGCGTGATTGAAGTTTAAAGGCAATGTTCCTGCTTTAGCGGACTGCATTCAAATCAAATGAATCAAATACATTTTATTTGTCACATACGCTGAATAAAACAGGTGTAGACCTTACAGTGAAATGTTTACTTACAAGCCCTTAACCAACAATGCAGTTTTAAGAAAAATACCTGGACAAAAATAAAAAAATGAATGTAACAGTAATTAAAGAGCAGCAGTAAAACAACAATAGAGAGGATATATACAGGGGGTACCGGTACAGAGTCAATGTGCTGGGGCACCGGTTAGTTGAGGTAATTGAGATAATATTATTATTAGAGTTATTAAAGTGACTATGCATAGATAACAAGAGGGGGGGATGCAAATAGTCTGGGTAGCCATTTGATTAAATGTTCAGGAGTCTTATGGCTTGGGGGTAGAAGCTGTTTAGAAGCCTCTTGGACCTAGACTTGGTGCTCCGGTACCGCTTGCCATGCGGTAGCAGAGAGAACAGTCTATGACTAGGGTGGCTGGAGTCTTTGACAATTTTTAGGGCCTTCCTCTGACACAGCCTGGTATAGAGGTCCGGGATTGCAGGAAGCTTGGCCCCAGTGTTGTACTGGGCAGTGCACACTACCCTCTATAGTGTCATGCGGTCGGAGGCCGAGCAGTTGCCATACAAGGCAGTGATGCAACCTGTCAGGATGCTCTCAATGGTGCAGCTGTAGTTCGAGTCGTGCCTGGCCGTGCAGTCATGATTGAACAGGTATTACAGGAAGGGACTGAGCACGCACCCCTGAGGGGCCCCCGTGTTGAAGATCAGCGTGGCGGATGTGTTGTTACCTACCCTTACCACCTGAGGGCGGCCCGTCAGGAAGTCCAGGATCCAGTTGCAGAGGGAGGTTTAGTTCCAGGGTCATTAGCTTAGTGATGAGCATTGAGTGCACTATGGTGTTGAACGCTGAGCTGTAGTCAATGAACAGCATTCTCACATAGGTGTTCCTTTTAGGTGTGGAGTGCAGTAGAGATCATCTGTGGATCTGTTGTGGCGGTATGCAAATTGGAGTGGGTCTAGTGTTTCTGGGATAATGGTGTTGCTGTAAGCCATGACCAGCCTTTCAAAGCACTTCATGGCTACAGACGTGAGTGCTACGGTGTCGGTAGTCATTTAGGCAGGTTACCTTAGTGTCCTTGGGCATAGTGACTATGGTGGTCTGCTTGAAACATGTTTCTATTACAGACAGACAGGGAGAGGTTGAAAATGTCAGTGAAGACACTTGCCAGTTGGTCAGCGCATGCTCAGAGTACACGTCCTGGTAATCTTCTGGCCCTTCGGCTTTGTGAATGTTGACCTATTTAAAGGTCTTACTCACATCGGCCGCGGAGAGCGTGATCACACAGTCGTCCGGAACAGCTGATGCTCTCATGCACCGTAAACGCTGCCTATGTCGGCTCAATCGGAAATTACCTTTCAATTTATTTCACGGAATCTGTAATGCTTCAGCTTTACAGATTGATTAGAGCCCTAAATTGAAGGCCAGAAGAAAAACAATCACACAAAACAATGTCTAGGCTGTTATCTTCCTAACTTGTCAGACTGTTGACCATATCAGTATCAGTCTTAGTTATTTATTTGTATGAACATACTTACAGTAACCCAGTGAGCACAAGACGTTGAAAAGGCGTATAAAAAAAAAAATATATATATATATATATATACATATTTTCTACCTCCCAAAAACTTATTTTGCTCTTTATTGTTTGCAAAATGTTTCTAACGCTCTCATCTGTGATTATTTTCAGAGGAGACCCCTGATCCAGATTCTACTGGATTTGCAGAGGAAGTAAGCATAATATAACATACATTTGACTTATTTCATAATGCAATGTGGTGATACTGTCTGTAGCGCACTGCAAGAAAAAACATGAATTTAAACATAGGACAAGGAGTAGTGTCTCATAACAAGGCATCAGTATATGTGGTGTGTGACTGTGTCTTTCCCCACCAGGAGGACTATGGACCCCGGGTTGAACCGGGTGAAGACCAGGACAATGACATGGACTGGACCACCCCAAGCTCTACGACGACCAGGCCCAAAACAACCACTGGCCTACCAAGCCTCCCCTTGCCTGGTATCAGAACAACCACCCCTTCTTCTGTCCAGAGGAGAACCACCACTCCAGTGTCTCCTTTCAAGACCACTCAGCCCAACCGATCCCATACGTCCACGGAGCCGAGTGTAAGGTACCGCACCACGACCAGAGCTCCAGCAGAGGGGGCCGTCTCACCAGGCAGCAGAGGGAGCGGGAGTACACAGAAGTATACCACAACAGCGACCATGCCACTGTCTCGCACTGATGACGTCACCACTTCCTCAACCAGAAAGGAGAAGGGCAGAGGGGTGGTGCACCCCGTGACCGTCCCAAGCGGCAAAGGCAGCGGTGTTCCCATGGCCATCCCTCTCCCGGAAAGCTGGACCGTGGCCACTTCTTCCCCCTCCCTTTTTCAGGGGGTACCACCACAGCCTACAAGTCCCAGCATGCCCTTGTTTTCGTCCACTGCCTCCTCCTTCGGCAGCGTTCTCTCGCAGACCACGCAGCCGGTGTTCAACGGTGAGATCCTCCCCTCCACCCTTCCTGTGTGTGACACGTCGACCCCTGGTTACCCCGGCTCCGCCCCTAGCAATGCCCCCACCGCCTGCCTGCATGCCCCTCCTTCGTCTAGACCTGTGTCGTCTGTGACCCCTCCTGCTCGGGACTCCCCGCATGCTGCTACAGCACTGTTGTCTAGTGGTGACTCATTCCTCGCTCCCTCCTCCCTCTCCTCCCCCACCCTGCCTCTCCTCCCTCACCCCTCACACCCCCTGTCTGGTTGGGAGACCGTAGTTTCTCATGGTGTTGGCGATGAAGGCGATGATGATAGTGGTGATGGCGATGTGTTGTCTGGTTCTTCATCCATGGCCTCAGGTGACCCCGCACTATTTAGTGACACTCCCCCCCTTCAAACTCTCCCTGACTCGCCCGTCGAGTGGGACCTGTCTGAGCTAGCCTCTAGACCGCTCCCTGCAGCCTCTCTCTCCCTGCAGCCTTCTCTTCTCCTCTCTAGTGACTTCTCTCTGTCCGGGGCCACCCCGGGAATCACTGACTATGTCTATGGCAGGCTGGGGGACTCTAGTTATGCTACGGGCGGTGTAATAGAGTCTTCTCTGTCGTGGGTTGTTGATGGTGGCGGAGGGTTCACGGTAGCTAGCAATGGTGTGGAGTCGTTGTGTAGCTGCTCTCTGGATGGCACCTCGTCCTCTTCCTGGTTGCATGCCTCTCCTCACCTCCCCCTGCCCACGTCTGACTGGGGGGCGGCTAGCCTAGCGCTCTACTCCTCCGGTAGCGACTTAGACCATCTCATCCATTCATCTCTGGCGGGCTCCACCAACCCGTCTGTAGGTCAGCCTCTCTTCTCTTCCTCCTCCTCTCCTCCTGTTCCTCATCCTCCTCTCTCCGGTTCCCATGGTGACCTGCACGTTTCTGTTACAGCCACGCCGCTCCACTCCAAGGACCGCTGGGTCTCGGCCCTCCGAACCTCCGCCCCCTCCTCTTCTTCCTCCCGCACGGCCTCCCCCGTCACCCCCACCCTCACCCCTGACCTGCAGACGGTAGACAGTAATGCGTCTGGCTCGACCCTGTCGGGAGAAGCTCAGGAGGAGCTAGATGAAGAGTGGGACAGGATTCAGAGTTCAGCCTCGGCCTCGGCCTCAGGGGAGGGAATGCTCCCTTACATCCCCACCGCCCCCCCCCCATTCACCTCTGAGGTTGCCGCCTCTCCCGATTCCGACAATGATGAACGCTCCTCTGCGTTTTACTTTGAGAGTGAGAGTGGCAGTGCTGTCGCCACGGAGACGGCGGGGAGCACAGCAACAGTATCTGCGATAACTGCGGCGGTGCCCTGGCCGCTAGGTGGGGAGGAGCAGAGTGGCTCGGGCCAGGGCGAGAGCCCTTACGACAACGAGATGTCCTCAGACTTCAGTATCCCTGAGCGCACAGAGAGAGACTCTGAGGAGGAGGAGCCAATCGCAGGTAAAACAAACATCCACAAGGGGGCAACATCTCCCCGTACATCAAGGCAAGGCACAGTGCTGGACCTGTTGGATTGGGGAGAACTACAGCTTCCATGATGCCAATGGAACAGGAAATACTCTGGAATTTAGGAGGCACATCACCTAACACACCACCTGTCTACGATAACTAAAATCCCATAAGATGAAAGTGTGTGTGAGAGTGTTTGTACCTGTGTGTGTGTGTTCACCATCATGGCCTTTCTTTGTAGAACAAAGACATTACTTTTTTATACATTTTGATTGTAGACCTCCTAACAATTTAGACCCAGGCCGCTCTACTGTGTCAGGATCATGTTGAAGTTCACAATCAGTTCCAAAGTCATCATCATTTCAGTGTTCTTTGTTACGTATTTTCTGTTATATTCATTCACATTTACTTGCACGTGCCTGTGTCTCTACTGTGTGTTTGCTGTAACATCATGCGACATCCTGTAAAGGGAATCAGATCTCTTGCAAATCCCAACTCGCACCAACATAGATTGTTTGCCTTAGCAGACCACAAGTGGTCAAATTCCCCATTAAACAGTCAATGTAATTCACAAAACACTTGAGATGGTCTCAGGGCCCCTGTTTAGAATCTTTTCAGATGGATGACCTCTTTAATATTCCATGTTTTTGTCATCATTCAGACCCCAGACAAAACAGCTCATCGATAGAAACTATCACCTGCATTTAAGTCTTTGCATTAGAAGCGGGCAGAAAACAGTTTTGCCCAATAGGTTTTTATGGTCTCCACTCATTCACACTTCTTATACATTTGCTGCGTTGTGAGTCCCATAGATTTAAGCCCTTGTGTGCTTCAAGCTTCGAGCCATACTCCTGAACTAACCTTTAGTGCATGTTAACTATGTGAAAGCATTTGTGTTCACTTTCATCCTCATTGCCACCATTGTATAAGGTTTAGAGAGGTCGCTAGGGGTTTAGATTTGTTCGCTGAATGGGTATAAAGATGTTGAAGCAAAGGTCTAGGGTAGCGTTTCAAATTGAAGTCAACAAGTCTACGTAGTTCAAGCAGGAGCTCTGAATTAGTCAATGTATTAGAACACAAAGACAAGTTGGACAATTCTTTAAAAGTGCTTTTTTTTTGGTACAAAACAACAATACATGTAGTTCAAATGCTAGAGTAGTCCGATGCTAACACGTTTCACTTGCCAAGTTTTGTCTCACCTCTATGTGAAATCACATGTTTATACTGCATTACTTGCTCAACCTTTGCGATGTTTGTTCTTGAGTACGGAGTGGGTGTATTGATTTACTACTGAAGTGTTTGTGAGTCAGTATGTACAGTGGCAAGAACAAGTATGTGAACCCTTTGGAATTACCTGGATTTCTGCATAAATTGGTCATAAAATGTTATCTGATCTTCATCTAAGTCACAACAATAGACAAACATAGTATGCTTAAACTAATAACACAAATTATCGTATTTTTCTTGTCTATATTGAATACATCATTTAAACATTCACACTGTAGGTTGGAAAAAGTATGTAAACCCCCTAGGCTAATGACTTCTCCAAAAGCTAATTGAAGTCAGGAGTCAGCTAAGCTGGAGTACAATCATTGAGATGAGATTGGAGATGTTGGTTAGAGCTGCCCTGCCCTATAAAAAAAACACTCACAAAATGTAAGTTTGCTATTCACAAGAAGCAATGCCTGATGTGAACCATGGCTCGAACAAAAGAGATCTCAGAAGACCCAAGATTAAGAATTGTTGACTTGCATAAAGCTGGAAAGGGTTACAAAAGTATCTCTAAAAGCCTTGATGTTCATCAGTCCACAGTAAGACAAATTATGGAGAAAGTTCAACACTGTTGCTACACTGCCTAGGAGTGGCCGTCCTGCAAAGATGACTGCAAGAGCACAGTGCAGAATGCTCAGTGAGGTTAAGAAGAATCCTAGAGTGTCAGCTAAAGATGACAAAAATCTCTGGAACATGCTAACATCTCTGTTAACGAGTCTACGATACGTAAAGCACTAAACAAGAATGGTGTTCATAGGACACCACGGAAGAAGCCACTGCTGTCCCAAAAAAAAACATTGCTGCACATCTGATGTTCACAAAAGAGCACCTGGTTGTTCCACAGCTCTACTGGTAAAATATTCTGTGGGCAGATTAAACTAAAGTTGAGTTGTTTGGAAGGAACACACAACAGAGGAAAAAAGGCACAGCACACCAACATCAAAACCCTCATCCCAACTGTAAAGTATGGTAGAAGGAGCGTCATGGTTTGGAGCTGCTTTGCTGCCTCAGGGTCTGTACAGCTTGCAATCATCGATGGAAAAATTCATTCCCAAGTTTATCGAGACCTTTTGTAGGAGAATGTAAGGCCATCTGTCCGTCAATTGAAGCTCAACAGAAGTTGGGTGATGAAACAGGACAACAACCCAAAACAAAGTAAATCAACAACAGCATGGCTTCATTAGAAGAAAATACACCTTCTGGAGTGGCCCGGTCAGAGTCCTGACCTCAACTTGATTGAAATGCTGTGGCATGACCTCAAGAAAGTGGTTCACACCAGACATCCCAAGAATATTGCTGTACTGAAACAGTTTTGTAAAGAGGAATAGGACAAAATTCGTCCTGACCGTTATGCAGGTCGGATCCGCAACCACAGAAAATGTTTGGTTGAGGTTATTGCTACCAATGGAGGGTCAACGAGTTATTAAATCCAAAGGTTCACATACTTTTCCCACCCTGCATTGTGAATGTTTACACAGTGTGTTCAATAAAGACATGAAAACGTGTAATTGTTTGTGTGTTATTAGTTAAAGCACACTGTGTTTTTTATATTGTTGTGACTTAGATAAAGATCAGATCACACAATTCCAAAGGGTTTCTTGCCACAGTAGAAGCTGATTGAGTGAATAATTTGTTGTGGGAGTTGTGTTGTGTGTCTCAATAGTCAACATTAGCTCACTCCTCATCCATTGTCCCCTCCTTATCTATTCTCACCCCACTTACAGAGGCCAGTAACAGCAGCCATGAGTCCAGGGTGGGTCTGGCCAGGGATAAGGAGAGGAGGGCCGTGGTCCCTCTGGCGGTGGTCTCCACCCTCACCTTCGTGGGACTCATCATCCTGGTGGGGATCCTCATCTACTGGAGGTAAGACCAGGAGGAGCAGGTGGAGGAGGAGAAGAAGGAGGAAGAGAAGGAGGATGGTTATTATTAGATCCATAATGATTATATTAGATCCATAATGATTATTATTAGATCTATAATCCATTCTTATTAGATCCATAATGATTATATTAGATCCATAATAATTATTATTAGATCCATAATCCATTATTATTAGATTCATAATCCATTATTATTAGATCCATAATCCATTCTTATTCGATCCATAATCCATTCTTATAAGATCCATAATCCATTATTTTTAGATCCATAATCTATTATTATTAGATCCATAATGATTATTATTAGATCCATAATCCATTCTTATTCGATCCATAATCCATTCTTATTCGATCCATAATCCATTCTTATTAGATCCATAATCCATTATTATTAGATCCATAATCTATTATTATTAGATCCATAATGATTATTATTAGATCCATAATCTATTATTATTAGATCTATAATGATTATTATTAGATCCATAATCCATTCTTATTCGATCCATAATCCATTATTATTAGATCCATAATCCATTCTTATTCGATCCATAATTCATTATTATTAGATCCATAATCCATTATTATTAGATCCATAATCCATTCTTATTAGATCCATATTCCATTCTTATTAGAGCCATAATGATTATTATTAGATCCAATATGATTATTATTATTAAATCCAATAATGATGATGAGTATCGTTTCCGCACTGACCCCTCTGACCCTAAGCATCATCTGTATAATCAGACAGCTAAACTATAGAACATGAACAACAGCTTCCTTTCTGCATTGATAGGCTCCACACACACTGGCACCAGTAAATCTCATGACTCCCAATGGAACAGCTGTGTGGAACTGCCCCAGGGTTACCTGTCATATTGTTATTCATCTGTCGCTGAGAATTGGGTCTGGTTGGTCCCCAGACATCAGGGGGCACGGGTGGAGTGAAGCGGGAGGTGGCGTATGCGAAGGGGGTAGGGGGTTGACCTTAAGAACCTCATATTTGTCTGTCTCACTGGGAGGCCTAATCTTCTGTGACACGGGCCCAATCTCCTTCTCACTCTCACACACTTCCCCATGACACATCCAATATCTTCACTACGGTTTGATGTCTGGCTTTTCACATGAGCTTTGCTGTGTTTGGGTAGGTTCACTTACACATAACTGCCAGCATTCAGAGTTGCACGTCTTCAGGAATAAAGATATTTTGCCCAAACTGAGATCATAGAAAAATTCTTATTTTCCCTGTGGCGGCATACTGACCGGTCAGACAGTAAAATAACCAACTTCTGCAATCCAATCAAGGACACACTTTCAAAAATGTAAACACTTTAAGACTGTCCATTTCTCATCCACTGGGCTGGAGACGTGACATATTGTTCATGCTTTCTGCCCTGTTTTTGTATTTTCATGTTAAGCCAGAGTAATCTTGGTGCTGCTAAGGGATTAAATCTGATAAATGGACCCCACTCAGGGTGTAGAGTGTTGGGCTCGGGGTCGTCCAGTGGTTGGGGAACAGGGCCTCGGTTGGAGTAGGAGGGGGAAAGAGCCTGCGTCTCATTATGTCCGACATGAAGGCGTCGTGTCAGCGTCTTGTAAAACGAGTGGCGAGAGGCTAAATTGCTGTAATCCCTTCCGTGTCGCATCCTTGTACTTCCCCTGGTGACACGGTGTTCATTTGGCCACCCCATAGCTGTGCACTTGGGTTTAGCAAAGTGGGTACGTCTTTTAGAAACGCAAACATGTTGTCTACTGGGGACATCTCCTTGATGGTTTTGTCGTCCAGAGTAATCTGTGTGGCGATGTCCATTTTTGGGTAGCTGAACACAGGCTCATCAAAGAGAAATGCAGGCGTGATCCTGTTAAAAACGTGTCCGAGATTAGAAGGATTTTTTTTCTCCCTGTGTTACGGACAGATTACCATGTGTTCGCCAACATCTGTGGTTGTCTTTGTATCTTAAAAAACACAACAACAAAAGTGTTTTTTAGGCCTTTCTTGTCTCTGAGCGTCATATATCTACAGTTATTGTCTTTTTATTACATTTTACTCAATCATAACACCAATATTATTATTGTCTTTGTCACAATTTCTTTGCACATTTTTCACCAAATGAGAACAAAGCATACAAATACCTATTTTGGGTTAGATGAGATGGATAATAGCTATATATTTTTTTGACAAAAAGTAAAAAATCAATGGCAATAGGTCACGGAGACAAATATAAAGCTTTTTTTCCATCTCATCTAATACAAGTTTATTGTTTATTAACCTATATCATCATACATATGTTTCCACAGAAAGTGTTTCCAGACTGCCCATTTCTACATAGAGGACAACACATCGCCCAGAGTCATATCTGTTCCACCCACACCATTGCTTACAGCTACAGGTAACCATCCTGAGACAAGCACACTCTCACGCAATACAAAACACACACACACACACCCACAGATAAAAGTGTTAACAAGCACAGAGCCATGTAGACAGTTACCCTCTCCATCTGTCCATGCTCTACATTTTCATCAAGCCTACCTCTGTCATTAACACTACCTCACTCAACATCTGCTTCTGACAAGAGTGTGGAGTTTCAAACGTTCATTCTGATAAAGGACTTTTGTTGATCATCTCAATACCTTTGCTCTCTGCCATTCAGATGAACATGAAGCCGTTGCGGTGAAGCAGTTTGTCAAGCACGTGACAGAGCTCCACCACACCAACGCATTCTCCCGGGAGTTTGAGGTGTGCTGTCAAGTTCTGTAACCTTTGCTCCCTCAGAAGACAGGATATAGTTTATGACAAAAACACTAGTATTTACTGGTTACGTGTTTCAAGTCAGCTGTCTACCTGTTTTTTGAGTTAATGCTGTTCTGTGTGTATCCATCTTGGCAAAATTGTTACGTGTCGTTTGCGATGTTACACGGCGGCTGTCATTATTTTAAGGTCAGCATGCAGAAACCTTATGAGGCGGTAGGCTATGCACTGTGATGGCCATTCAAATTCACACTCTCTCTCACGCTACATGCTACAGGCCCAGATTCCTCTGAGGAGCCATGTCTGTTGTCCTTACCACTGTGACTTACAAGTGTATCATAATCTACACTGCATTCATGGATGTTGGATGTTTCTCTGGCTCAAGTTAAGATAGGTTCAACTGGATATGTACCATTGCTCACCATGTTAAATCCAGCTTGACATTTTATCAGTGCTGTGTAAATGCATACATGTGTAAATGTTGTCAAAAACACAAAAATAGGTTTGTAAGTCAAAGCTAATATAAGGACATTCACATGGTACATCGAGTGAATCTGAAAGCCACTTTTTAAGCCCTGTGTATCGCATGAACAGTGTCTTTAAGTTGAGATTTGCCCACAAACCGTTTTCTTGTTAATTATTTGGACTTTTTTGCTCACCTTGTGTCATGACATTACATTGCTGTGCTTTTTGCATTCTCACCCCCCCCCCCCCCCTCCATTAGATATTGAAAGAGTGTTACGAGGTAAGCTGTGTCTCCCTTTTCTCTTTTGATTAGATTATTTCTGTAGTAATCATGTGTAGATGTTTGTCACATTTCCAGCTGCCCATGTTGATGTTTTTGTCAGGCATGATGACACATTTTTGTTTGGCTGCGTAGTAATGGAGGATGGTGGGATGTTAGGGGCGGAGTGCTGAAGGCCGTGTGTTTTTTTAGGAGGTGCAGGTGTGCACAGTGGACCTGGGTATCACCGCAGACGGCTCCAACCATCCAGACAACAAGAACAAGAACCGATACATCAATATCCTGGCCTGTAAGTCAAACATGCAGCTTCAAACGCACGTACACACACATACAATGTTGAACGCACCCAGCTTATCTCTTTCCTCCTCTACTCCTAGATGACCACAGCCGAGTAAGACTCTCAACCCAGGCTGACAAAGACGGGAAGAGTGGAGATTACATTAACGCAAACTACGTTGACGTAATACGTTTTTTGTTGCATTTCTATCTGCACAATAACGTCAGATGTTAGCAGTGTTCTGAGGGCAAATGTCTTGTTCACGTGTCAGTAGCTAATCTGTTGTTCACTCTCTTTCTCTTTACCTTCCCCTGCCGCCCTTCCCTCCACAGGGTTTCAACAAGTCCAGGGCCTACATCGCGGCCCAGGGCCCTCTCAAGTCCAGCACCGAGGACTTCTGGAGGATGGTGTGGGAGCAGAACGTGGGCGTCATTATCATGATTACCAACCTGGTGGAGAAGGGACGGGTGAGAGACCGGGGCCACCTATACGCTTATACATATTTAGTAATAGTTTATAAATAGTTTATTCATGCTTATTCATGAAAGTACACAAAAGTGTTTCGCTGTGTCTCTCAGAGGAAGTGTGACCAGTACTGGCCCCTGGAGAGCCAGGATGAGTACGGTGGTTTCCTGGTGACGGTGAAGAGCAGCAAGGTTCTGGCCCACTACACCGAGAGAACTTTCACCCTCAGGAACACCAAGGTCCAAAAGGTTAGAGGTCACACTATTTACATCACATTTACCTCTCATTCACCATTAATAGTTTCACCTCTACTTCCTCACATATATTATCTACTTTTGTTGCACCTACCCTACAAGTCAGTTGAAGCACTACATCATTACAACTTTAGTTTCTGAACATTTCGTATGGAGCTCACGAATCCCAAGTGTCAAAGTGACAGCCAAAGTCCCATCCTGTTCACCACTTCCTGTTTCCTCCCGCCAACCCCAGGGTTCACTGAAGGGGCGGATTAACGAGCGGACCGTGACACAGTACCACTACACCCAGTGGCCAGACATGGGCGTGCCTGAGTACACACTCCCCGTGCTCACCTTCGTCCAGAAGTCCTCCAAAGCCAGGACAGATGACATGGGGCCTGTCGTAGTGCACTGCAGGTGGGAAGCCATAGATTTGCAGAATGTATAGAATAGCTTTGAGGTCAATATAATTTTTCCCCACCGAAATTCAATTAATAAAAAATGGCTCATCTTCTATATGTGAATGATTCAATTTAGGAAGTAAATTTACATTCGGACTGGCATAGAAATAGAATAGAATGGACTTGGTCCTCCATTAAATGCAATCTCTTAACATGCATTCTGTGGCTGCTTTCATCTAGTCTAGCTGAGAAGGTCAACATGGAACATTATTTCATAGAGAACTAGAGTGAACTCAAAATACCAGGATTCACAATCTATATAAGAACCTTCCTCTATCCAAGTTCTTCACTATTCTCGATTTAAATGTGTCTCTTAAATGTAAACTAAATTGTGTACCTCGGTGTGTTTCCAGTGCGGGCGTAGGCAGGACTGGCACCTACATAGTGTTGGATAGCATGCTGAAGCAGATCAAAGAAGAGGGCACGGTCAACATCATGGGTTTCCTCAAACACATCCGCACACAGAGGAACCACCTGGTACAGACAGAGGTGAGAGCTCAGCCAGAGGGGGGGGGTTGCACTTTTGGGACTTTTCCATTGGTGCCATTGCGCCAGAAAAGCTCAAATAAAGGCTTCTAAAGTATTTGAAAGAATACTTTTTGATCCCAGGTCTGATACCAACAAGAAAACAGTGAATCTGCTATGATCAGTTGTCCTGTTACCTTTCCAAAACTGTACGAATGTCAACACCCAACTAAGGCTTTCAACCCCTACTTTCCCTGTGCATTCAGGAGCAGTATGTGTTCATCCACGACGCCCTGGTGGAGGCCATCTTGGGCAAGGAGACGGAGGTTTCCTCCAGCCTCATCCACAGCTACGTCAATGACCTCCTGACCCCAGGGCCCTCCGGCAGGACGCAGCTGGAGAAACAGTTTAAGGTAAAGACACATGCTTACAACAAGTCATAGAGGAAGTATTTGCATTACAGCAAAATGTACAACTGGTAAACTTTCCATAAGAACTCCAGTAAGGACATGAAGGGCAGAAGGACATGAAGGGCAGAAAGTAAAACATGCATTTAAAGGAGAATTTGTCTATGGGGTTTAAAGACAATTTTATTTTTTTTCACATCAATTGTCTTTCTTTGTCCTTTGAAAAGAGCAGTTGCAACCGCTGGCACATCATGTTTAAACACTAACAGTTAATCTAGTGCCACTGATTACGTTTACATGCACACGAGTAATTCAATATTAACAGATTATGTCAGTAAGCCGAATATGGCATTAAACGCCTTACTCTGCTCATCCTAATCAGTCATAATCAAAGTACATATTCGCCTATTAAAACACCTGGTTTTCTGAGCAATCTCTCAAATGATTAGGACACGTAAACAGCTTAATCGGACTTCCAGCGGTGTGTTTGATCTGCACGTGTGCTAGCACGAGCAGCGCGAGTGAAGCTTCCATCTTTTGCACGAGTGAAGTGAGTTCGGAAAAAAACTGAACGTGTGTATGTTTAGAAATTATTTTCACGTACAAACTTTAGCTATCCGAACTCAGGATCGAATAGGCTTCCCAAAATAACATGGTTGCTGTGGTAGAACATATATTTAGATTGGCGATTTTCTGCATTTATCACAGTCCCATCGGGTAGTCTGATTTCAGATGTGTTTATGTAAGCAGGATTATTTGGGAATTCGTTCTTCTTGGAAAACATGTAAACGATTAAATTATATTAATCTGACTATTCACAATAATCATATTGTGTGCATGTAACCGTAGTCAATGTGATTACAGCTGGTATCCCAGTCCAATGCCAAACAGTGTGACTACTCGGCAGCCCTGAAAGAGTGCAACAGAGAGAAGAACAGAAACTCCTCTTTAATACCCGGTGAGTTCCAGACAGGTTTGTTCATACTTCTCCAGAGGCAGACGAACGTGTGGACACCATTTTTATGTTTCTGCATCCAGTATGAAGGAAGTTAGTTGTAGTTTCACAAGCCAATGCTAGCTAGCGTTAGCGGGAAACTACCTCAAACTTCCTTCATACTGGACGCAGAGACATTAACATGTCAAATTCCTTTAACAGTGTGTAGACAATGAGACCGCACCCGGCCTCAACATTGTCACTTTCAATTGAACATTTAACAAAATTCCCCCACACTTGAACCCCTCAACAAAAACTGTTATAAAAAAATTGTTAAAAAAAACATTATTTGAAAGCATAAACCTTGGGTACTGTTTTACTCTTGTTTGGTGTAAGCAAATGTGTGTGACAAAATCACTTTAGGTAGATAAGCAGTGGTTATGGTTAAGTAATACTGCTTTAATAAAGCTAATCATTGTAATATTAATATTATACAAAATGACCTTCTCTATACCTAATGAGGAAGTTTAACATCGTGTGGCTTTGTCTCCAGTTGAAAGGTCACGGGTGTGTCTGTCCACGGTGGTGGGAGAAACTACATCAGATTACATCAACGCCTCATACATTACGGTAAGAACCCAACCATTCTACATTAAAGAGTCAGATGCAGCAGTGGAGGCTGCTAACGGGAGGACTGCTCATAATAATGTCTGGAATGGAGTGAATGGAATGGTATGGTTTTTATGTGTTTGATACCATTCACTCTATTCCAGTCATAACACTCCATTCCAGCCATCATTTTCAGTAAATTCCACTTTTGGTTACTGGTCTAAATTGTCTGAATGTTTATACCACCTGTCTACATTTTCTACCACCGGTTGTGTTCCTCAGGGGTACCGGCAGAGCACTGAGTTCATCGTGACCCAGAACCCACTGGCCGGCACGGTGACAGACTTCTGGAGGATGATCTGGGATCACAACGCTCAGGTCATCGTCACACTGCCGGGAACACCAGCAACACTGGGAACACCAAGCCTGGTGGGTATCTATCTGTCCTCCTGGACACAAAACTGGCAGCCATTTTGTGCCTCAAATAGGAAGTCCTTATCACATCTTTCTGTGTTTTCAGGCAGAGGGGGAGGAGCCGTACGTGTACTGGCCCCGCAAGGAGCAGACAATCAGCTGTGAGGCGTTCACAGTGACCCTGCGGAGCGAGAACCATGTGTGTCTGGCCAACGAGGAGATGCTGGTGGTGCAGGACTATGTCCTGGAGGCTACACAGGTGAGCTGAGGGAGATCAGTAAGACCAGGGAGATCAGCTTGATAAGATAAGAGATCAGTCACAATAGCATGATCAGCTACTTAGAATAGACTAACTACATTGAAGAGGAGGATCAGCCGCACACTGTGGGATCAGCCCAAAAAGAACAGCCTCATAGAAAAGACCAGTCACTATGGGCCAGTCGTTATGGACCAGTAGCTAGTGCTCAGTAAATGTTATCACTGTGTCTATACCCCAAAAACATTTAACCACTGTTTATTGTTACACAGAGGGAATATATAGCAACATGAGTATTCCATTTAGGAGTTGTTCTGCTCATATTTCCCTGGATCTTGGCCCATGGTGAAACCAAATGAAGGGTGGAAATGGAATTCAATACACAATCCCCACACATCAAAGGAGCACAGCTGTTATTTTTCACACAGTTTTCACTCAACCATCTGTACCTCCAATCACTGGACCACTTTCAACACACGTACACACAGGCACACACACACACTCTCTCTCTTTCTCGCAGTCTTTCGATCTCTCACTCTGTCTTATTGTGTTATTGTCCCCCTCTGGGCCAGGATGACTATGTTCTGGAGGTGAGGCACTACCGGGCGCCTCGCTGGCCCAACCCAGACAGCCCCATCAGCAGCACCTTCGAGCTGCTCAGCCTGGTGAGGGAGGAGAGCTCCTCCAAGGAGGGCCCCATGGTTGTCCATGACGAGTAAGACCTCTTGATTATTTATCTGTGAAATAAGGTAATGATGTCCACTCTAAACCTTTTTCAAGACCTGGAACCAATGGAATAGTCCCAAAAGTCAAAATCTCACCCACCTGGAACCAGGCAAGCTCAATACCCCTGAATCCCTCTTTTGCCTTCTATTTTTTATTTTGGCCACTTGTAATAGATTAAAGAAGATCCGCTCTGACCTAAGAGGATAAGTAGATATGTCTATATTTCCAATACACTTAATATTTCTTGGAACTGAAACACTGCACTGATCCAGGCCTATTGAGACAATCCTGTCTCAATACTCTTGTATGACACTCAAACCTTGGTTTTAACCACAGATAATACTGTAAAGGTTCAGTAAATACTGACAGGATTAGTGCTCTATGCTCCAGTTTGTAACATTTCCCAAATATGTCTTGGAATTAGCCCAAAGTATCTAAAGCTGGCTTATCCCCTGGCTATTATGACCAGAGATTTTCAGTTTTTCGGCACTTCATGGCACCGGTCTGATTTTGCAGGGTTGGCGGTGTGACTGCGGGAACCTTCTGTGCCCTGTCTACTCTGGTGTGCCAACTAGAGTTGGAGAGCTCTGTGGACGTGTACCAGGTGGCCAAGATGATCAACCTCATGAGGCCCGGGACCTTCACTGATGTTGTTAGTCAATCTGAATCACTGTACCTGAGTGATGCACATTAGCCATTTTGTGTTAAAACATTCTCCCTTCAACAGCACAGTTTCTCTATTTCTTTCTCATTCAGGAGCAGTACCAGTTCCTGTACAAAGCCATACTGAGCCTGGTTGGCACACAGGAGGACGAGAGGACGCTCCAGTCCTCTGACAACAACGGAACGGTCCCAGGGGGCCCTGTCAGCACAGCCGAGAGCCTTGAGTCCCTGGTGTAACCATGGCAACGGGGCCCCTAACTTGCCAGTATGGACTCTTGCCTGTCTCACTGTGTTCCGTTTTTAAAGACAGCAGCTTTGCCTTTTTCCCCCCTCCTTTTTTCCTCCTCTTCTGTTCTCCGTCATTGAATGGCAGTTTCCTGACCGCTGGACATGATACCGCACGACCCTGTAATGTGTGCCTTTGTACATTCATCTTGTACTTCTAACGGCGTTCATACAATTGTAGATTAACTTTATGATGTTTTGTCGATACCGTCATCTTGAGATGTTTGCTTAACTAACTGTTTTCCCTAAACTTTCGTATTTATTGGCAGTAAGCTATAAAAAAAGAAGGGAAAACGCAACTTTTACGTTAAACAACATTTTGTTAGCCTATTTTTTGTAGAGTCAATGCATTGAGCAACTCATTCTTCCGTCTAGACAATGTAAATACTATTTTGTTTGTAGCAACGGTGAGCTTTTGAAATCAAAAATGCACATTGGCATGAAATAATAAATCTAATATGTAAATAATATTATAGCAACCAAGACAATGGACCAAATTTCTATTTATACTTCTAGATTTTTATATTTTACTACAGTTTTTTTGTTGTCAATTTTCAATGTATGGCTGCAATTCTAATAACTTAGTCAAAGCATTTTTTTGTATGTTTTAATGTTATAGCTAATGTTCTGTATTTTGTAACGGACTAAATAGGAAGCTTTGGGGTACTGACACGTTTTAGCTGTACATGAAACTTTGCTGGATGATTAGACATAGGATTAAACAAGTGAAAGAAAACCAAGGAAGGAGCTTTTTCTTAAACTACTGTGAAGGTCAATCTA